>NC_140487.1:114853964-115467714 GCF_964271855.1 Acomys minous
CGCAAAAGAAAACAATTTTAAAATTCTAAATTTCCTTCACTGGATTATAATAAAGATTCCCAAAATATGTGAGCAAATGGATTGAACTAGAAATTAATCATAATGAGTGAGTTCACTCAGAAGCAAAAAGAGACAAATGGTATATATTCACTTATATCGAGACACTAGCCCAAGAGGCATATCCGATGAAAGACTTTACTTACTAGGAAAGTGGGTCAGAAGGGAGGACATCCTATTGGGACTTTAGGTGAGAGAAGCATGGGAGAATGGGGAAATAGAAGGATCCAGAGGGTCTTGGAAAACTACAAGAAGAACATTATGATGGGTAGATCTGGGTCCTGGGGTCCTGCTCAAACTATGGCACCAGCCAAGGAAAATATAGCCAATAAATTTTGAAACTCTACCCAGTCCTAGTAATGGACAGGATAGTCTCCATCGTTGAGTGGTGAGGAAGTCCTGACTTTCATACAAACTCTGGTTCTCAATTTTTGACCATGGCTCCTTTTTGAGGAGGCCTGGTGACACTCATAGAAAGGATAACAGGCCACCAAGAAGAGATCTGATACCTTATGAGCATATATATGGTGAGTAGGTCCCCCTTATTCACAGACATAGGAGAGGGGAGTAGGGGGAAAGTACGAGGGGGGAGGAATGGGAAGATACAAGGGATGGGCTAACAATTGAGATGTAATATGAATATATTAATAACATATTAAGAAGTAAATTGCATTGCAGTAAAAGTTTATGATGAGGTTAAAGGAAGACATTGGAAACAATCTTAAAGTTCTAATAGTTTTCTATTGTTTACAAAACTACAGTAAAGATAGAAATTGTGTTCATAAAGAAGTTCAAAACAAAGTCACGAAGACAGGCATGTTATCTCAGTGAACTACCTGCCCTCCTGAGTAACCTTGACAATCCAGGACTTTCCTGATGTTCTAGAAAGACAAAGGGACCAGCTGCTTTTAAGTAAAAAAAAGGCCAGTTAATATTTTTAAAAGATACCTAAAATAAGGAAAAGAAAGGATTAATTAAGGGTCAAGAAGACAAGTTTAGGGTACCAGGTGGAGGGATTAATCTTTGATCTATTAATCATATGCCAAATTAAAACAAAAATCAAATAGAGGTACTTTGTTTAATGCCTTTTGTAACTGCAAGGCTTTATTATACCAATCATAAGGAAGAAAGTTTTTAGATTTTTGTCCTAAAAGTTAATTTTTAGTTCTCAGGAAATTTGCTGTTTGCTTACTTTGTTTTCTTTGTTCCTATATACTTATGTAACCAAAAAGATTTCAAGCTGTGTAATCAATGATGAAAGATTTTAAGGAAATAATTTTGTGTATAAATAAAGCTTACAAGAGACATAAGTTGTCAGAGTAGGTAAAGCCATCAAGGCTTCCGCTGTGTCCCATCTCTCATCAAAAGAATTGAATGGTGTCCCAAGTCTGATTCTTCCTTCCCTCGTTGCTCTTAAACCCTTCTTCATTGGCCAGACCTAATCTGGAGCTGAACTCCAGCACCAGTGATGCTTTGTGCCCCTCTTAAAAGAGACTTTATATTTTGCTTGTTCAAGCCCATGTTAATAATGGCTTGAATTATGGTTCAGCTTGTCTCCAAGGCTGACCTCTTAAATATCCATGATTCTGATCCTTGTTCATTTTGTTTCTCCTTCTCATTTTCAGTCCTTGTATCCTAAACAGGCGAACACAGTTAATAAAAGAAAGACTAGCTTTCATCCAACTTATGCTTCACAAAGTCTATTATCAGACCATACAAAACATGAATCTGGACAGTTGTGATATGCAAAGAACATAAACCCCCAGGATTGAGCTTTCTCGTCACTAAGAGAGAGGGAAATGTAAGGACCAGACAGAAAAGAAATTCCATTTTGTCATAAACCTGGCAAAAGGCTGAACCCAGATTCTAGGAAAACCACAAAGTAGTCTAAAAAGAATAATTCCC
Source organism: Acomys minous (assembly GCF_964271855.1). Classification (NCBI taxonomy): domain Eukaryota; kingdom Metazoa; phylum Chordata; class Mammalia; order Rodentia; family Muridae; genus Acomys; species Acomys minous. Next base: position 114,855,927 of record NC_140487.1, read on the forward strand.
CTAAAAACACAAACAAATCATCTAGAGAAACCACCCAGAGTCCAAATGTACACTCTACTGCTCTCAGAAAACCAAAAAGACAGGAGTTGGGAAGAGGAATAGGAGAATGAAAACAGAGAACAGAATATAGTTCTGCTGGCATTCAGGGCGAGAGAGAATCCACCTCATGCAAGAACTCCTCTTCTTCGCTTCCCAAGAAGGTTGAGCATCTTTGGAACTTAACCGAGACTTAGAATGTCCTTCTGTGGTCAAATGAATGACTGATGGATGAAAAGAACAAACGAGGCAGAATCGACATTCCCTTTCCTATTTCCAGATGTCACAGCTTATAAAGAAAATAGGAACACTGTATGTGGACAAACACTCTCCCTCCCTCCATTGCTCACAGCCTTCGCCACTCTTGGAACTGGCTACTGGGAGGAGAATGGCGGCCATACCCAGATGGGCTTTTGGAAAGTTCCACAGGCAGTGGTTGAGCCCGGTTTCTCAACAGCTGAGGGAGGATTCAATATCAGCTGAAATTTATTATGGTGCAAACCCATGGAATTAGTGAGGAAATAACTATTTAAGAACAGTAGGAGATCAGAAAAGAGAAGACAGGCACTTGATAAAGCAACTGCAGCAGCATCCTATAGGCAATTCTCCCTAGGCTACACTTCCTGGAGTGCTGACCCCATCCACTCAATGTAAGTAGGATATCTTAATTGAGTTGAGGCTCTGAGGCGGAGACAATAGGTGGCCAGATGGTTGGATCCTTGTAAGGGCTCAGAGTCTGTCCAGGACTCTGACATCTTGGACTCCTTGGGTAATAGAAATAAAACCCTCTGACTTCTTCTCTGAACCCACATTTCCCTTTTGTGTATTAAGTTTAGGGTTCCAGTGACCTTGCCTTTAGTATTAGAATAAGGTTATATTCTAAGGCTCAAGACATGAACAGGAAATGAGGTCAGGAAAGGGGGACACAATTCAACCAATAAAATACACAAAGAAAATCTGCCTTTAAAAAATATCTTGATTTTTCAAGATATGATTTCTTTGTGTAGCCCTGAATGTCCTGGAACTTTCTAGGTAGTCTAGGTTTGCCTTGAACTCAAAGATCCACCTTCCCCTGTCTCCTGATTTTTGGGAGCCTTGCACCACCACCTCCCAGTGGCTGAAAAATCTGCATTTTACCAAATGAAGCAAATTTGAATTTTACAGGTAGACATCTGCTTGAATGACTCACAGTATGAACTACAGTGTTTACCAATCTCATTTATCAGTAGCTTACTATAAAAATATTTCACTTCTTACCCATACCAGGTTCTCTGATTGATTTGAACAGATATAAATGTGTATGTTTAAAAAAGAAGTACAATAATGAAAGTGGGAAAGAGTGGTAGCTCAGTTTAGAAACCGTCTCAGCCATTAAAGACTAGGCTCCCAATCAAAACAGGTCTACTCCAAAAAATCAAGCCCCAAAAACTGGACAGAGTTTTTCCAGCAGTTGGCAAATATCTTAATTTTCTAACAGTACCCAAAAGATGCTTTTATTCCAGGACAGCAAAAAGAAATTTGAAGAACATGCCATCTTGATTCATCACAGGTAGGGTGGCTGTTTGTGGTTGGGTTAAATGTTTGTTATTGGTTGGGGGCATTGGTTATAAGTCAGTAGAGGTTACATTTAGGGATTTATTTATTTCTCACCTCTAGCCTTGTAGTTCTCTTATCTTTCTACTCTATCCAATATTAGAGGAAAGGAGAAAAAAGAGAATGATAAAAGGGGGATATAGAATTATATAATAAATGATATATTATTGAATCTACTATCCTCAAATACTTTACACTGGTATTGTACATCGATAGAAACTTAAGATTTTGTCCAGCTTTTGCTTAATGTATTGTACATTACATCTATTGACTGACTGTGTGCATATGTGTCTTTCTGTGTGTTAGGTTCATAAAGATCTATTTGGTAAGTGGTAAACTGTCTGGAGTGTTTCATTTGCCTTTTTCATTGGGACTCTAACTTTCAACAAGCAGCTGTTCACTGCTAAGCCATTAAGTTTAAAGGGACTATAGTTTCCCTTTTTTACAACTCTTCTTATTTATAGTAAGAAAGTGTCAGGTGTAGAAAGTGTCAGGTGTGCGGGCCACTTGTACTCTGACTTAAAATGTTAAGATTAAGACCCTCTGCTGTTAAGCAGTGCCATTTTTAGCCAGAGACCTGTTTTGATGGCAGAAAACCAGAACACTGGATAGTGCATTTGATAAGCCTACAGAATGTGAATCTGAAAGATCAGGGTTCAATTCACTGATTTCTCTCTTTTTCTTCTGAGGCAAGCAGCCCCTGGGAGTTAAGCTGCATACAGACCTATATTATATGTAGACAGTGAAGCTATGACAGAGGTACAAATAGCAAGGCTACCAACCTGGAAGTTTAAAAGTGAAAGTGTATATAGAAAGAGCCCCACATCGCAAGGCTACCAGCCTGAAGGATTAAGAGCTAAAGTGTGGAGAGAAGGACAAGCCTGACAAGTAAAGGGCTGGGATTGTTCTTCAGCTCTAAGTCAATGAATAAAGAAATAATATTACAATCAAAAAGTTTAATTGGACTGAAAGTATCTGAAACCATATAAAAATTATTTCAATAAACGAAGAAGAAAAGAATAGGTAGTGAACAAAATGGAGATCACTGGAGCCAAGGACTGGAAGCGGCTATCTAAATCCTTAATACTCTCTCTCTCTTTCTCTCTCTCTCTCTCTCTCTCTCTCTCTCTCTCTCTCTCTCTCTCTCTCTCTCTCTCCAACTGTTTCTCTGTCTCTGTCTCTCTCCCTCCACTTCTCCCTCTCCCCCTTTCAGCATCTCCCTCTTCCCTTCATTGTCCCTCTCCCTCTTTTGCCTCCATGTTCTTTTCCCCCTCTCCCTAATTTGCACTATTACTTATATCTCGCAGTTATGGCCTGGGAATAGCAGCCTAGTGTATCAAGCTGGGGATGGTAGAGCACGGCCTTTTGTCTTTTGTTACACTAATACATACGTCATCATATAAAGTAAATGGATCCACATGGCCGCCTGTAGCCTGAAGCTTTCCTTTACCCCTCAGTGAGTTCCACTCAGGTACAACCATATTCCTGGCTACATAATGGAAAAGAATTTCATGGCAGAGGAGTTAGAGTTTGAAATAGATTTAAAGCACTGAGTGGTGCTTAGGGTACAGGCAGGCAGTTTTTCAAAAGAGAGGTGCCCCAATCTAGGCAATGGCTGCACATATGTTCCATAGCTTTCTAGTCTCATCACTTCGAGGATGTCAGTCACAATGAGTTAAAGATTAAAGAGTTGTTTGTTTCTATTTAATAGACAAAGGTGTAAAGTAGATTTATGAGGGGTTGGGTGGGGTTTAAGAAGTGCCCAATGTCGGTTACAGGTATCCTGAGGCTGGGTAGGCACATTAACTTAGTTTACTTACTATCTTTGATGGTTTTTTAAATTTGATATGACTTAAGGAAAGCACACATGGTCTTCAAGGGCATTTCTGGAGTTTATCAGAGGTGCGTGGAACTTCCTGATCCTGCCATCATGAAAAACGAACCAACCACATCTCAGGAAAAAGGGCTTCCTCTCCCTCTCCCATCTCCTCAATTTTCTTTCTACTCTACCTCATTATGAGTGACAACTCCTTGTCTTAGAAGTCTAGTTTCCCATGGTCAACATGTTGGCAATGATCTTTCCAAATATAATCTTTAGGATTTTGAAGTGTATTCTTTTTTCATATATAATTTGTGAAGTTTTTTTTTAAATCATAAATTGATTGTATCTTACAACATACCTGTTCTGCATCTTATGCGAAGGCTCAGTCAATGCAGAGTGGAATGGGAAGGAATCACCCTGGGAAAACCACTTTTATGATGTTTCCTGCTAGGTAAGTATTCACTCTGGCTTCCTGATAAGAGCAAAGCTCCTGCAAATATGTAGTCTAAGCAAGGTGAGATAGAAAAAGCAAAAAGTGGGTTGATATGAGAAGAACACTCTTCACAATGAAGTCTGATTGGTTTGTCTTTCCTGTTATCATAGCCAGGATGCTCCATTCACCACAGACAATGTCATCCCTTCCCTTGGAGATCATGGTGGTTTCCCTAAAGACATCTCAACTGAAAAAATTTAAAGCTAAACTAAGCCATGCCTACTTACGGCCAAAATGATGTCTAACTATGATTTGGTTTTTTTTTTTCACTTCTTATTCCTGGCAAAATGTCTCATAAATCCATTTTACCACTTTATTCATAAAGGAAAATTCTTTATCCCCTCAATTTGCTGTGAATTTACAGAATGAAGGGGAACAAGATTTGACTCTCACTTCAGAAGCCTGCACTCACACTGTGGATGTCTCACTCCTCCCCTGGATACCTCTCTAGTAAGCTCTGTACTTAGGGCCAATGCTCTAAAAGTCCTTTAATGAGCTCTGCTTTCTGCTGCCTTGTTCTGACACTTGTCCCATAGGAAAGCCAAGAACCAAGTTTGACCTGAGTGTAAGGTCTAAGTAGGGAAGGAAACTCCCCAGGCTACACACCCTGGAGTGCTAATCACATTCCCTCATGGTAAGTACAAGATCTTAATTGGCTTAAGGCTCTAAGATAGAGAAAAGAGGTAGCCTGATGGTCGCATCCTTGTGACTGCTGAGAGTCAGTCCAGGACTCTCTGACTGTAGTTTGTGTAATCTTGGACTCCTTGTGTAGTAGAAATATCACAGTATGATCACCTCTTGAACTGACCTTTCCATTTTGTGTATTAGGGTGTGGGTTCTATTGACCTCATCTTAAGTATCTTAACTATTAGGATTTGTAATGACCATACTTCCCAATAATGTCATATTCTAAGGCTCAAAGATATGAAATGGAAAAGAGGTATTATGAAAGAGAATACCATTCAACACTTAACATATTAGAAGAATATCTGCTTTTTAAAAATAATCTTGGGTTTTCAAAAAAGGGTTTCCCTATGCAGCCTTGCATGCCATGGAACTTGGTCTATTGTCCAGGCTGGTTTTGAACTCAGAGATACGCCTGCCTCTGTCTCCTCAGTGTTGTCATTAAATGCATGCATTGCCATTTTCAGGTGGCTGAAAATCTGCATTTAGCATATGAATAAATTTCACTTTTTCGGCTGATATCTGCTTGAATGATTCACAGTTTAAACCACAATCATTACCAACCTTATTTATCAATAGATTAAGAAAAAAATATTTGTCCTCATACTCATACTGGGTTCTCTGAGTGTAGCAGAATATTCCAGAATCATTGTCCTTCATTCCATGTCCCAGCATCCCAGGGTAAGAACCAGAAAAACTTCCTTTTGTAAAAGAAACTACATTTCATGTTCGAGTTGGCAAAAGGGCTAAACCCAGACCCAGGAAAAATTACAAGGCAGTCTGAATAGAAAAATTCCCCCAGGAACACAATCAGCTGTCATTGAGAAAATACCCAGAGTCTACATGTACTCTGCTGGTGCAGCTGGCCAGTATGTAGCCTGGCACATGACACCTACTAATTAGGAGGACCACGACAGAATTTGTAATGTCCCTGAGATACATTCTTAGCCCTTTGAGGTCTGGGATGATTGTTTTAACCAGTCTTTCATATAGGTCAACTTGCCCCTGCAACGGTTACCCAGCCACCAATCACCAAGACTTGTCACTCACTGCTTTCAGTTTTTCTGTCCAATTATATAGTGAAAAACCCATTTTTTGTCTAAAATCTATTAAAAACCCCTCTGAATTTAGACTCAGGGCCACTTCCCTGCATCTGCTGTATCAGTGCATAGGAGGTGTGGACCTGGATGGAGCCTGCAATTAAGACTTCCTTTGCAATTGTGTTTGTATTTGTCTCTTGGGTGGTTTTATTTGTTGATCTCTCATGATTTGGGCAAAACATATGGCACATTGGCCAGGAACCCCCTATACTCCTGACCCAATGGGTGTTGAATCCAGCAGTTATTTGTTTGTTTTTGTTTTTCTGGCTCTCAGTGTTACTTTTATTTTGCTCTCTCAAGACAATTATGTATATCTAGTGGTCATGTCTAGTGAGTGGACATGCTTAATGTTGGAAATCCAAGGAGTATGGAAGATGTTCCAGATTCCATGGGAGGGGACATAGTGCCCCTATGTGAAGAACTTCAGGTTCATGTGTTGGACAAGGAGATTGCTCCCATGGCACAGCATTGGGATGGTGTCTCATTTTCAGTTTTGCACCAGATCGGATCTTGGGTGTGCTGGTACTGTTATTATTGTCTTTCTCTGGTGTTCATGTCTTCCTTTGCTCTTTTTCTGATTGAGACTTGGACAATTGATGGGACAGATGACCTCCCCCACCCCCAATGTTAATGACAGACAGTAACAGCAACCTTTTCCCTTATGATGGACACTTTTTAGGAAATTAGTTTACTTATTTTAATGCTGTTCTATTTATTGTATTCTAAACAAGGGCCAAAATTCATCTCCTGATTGTTAATTCTATCTCATTTCAAAATTTCTCAGAAAAAAAGCAGAAAATGCAGATAAACTAGCTCTGTCCTTGGAGCCAGGTTGAGAGTCTCCTTCTTAGATCAAAGTGGCACCAAGCCCAGCAATACCTGAACCCAGTTGATGTGCTCTGAACTCCAGAAATCCCAGAAGACTCACCATGGCGGGTGTAGGGACACTACCCACAATGGGTAGGAATAGGTGGCTGAGCAATGGGACCTAATGTGGTCGGTCTTTCCAGAAGCTCGGGGTAAGAGATAAACAGATGAAGTCACCAATAAAATACTTTTCAGTCCTAGCAGTTGTTGGACTTCTTGACAATGGGCTCTGCATAACGTTCACTATGGGGGCTGCCATTTACCAACAGGGGCTTGTGTGCAGAAACATCCTAGGCAGGATGCCAAACTCAGATAGTCCACGTTTCTCTATTATCTTTCACAAAATCTGCCTTTAATATTTAATACTTAATTGTAATATCCATTTAGAATTATGTTATAAAAGAACAAAGTTAATGATAACTGTAATATGCTAATGAGGCAGATAGCAATATGCTCCGCCCTTGAAACTACAGCTAAAAACCTTTTAAAAATTTTTGTCTGGTTTACTACATGTCTGCTTCTAATTGGTTTTAAATGTCTAAATGTACTATGTATTGTATATCTTAGTTATAATTTATTGGTTATTGAATATGGTTAATTTTAACATCCATATAAATGGTTAACTTTAGCTTGTAATTTAAGGCTGGAGCCATTCTAAACAGCAAAGGAAATGAGACAACATAGGAAACAGGTCTCAACTTGCACAAGACATAAAATTTGAAACAATGTTTCTTTAATAAAGATATTAAATGTGCACCTCCAGTATATATCTGAAAGCTCTTATCTAAAGGTTTGTAAATTGCTCATTGAGTATGAGGTTTCAAATATAAGTTCAAACTCTAATTTGAATATATATGTGTGCATGTGCATTTTCTAAAATACATATTATGTGATTGACTCCTACTTCAAAATATTCTTTATGTGATAGTAAAACTTTAATGTTATAAAAGTTGATTCAAATTAACAGACTACTATATTTCAGACTTTAAAATGGATAAATGTAAAGATAATTTTCAGTAGAAATATATTAACTTCAGAAATATACAATTGTTTGCACTATTAAAAATAGGTTTCAACTAGTAAAAGTTATGGTTACAATCTTTGATTTCACTCTTTGAAAAGTGTCAAATTAGAGAAAATTTAACAAAATAGGTTATGCCCAACTATCATGGAAGAAAAGATAGTTGAGAGGCAGTTTTTCAGGGAGAGGAAACAAGAAGCTTCCCAGACACCAACTGAGCCAGGGGGAAAAAGCTATTCGTACAACCTTGGGCAATATCAGAAAACACCTAAAAGAGTTTCTCAAAGTTTTATGTGTAGGAAAAGGACTTTTTCATGCAATTAAAAAAACCTGCAACTTTTACAATTTAATCACAGCATCCAGTCTTATGTTTGTAGGATGTAGACAGAGAAACACACACAAGGATTGACCTCATGTATACTGGCCCTCAAGCTTGTCAGAGATCTCATGAATATGGCATAAATATACTTATACTAATTATGACAGTGATTCCAACATTTAACAGTAATTACCTAAGGTCTCCACGAAGAATTTTGGCCTGACAGGTGACTTCAACGATCGGTTGTAGTATTACAACCACCAGGTAAAACTGCCCCAATGTTTCACCTGCTGCTAGGCCCAGCATGTATGGTAGACAAAAAATGGTGGACATCTGAAGAGTTATTGTCTCACACTGCTGAAAATGAGGTAAGTCCAGTCTCTCCCATGTACTTCTTCCACAGAAATAGTCTTTTGTCTTCTGTGCCTGATGCCCAGACTTCCTCTGCCCATGATACCTGGAAACTACAGGAGCCTGCATAAGATCACTGTCAAGGTGAGAGACTGGTTAATCATCTCTGTCATTTTGACTGATATATAAATTCATCTATGTTACAAATTTTCATTCTCAGGTCTCTGATCACATTGATGTCTAAGCTAATAGCAGCTTGACAACTAGATGACAATTAGATCCACTGTTAGTTCATTAGTCAATTCATTAGCTAGTTTAAACTACTAGGTACTAGGTCTGCTCTCTTTTTTAAATGGCAAAAAGTCTTGACTTGCTCCAATTGCCTGTGTCTCTTGGTGAGTAACTGGATTAAAAATGTAAAATTTTATAAGGTTTGATAATATAAAAGTTTAACTTTTAAGGACTTACAGTATTAGATAGTCTAAATGTTTTCCAAATGCTAAAAAGTCTAAGCAAGTATTTAAAAGTTGGTAAATACAAATCATAAAAGAAGTATTTGACGGTCTAAGAAAATGTTTAAATGTAAGTGGAAATTTTGAAAGTTAGAGAATCTTAAGAAAAGTTTTAAGGTACAAGTTGTACCTTATATAAGTCATGTAAAATTAGACCAATAGAGTTAAGATAAGCTGATGAAGCATTTACTGCTTATTATTTATTCACAAACTCAAGATTTTAATTTGCTTTTGGTTGTCTTCTCAATATAGACTTAAGTTTGCTTCTCATTATGCTAAAAATAAGCCTATCCAATCTTTACATCAAGATTTCTGGACTGAAAAATATTGTTCACAGTTTTATTGGGTCTGAAAGACATAAGCCTACTCTGACTGTCTTACAGACACAATTTAAATTTTTGTCCCTACTCTATATTTGTCTCAGCAGTCTTTTACCTGGCTAACAGGCTTCACCCAGAGATCACCTCCCAACAAGGTTGTATAACCTTGGAACTTCTCAGAGGCTTAGAGTGTCCCTTCCTTGGTCGAATGCATGGCTGATGGATGAAATGGGCAATCCATGCAGAATGACCATTCTCTTTCATGTTTCCATATGTTCCAGCTTATCAGAAGGAAGGAACACTGCAGGTGTCCACACACTCTACCTCCCTCACTCTGTACAGTCCTAGAGCACCCTTGGAATTAACTGTTGGGGGGTGATGGGTGGACACACCCAGATTGTCTCTTGGAAATTTCCCCAGGCAAAACCTAAGCCTGGTTTTCCAGCAGCTGATGGAGGTTTTAATATCAGCTGAAATTTATTATGGTTTCAACCCATGTGATGAAGTGTTTTTCCCCATTCAGCACTGTTCAGCCAGCTGCTAAGTAGAAGAAAGAGGAATTACCTATCCAAGGTATTGGATATACTCATCTGTGACTATTATGCCACTCCCACCACCACACCCACCACACACAAAAGTTCAATAACTGGCAACCTTGCAGGAAAGAACATCTTTTTAAGGCCAGTTGGAGTTCAGGAAAAATAAGAGTCTCTTTATCAAGCAACTGCAACAATATCTGAGAGGTAAATGCCCAGAAACTCCTGATCTTTGCCTGCATTAGAGGGATTGTGCAGGCCCATGTGTGTGCATATGTGTGTGTGTCTGTGGATGTGACTCCATCAGGTAAACGTGTATCAGACAGTATTCACAGGCAAATGTATTGTGTGTGTTCATGAGGGTGCACAGGGAGAATTTGAGAGCATGTGAGTGCACATGCTATTGTTAAAGGCTTAGGAAGACTTGCAAAGAGAATGTGCAGTTTTATTGGGAGCAGAACTTTGGGGATCAGAATTCCCCAAGGATGGGAATTCCATGCCTTGAATCTAATATGATGATCCATGTGTGGTATCTCGTGAGGGGATGCATTGTCTTCTGCTTCTGTGAAATGAGTCCAGTCTTTTAGGAGGAATGAAAGAGGTGTTCCTATTACTACATCATTCCTGTATGAGGACCAGTTCCACAGATCTGAAGGGAGAAGAGATGACAGGTGTGATACACCATTGGAAAGACTGTGTGCACTCAATGCATGAGCATGTCTGTACTCTGGGCCTGCTGAGTATGAAAGCAGAGTAAGGGCTGGGGAAGACAGAGGCTGAGACAGCCTGGGGGCAAATGCCCACGCCTGTCCATCTGTACATTCTTCACAGAGCTGACAGCATGAAGGTCCTCCTGCTGCTAGCAGCCATGATCATGGCCTTTGGTAAGAGTTGACCCTGAAGTAAGCAGGTAACCTGAGGAGGGAGGCACCCTAACCCAGAGCTTTCCTTCCTGTTGCCTTAGCCCTGAAACTTGGTGGGAGAAGAAAGGAAGAGATTCTCAGGGGGAGAAGTTAGCAGAGGGATGCCTTTAAGAGACATTGCACTGGCTTGGGCACACTTCACCAGGCCATTTCTCTATTTCCTTTCAGTTTCAATACAGATCCATGGAAGCCCTCTGAATTTTGGTGAAATGGTCTTCATTACAACGGGAAGGCCATTTTGGCCTTACTTTAATTCCTATGGTTGCTACTGTGACTATGATGGCAAAGGAACCCCCATAGATGCGATCGATAGGTGAGCCCACGCCTATCCTCCATAACTCTAGCTGAAGCGAGAAGGTTAGAGATGGTAACCTAGGCCCCTGTGTCCTCGTCGAGTTGAAGCAGCAAAAGTCAACATATTGAGAACTCTCCTCTGGACAACTCCAAAGTTCTTGAATCTCATTGCTAAGTGTCAAAGGTAAGGGAAAATGCTAGGCACCAGGACTCCAGGGCTGTGAGAAAGCAATCTCAAGAGAACTTGTTCCCAAATAGGTGCTGCTTTGTTCAGAACTGTTGCTACTATGATCTGGAGAAACGTGGATGTGACACAAAATATTTGGACTATGAGTTCACCTCAGATTCAGACGTTATCACCTGTGCTGGTAAGAAAGACCCTGAAATGCCAGCAAACTTCCTTCATATCTTTGTTGATCACATGCATACTGGGGACTTCACTGGTGCAGGAGGTGAATCTACTAAGAACCTCACAGTCAAGTAGGAAGGAAAAAGAATAAATGGTGAAGAGGATGGTGAAGAGCAAAGAAAGGAGAGCAAAAAAAGCTTTCACCCAGTCGGATGCTTGAGTTGGATCCTGCAAGCAGTGGTAGCTAACCTGAGTCCTAAAAACTCAACACAATGTCAAGCCAGGTCTTCAGCAATTGTCTTGAGGTTTGTGTGCTCCAATGATAGGGATCTATCATTTAGCAAAGCAGCAATAAGCACATTTACAAGAAGAGGACTTACACTAGCTGAAGAGGTGATGGACAGCAGTTAGAGGGACACATGGTATACATAAAACAACTACAATCAGGTTGGAAAGGTCTCAATCTGGAATATTTCCAGAGAACTGTGGTGCTGGGTCTGGGCAACTTCTATAGCACAGGATCAGCCCAGATCCTCAGCTCCCATGTGTTGCCAGCATCTGAACTTATACTATAAGCCACACTGATGTTCCAAGGACCCTGCCCTCTGATGAGAGGTAGCCTTCAAGTACAAAACATAGGGGAAATGGATAGGTCCAAGAAGCCCCTTTCAATTCCACTTTTGGCTTTTCAATCAAAATAAAGCTGCCTGTGACTTAGACGAAGGTCCATGGTGGATCATACAGGCTTTCACCAATTTCATCCACCCAGAGGCCTGAGACTGGGACTACTACCAAAGGCAGACCTGCTAGCAGGAAGGTGGGGCTACCACTGCTAACAATGTAGCTCAGAGGTCAAGGTGCTACCTTAGATTGTCTGAGGGCATGGTGTCCATCCCTAGCACTGTATGCATTGGGCAAGACAAATCATGTCTAGAAGCCTAGAGTTCATGATGTAGAGGCAGGAGGATTACAAGTTCAAGGTCATCTTCAGCCATTTAGAGAGTTCAAGGCCAGCCTGTGCTACCCTGTCTCTAATGTTTAAAAACAGGGGGTAGACCTGGTAGCAATCAGAGGAAGGACAGCAGGTTACCAAGAAGAGACTTGGTATCCTATGATCATATAGAGGGGGAGGTAATCTCCCTCAAGAACAGTCTTAGGGGAGGGGAATAAGGGGAAACTGGAAGGGAGGGAAGAATGGGAGGATACAAGGGATGGGATAACCATTGAGGTGTAACAAGAATAAATTAATAAAGGAGGAAAAAAAGGAAAAAAAACAAATGAAGCAAGCCTCTGGTAATGGCATATGTCTGCTGTATGTACCCATCAGATTGAATTCTGCCTTCACTGGCAGCCCTTGTTCTTTTCTTAGAAGTCTCTTCCAGGAGACTTCCAGGTCCCCAGAAGCAGCCATGGGATATTAACATCTTGAGCTCAGGGGCTGTTTTCACCTAATTTCAGCAAACCAGGACTCCTGTAAGAAAGAGCTGTGCCAGTGTGATAAAGTTGCTGCTGAATGTTTTGGCCAGAACCGGAAAAGCTACTCTAAGAGATACCGGTACTATCCTCCCGTGTTGTGCAATGGAAAGCCACCCAAGTGCTGAGGGAGCAGCCTTCTGAAATCCATGCATATGGGCCTCCTCTAACACCTCTCTCAGCCCATCAAAGTCCCCAAATGATAAAGAAAACATCCTCTCCCACCCCAGTGGCAAGGTGAGGCTCTTCTGTCCTAACCCAGAATGAGGCAGCAAAGCAATGCATCAGGCTGATCCTTTCCCACCACCCTACTACCAACTCATTTCCTCTCTTCCATCTTCCCCTTCACAGCCAACTTCCTTCCACTACCTAAGAGAGTCCCAGGGCTCTCACAAATAAAGTCATGCATCAACAACCATGTGCCTGTTTCTCTCATCTCAAAATGAGCCACTGATAGAAAGGGTGCATAATAAAGTATCAGCCTTGAAGCTGGGGTGGGGCTCAGTTCTCAAAGTGCTTACAAGAAATGAACGAGGACCTGCACTCAATGCCCAGAACCCATGGACATAAAGCACTCACTTGTTTACAATCCTAGCACTGGGGAAGCAGAGGCAAATAAATCTCTGGGGATCAATGCAGGGCTAGCTGGAATAACAAATTCCAGGACAGTGAGTGACCATGAAGAACAAGGTAGATGGTGTCCTGAGAAGTGACACCTGAGCTTGACCTATGGCCTCCACAAACACAGACACACACACGTTTGATTGTATGAATGGGCACACACAAACATACACATGCACACAAAAGACACAGCTTCTGGGTTGATCTAGCAGGGTCTGATGCCCAGTATCCTCAACCTTAAGCCTCGTTTCTCGTATTCAAATGGAGAAACCCATCAGAGCCTCTTGCAGGACTTGTTTGAGAATCAAGAGGGGGAAGTAGTGTTCGTCAAGCAGTGTCCAGCCTGGTTAAGGCTATCATCTCTGTTAAAGACGACTTCTTTAAAAGTGTTTCTCGGCCATTTGATATTCCTCTCTTGAGAATTCTCTGTTTCTCTCTGAGTCCCATTTCTTCATTGGGTTATTTGGTATGGCAGTGTTTAATTTCTTGAGTTCTTTATATATTTTGGATATTAGACCTATGTCAATTGTATGATTGTTTAAGGTCCTTTCCCAATCTGTGGGATGTCACTTTGTTCTGTTGACAGTGTCTAGTGCCTTACAGGAGCTTCTCAGCTGCACGAGGTCCCATTTATTAATTGTTGACCTTAAGACCTGGGCTGTTGGTGTTTTATTCAGCAGTTGTCTGGCATACCAATGTGTTCAGGCTCTTCACCATTTTTCTGCTAACCAATTAAGTGTAGACATCAAGTTAGATGTCCAGCACCATTTGTTGAAGATGCTATAATTTTCCATTGAATAGATTTGGCTTCTTTGTCAAAAATCCAGTGACCATATGTGTTTGGATTCATTTCTGGGTCTTCGATTAGATTCCATGATCAAACAGCCTATTGCTGTTGCTCTATAGTACAGCTTGAGATCAGGTATGGAGATTCCTCTGGACGATCTTTTATTGAACAGAATTGTTTTTTCTATTCTGGGTTTTTGTTTTCCCATATGAAGTTGAGTTGATCTTTCAGTGTCTTTAAAATATTGTGTAGGTATCTTGATAGGCATTGCATTGAATCTGTAAATGGCTTTTGGTCAGGTGGCCATTTTACTATGTTAATTCTCCCAATCCATGTACAAGGGAGATTCCCTCCATCTTCTGATGTCATCTTCAATCTCTTTCTTCAGAGATTTAAAGTTTTTTCTCAAACAAGTCCTTCACTTGCTTGGTTAGAGTTACTCTTAGATATTTTATATTGCTTGTGGCTATCATGAAGGCTTTAGTTTTCCTAATTTCTTCCTCTGCATAATTGTCATTTGTATATAGGAAGGCTACTGACATTTTTTTAGTTAATTTTGTATCCAGCCAATTTGATGAATGTTTTTGAGCTGTAGAAGTTTTCTGGTAGTAATTTGGTAGTCAGTTATGTACACTATCATGTCATCTTCAAATAGGGATAATTTAACTTCCTCCTTTCCCTTTGGATCCCCCTGGTCTCCTTTCGATGTCTTATTGCTTTGGCTAGTACTTGAAGAAATATATTGAAGAGATATGGAGAAAGTCGGTAGCCTTGTATACTCCTCGATTTTAGAGGAATTTCCTTAAATATCTCTCCATTTAATTTGATGTTGGCTATTGGCTTGCTGTATATAGCCTTTATTATGTTTATGTATGAGCCTTGTATTCCTGATCTCTCCGGAACTTTAAACATGAATGATTGTTGGATTTTGGCAAATGCTTTCTCTGTACCTACGGGGATGATCATGTAATTTTTTCTTTCAGTTTGTTTGTATGGTGGATTGTATTGATGCATTTCCATATATAAACTGTCCCTGCATGCCTGCAAGAAAGCCTACCTGGTCATGGTGAATGATATCATTGATATGTTCTTGTATTCATTTTGCCAGTGTTCAAAAGAGAAATTGGTCAGAAATACTTTTTTGTTGGGTGTTTGTGGGGTTTAGTTATCAACGTGATTCTTGTCCCATAGAATGAATTTGGTAATGTTCCATCCATTTCTAATTTTTGGAGTAGCTTAAACAGTATTGGTATTAGCTCTTCTTTGTAGGTTTGGTAGAATTCTGCATTGAAACCATCTGGCCCTGGGATTTTTTTTTCTTTTTTCATTTTGCCTAGGAGAGCACTAATTTTTCCTTCCTTGTCTAGTTGAGAGATAGGATTATTCAAATTTTGTTTAATCTGTTCTTGATTCAGTTTTGGCAAGTGTAATCAAGAAACTTGTCCATTTCCCCTAGATTTTCAAATTTTGTGGCATATATGTCTTTAAAGCAGAATCTTATGATTCTTTGTATGTTTTCAGTGTCTATTGTTATGTCTTCCTTTTCATTTATGATTTTGTTGATTTGGATAGTGTCTTTCTGCCTTATAGTTATTTTGGCTAACAGTTTGTCTATGTTATTGATTTTCTCAAGGTACCAGCTCATGCTTTTGTTGATTCTTTGAATTGTTCTCTTTGTGTCTACTTTATTGATTTCTTCCTCATGTTGATTATTTCAAGACATATACTCCTCTTTGGTGTTTCTGCTTCTTTTTTCCCTAGGGCTTCCAGATGTGTTGTTAAGTTGCTTCTGTAGGATGTTTCCAATTTCTTTACAAAGGCATTTAGTGCTATGAATTTTTCTCTTGGCACAACATTCAATGTGTCCCACAAATATGGGTATGTTTTCTCATCATTTTCATTGGATTTCAGGAAGTCCTTAATTTCTTTCTTATTTCTTCCCTGATCCAGGTGTCATTAAGTAGAGAGTTGTTTACTTTCCATGTGTTTAAGCTTTTTGTTATTTCTGTTGTTGTTGAAGTCCAGCCTTAGAAGATGATGATGTGATAGGCTACAAGGTATTATTTCAATCATCTTGTATCTGTTGTGTCCTGATTTGTGACTCAGTATGTGATCAATTTGAAGAAGGTTCCATGGGGTGCTGAGAAGAAGGTATAATCCTTTGTGTTTGGGTGAAAAGTTCTGTAAATATCAGTTAGATCCATTTGATCATGGCATTGGTTAATGATGTTATTTATTGGCTTAGTTTTTGTTTTAATGACCTACCCTTCAGTAAAAGTGGGGTTTTGAAGTCTACCACTATTAATGTGTGGGGATCAATGTGTGGTTTAAGCTTTTTTACTAGTTCTCTTGCAAATGTGGGTGCCCTTGTATTTGGAGCATAGATGTTCAGAATTGCGATGTCATCTTGGTTGGTTTAAGCTTTGAAGTGAGTATGAAGTGTCCTTCCTCATCCCTTTTGAGAAATTTTGGTTGAAATCTATTTTATAGATGTTAAAATGTGTACACTGTCTTGCTTCTTGTGAATATTTGCTTGGAGTATTTTCCCAGGCTTTTAATTCAAGATAATGTCTGTCATTGTGGTTGAGATATGTTTCTTCAATGCAGAAGAATGTTGAATCTAGTTTATGCAACCATTCAGTTAGTCTGTGTCTTTTTATTGGAGAGTTGAGACCATTGATGTTGAGAGGTATTAATGACAAATGACTGTTAAGTGCCTTAATTTTTGATGTTGGTTACAGTAGAAAGTTTGTTTAGTTGTGTTTTTGTGATGGTGAAGTTATCTATTTCCCGTGGAATTTTAGTTGTGGGTTGTCCCGTTGGGGTGCAGTTTTCCATCTAGTAACTTCTGTAAAGCCAGATTTGTGGATAGGTACTGTTTGAATTTGTTTTTGTCATGGAGTATTTTTGTTTGTCCGCCAATGGATATTGATAGTTCTCTGAGTACAATAGTCTGGCCTGGCATCTGTGGTCTCTTATGTTTTACAGGACCTCTATCCAGGCCCTTCTGGGTTTTATGATATCTGCTGAGAAGTCGAGTATAATTCTGATACGTTTGCTATTGTATGTTACTTTGCCTTTTTCTCTTGATGCTTTTAATATTTTTCTTTGTTCTGTATATTTTGTGTTTTTATTACTATGTGTTGGGAAGATTTTCCTTTTTGGTCTAATCTCTTTGATGTTCTGTAGGGCTCTTGTATGTTTATATGCATCTCCTTCTTTCAATCTGGGGATTTTTCTTCTACAATTTTGTTTAAGATATTTTCTGGGCCTTGGATTTGGGTCTTTTCTCTTTCTTCGATGCCAATTACTCTCAGCTTTCATCTTTTCATGGTGTCCTTGATTTCTTGGATATTCTGTCTCAGGAATTTTTCAGATTTAGCATTGTCTTTGATAGTTGCTTCGAGTTCTACATTTGCATCTTCTAGTCCCGAGATTCGTTCCTCCATTTCTTAGATTTTGTTAGAGAAGCTCACCTCTGTGTTGTTCACTTTCTTTTCAAAGTTCTCTCATTCCTATGTTTCTTCTGTCTGTGCCTTTATCACTGTTTCCATTTTCATCTTCAGATCTTGAGCTGTTTTGTGTATTTCCTTCATCTGGTTGTTTGTATTTTCCTGAAGTTTTTTCCAGTGCCTCGCTATAGGCCTCTTTTATGTCTTCCACCTCTTTGGCTGCATCTTACTCCATTGGATTATGGATTTTATTCATTTCCTCCATTATCATCTTCATTACTAAGGATTTTGGGTCATTCTCTTGTGTTTCAATGGTGTTTGAGTTCTCAGGGTTACTTTCTTTGGGCTAGCTGGGATCTGTGGATGCCAAGTTGTTTTGGTTTTTGTTGTTTGCATTCTTATGCTGTCCTTTAGTCATCTCGTTACGTCTAATATTGGGTGGTAGCTTCTGATGTCTTTCACTGGTCGTTGAGTGTGGGTAGTTGGTGAGTGATTATAGGTCATGTGACCTTGCCTGTGAGGATCAGGGAGTTCTCCAGACCCAGCAGGCAACATGATTTCTGTTCCAGGAGAGTTTACTCTACACCTTAAGATCCTGACTAGGTCAGCAGATGTAAGCTTCTGCTGATCCCATTCACACTACTGAGGGGATTCAGACTAGCTGTTTTGGGAGCCACTGTTTAATTTTATGTTCTGATACCTCGGGTCAGTCCAGAGACTCCCAAGCATGTAGGAGACCCTGCTAGGCCATAGGGACTATTGCTATATCTGCTCAAATGTCCAGGCTCAGTCCTTTCTGGTCCAAAGACAGGTTCATGCCTGATTAGTCTAGATAGTGGACCAGTCAAGATTGCACACCTTTGCTGGTTGAGTCCCACTGAGCTGTGGTTGCTATTCAGAACCCCTTCCAGACCCTCAGCACCTTCCAGCTTCTCTGAAGAGCATGGGAGTCCCTGCGAGGATGTGGGGACTCTCCTGGCTAGCTTCTATCAGACACATTTTGCATGCTCAGTCTGCCTAGGCAAACTGCCTGGCTCTGCCCAGACCTGCCCAGACCCTACATGCTGTGGCTGGGCACAGTGGGCTTCTCTGCGGCCTCCATGGCTCCCAGTGGACTGGGGTGGTGTGGATGGGGGTGTCTGAGGACAGATTTACTTGTTTCCCTGAGACTTCCCAGGGCACGAGCTCTGCATTCCACTCTCACACGCACTGTGCCTGAGCTATAGAGGCCAGCTGCAGTCTACAGGTGTGTTCCATTCCAACGTCTGGAGAGTGGGTTCGGGTGTTACATGGCCTGTTGTCTGACCCAGGGCCTACCCCAGCTGTGTTTTGCACTGTGCAGGACCCCACTCTCCTACTGTTCTCAAGTTCTTGCAGTCTGTGGCTCCCAATCTGGTCCCTGGTCTCCATGCTGTAGATCAGATACAGTGTGTGATAGGCACCGCCATCTTGGAACCACCACACTTTAGGATTTTGAAATATATTCTTATGTCACATCTACTTCATGAAGAGCCTTTTATAATAAAAGTATTGAGTCTTATGAAATACCTGTTCTACATCTGTTGTGATGCCTCAGCTAATGGAAAGTAAAACGAGAATGCCTCACCCTGGGAAAAGCACTTTTTAGACTCACTCCTGCCAGGAAAATATTCACTGTGGCTTCCTGTGGTCTAAGGGAGGTGAGATAGAAAGATGAAACACTGGGCTGAAAAGAGAAGGAAGCTCTCCACCCTGATGTCTAGTTGGTTTGTCATTCCAGCTGGCAGAGCAAGGATGCTCCATTCACCCCATATACTGCCAGAACTGCCTGCAGAGATGATGGGGTTCTCTTAAAGACATCTCAGCTAGAAATTCTGAAAGACAAACTAAGGCAGGCCTACTTATGCCCTGAATGATTTCTAACCATAATACTTTTAGAACTTCTTATTCCTGGCAACACCCCTCATAAATCTACTTTACAATTTTGTGTATAAAGGGAAACTCTTTAACCCATCAACTTGCTGTGAATTACACTGAATGATGGGGGACCAAGGTGTTACTCTCTTGAGTATCTTGTACTCACACTTAGGATGCCTTACTTCTACCCCTGGACATCTCTCTAGTAAGTTGTGTGCTGAAGGGCAATGCTTTAAAAGTCCTTTAATGAGCTCTGCTTCCTGCTGCCTTTTCCTTACACCTTTGCCATAGCAAAGCCAAGGATCCAGCTTGACCAGAGATCATGCACTAAGTGGGAAAGGGAACTCCTCAGGCTACACAGCCTGGAGTTCTGACCCAAACCTTGACTTTAAGTAGCAAAACTTATTGGGCTTAAGGATTTGAGGCAAAGACAAAGGGTGCCATCATGGTTGCAGGCTTGTGAGGGTTGAGAGTCTGTCCAGGATTCTCTGTCAGTAGTTTCTGGCATCTTGGACTCCTAGGGCTGTACATATGTCACCCTATGAGTATCTCTCTGAGTGCACATTTCTCTTTGGTGTAACAGGGGCAGGGCTCTAATGACCTCATCTTAACTATCTTAAATATTAGTATCTGTAATGACACTATTTCCAAATGAGGTCAAATTCTAAGGCTCCAAGACATGAGTAGGAAATGACATCATGAATGAGGGACACCATTCAACAATTAACATGTTAGAAAATATCTGCTTTAAAAAGTAATCTCAATTTATCAAGACAGGGTTTCTCTGTGTAGCCTTGGCTGTCCTGGAACTTGCTCTGTAGTCCAGGCTGGCCTTGAACTCAGAAGTGTACCTATATCTGCCTCCTGAATGTTGTGATTAAAGGCATGCATTTCCACTTCTGGGGAGCTGAAAATCTGTATTTTGGCAAATGAAGTAAATTTGAATTGATCAGTTAGACAGATGCTTGAATGACCACCATATAAACTGCAATGATTACCAACCTCATTTTTCAAAGCCTAATATAAAAATGGTTCAGTTTTTATTCACACCGAGTTCTCTTAGTTTAGCAAAATATTCAAGAATCACTGTCCTTCATTCTATAACCCGGTTTCCCAGTGTAAGGGCCAGACAAACTCCATTTTGAAAAAGAAACTTAATTATGTGTTACACTTGGCTAAGAGCTGAATGTAGATACCAGAAAAAACCACATAGCAATCTAAAGTAAAAAATTCCCATAGAAACACAATCTGCTCACCTTGAGACAATATCCCGAGTTCAAATATATTCTCGGCTGGTGAAGTTGACCAGTAATTGGTCTGGCACATAGCAACAACCAATTAGGAGAAGCCAGGCCAAAGTTCCTAACAACACCCCCTAGATACAGTCTAAGCAGTTTGAGGTCTGGCATGACTGCTTTAGCCAATCTTTTATAGGACAACTTGTGCCTACAACTGTTACCCAACCTTGAAATGCCAAGGTGCATAACTCCCTGCTTGCAGTTTTTCTTTGCAATCCTATACTGTAAAACCTGTTTCTTTGTCTAAAACCTATAAAAGCCCATCTCAATTTAGACTCGGGGCCACTTTCCTGTATCTGCTGTGTCAGTGTCTAGGAGGTGTGGCCCAGGCTCAAGCTGCAATAAAGATTTCCTTGAGATTGCATTTGGACTTGGGTCTTGGTTAGTCTGTTGCCGGCCTCTCACAATTTGGACATAACATATAGCTGGGAACCCAAGCAACTTCTGACCCAAGGGGAGTCTAATCCAGCAGTGTGGTTTTGTTCTTGTTTGTCTTTCTCTCAGTCTTACATTAACTTTATGGTCTTGAGACAATTATGTATATATAGTGATCATGTTGGCTGAGTGGACATACTAGACAACAGAGTTCACAGGGGTCTAGAAGATGTTGCAGATGCCATGGGTGACACAGAGGGCTCCTATTTGTAGATCCTCGGGTTCATGTGTTGGGACAAGGCTGGTAGCTCCCATGGCTTAGTATGGGACCAGTGTCCGATTTTCAGTTTTGCTTCTGATCATATCTTGGGTGTGCTGTTACTCTTACTAATTTTTTCTTGTTGTGTTTATGACTTTCTATTACTCTTTATCTGACTGAGACTTGGATGGAAGGCAGGACAGACCACATCACCCATATATTTAATAAGTGACTGTTCACTAAGTCACTCTTTTCCCTCACAATGGACAATTTTAGGAAAATTAGTTTAACTATTTAAATGTTTTATGATTTATATTCTAAAAAGTGGCCAAGATTCATCTCCTGGACATTAGTTCTAACTCATTTCAAACATTCTCAGAAAAAGAAAGAGCAAAAGCTAATAAACTAGCTCTGTTCTTGGAGCCAGGTTGGGAATCTTTTTCCTAGATGAAATTGGCAACAAGCCCAGGGCTGCCTGAACCATAATGTGTTCTAAACTCCAGTAGGCCCAAAAGGCTCCACATGGTGAGTCAGGGCTAACTAACAACAAAAGGGAGGAATAGGTGGATGAGCAGTGGGAGCTAATATGGTAGTTTTCTTCTCCTATTTAAAAAGGCAAACACTTTGCCTCCTGCAAATGCCTGTGTCTCTTTGTGAGTAATGGGGAAAAAATGAAAATATATATACAATCTGAGAATATAAAAGTTTAATTTACAAGGATCTACAATATTAGGAGGTCTAAGAAAGTATTGTATAAATGCTAAAAAGTCTAAGGAGTACTTAAAAGTGGGTAAATAAAAGTTATAGAAGAAGTATTTGAGGGTCTTAGAAAGTGCTTAATGGTAAGTGGGAAGGCAAAACAGTTACACAATGTTTTAGGTATGAGTAGTAGAGATACAATAATAAATTAAGTCATATAATAATGAGACCAATAGAGTTATGATAAGTTGCTGAAGCACTAACTGCTTATTAATTAGTCAGAAGCTCAAGATTCTAAGTTCCCTTTGGTAATCTTCTGAATATCGATGTAAGGGTGCTTCTCATTGTGCTAAAACCAAGTCAATCCAATCAGTATATCATGGTTTTTCAGACTGAAAAATACTGTTTTGCTTTTACAGTCTCAAACATAAGCATACTCTGGTTGTCTTATAGACCTAATGAAAATTTTTGTCTAGTCTATACTTGTCTAAGCAGATTTTAACCAGGATAACAGACTCCACCCAGAGAGCACCTGTAGATTGCAAGCTTCTGAGATCTGGACCTGCTAAATGCTGAGGTAAACCAGTCCTGCAAATGTGACTACTCCCTCTCTCAAGTAGATGGGATAATCAAATACTTTCAATAAGTGCCCCATTACATAGCCTTTGACTAGCTTTTCAGGCTTTCTGGGCCCCTGATAACCATGTCCTAATGCCAGCCAGAAGAAGCTGCAGAAGACACTACATCATAAATTACCCCACTTAGTAGGCTGAAATGCTATGTCAAAAATAAGACTCTCTGGCAGAAGGTACATATAGGCCCATAGTTCTGTTTTTCCCAGTCTGGTGAGGCCAAGAGGTCAGGGGGCACTTCTTGACAACATTCCAGTGCCTGAGGAGTAAGCACCTCTACCATACACCCTGAGGGCACTACTTGACAAAGTTCCAGTGCCCCAACAGTCAGGTGTCCTTAAGGCCTGCTTGACAAACTTCCGGTGCCTAGATGCCTCAGATTGATCCTGACTACAGAAGTTCTTGTTAGCGGCTTCTCACCAAAGGCTAGAATTGAACATTAGTAAAAGCTGATACTAATAAAAACTAATACAGTCATTGATGATTCCCTGGGAAAATATAGCTATGTAGAAAATTGAGTCATTCATAAAACTTATTCAGATTTATTGGTAAATTAATATATGAGTTCAAATTCATTATTAAACTATCAACAAACAACTCTGGTAAACAGTTTAGAGGATTTCAGAAGAATTGATAAAGAAGAAAATTTTAGAGGAACTTTGAAGGCTGACAACCTATAGTCAAAATCATTAGGTCTTCATACTCAGCTGTGGAAACAAGGAACTAGTTTAGAAAGCAAAGAGATCCTGACCATGCCATTCTCAACAGACATTGGTGCTTACCTAGAAGCAAAAGAAAACAATTTTAAAATTCTAAATTTCCTTCACTGGATTATAATAAAGATTCCCGAAATATGTGGGCAAATGGATTGAACTAGAAATTAATCATAATGAGTGAGTTCACTCAGAAGCAAAAAGAGACAAATGGTATATACTCACTTATATCGAGACACTAGCCCAAGGGGCATGTCCCATGAAAGACTTTACTTACTAGGAAAGTGGGTCAGAAGGGAGGACATTCTATTGGGACTTTAGGTGAGAGAAGCATGGGGGAATGGGGAAATAGAAGGATCCAGAGGGTCTTGGAAAACTACAAGAAGAACATTATGATGGGTAGATCTGGGTCCTGGGGTCCTGCTCAAACTATGACACAAGCCAAGGAAAATATAGCCAATAAACTTCGAACCTCTACCCAGTCCTAGTAATGGACAGGATAGTCCCCATCGTTGAGTGGTGAGGAAGTCCTGACTTTCATACAAACTCTGGTGCTCAATTTTTGACCATATCTCCTTTTTGGGGAGGCCTGGTTGCACTCATAGAAAGGATAACAGGCCACCAAGGAGAGATCCGATACCTTATGAGCATATACATGGGGAGTAGGTCCCCCTTATTCACAGACATAGGAGAGGGGTGTAGGGGGAAAGTAGGAGGGGGGGAGGAATGGGAAGTTACAAGGGATGGGCTAACAAATGAGATGTAATATGAATATATTAATAACATATTAAAAAGGAAATTGCATTGAAGTAAAAGTTTATGATGAGGTTAAAGGAAGACATTGGAAACAGTCTTAAAGTTCTAATAGTTTTCTATTGTTTACAAAACTACAGTAAAGATAGAAATTGTGTTGATAAAGAAGTTCAAAACAAAGTCACGAAGACAGGCATGTTATCTCAGTGAACTACCTGCCCTTCTGAGTAACCTTGACAATCCAGGACTTTCCTGATGTTCTAGAAAGACAAAGGGACCAGCTGCTTTTAAGTTAAAAAAAAAAGGCCAGTTAATATTTTTAAAAGATACCTAAAATAAGGAAAAGAAAGGATTAATTAAGGGTCAAGAAGACAAGTTTAGGGTACCAGGTGGAGGGATTAATCTTTGATCTATTAATCATATGCCAAATCAAAACAAAAATCTAATAGAGTTACTTTGGTTAATGCCTTTTGTAACTGCAAGGCTTTATGATACCAATCATAAGTAGGAAGTTTTTAGATTTTTGTCCTAAAAGTTAATTTTTAGTTCTCAGGAAATTTGCTGTTTGCTTACTTTGTTTTCTTTGTTCCTATATACTTATGTAACCAAAAAGATTTCAAGCTGTGTAATCAATGATGAAAGATTTTAAGGAAATAATTTTGTGTATAAATAAAGCTTACAAGAGACATAAGTTGTCAGAGTAGGTAAAGCCATCAAGGCTTCCGCTGTGTCCCATCTCTCATCAAAAGAATTGAATGGTGTCCCAAGTCTGATTCTTCCTTCCCTCGTTGCTCTTAAACCCTTCTTCATTGGCCAAACCTAATCTGGAGCTGAACTCCGGCACCAGTGATGCTTTGTGCCCCTCTCAAAAGAGACTTTATATTTTGCTTGTTCAAGCCCATGTTAATAATGGCTTGAATTATGGTTCAGCTTGTCTCCAAGGCTGACCTCTTAAATATCCATGATTCTGATCCTTGTTCATTTTGTTTCTCCTTCTTATTTTCAGTCCTTGTATCCTAAACAGGCGAACACAATTAATAAAAGAAAGACTAACTTTCATCCAACTTATGCTTCACAAAGTCTATTATCAGACCATACAAAACATGAATCTGGACAGTTGTGATATGCAAAGAACATAAACCCCCAGGATTGAGCTTTCTCATCACTAAGAGAGAGGGAAATGTAAGGACCAGACAGAAAAGAAATTCCATTTTGTCATAAACCTGGCAAAAGGCTGAACCCAGATTCTAGGAAAACCACAAAGTAGTCTAAACAGAATAATTCCCCTAAAAACACAAACAAATCATCTAGAGAAACCACCCAGAGTCCAAATGTACACTCTACTGCTCTCAGAAAACCAAAAAGACAGGAGTTGGGAAGAGGAGTAGGAGAATGAAAACAGAGAACAGAATATGGTTCTGCTGGCATTCAGGGCGAGAGAGAATCCACCTCATGCAAGAACTCCTCTTCTTCGCTTCCCAAGAAGGTTGAGCATCTTTGGAACTTAACCGAGACTTAGAATGTCCTTCTGTGGTCAAATGAATGACTGATGGATGAAAAGAACAAACAAGGCAGAATCGACATTCCCTTTCCTATTTCCAGATGTCACAGCTTATAAAGAAAATAAGAACACTGTATGTGGACAAACACTCTCCCTCCCTCCATTGCTCACAGCCTTCGCCACTCTTGGAACTGGCTACTGGGAGGAGAATGGCGGCCATACCCAGATGGGCTTTTGGAAAGTTCCCCAGGCAGTGGTTGAACCCGGTTTCTCAACAGCTGAGGGAGGATTCAATATCAGCTGAAATTTATTATGGTGCAAACCCATGGAATTAGTGAGGAAATAACTATTAAAGGACAGTGAGAGTTCAGAAAAAAGAAGACAGGCACTTGAAAAAGCAACTACAGCAGCATCCTATAGGCAATTCTCCCTATGCTACACTTCCTGGAGTGCTGACCCCATCCACTCAATGTAAGTAGGAGATCTTAATTGAGTTGAGGCTCTGAGGTGGAGACAATAGGTGGCCAGATGGTTGGATCCTTGTAAGGGCTCAGAGTCTGTCCAGGACTCTGACATCTTGGACTCCTTGGGTAATAGAAATAAAACCCTCTGACTTCTTCTCTGAACCCACATTTCCCTTTTGTGTATTAAGTTTAGGGTTCCAGTGACCTTGCCTTTAGTATTAGAATAAGGTTATATTCTAAGGCTCAAGACATGAACAGGAAATGAGATCAGGAAAGGGGGATACAATTCAACCAATAAAATACACAAAGAAAATCTGCCTTTTAAAAATATCTTGATTTTTCAAGATATGATTTCTTTGTGTAGCCCTGAATGTCCTGGAACTTTCTAGGTAGTCTAGGTTTGCCTTGAACTCAAAGATCCACCTTCCCCTGTCTCCTGATTTTTGGGAGCCTTGCACCACCACCTCCCAGTGGCTGAAAAATCTGCATTTTACCAAATGAAGCAAATTTGAATTTTACAGGTAGACATCTGCTTGAATGACTCACAGTATGAACTACAGTGTTTACCAATCTCATTTATCAGTAGTTTACTATAAAAATATTTCACTTCTTACCCATACCAGGTTCTCTGATTGATTTGAACAGATATAAATGTGTATGTTTAAAAAAGAAGTACAATAATGAAAGTGGGAAAGAGTGGTAGCTCAGTTTGGAAAACGTCTCAGCCATTAAAGACTAGGCTCCCAATCAAAACAGGTCTACTCCAAAAAATCAAGCTGCAAAAACTAGACAGAGTTTTTCCAGCAGTTGGCAAATATCTTAATTTTCTAACAGTACCCAAAAGATGCTTTTATTCCAGGACAGCAAAAAGAAATTTGAAGAACATGCCATCTTGATTCATCACAGGTAGGGTGGCTGTTTGTGGTTGGGTTAAATGTTTGTTATTGGTTGGGGGCATTGGTTATAAGTCAGTAGAGGTTACATTTAGGGATTTATTTCTTTCTCACCTCTAGCCTTGTAGTTCTCTTATCTTTCTACTCTATCCAATATTAGGGGAAAGCAGGGAAAAGGGAATGATAAAAGGGGGATATAGAATTATAGAATAAATGATATATTATTGAATCTACTATCCTCAAATACTTTACACTGGTATTGTACATCGATAGAAACTTAAGATTTTGTCCAGCTTTTGCTTAATGTATTGTACATAGGCAACTCATTTGAAATCATGATATAACATTCTAGTCTTATGAAAGTTAACTATTGCAAACTGTTCAGGATGGTTGGAAATATAAGTTAGGGGTTAGTCACCTATACATTTTACCTGTAGTCTTGTTACATACTGTTTAGTTAATTACAGAATAAGCTTTATTTGCTCTATTGTATATGTTTTCAAGGTTAAGCAAATAGTACATAGCCAGCAATAAGCAATGTTTGCTTACTTAGATATACTGAGATAGAAACATAAGTCAACTGGTCAATACATTGGTAGGTACTTGGCTAGGTAGATGATAGATAGATAGATAAATAGATAGATTGATAGATAAATAGATAGATAGATCGATAGATAGACAGAAAGATAGAATTTTGCACTATAGTAAATAGATAATCTTCAAACACTTCAGAGATCTACAGAATGTGGCATTTAGTAACAAAGGACTTTTTTGACAGACAAATCTGCTCCTGCCAGCACCTCCAATCTAGTTCAATGAAGAGGATGGATATAAAGGAAACAAATGTGACAAAATAGCCACTGGACCAAAAACTGTTCTTGCATTTAATGCTGATAGCAGACTGACTGTACAAACTGTGATCAAGTATGACCATGGGGAATTGTCTATCCAGCTTTGCAGAGACTAGATGGGACAGTTCTTCAAAATTCCTGCTTCACAGAAAAGTCTGTCAGATACTCTGGGCTGCTAGGCTGAAGACTGGATGCCCCCATGATACAGAAAAACCTCTGATGACTTTCCAGGCAGTCTACTGTCTTGTTATGTCTATAAATTTAGAATCGGCTTGTCAGAACTTCCTTTATATTAGATAATATTTTTTTCTTAAGTCTCTGATAGGGTTGCAGACTAGAAAGCCATAGCATTACTACAGTTAAGTTTCAGTTTTTTAAGAGATAAAGACATATGTATAGGTTGATATATATATATAAGCTATTATAAGAAAGTGATTTAGGAAAACTTTGGACAGTATGAGAGGACTTGGTAGAATAGGATAGATAGGGGCAGAAGCAAGCAACTGAGCTTCCTGGACACAGCCCACTGAGGTTTGCAGGGCTATCAAATGGGTGTATAGCTGTTTTAGGCAAGGCCCCAAGGTTTTTGCCTCAAGACTGTTTATTGTTGCTGTACAGCCTTTCCATGCTTGTTTCGTGTATCTGGCATGGTCAAGACCCTCACTCCCTATTGCTTCACTCTGTTGGGAAGATTTTTTGAAGATTATTTTAAAGATGCATTTT
Organism: Acomys minous; assembly: GCF_964271855.1. Classification (NCBI taxonomy): domain Eukaryota; kingdom Metazoa; phylum Chordata; class Mammalia; order Rodentia; family Muridae; genus Acomys; species Acomys minous. The sequence continues at coordinate 114,884,537 of NC_140487.1, forward strand.
AATGGCATAGTGTTGTATAAATGAATTGGTGATTTCATAATCCCTGGTGATGGTTTTAAAGAAATTCTGATTTGATTAAAGGATTTGAAATGCCTTCCTGCAGTATAGAAAAAATACTAGGCCGTCTGTGAACCTCCATATGTCAAGCACTTGAAATACAGGAAGAGAGAAAACAAGACTGGAACAAATGAATAATCAAGGGGATATATTCCCTGTAGCTTAGTTCACACATATGGCTCAGGTGTACAGCCTGATAAGAAAGACTATATGAATATAGAAACAAATGCTTAGCTATACAAGACAAGACAGACAACCAATTCTAACAAAAACCTTGACATAAAAATTGCTTTCAACGTATAACTTACATTAGGAATAAGAAAAAGATAATACTTCTGCTTTGAACTCATCATGAGCATGAGGCATATCTTTTTGAATGAGGTCATTTTTCCATACATAGAGAACCTCTTTATTAGATCATATGAAAATACAATGCAGAGTTAAACAGTTGTTGAGGCTACCCCCTCCATACCAAAATGTATCTTTCTGTTTATACATCTAGTTGTCTGTATATATCGTCTATATGGATTTATATATGTACATATTTGTAATTACATCTGCATGTTTACATATATGTGGATGAATGGTGTGGGGAGCCATGCTAAATTCGGCCATGTCATAAATCTTGTGCTTAGGCTGCATGCTGTGATCTTCGAGTTGCTGACCTTTGACTCACAAGGTCTTGTGTTCTAGGCTATCGTTGGACTATTTACATTTGAAATAGGCAGGGAAATCCCAGCTTGGAACCAGTTAGGGAATTACCCAGAGAACTAGGAATTTTTACAAGGATTGATTCAGGCTATTGTATTCTTGCCTGGTGGTTAGTGTGAGTGAGATTAGAATAGATCCTGTTGACCTTGTTCTCTCTCTATTCTTACTAGTTGGCTTTAAAGTGAATCTTGATCAGAATTTTTAAACTTAATTTTTTATTTCTCGCATCTCTGTACCCTACTTTTAATCGTCACTCCCTCTTTCAGGTGAACCCTGATGGATGTGTCTTATGGGCCATGACACAACATTTTGGAAGCTGCTTTGTTTCATCTATTGAGTGACTGTGTGCATATGTGTCTTTCTGTGTGTTAGGTTCATAAAGATCTATTTGGTAAGTGGTAAACTGTCTGGAGTGTTTCATTTGCCTTTTTCATTGGGACTCTAACTTTCAACAAGCAGCTGTTCACTGCTAAGCCATTAAGTTTAAAGGAACTACAGTTTCCCTTTTTTTACAACTCTTCTTATTTATAGTAAGAAAGTGTCAGGTGTAGAAAGTGTCAGGTGTGCGGGCCACTTGTACTCTGACTTAAAATGTTATCATTAAGACCCTCTGCTGTTAAGCAGTGCCATTTTTAGCCAGAGACCTGTTTTGATGGCAGAAAACCAGAACACTGGATAGTGCATTTGATAAGCCTACAGAATGTGAATCTGAAAGATCAGGGTTCAATTCACTGATTTCTCTCTTTTTCTTCTGAGGCAAGCAGCCCCTGGGAGTTAAGCTGCATACAGACCTATATTATATGTAGACAGTGAAGCTATGACAGAGGTACAAATAGCAAGGCTACCAACCTGGAAGTTTAAAAGTGAAAGTGTATATAGAAAGAGCCCCACATCGCAAGGCTACCAGCCTGAAGGATTAAGAGCTAAAGTGTGGAGAGAAGGACAAGCCTGACAAGTAAAGGGCTGGGATTGTTCTTCAGCTCTAAGTCAATGAATAAAGAAATAATATTACAATCAAAAAGTTTAATTGGACTGAAAGTATCTGAAACCATATAAAAATTATTTCAATAAACGAAGAAGAAAAGAATAGGTAGTGAACAAAATGGAGATCACTGGAGCCAAGGACTGGAAGCGGCTATCTAAATCCTTAATACTCTCTCTCTCTCTCTCTCTCTCTCTCTCTCTCTCTCTCTCTCTCTCTCTCTCTCTCCAACTGTTTCTCTGTCTCTGTCTCTCTCCCTCCACTTCTCCCTCTCCCCCTTTCAGCATCTCCCTCTTCCCTTCATTGTCCCTCTCCCTCTTTTGCCTCCATGTTCTTTTCCCCCTCTCCCTAATTTGCACTATTACTTATATCTCACAGTTATGGCCTGGGAATGGCAGCCTAGTGTATCCAGCTGGGGATGGTAGAGCACGGCCTTTTGTCTTTTGTTACACTAATACATATGTCATCATATAAAGTAAATGGATCCACATGGCCGCCTGTAGCCTGAAGCTTTCCTTTACCCCTCAGTGAGTTCCACTCAGGTACAACCATATTCCTGGCTACATAATGGAAAAGAATTTCATGGCAGAGGAGTTAGAGTTTGAAATAGATTTAAAGCTCTGAGTGGTGCTTAGGGTACAGGCAGGCAGTTTTTCAAAAGAGAGGTGCCCCAATCTAGGCAATGGCTGCACATATGTTCCATAGCTTTCTAGTCTCATCACTTCGAGGATGTCAGTCACAATGAGTTAAAGATTAAAGAGTTGTTTGTTTCTATTTAATAGACAAAGGTGTAAAGTAGATTTATGAGGGGTTGGGTGGGGTTTAAGAAGTGCCCAATGTCGGTTACAGGTATCCTGAGGCTGGGTAGGCACATTAACTTAGTTTACTTACTATCTTTGATGGTTTTTTAAATTTGATATGACTTAAGGAAAGCACACATGGTCTTCAAGGGCATTTCTGGAGTTTATCAGAGGTGCGTGGAACTTCCTGATCCTGCCATCATGAAAAACGAACCAACCACATCTCAGGAAAAAGGGCTTCCTCTCCCTCTCCCATCTCCTCAATTTTCTTTCTACTCTACCTCATTATGAGTGACAACTCCTTGTCTTAGAAGTCTAGTTTCCCATGGTCAACATGTTGGCAATGATCTTTCCAAATATAATCTTTAGGATTTTGAAGTGTATTCTTTTTTCATATATAATTTGTGAAGTTTTTTTTTAAATCATAAATTGATTGTATCTTACAACATACCTGTTCTGCATCTTATGCGAAGGCTCAGTCAATGCAGAGTGGAATGGGAAGGAATCACCCTGGGAAAACCACTTTTATGATGTTTCCTGCTAGGTAAGTATTCACTCTGGCTTCCTGATAAGAGCAAAGCTCCTGCAAATATGTAGTCTAAGCAAGGTGAGATAGAAAAAGCAAAAAGTGGGTTGATATGAGAAGAACACTCTTCACAATGAAGTCTGATTGGTTTGTCTTTCCTGTTATCATAGCCAGGATGCTCCATTCACCACAGACAATGTCATCCCTTCCCTTGGAGATCATGGTGGTTTCCCTAAAGACATCTCAACTGAAAAAATTTAAAGCTAAACTAAGCCATGCCTACTTACGGCCAAAATGATGTCTAACTATGATTTGGTTTTTTTTTTTCACTTCTTATTCCTGGCAAAATGTCTCATAAATCCATTTTACCACTTTATTCATAAAGGAAAATTCTTTATCCCCTCAATTTGCTGTGAATTAACAGAATGAAGGGGAACAAGATTTGACTCTCACTTCAGAAGCCTGCACTCACACTGTGGATGTCTCACTCCTCCCCTGGATACCTCTCTAGTAAGCTCTGTACTTAGGGCTAATGCTCTAAAAGTCCTTTAATGAGCTCTGCTTTCTGCTGCCTTGTTCTGACACTTGTCCCATAGCAAAGCCAAGAAACAAGTCTGACCTGAGTGTAAGGTCTAAGTAGGGAAGAAAACTCCCCAGGCTACACACCCTGGAGTGCTAATCACATTCCCTCATGGTAAGTACAAGATCTTAATTGGCTTAAGGCTCTAAGATAGAGAAAAGAGGTAGCCTGATGGTCGCATCCTTGTGACTGCTGAGAGTCAGTCCAGGACTCTCTGACTGTAGTTTGTGTAATCTTGGACTCCTTGTGTAGTAGAAATATCACAGTATGATCACCTCTTGAACTGACCTTTCCATTTTGTGTATTAGGGTGTGGGTTCTATTGACCTCATCTTAAGTATCTTAACTATTAGGATTTGTAATGACCATACTTCCCAATAATGTCATATTCTAAGGCTCCAAGATATGAAAAGGAAAAGAGGTTATGAAAGAGAATACCATTCAACACTTAACATATTAGAAGAATATCTGCTTTTTAAAAATAATCTTGGGTTTTCAAAAAAGGGTTTCTCTATGCAGCCTTGCATGTCATGGAACTTGGTCTATTGTCCAGGCTGGTTTTGAACTCAGAGATACGCCTGCCTCTGTCTCCTCAGTGTTGTCATTAAATGCATGCATTGCCATTTTCAGGTGGCTGAAAATCTGCATTTAGCATATGAATAAATTTCACTTTTTTGGCTGATATCTACCTGAATGATTCACAGTTTAAACCACAATCATTACCAACCTTATTTATCAATAGATTAAGAAAAAAATATTTGTCCTCATACTCATACTGGGTTCTCTGAGTGTAGCAGAATATTCCAGAATCATTGTCCTTCATTCCATGTCCCAGCATCCCAGGGCAAGAACCAGAAAAACTTCTTTTTGTAAAAGAAACTCCATTTCATGTTCAAGTTGGCCAAAGGGCTAAACCCAGACCCAGGAAAAATTACAAGGCAGTCTGAATAGAAAAATTCCCCCAGGAACACAATCAGCTGTCATTGAGAAAATACCCAGAGTCTACATGTACTCTGCTGGTGCAGCTAGCCAGTATGTAGCCTGGCACATGACACCTACTAATTAGGAGGACCACGACTGAGTTTGTAATGCCCCTGAGATACATTCTTAGTCCTTTGAGGTCTGGCATGATTGTTTTAACCAGTCTTTCATATAGGTCAACTTGCCCCTGCAACGGTTACCCAGCCACCAATCACCAAGGCTTATCACTCCCTGTTTTCAGTTTTTCTGTCCAATCATATACTGAAAAACCCATTTATTTGACTAAAATCTATTAAAAACCCCTCTGAATTTAGACTTAGGGCCGCTTCCCTGCATCTGCTGTATCAGTGCATAGGAGGTGTGGACCTGGATGGAGCCTGCAATTAAGACTTCCTTTGCAATTGCATTTGTGTTTATCTCTTGGGTGGTTTTATTTGTTGATCTCTCATGATTTGGGCAAAACATATGGTACATTGGCAAGGAACCCCCTATACTCCTGACCCAATGGGTGTTGTATCCGACAGTTATTTGTTTGGTTTTGTATTTCTGGCTCTCAGTGTTACTTTTATTTTGCTCTCTCAAGACAATTATGTATATCTAGTGGTCATGTCTAGTGTGTGTACATGCTTAATGTTGGAAATCCAAGGAGTATGGAAGATGTTCCAGATTCCATGGGTGGGGACATAGTGCCCCTATGTGAAGAACCTCAGGTTCATGTGTTGGAAAGGAGATTGCTCCCATGGCACAGCATTGGGATGGTGTCTCATTTTCAGTTTTGCATTAGATCGGATCTTGGGTGTGCTGGTACTGTTATTATTGTCTTTCTCTGGTGTTCATGTCTTCCTTTGCTCTTTTTCTGATTGAGACTTGGACAAATGATGGGACAGATGAACTCCCCCCACCAATGTTAATGACAGACTGTAACAACCCCCTTTTGCCTTATAATGGACACTTTTAAGGAAATTAGTTCACTTATTTTAATGCTGTTTATATATTGTATTCTAAACAAGGGCCAAGATTCATTTCCTGAATGTTAATTCTATCTCATTTCAAAATTTCTAAGAAAAAAAGCAGCAAAAGCAGATAAACTAGCTCTGTCCTTGGAGCGAGATTGAGAGTCTCCTTCTTAGATCAAAGTGGCACCAAGCCCAGCAATACCTGAACCCCGTAGATGTGCGCTGAACTCCAGAAATCCAAGAAGACTCACCATGATGGGTATAGGGGCACTACCCACAATGGGTAGGAATAGGTGGCTGAGCAATGGGACCTAATGTGGTCGGTCTTTCCAGAAGCTCGGTGGTAAGAGATAAACAGATGAAGTCACCAATCAAATACTTTTCAGTTCTAGCAGTTGTTGGACTTCTTGACAATGGGCTCTGCATAACGTTCACTATAGGGGCCGCCATTTACTAACAGGGGCTTGTGTGCAGAAACATCCTAGGCAGGATGCCAAACTTAGATAGTCCACGTTTCTCTATTATCTTTAACAAATTCTGCCTTTAGTATTTAATACTTAACTGTAATATCCATTTAGAATTATGTTATAAAAGAACAAAGTTAATGATAACAGTAATATGAGGCAGATAGCAATATGCTCCTCTATTGAAACTACAGCTAAAAACGTTTTTAAAAATTTTGTCTGTTTTACTACATGTCTGCTTCTAATTGGTTTTAAATGTCTAAATTTACTATATATTGTACATCTTAGTTATAAATTATTGGTTATTGAATATGGTTAAAAAATTTTAACATATGTATAAATCGTTAACTTTAGCTTGTAATTTAAGGCTGGAGCCATTCTAAACAGCAAAGGAAATGAGACAACTTAGGAAACAGGTCTCAACTTGCACAAGACATAAAATTTGAAACAATGTTTCTTTAATAAAGATTTCAAATGTGCACCTCCAGTATATATCTCAAAACTCTTATCTAAGGGTTTGTAAATTGCTCATTGAGTATGATGTTTCAATATAAGTTCAAACTCTAATTTGAATATATATGTGTGCATGGGCATTTTCTAAAACACATATTATGTGATTGACTCCTACTTCAAAATATTCTTTATGTGATAGTAAAACTTTAAGGTTATAAAAGTTGATTCAAATTAACAGACTATTATATTACAGATTTTAAAATGGATAATTGTAAGGATATTTTTCAGTAGAAATATATTAACTTTAGAAATATACAATTGTTTACACTATTAAAAATCTGGTTTTAACTTGTAAAAATTATGGTTATACTCTTTGATTTCACTCTTTAAAAAGTGTCAAATTAGAGAAGATTTAAGAAAATAGGTTATGCCCAACTATCATGGAAAAAAAGATAGTTGAGAGGCAGTTATTCAGAAAGAGGAATCAAGAAGCTTACCAGACACCAACTGAACCAGGGGAAAAAAGCTATTCGTACATCCTTGAGCAATATCAGAAAACACATAAAACAGTTTCTCAAAGTTTTATGGGTAGGAAAAGGACTTTTTCAAGCAATTAAAAAAACTTGCAACTTTTACAATATAATCACAACATCCAGTCTTATGTTTGTAGGATGTAGACAGAGAAACACAGACAAGGATTGACCTCATGTATACTGGCCCTCAAGCTTGTCAGAGATCTGATGAATATGGCATAAAAATACTTAAACTAATTATGACAGAGATTCCCACATTTAACAGTAATTACCTAAGGTCTCCAAGGATTTTGGCCTGGCACATGACTTCAATGATCAGTTGTAGTATTACAACCACCAGGTAAAACTGCCCCAATGTTTCACCTGCTGCTAGGCCCAACATGTATGGTAGACAAAAAAAAGGTGGACATCTGAAGAGTTATTGTCTCACACTGCTGAAAATGAGGTAAGTCCAGTTTCTCGCATGTACTTCTTCCACAGAAATAGTCTCTTGTCTTCCGTGCCTGATGCCCAGACTACCTCTCCCCATGATACCTGGAAACTACAGGAGCCTGCATAAGATCACTGTCAAGGTGATAGACTGGTTAATCATCTCTGTCATTTTGACTGATATATAAATTCATCTATGTTACAAATTTTCATTCTCAGGTCTCTGATCACATTGATGTCTAAGCTAATAGCAGCTTGACAACTAGATGACAGTTAGATCCACTGTTAGTTCATTAGTCAATTCATTAGCTAGTTTAAACTACTAGGTTCTAGGTCTGTTCTCTTTTTTAAAATGGCAACAAGTCTTGACTTTCTCCAACTGCCTTGTCACTTGGTGAGGAACTGGATTAAAAAATGTAAAATTTTATAAAGTTTGATAATATAAAAGTTTGATTCATAAGGACCTACAGTATTAGATAGTCTAAGTGTTTTCCAAATGCTAAAAAGTCTAAGCAAGTATTTAATAGTTGGTAAATACAAGTCATAAAACAAGTTTTTGAGGGTCTTAGAAAATGTTTAAATGTAAGTGGAAAATTTGAAAGTTAGAGAATCTTAAGAAAAGTTTTAAGGTACAAGTTGTACCTTATATTAGTCATATAAAATGAGACCAATAGAGTTAAGATAAGCTGATGAAGCATTTACTGCTTATTATTTATTCACAAACTCAAGATTTTATTTTGCTTTTGGTTGTCTTCTCATTATAGACTTAAGTTTGCTTCTCATTATGCTAAAAAGTAAGTCTATCCAATCTGTACATCAAGATTTCTGGACTGAAAAATATTTTTCACAGTTTTGTTGGGTCTGAAAGACATAATACTACTCTGGCTGTCTTACAGACGCAATTTAAATTTTTGTCCCTACTCTATATTTGTCTCAGCAGTCTTTTACTTGGCTAACAGGCTTCACCCAGAGATCACCTACAGATTGCAAGCTGCTGAGATCTGGACCTGCGAGAAGCTGATGTAAACTAGTCCTGCAAATATGACTGCTCCCTTTCTCTTTAACTAAATGGGATAAACAGATGCTTTTGATAAATTTCTCCATTACACAGCCTTTGACTAGCTTTTCAGCTTTCCTGGGACCCTGGTAACAATATTCTACTGCCAGGTAGAATAAGCTGTACAAGAGATCACAATGTTTATTATCCCACTTAATAGGGTGAAATGCTATGCCAAAAAAAAAGACTCTGGGATGAGGGACATATGGCCCCCTAGTTCTGTTACTCCCAGTCATTCTTTGTGCACCTTTTAAAATAGACTTTACATTATGTTTGTCCAAGACCACATATATTGAATCATGATTCAACTTTTCTCCATGGATGAACACTTTAGTTTCCTTGGTTGAGTTTTTGTTCATTTTGCTTCCCCTTCCCATCCTTTGGCCTATCCTAAATAAGCTAATACATCCATAAAAGAGAGACTAGGTATTATCAAAGTGATGGTTAACAAAGTCTATTGTCAGCCCAAATGAAAAGTGGACCTAGGCCATTTCGAAAGGCAAAGAATACATAAGCAAACTATGGAGCTTCTCTAGTTGCTAGGAGAGGGAAAAATGTAAGGACTAGGCAAAGAAGAAACTCCATTTTCTGTTAAACCTGGTCAAAGGTTCAACCCAGATTCCAGAAAAACCACAAGTCAGTGTAAACAGGGTAATTCCCCTAGTAACACAATCAGCTCACCTTGAGAAAGCACCCAGAATCCGATTGTACTCTCTGAGGGTCATGAAAAACCAAAGGGGGACAAGTTGGAGGAGGAGGAGGAGAAGAAGAATGAAGATGAAGAAGAAAATATAGAGGTGCTGGCCTTTGGGGCAACAGAGAATCACACTAATAAACTGCTGCTCATGCTAGACAAGACAATGGGAGCCCCAAGAACTACTCCTCATCACCTCCCAAGGGGGTTGTACAACGTTGGATCTTCACAAAGGCTTAGAGTGTCCCTTCCATTGTCAAATGAATGGCTGATGGGTGAAATGAGTAAACCATGCAGAATGACCATTCTCTTTCCTGTTTCCAGATGTTCCAGCTTATCAGAAGGAAGGAACACTGCAGGTATCCACACACTTTACCTCTCTCATTCTGCACAATCTGAGTGCACCCTTGGAATTAGCTGCTGGGTGGTGATGGGTGGTAACACAGAGATTGTGTTATGGAAATTTCCGCAGGCAAAACCTAAGCCTGGTTTTCCAGTAGCTGAGGGGGATTTCAATAGCAGCTGAAATTTATTATGGTGTCAACATATGTGATGAAGGATTTTTCCAGCCTTCAGTGCTGTTCAGCCAGCTGCTAAGTAGAAGAAAGGGGAATTACCTATCCAAGGTATTGGATACACTCATTTGTGAGTCGACGATTTTACCACTCCCACCACCACACCCTTTGATTCACCAACGCCCAACCTTGTAGGAAAGAACATCTATTTAAGGACAGTTGGAGTTCAGGGAAAACAAGACAGGCCCTTGAACAAGCAACTGCAACAGCATCTGAGAGGTAAATGCCCAGAAACTCCTGATCTTTTCCTGCATTAGAGGGATTGTGCAGGCCAATGTGTGTTCATATGTTTGTGTGTCTGTGGATGTGATCTCATCAGGTAAACATGTATCAAACAGTATTCATGGGCAAGTGTATTGTGTGTGTTCATGAAGGTGCACAGTGAGAATTTGAGAGTATGTGACAGCACATGTTATTGTTAAAGGCTTAGAAAGACTTGCAAAGAGAATGTGTAGTTTTATTGGGAGCAGAACTTTGATGATCAAAATTCATAAATGGGATTTCCAAGCCTTGAATCTAATATGGTGATCTATGTGCAGTATCTAGTGATGGGAGTCATTGCCTTCTGATTATGTGAAGTGAGTCCAGTTTTTTAGGAGGAATGAAAGAGGTGTTCCTATTACTATATCATTCCTGTATGAGGACCAATTCCACAGACCTGAAGGGAGAGGACATGACAAGTGTGATACACCATTGGAAAGACTCTGTGTGCACTCAATGGAAGTGCATTTCTGTACTCTGGGTTGCTGAGTATGAAAGCACATCAGGTAATAGGGAAGAGAGATGCTGAGACAGCCTGGGAAGAAATGCCCAGGCCTGTCCCTCTGTACATCCTTCACAGAGCTGACAGCATGAAGCTCTTCCTGCTGCTTGCAGCCATGATCATGACATTTGGTAAGAGTTGACCCTGAACTAAGCAGGTAACCTGAGGAGGGTGCCACCCTAACCCATAGCTTTTCTTCCTGTTGCCCTATCCCTGACTCTTGGTGGGAGGAGAAAAGAAGAGACTCTTAGGGCAAGAAGTTAGAAAAGGGATGCATTTCAGAGATGTGGCACTGTCTTGGATACACTTTACCAGGCTACTTCTCTATTTCCTTTCAGTTCCAATGCAGATCCATGGGAGCCTCATGAATTTTGCTAAAATGGTCCAGATGACAACGAGAAAGCTTTATTGGCCTAGCTATAAATCTTATGGTTGCTACTGTGGCTATGGTGGCAATGGATCCCCTAAAGATGCGACAGATAGGTGAGCCCATCCCTATCCTCTGTAAATCTAACTGAGGGGAGAGTATGTCAGAGACTGTCCACTAGGCTGCAGTGTCATGGTCAATTTGAGGCAGCAAAAGTCAACACATTGAGAACTCTCCTCTGGACTACTCCAAACTTCTTAAGTCTCACTGCTCAAGGTCAAGGTCAAAAATCAAGGGAAATGCTGGGTACCAGGACTCTAGGGCTGTGAGAAGGCAACCTCAAGAGAACTTGTTCCCAAACAGGTGCTGCTTTGTTCATGACTGTTGCTACTACGATCTGGAGAAACAGGGATGTGACCCAATATTTCTGAACTATGAGTTTACCTTTGAAAATGGCATTATCACCTGTGCTGGTAAGAAAGACCCTGAGATGCCAGCAAGCTTCCTTAACATCTTTGTTGATCATATGCATACTGGGGACTTCACTGCTGCAGGAGAGAAATCTACTCAGAGCCTCACAGTCAAGTAGGAAGCAAAAAATAATGGGGAAGAGTGTAGTGAAGACTCCAATAGGAGAGGAAAAAAAGCCTTCATCCAGCCTGATGCTTGAGGTGGATCCTGCAAGCAGTGGTATCTAAGATGAGCCCTAAAAGACTCAACACAATGTCAAGCCAGGTCTTCCCAGTAATTGTCTTAAGGTTTGTGTGCTCCAACAACAAGGACCTATTATTTAGCAAAGCAGCAATAAACACATTTGCAAAGAGATGACTCACTCTAGCTGGAGAGGGGATGGACAGTAGGTAGAGGGACACTTGATATAAAACAACCTCAATCAGGTTGGAAAGATCTCACCCTGGATGATTTCCAGAGAACTATGGCGCTACATCTGGGTAACTTCTACAGCACAGGATCAGCCCTGCTCCTTCCTCAACTCCCATGTGCTGCCAGCATCTGAGCTTAAATTATAAGCCACACTAATGTTCCAAGGACGCTGGCCTCTGATGAGTGGTATCCTTCGACTAGAAAAGATAGGGGAAATGAATAGGTCCCAGAAGCCCCTTTGAATTCCGCTTTTTGCTTTTCAGTCAGAATAAAGCTGGCTGTGACTTAGACGAAGATACATCGTGGATCCTACAGGTTTTCACCAATTTCATCCATCTAGAGGCCTGAGACTAGGACTACTAACACAAGCAGATCTGTTAGCAGGAAGGTGCGGCTAGCCCTGCTGGCAATGTAGCTCAGAGGGCAAGGTGCTAGCTTAGCATGCCTGAGGGCATGGTGTCCATCCATAGCACTGTATGAATTAGGAAAGATAAATCGTGTTTAGATGCCCAGAGTTCATAATGTAGAGGCAGGAGGATTACAAGTTCATCTTCAGCCATTAAAGAGTTCAGGGTCAGCCTAGGCTAACCTGTCTCCAATGTTTTAAAACCGGGGTGATGGTAGTGGTGATGTTGAGTAGAAAATGAAGCAAACCTCTGGCAGGAACATGTGTGGCCGCTGTGTCCTCATCAGTTTTAATTCTGCTTTTGCAGGCAGTCCTGACCCTTTTCTTAGAAGTCTCTTCTAAGACTTCTAAAGTCCCCAGAAGCAACCATGTAATATTAACAACTAGAGCTCAGGGTCTGTTTTCATCTAATTTCAGCAAACCAAGACTTCTGTAAGAAAGAGCTGTGCCAGTGTGATAAAGCTGCTGCTGAATGTTTTGTCCAGAACCTGGGAAGCTACAGTAAGAAGTACCTGAACTATCCTGACTTCTTATGCGATGGAAAGCCACCCAAGTGCTAAGGGAGCAGCCTTGAAACCCCTGCACATGGGCCTCCTCTGACACCTCTCTCAGCCCATCCAAGTCCCCTCAAAGAGAAAGAAACATCCTCTCCCACCCCAGTGGCAAGATGACGCCCTTCTGTCCTCACCCAGAATGAGGCAGCTAAGCAGTGCATCAGGCTGATCCTTTCCCACCACACCACTGCCAACACATTTCCTCACTTCCACCTTCCCCTTCACAGCCAACTTCCTCCCACTACCTAAGAGAGTCCCAGGGGCTCTCACAAATAAAGTCATGCATCAATAACCATGTGCCTGTGCCCTTATCTCAAAGTGAGCATCTGATAGAAAGCATGCATGCTGAATGTACCTGCCTTCACACTGGGTGGTAGCCCAGTGCTTACCACAAATGCGTGAGTACCTGTGTTCAACCCCCAGAATCCATAAACATAAAGCACACACTTGTTCATAATCGTGGAGAGTGAAAGTGTATATAGAGAGACTCCCAAATAGCAAGGCTACTAGCCTGAAGGATTATGAGCTAAAGTATAGGGAGAGGACAAGCCATCAGCTGGTATTCTCAGATGTTGCAACATGAATTGGTTTACCCTAGGAGCTTGAGTTTCCCTCTAGCAAAGAGAATCTCTCAGTTGAGGAATTGCCTGCATGAGATTGGCCTATGAGCAAGGCTGTGGGTTCATTGTATTGACAAGTGGGTGATATGGCAGGGCAAAGAGAGGACTGTGGGTGGTGTCACCCTTGAGCAGATGGTCCTCAGTTGTATAAGACAGCAGGATAAGCAAGCCATGGAGAGAAAAAAGTAAGCAGCATCCCTCCGTAGTTTCTGTTTCAGTTCCTGACTCTAGGATGATGCTTTGAGCTCTTGCTTCCGTCAGTAGTGGACTGTGACCAGCAAACCAAATCAACCCTTTCATCTTTTAGTTGCTTTTCATCAGCATCTTATCACATTGATAGAGAAACCAACTAGTCAACTTATGTGCATTAAACTTTCTTACACTACCATATCAAAGGGAGATATGGATCCAGATAAATTTCCAGTAGAAGCATTAATATATTGATTTTATCGATGCACACATCATTCAGGAATAATAAATGAACTAAAGAAACTCCAGATTCAATTTGACAAAATCTATCAGTGCAGTCTCAATCAAAATTCAAAGTGCTGTTTCACTAAACTAGAAAATGAATTTCAGAACTTTATATGGAAACAACAACTCCAAACTGTCAAAGCCAGAGGAATCTTCACACCATATTTGGTCTCCCCAACAATGTGGATAATCTTAATAGTATAGAAAAGATGAATTTCTTTAGACAGAGGAGGAGTCTAGTTAGCTGGTGTAATGGTTTATATTGTACCTGTCCCTTAAAAGACGTAACAGTAAGGTCTAGGTCCCCAGACTGTGGCACACTGAAAAGGATGTTAACTTTAAAAGGTAGTGGACCCAGCTAAATACTAGGCCGAGCCAGGGGTACGTCACATAAGAGGGGGACAAAGGATCACAGGACCCAGAAGGTTGAGGATATCACAAGAGCATTGCCTCAATATCAACAAAACAGGGCTCATAAGGGCTCACAAAGACTGAAGCTCCAAACATGGACACTTTGGGAGTGAGAGTGTCTCTGACTCTTTGCCTGCTCTTAGGACCATTTTCCACCCACTGTGTTGCTTCATGCAGCTTAGATATGAGAGTTGGTGGCTAGTCTTAACGTATTTTCTTAGGCAGTGATATGGAATCGCTAGGAAGCCTGCTCTTTATTCTTTTTTAAGAGAAATGAAGGAGAAGTAGATATGGTGTTAAGGGATTGGTCCTCAGCACTAAGTCAATGAATAAAGAAATAATATTACAATTAATATGCTTAACTGTACTAAAAGTATCTGAAACCATATAGAAAGCTAATTCAATAAATCAAGAAGAAAAGAAAAATAGGTAGTGAACAAAATGCAGATCACTTGGGACAAGCCCTGGAAAGGGCTATCTAAATCCTTAACACTTTCTCTCTCTCTCACTGTTTCTATGTCTCTGTATCTGTTTCTCTCTTTGTCTCTCTCCATCTACTTCTCTCTCTCCCCCTTTCACCATCCCCTCTTCCTCTTGTTTTCCCTCTCCCTCTCTCACCTCCATGTTCTCCTCCTCCTCTCCCTATTTTACACTATTACTTATATCTTGCATTTATGGTCTGGGAATGGCAGCCTAGTACAACTAGCTGGGGATGGCAGAGCATTGTCTTTTGTTTTCTGTTACACTAACACGTACATCATCATATTAAGTGAATGATTCCACGTGGTCGCCTGTAGCCTGAAGCTTTCCTTTATCCCTCAGTGACTTCCACTCAAGTACAACCATATTCCTGGCTGCATAATGGAAAAGAATTTCAGGGTGATGGAGTTGGAGTTTGACATAGATTTAAAGTGCAGAGTGGTGCTCAGGGCACAGGGAGGCAGGTTTTCAAGGGAGAGTTGGCCCATTCTTGGCAATGGCTGCACATATGCTCCATAGCTTTCTAGTCCCATCACCTGGAGAATGTCAGTCACAACGAGTTAAAGATTAAAGAATTGTTTGTTTCTTTTTATTAGACACAGGTGTAAAGTAGATTTATGGGACATGCCTTTTGGGAGAGTGCCCAGTTATAAGTGAGTATATACCATGTGAGACTTTCTGCTTCTGTCTTTACTCCCTCATAGTGATCATTTCTAGTCCCATCCATTTGTCCACAAATTTTGGGATTTCCTTTTATTAATAGCTGAGTAGTATTCTATAGTGTAAATGTAGCACAGTGTCTTTATCCATTCTTCAACTAAGGGATATTTAGGCTGTCTCCAGGTTCTGGCTATTCTGAATAAGGGTGCTATGAACAAGGTCGAGCATATGTCCTTTTTGTGTGATGGACCATTTTCTAGGTATATTCCAAGAAGTGCAATAGCTGGATCTTGAGGAATCTCTATTCCCAGTTTTCTGAGAAAGCACCAGATAGATTTCCATAGTGGTTGTAGAATTATGCATTCTGACCAACAATGAAGCAGTGTTCCTCTTTTTCCACATCCTTGCCAGCATGTGCTCACTTGAACTTTTGATCTTAGCCATTCTGATGGTTGTAAAATGCAATCTGAGAGTTGTTATGATTTGCATTTCTCTGATGACTAAAAATGTTGAGCATTTTAAAAGTGTTTCTCAGCTACTCAATATTTCTCTCTTGAGAATTCTCTGTTTAATTCGGAGCCCCATTTCTGAATTGGATTAATTGGTTTGGTGGTGTTTAATTTCTTGAGTTCTTTATAAAATTTATATATTATGTCTTTGTCTGATACAGGGTTGGTAAATATCTTTTGCCAATCAGTAGGCTGTTACTTTGTTCTGTTGACAGAGTCTCCTGCCTTACAGAAGCTTCTCATCTCCATGAGGTCCCAGTTATTAGTTGATGACCTTAAGGCTTGGGCTGTTGGTGTTTTGTTTTTCAGGAAGTTGTCTCCTGTGCCAATGTGTTCCAGGCTCTTTGCCATTTTTTTCTCCTAAGCAATTTTGTGTCTCTGGTTTTATGTTGAGGTCTTCAATCCACTTGGATTGAGTTTTGTGCATAGTGACAAATATGGGTCTACTTGCAATTTTTTTATATGTAGACATTCAGTTAGATGTCCAGCACCATTTGTTGAAGATGCTATCTTTTTTTCCATGAATAGATTTGGCTTCATTGTCAAAAATCAAGTGACCATATGTGTGTGGATTCATTTCTGAGTCTTCGATTCGATTTCATTGATCAACCAGCTGATTGCTGTGCCATTACCATGTTGTTTTCATTACTTTTGATCTATAGTACACCTAGAGATCAGGTATGGCAATTCCTCTGGACTATCTTTTCTTGCACAGGACTGTTTTTGCTATTTTGGGTTTTGTTTTCCCATATGAAGTTGAGTTGTTTTTCAGTGTCTTTAAAATATTGTGTAGGTATTTTGATAGGCATTGCATTGAATCTGTAAATTGCTTTTGTTCTAGAGGCCATTTTTACTATTTTAATTCTACTGATCCATGAACAAGGGAGATCCCACCATCTTCTTATGTCATCTTAATGTCTTTCTTCAGAGATTATAGTGTTTTCTCAAACAAGTCTTTCACTTGCTTGGTTAGAGTTACTCCTAGATATTTTATGTTGCCTGTGGTGATCTTGAAGGCTGTAGTTTTCCTAATTTCTTCCTCTGTCAATTTGCCATTTGTATATAGGAAGGCAACTGACATTTTTTAGTTAATTTTGTATCCAGCCAATTTGATGAATGTTTTTGAGCTGTAGGAGTTCTCTGGTGGAATTTTGGTGGTCACTAATATACACTATCATACCATCTGCAAATAGGGATAATTGACTTCCTCCTTTCCCATTTTGATTCCATTCCTCTCCTTTTGATGTCTTATTGCTTTGGATAAAACTTCAAGAACTATATTGAAGAGATATGGAGAAAGTGGGCAGCCTTGTATAGTCCTTGATTTTAGAGAAATTTCTTTGAGTATCTCTCTATTTAATTTGATGTTGGCTATAGGCTTGCTGTATATGGCCTTTATTATATTTAGGTATGGGCCTTGTATTTTTGATCTCTCCAAAACTTTAAACATGAATGGGTGTTGGATTTTCCCAAATGCTTTCTCTGCATTTAAGGTGATGATCATGTAATTTTTTTCTTTCAGTTTGTTTATGTGGTAGATTACATTGATGCATTTCCATATATTTAACCATCCCTGCATGCCTGCAATAAAGCCTACCTGGACACGGTGAATAATATCTTTGATATATTCTTGTATTGGTTTTGTGAGTATTTTATTGAGTATTTTTGCATCCATGTTCATAAGAGAAATTGGTCAGAAATATTGTTTTTTGGTTGGGTGTTTGTGGAGTTTAGGTATCAACCTGACTGTGGCCTCATAGAATGAATTTGGTAATGTTCCACCCATTTCTATCTTTCAGAGTAGCTTAAAGAGTATTGGTATTAGCTCTACTTTTTAGGTCTGGTAGAATTCTGCACTGAAACCATCTGGCCCTGGGCTTTTTTTTTTCCTTGGGAGACCACTAATTATTGCTTGCATTTCTATTGGAGAGATAGGACTATTTAATTTGTTTCTCTGTTCTTGATTCAATTTTGGCACGTGGAATCGATCAAGAAAATTGTCCATTTTCCCTAGATTTTCAAATTTTGTGGCATATATGCCTTAAATGTAGAATCTTATGATTCTTTGTATTTGTTCAGTGTCTATTGCTATGTCTTCCTTTTCATTTCTGATTTTGTTGATTTGGATAGTGTCTCTCTGCCTTGTAGTTAGTGTGGCTAACTGTTTATCTATCTTGTTGATTTTATCAAAGAACCAGCTCCTGGTTTTGTTGATTCTTTGAATTGTTCTCTTTGTTTATTTTTTTTCTGCCTAGAGTTTGATTACTTCCAGACATCTACTCCTCTTTGGTGTTTCTACTTCTTTTTTTCACTAGGGCTTCCAGATGTGTTGTTAAGTTGCTTTTGTGGGATGTTTCCAATTTCTTTACAAAGGCACTTAGTGCTATGAATATTTTTCTTAGCACAACTTTCAATGTGTTCCACATATGGTCATGTTTTTCCTTCATTTTCATTGAATTTCAGGAATTCCTCAATTTCTACCTTTATTTCTTCCCTGATCCAGGTGTCATTAAGTAGAGAGTTGTTCATTTTCCATGTGTTAGGCTTTTTGTTATTTCTGTTGTTGTTGTTGTTGTTGTTGTTGTTGTTGTTGTTGTTGAAGTCTAGTCTTAGATGATGGTGATCTGATAGGATACAAGGTATTATTTCCATCTTCTTGTATCTGCTGAGGCTTGCTTTGTGACTCAGTGTGTGATCAATTTTGAAGAAGGTACCATGGGGTGCTGAGAAGAAGGTATAATCTTTTGTGTTTGGGTGAAAATTCTGTAAATATCTCTTAGATCCATTTGATTCACGGCTTTGGTTAATGATGTTATTTTTTGGCTTAGTTTCTCTTTCAATGGCCTACCCTTCAGTAAAAGTGAGGTGTGGAAGTTTCCCACTATTAATGTGTGGGGATCAATGTGCGATTTAAGCTTTTTAAAAATAGTTCTCTTACAAATGTGGGTGCCTTTTTATTTGGAGCATAGATGTTCAGAATTGTGATGTCATCTTGGTTGATTTTACCTTTGATGAGTATAAAGTGTCACTCCTCATTCCTTTTGATTAATTTTGGTTGAAAGTCTATTTTATACATATTGAAATGTCTACACTATCTTGGTTCTTGTGACCATGTGCTTCGAATAATTTTCCAGCCTTTTACTTTGAGATAATATCTGTCATTTTGGCTGAGATAGGTTTCTTCAATGTAGAGGAATGTTGGATCTCGTTTATGGATCCATTTAGTTATTCTGTGTCTTTTTATTGGAGAATTGAGACCGTTGATGTTGAGAGATATCAATGACACTTAAGTCCCTTAATTTTTGATGTTTGTTACAGTAGAAAGTTTGTTTGGTTTTCTTTTTGTGATGCTGTAGTTTTCTACTTCCCATGGAATTTTGGTTGAGGGTTGTCCCTTTAGGGTGTAGTTTTAGGTCTAGTAACTTCTATAAGCCGGATTTGTGCAAAGGTACTGTTTGAATTTGTTTTTGTCATGGAATCTTTTGTTTTCTCTGTCAATGGTTATTGATAGTTTCTCTGAGTATAGTAGTCTGGTCTGACATCTGTGGTCTCTTAGGGTATGTAGGACCTCTGTCCAGGCCCTTCTGGGTTTTATGGCCTCTGCTGAGAAGTCGGGCGTAATTCTGATACGTTTGCCATTGTATGTTACTTTGCCTTTTTTTCTTGATGCTTTTAATATTTTTCTTTGTTCTGCATTTTGTGTTTTTATTATTATGTGTCAGGGAGATTTTCCTTTTTTGATCTATTCTCTTTCGTGTTCTGTAGGCCTCTCGTATGTTTATATGCATCTCCTTTAAATTTGGGAGATTTTCTTCTATTACTTTGTTGAAGATATTTTCTGAGCCTTGGAATTGGATCTCTTCTCTTTCTTTGATGCCAATTATTCTCAGCTTTTGTCTTTTCGTGGTTTCTTTGATTTCTTGGATATTTTGTGATTGGAATTTTTCAGATTTAGCATTGTCTTTGATGGTTGCTTCAAGTTCTACAATTGTATCTTCTATTCCTGAGATTCATTCCTCCATTTCTTGGATTCTGTTCAAGAAGTTCACCTCTGTGTTGCCTCTCTATAGGCCTCTTTTATGTCTTCCACCTATATGGCTACATCTGAAGACAGGTTTCCTTGTTATTCTGAGACTTCCTCAGGCCAGGAGTTCTGGCATTCCACTGTTGCACACACTGTGCCTGAGCTGCAGAGGCTGGCTGCAGCCTGCAGGTGGGTTCCATTCTAAAGTCTGGAGAGTGGGGTCAAGTCTTCCATGGCCTGTTGTTTGCCTGGGGCCTAGCCCACCTGTGGTCTCCAGTGTGCAGGATCCCATTCACCCAGCCTTTTCCAGTTTTTGCAATCTGTGGCTCCCAATCTGGTCCCTCTTCTCCATGCTGTAGATCAGATACAGTGTGTGATAGGCATTGCTATCTTGGAACCACCAAACTTTAGTGTTTTATTGTATATTCTCATGTCACATCTAATTTATGAAGTCTTTTATCATAAAAATAGTATGTCTTATGAAATACCTGTTCTACATCTGTTGTGATGTCTCAGCTAATGGAAAATTCAATGGGAATCCCTCACACTGGAAAAGCACTTTTATGACTCTCCCTTGCCAGGTAAATATTCACTGTGGATTCCTGATAAGAGCAACACTTCCCCAAATGAGTAGTCTAAGGAGGGTAAGATAGAAAGTCCTAACACTGGGGTGAAATGAGAAGGAAGCTCTTTACCATGATACTTAGTTGGTAGTTATTCCAGCTAGCAAAAGCCAGGATGCTCCCTTTACCCCACATCCTGTCAGAACTGCCTGCAGAGATGATTGGTTCTCTTAAATACATCTCAACTGAAAACTCTGAAAGACATACTAAGCCATGCCTACTTATGCACCAAATGATTTCTAACCTTCATATTTTTAGCACTTCTTGTTCATGGCACACCTCTCTTAAATTCAATTTACAATTTTGTTTATAAAGGGAAACTCTTTTACCCATCAACTTGATGTGAATTCCACTGAATGATGAGGGACCAAGTTGTTTCTCTCCCTTGAGAAGATTATTTTCACACTTGGGATGTCTCACATCTCCCATGGATATCAATTTAGTGAATTGTGTGCTTAAGGGCAATACTTTAAAAGTCTTTTAATGAGCTCTGCTTCCTGCTGCTTTTTCCTTACATCTTTGCCATAGCAAAGCCATGGGCCAAGCTTGACCAGATAGCAAGCACTAAGTGGGAAAGGGAACTCCTCAGGCTACACAGCCTGGAGTTCTGACCCAATCTTTTACTTTAAGTAGGAAAACTTATTTGGTTTAAGGATCTGAATCAAAGACAAGGGGTGCCATAATGGTTGCATGCTTGTGAGGGAGGGTTGAGAGCCCGTCCAGGACTCTCTGTCTGTAGGTTTGTAGGTTCTGTCATCTTGGACTCTTAAGGTTGTACAAATGTCACCCTATGAGCATCTCTCTGAATACACATTTCTCTTTGGTGTAATAGGATCAGGGTTCTAATGACCTCATCTTAACTATCTTAAATATTAGTATCTGTAATGACACCTTTTCCAAATAAGTTCAATTTCTAAGGCTCCAAGACATGAGTAGGAAATGACATCATGAGTGAGGGACACCATTCAACAATTAACATGTTAGAAAATATCTGCTTTTAAAAAATAATCTTGAGAGACTGGGCTTGAGTGCATGTGGATCGGGAAAAGGATCAGCGACCAGGCAGGACCAGCATGCAGACCAGAGACACCTAGGGACTTGTCCCATGGAATGGATATCAGAAGGATTGTGGACCATGTTTGGAAGCTCCAGTGAACAATTCAGGGAATTGCACAGATTTCTGGGCTAGGAACACAAAGGTCCCCACATCATGGCAGCAGGAGTGCTCCACAGTTCGGAGGGATCATGGTGTGGAGGACCTGTGTGCCCCTGCACATGGGAGGAGGGCGGATTTTCTTAGATCGGAGCAGCTGCGGCAGAGTCAGCAGCAGCACCATCGGCACCAGCGTCAGCAGCAGCGGCGGCTGAGGTTTGCAGCTCAGAGCCTTCCAGTGGAGGTGATTTGTGTGGTGACTGGTGAGAGTTGCTGCAGGAGAGGGAACTCTGAACAGGATATGGGTTGCATGGTGCCTTGAGACCCAAACTGGGCTTGGCAGACAGTTCAGCCCCCAGAGTCCCAGGTTCACTCAGTGCACTCTTCTGGGGAGACACTGGCTCAGCTCAGCAAGCAATTCTGCCTGAGGCACTACCTCAGTGCAGCCACAGCTCCCCTGCTGTGACACAGGCTGTGTTGAGTGCTCAGTTCCAACCTAGGCACCAGCTCAGCTCAGCGGCACTCTCCTGCTGTGACACAGGCTGGGTGGAGCACTGAGTTCCTCCAGAAGCGCTTGCTCACTGCAGCCGCAGTTCTCCTGCTGTACTGCAGGTGGAGTGGAGCACTCATGTCCAAGGGAGGCCCGAGCTCAGCGCAGCCTAAGTTCTCTTGCTGTGGGAGACGGTTCAGGCTCTGAGAATCTAGCCAAGCTCGATGCATGGTTCGGGCCCAGTGTCCCTGGCTGGACTTGGCAGGGGACCTGGAAGGCTATGGATACATTGGCATGACCCAACACTCATTCAGAGACCCAGAAAGATTGCAGGACCCACAGCAAAGGGGAACTGAGGATCAAAGACTTTGAGCCCAAAACGACAGGACTAACCTCCTGCCATCCACACCAGTGAAGCATCAGAGCTTCCAGCCTAGTGGAAATCATGAGAAAACAATTGAATCTATCATCAGACACCCTCTATCCAACACTGGAAGTTACCCAACAAAAACACAGACGGCAAGATGTCTAAAGGACAGCATAAAAGCAGGCTCCAAGGCCCAGAAACTATTCTCAACAAAATCATAGAAGAAAATTTCCGCAATCTAAAGAAAGAGATGCCTATAAACATACAAGAGGCCTACAGAACACCAAATAGAATTGACCAGAAAAGAAAAACTGCCCATCACATAATAATCAAAACACAAAACATACAGAAAAAAATATTAAAAGCTGCAAGGGAAAAGGGCCAAATAACATTTAATGGCAAACCTATCAGAATTACACCCGACTTCTTGGCAGAGACCATCAAAGCCAGAAGGGCCTGGACAGAGATCCTGCAAACCCTAAGAGACCACAGATGCCAGGCCAGACTACTTTACCCAGCAAAACTATCAATAACCATTGATGGAGAAAACAAAATATTTCATGACAAAAACAAATTCAAACAGTACCTATACACAAATCCAGCTTTAGAGAAGGTACTAGAAGGGAAACTCCCTCCCAAAGGGTCAAGCTACAACCAAAACTACTCAGGAAATAGATAACTATACCATGGCAAAAACACAACTACACAAATGTTCGACTGGAAACAACATCAAAATTAAGACACTTAACAGTCACTGGTCATTAATATCTCTCAACATCAATGGTCTCAATTTTCCCATAAAAAGACACAGACTAACTGAATGGGTGCATAAACAGGATCCAACATTCTTCTGCATTCAAGAAACACATATCAACCATAATGATAGGCATTACCTAAGGATAAAAGGTTGGATAAAAATATTCCAAGCAAATGGTCACAAGAAGCAAGCAGGCGTAGCCATTTTAATATCGAACAAATAGACTTTCAATCAAAATTAATCAAAAGGAATGAGGACAGACACTTCATACTCTTCAAAGTAAAGTCAACCAAGATGACATCACAATTCTGAACATCTATGCTCCTAATACAAGGGCACTCACATTTGTAAAAGATCTGCTAAAAAGGTTAAACCACGCATCAATCCCACACAATAATAGTGGGAGACTCCAACACACCACTCTCACTGAAGGATAAGTCATTGAAACAGAAACTAAGCTGAGAAATAACATCATTAATCAACACCATGGGTCAAATAGATCTAACAGATATCTATAGAACCTTTCACCCAAAAAAGAAAGAATATACCTTCTTCTCTGCACCCCATGGAACCTTTTCCAAAATTGATCACATCGGAGGTCACAAAGCAAGCCTCAACAGATACAAGAAATTTGAAAAAATATCTTGTATCCTATCAGATCACCATGGGCTTAGGCTGCAATTCAACAACAAGAGAAATAACAAAAGCCTACACGTACATGGAAACTAAACAACTCTCTGCCAAATGGCACCTGGTTCAGGGAAGAAAGAAAGAAAGAAATCAAGGAGTTCTGAAATTCTATGAAAATGAAGGAACAACATACCCAAATTTGTGGGATACATTAAAAGCAGGGATAAGAATGCATTTCATAGCACTAAGTGCCTTTAAAAAGAAATTGGAAACATCACATATAAGCACCTTAACGACACAACTGGAAGCCCTAGAAAAAAAAGCTGAAACACCCAAAAGGAGTAGACGTCTAAAAATAACCAACCTCAGGGGTGAAATTAACAAATTAGAAACTAAGAAAACAGTCCAAAGAATCAGCAAAACCAAGAGCTGGTTCTTTGAGAAAATCAACAAGATAGACAGACTGTTAGCCAAACTAACTAAAAGGCACGGAGACAGTATTGAAATCAACAAAATCAGAAATGAAAAGGGAGACATAACAACAGACACTGAAGAAATACAAAGAATCATAAGATCCTACTTTGAAGGCATATATGCCACAAAATTTGAAAGGTTAAGGGAAATGGGCGATTTCTTGAACAATTTCACTTGCCAAAGTTGAGTCAAGAACACATAAACAAGCTAAATAGTCCCATTTCCCCTACAGAAATTGAAGTAATCATTGATAGTCTCCCAACCAAAAAAAGAACAGGGCCAGATGGTTTCAGTGCAGAATTCTACCAGACCTTCAAGGGCGAGCTAATACCGATATTCTTCAAGCTACTCCAAAAGATAGAAAGGGATGGAACATTACCAAATTCATTCTATGAGCCCACAGTCAGGTTGGTAAACTAGCTCTCTTCTTGGAGCCAGTTTGGGAGTCTCCTGCCTAGATCAAACTGGCAAGAAGCCCAGAGATGAATGAACCGTAATGATGTGCTTTGAACTCCAGCAAGCCCAAAAGTCTCCACATGATGAATGCATGGCCAATACCAAAAAGGGAGGAATAGGTGGCTGAGCAGTGGGAGCTAATATTGTGGGTCCCTTTTCTTATTTAAAAAGGCAAGCAGCCTTTGCTTCCTGCAAATGCCTGTGTCTCTTTGTGAATAATGGGAAAATTAAAATTCATATATCTCAGAATATAAAAGTTTCATTTACAAGGATCTTCAATATTAGGAGGTCTAAAGAAGTGTTTTCTAAATGCTAAAAAGTCTAAGAAGTATTTACAAGTGGGTAAATACAAGTTATAAAAGATGTATTTGAGGGTCTAAGAAAGTGCTTAATGGTACATGGGAAGGCGTGACATTCAGAGGGTCTTTTTAGGTATGAGTAGTAGAAATATAATAATAAATTAGGGCATATAATATTGTGACCAATAGAATTATGATAAGTTGCTGAAGCACTAACTGCTTACTAATTAGTCAGAATCTCAAGATTTTCATTTTCCTTTGGTTATCTTCTGAATATAACTATAAGGGTGATTCTTGTTATGTTAAAAACAAGTCTATCCAATCAGTATATCATGGTTTCTGGACTGAATAATATTGTTCATGCTTTTACAGAGTCTCAAACATAAGCCTACACTCCCTGTCTTATAGATATAATGAAAACTTTTGTCTAGTCTATTCATGTCTCAGCCGATTTTACCTCGATAACAGACTCCACCCAGAGATCACCTGTAGATTGCAAGCCGCTAAGACCTGGACCTGCTAGAAGCTGTTATGAGACAGTCTTCAAAATATGACTATTGCCCCTTTCTTCAACTAGATGGGATAAACAAATTTTTCTAATAAGTGCCCCATTACCTAGCCTTTGACTACCTTTTCAGGATTTCTGACTCCTGATAACAATGTCCTAATGCCAGCTAGAAGAAGTTGCAGAAGACACATTGGCTCTTATACTACTTTATAGTCTGAAATCTATGTCAAGAAAAAACCACTCTCTGGCAGAAGGTACATACAGGTCCTTAGTTTTGTTGTTTTCAGTATTTCGAGGCTAAGAAATCTGGGACACTGCTTGACAAAGTTCCTGGGCCTGACACCTAAGCACCTCTGCCATACACCCTGAGGGCACTGCTCAACAAAGTTCCAATGCCCCAAGAATCAGGTGTTTTTAAGGCTGCTTGTCAAAGTTCTAATGCCTGGATGCCTTGGATTGATCCTGACTACAGAAGTTCCTGTTAGAGACTTCTCACCAACAGCTAGAATTGAACATTAGTAACAGCTGATACTAATAAAAACTAATAAAGTCATTGATGATTCCCTTGGAAAATACAGCTATGCAGAAAATTGAGTCATTCATAAAACTTATTCAGATTTATTGGTAAATAAATATATGATTTCAAATTCATTATTAAACTGTCATCAAACAACTCTGGTAAATGATTTATAGGAGTTCAGGAGAATTAATAAAGTAGAAAATTTTAGAGGAACTTTGAAGGCTGACAACCTATAGCTTTGGAATGCTCAGCTTTGGAAACAAGGAACTAGTTTAGAAAGAAAAGATATCCTGATCATGCCATTATCAACAGATCTTGGTGCCTACCTAGAAGCAAAAGAAAACAATTTTAAAATTCTAAGTGTCCTTCACAGGATCACAACAAAGATAGAAATTGCATTGAAGTAAAAGTTTATGATGACGTTAAAAAAAGACATTGTAAACAGTTCCAAAGTTCTAATAGTTTTCTATTGTTTGCAAAACTACAGTAAAGATAGAAATTGTGTTGATATAGAAATTCTAAACAAAGTCAGAGAGACCGGCATGTTGTCTCAGTGAACAATCTGCCCTACTGAGTAAACTTGACACACCAGGACTTTCCTGATGTTCTGGAAAGACAAAGAGACCAGCTGTTTTTAAGTAAAAAAAAAAAAGGGGCCTTATAATATTTTTAAAAGACCGCTAAAATAAAGAAAAGATAGGATTAATTAAGGTTCAGGAAGACATGTTTGGGTTCCAGGGGGATTGATCTTTGATCTATTAATCATATGTTAATTCAGAACAAAAATCAGATAGAGCTGCTTTGTTTAATACCTTTTGTAACTCTAAGACTTTAGGATACCAATCATAAGGAAGAAATTTTTTGGACCCTACTCCTCAAATTAATTTTTAGTTCTCAGGAAATTTGCTGTTTGCTTACTTTGTTTTCTTTGTTCCTATACATTTATGTAACCAAAGAGATTTCAAGCTGTGTAATCAATGATTAAAATATTTCAGGAAATGATTTTGTGTATGAATAAAGCATGCAAGAGTCATCAGGTGTCAGAGAAAGTAAAGGGAATACGAAGTGCCAAAAGTTGGTTAGAGATATCCTGAGGCTGGGTAGGCACATTAACTTAGTTTATTTACTATCTTTGATGGTTTTTTAAAATTTGATATGACTTAAGAAAAACACATATGGTCTACAAGAGCATTTCTGGAGTTTATCAGAGGTGTGTGCAACTTCCTGAAAATCATGAAAAACAAACCAACCAGATCTCAGGATAAAGGGCTTCCTTTCCCTCTCCCACCTCCTCAATTTTCTTTCCACTCTGCCTCATTACGAGTGGCAACTCCTTGTCTTGGAAGTTCCTGTTTCCCATGGTTAACATGTTGGCAAAGAGCTTTCCCTATATAACCTGAAAATTTTGATGTATATTCTTTTTTCATATATAATTTGTTAAGATTTTTTGAATCATAAATTGATTGTATCTTGCAACATACCTGTTCTACATCTTATGCGAAGGCTCAGTCAACGCAGAGTGGAATGGGAAGGAATCCCCCCTGGGAAAACCACCTTTATGACTCTTCCCTGCCAAGTAAGTATTCACTCTGGCTTCCTGATAAGAGTAAAGCTCCTGCAAATACGTAGTGTACGGAAGGTGAGATAGAAAAAGCAAAAAGTGGGTTGATATGAGAAGAAAAGTCTTCAAATGAAGTCTGATTTGTTTGTCTTTCCTGTTATCATAGCCAGGATGCTCCATTCACACCAGACAATGTCATCCCTTCCCTTGGAGATCATGGTGGTTTCCCTAAAGATATCTCAACTAAAAAAATATAAAGATAAACTAAGCCATGCCTACTTAGGGCCAAAATGATGTCTAACTTTGATTTTTTTTTGCAATTCTTATTCCTGGCAAAATGTCTCATAAATCCATTTTACCACTTTGTTCATAAAGGAAAATTCTTGAACCCCTAAACTTGCTGTGAATTAACAGAATGAAGGGGAACAAGATTTGACTCTCACTTCAGAAGCCTGCACTCACACTGTGGATGTTTCACTCCTCCCCTGGACACCTCTCCAGTAAACTCTGTACTTAGGGCCAGTGCTTTAAAAGTCCTTTAATGATCTCTGTTTCCTGCGGCCTTGTTCTGACACTTGTCCCATAGCAAGCCAAGAACCAAGTTTGACCTGTGTGTAAGCCTTAAGTAGGAAAGGGAACTCCCCAGGCTACACACCCTGGAGTGCTAATCCCATTCCCTCATTGTAAGTACAATATCTTAATTGGCTTAAGGCTCTGAGATAGAGACAGAAGGTAGCCTGATGGTTGCATCCTTGTGACTGCTGAGAGTCAGTCCAGTACTCTCTGATTGTAGTTTGTGTAATCTTGGATTCCTTGTGTAGTAGAAATATCACAGTATGATCACCTCTTGAACTGACCTTTCCCTTTTGTGTACTAGGGTAAGGGTTTTAATGACCTCATTTTAACTATCTGAACTATTAGGATTTGTAATGACCATACTTCCCAATAATGTCATATTCTAAGGCTCCAAGATATGAAAAGGAAAAGAGGTTATGAAAGTGAACACCATTCAACCCTTAACATATTAGAAGAATATCTGTTTCTTAAAAATAATCTTGGGTTTTCAAGAAAGGGTTTCCCTATGCAGCCTTGCATGTCATGGAACTTGGTCTATCATCCAGGCTGGCTTTGAACTCAGAGATACACCTGCCTCTGTCTCCTCAGTGTTGTCATTAAAGGCATGCATTGCCCGTTTCAGGAGGCTGAAAATCTGCATTTAGCAAATGAATAAATTTCACTTTTTCAGGCTGAAATCTGCTTAAATGATTCACAGTTTAAACCACAATAATTACCAACCTTATTTATCAAGAGATTAAGAAAAAAATATTTGTCATCAAACTCATACTGGGTTCTCTGAGTATAGCAGAATATTCCAGAATCATTGTCCTTCATACCATGTCCCAGCATCCCAGGGTAAGAACCAGAGAAACTTCATTTTGTAAAAGAACCTCTATTTCATGTTCAAGTTGGCCAAAGGGCCAATCCCAGACCCAGGAAAAATCACAAGGCAGTCTGAATAGAAAAACTCCCCCAGGAACACAATTAGCTGTCATTGAGAAAACACCCAGAGTCTAAATATACTTTGCTGGTTAAGCGGGCCGGTAGGTAATCTGACACATAACAACTACTAATTAGGAGGACCACGACTGAGTTTGTAATGCCCCTGAGATACATTCTTAGCCCTTTGAGGTCTGGCATGATTGTTTCAAACAATCTTTGATATAGGTCAACTTGCCCCTGCAACGGTTACCCAGCCACCAATCACCAAGGCTTGTCACTCCCTGCTTTCAGTTCTTCATTCCAATTATATAGTGAAAAACCCATTTTTTGTCTAAAATCTATTAAAAACCCCTCTGAATTTAGACTCAGGGCCACTTCCCTGCATCTGCTGTATCAGTGCATAGGAGGTGTGGACCTGGATGGAGCCTGCAATTAAGACT
This sequence comes from Acomys minous, assembly GCF_964271855.1. Taxonomy (NCBI): domain Eukaryota; kingdom Metazoa; phylum Chordata; class Mammalia; order Rodentia; family Muridae; genus Acomys; species Acomys minous. The sequence goes on from NC_140487.1 coordinate 114,914,262, forward strand.
TCCTTTGCAATTGTGTTTGTATTTGTCTCTTGGGTGGTTTTATTTGTTGATCTCTCATGATTTGGGCAAAACATATGGCACATTGGCCAGGAACCCCCTATACTCCTGACCCAATGGGTGTTGAATCCGGCAGTTATTTGTTTGTTTTTGTTTTTCTGGCTCTCAGTGTTACTTTTATTTTGCACTCTCAAGACAATTATGTATATCTAGTGGTCATGTCTAGTGAGTGGACATGCTTAATGTTGGAAATCCAAGGAGTATGGAAGATGTTCCAGATTCCATGGGTGGGGACATAGTGCCCCTATGTGAAGAACTTCAGGTTCATGTGTTGGACAAGGAGATTGCTCCAATGGCACAGCATTGGGATGGTGTCTCATTTTCAGTTTTGCACCAGATCGGATCTTGAGTGTGCTGGTACTGTTATTATTGTCTTTCTCTGGTGTTCATGTCTTCCTTTGCTCTTTTTCTGATTGAGACTTGGACAATTGATGGGACAGATGACCTCCCCCACCCCCAATGTTAATGACAGACAGTAACAGCAACCTTTTCCCTTATGATGGACACTTTTTAGGAAATTAGTTTACTTATTTTAATGCTGTTCTATTTATTGTATTCTAAACAAGGGCCAAGATTCATCTCCTGAATGTTAATTCTATCTCATTTCAAAATTTCTCAGAAAAAAAAGCAGAAAATGCAGATAAACTAGCTCTGTCCTTGGAGCCAGGTTGAGAGTCTCCTTCTTAGATCAAAGTGGCACCAAGCCCAGCAATACCTGAACCCAGTTGATGTGCTCTGAACTCCAGAAATCCCAGAAGACTCACCATGGCGGGTGTAGGGACACTACCCACAATGGGTAGGAATAGGTGGCTGAACAATGGGACATAATGTGGTCGGTCTTTCCAGAAGCTCGGGGTAAGAGATAAACAGATGAAGTCACCAATAAAATACTTTTCAGTCCTAGCAATTGTTGGCCTTCTTGACAATGGGCTCTGCATAACGTTCACTATGGGGGCTGCCATTTACCAACAGGGGCTTGTGTGCAGAAACATCCTAGGTAGGATGCCAAACTGAGATAGTCCACGTTTCTCTATTATCTTTCACAAATTCTGCTTTTAATATTTAATACTTAATTGTAATATCCATTTAGAATTATGTTATAAAAGAACAAAGTTAATGATAACTGTAATATGCTAATGAGGCAGATAGCAATATGCTCCGCCCTTGAAACTACAGCTAAAAACCTTTTAAAAATTTTTGTCTGTTTTACTACATGTCTGCTTCTAATTGGTTTTAAATGTCTAAATGTACTATGTATTGTATATCTTAGTTATAAATTATTGGTTATTGAATATGGTTAATTTTAACATCCATATAAATGGTTAACTTTAGCTTGTAATTTAAGGCTGGAGCCATTCTAAACAGCAAAGGAAATGAGACCACATAGGAAACAGGTCTCAACTTGCACAAGACATAAAATTTGAAACAATGTTTCTTTAATAAAGATATTAAATGTGCACCTCCAGTATATATCTGAAAGCTCTTATCTAAAGGTTTGTAAATTGCTCATTGAGTATGATGTTTCAAGCATAAGTTCAAACTCTAATTTGAATATATATGAGTGCATGTGCATTTTCTAAAATACATATTATGTGATTGACTCCTACTTCAAAATATTCTTTATGGGATAGTAAAACTTTAAGGTTATAAAAGTTGATTCAAATTAACAGACTACTATATTACAGACTTTAAAATGGATAATTGTAAAGATACTTTTCAGTAGAAATATATTAACTTCAGAAATATACAATTGTTTGCACTATTAAAAATAGGTTTCAACTAGTAAAAATTATGGTTACACTCTTTGATTTCACTCTTTGAAAAGTGTCAAATTAGAGAAAATTTAACAAAATAGGTTATGCCCAACTATCATGGAAGAAAAGATAGTTGAGAGGCAGTTTTTCAGGGAGAGGAAACAAGAAGCTTCCCAGACACCAACTGAGCCAGGGGGAAAAAGCTATTCGTACAACCTTGAGCAATATCAGAAAACACCTAAAAGAGTTTCTCAAAGTTTTATGTGTAGGAAAAGGACTTTTTCATGCAATTAAAAAAACCTGCAACTTTTACAATTTAATCACAGCATCCAGTCTTATGTTTGTAGGATGTAGACAGAGAAACACAGACAAGGATTGACCTCATGTATACTGGCCCTCAAGCTTGTCAGAGATCTGATGAATATGGCATAAAAATACTTAAACTAATTATGACAGAGATTCCCACATTTAACAGTAATTACCTAAGGTCTCCACGAAGAATTTTGGCCTGACAGGTGACTTCAACGATCGGTTGTAGTATTACAACCACCAGGTAAAACTGCCCCAATGTTTCACCTGCTGCTAGGCCCAGCATGTATGGTAGACAAAAAATGGTGGACATCTGAAGAGTTATTGTCTCACACTGTTGAAAATGAGGTAAGTCCAGTCTCTCCCATGTACTTCTTCCACAGAAATAGTCTTTTGTCTTCTGTGCCTGATGCCCAGACTGCCTCTGCTCATGATACCTGGAAACTACAGGAGCCTGCATAAGATCACTGTCAAGGTGATAGACTGGTTAATCATCTCTGTCATTTTGACTGATATATAAATTCATCTATGTTACAAATTTTCATTCTCAGGTCTCTGATCACATTGATGTCTAAGCTAATAGCAGCTTGACAACTAGATGACAATTAGATCCACTGTTAGTTCATTAGTCAATTCATTAGCTAGTTTAAACTACTAGGTACTAGGTCTGTTCTCTTTTTTAAATGGCAAAAAGTCTTGACTTGCTCCAATTGCCTGTGTCTCTTGGTGAGTAACTGGATTAAAAATGTAAAATTTTATAAGGTTTGATAATATAAAAGTTTAACTTTTAAGGACCTACAGTATTAGATAGTCTAAATGTTTTCCAAATGCTAAAAAGTCTAAGCAAGTATTTAAAAGTTGGTAAATACAAGTCATAAAAGAAGTATTTGACGGTCTAAGAAAAAGGTTAAATGTAAGTGGAAATTTTGAAAGTTAGAGAATCTTAAGAAAAGTTTTAAGGTACAAGTTGTACCTTATATAAGTCATATGAAATGAGACCAATAGAGTTAAGATAAGCTGATGAAGCATTTACTGCTTATTAATTAGTCCCAAACTCAAGATTTTAATTTGCTTTTGGTTGTCTTCTCAATATAGACTTAAGTTTGCTTCTCATTATGCTAAAAATAAGTCTATCCAATCTGTACATCAAGATTTCTGGACTGAAAAATATTGTTCACAGTTTTATTGGGTCTGAAAGACATAAGCCTACTCTGACTGTCTTACAGACACAATTTAAATTTTTGTCCCTACTCTATATTTGTCTCAGCAGTCTTTTACCTGGCTAACAGGCTTCACCCAGAGATCACCTCCCAACAAGGTTGTATAACCTTGGAACTTCTCAGAGGCTTAGAGTGTCTCTTCTTTGGTTGAATGCATGGCTGATGGATGAAATGGGCAATCCATGCAGAATGACCATTCTCTTTCATGTTTCCATATGTTCCAGCTTATCAGAAGGAAGGAACACTGCAGGTGTCCACACCCTCTACCTCCCTCACTCTGTACAGTCCTAGAGCACCCTTGGAATTAACTGTTGGGGGGTGATGTGTGGACACACCCAGATTGTCTCTTGGAAATTTCCCCAGGCAAAACCTAAGCCTGGTTTTCCAGCAGCTGAGGGAGGTTTTAATATCAGCTGAAATTTATTATGGTTTCAACCCATGTAATGAAGTGTTTTTCCACCATTCAGCACTGTTCAGCCAGCTGCTAAGTAGAAGAAAGAGGAATTACCTATCCAAGGTATTGGATATACTCATCTGTGACTGTTATGCCACTCCCACCACCACACCCACCACACACAAAAGTTCAATAACTGGCAACCTTGCAGGAAAGAACATCTATTTAAGGCCAGTTGGAGTTCAGGAAAAATAAGAGTCTCTTTATCAAGCAACTGCAACAGTATCTGAGAGGTAAATGCCCAGAAACTCCTGATCTTTGCCTGCATTAGAGGGATTGTGCAGGCCCATGTGTGTGCATATGTGTGTGTGTCTGTGGATGTGACTCCATCAGGTAAACGTGTATCAGACAGTATTCACAGGCAAATGTATTGTGTGTGTTCATGAGGGTGCACAGGGAGAATTTGAGAGCATGTGAGTGCACATGCTATTGTTAAAGGCTTAGGAAGACTTGCAAAGAGAATGTGCAGTTTTATTGGGAGCAGAACTTTGGGGATCAGAATTCCCCAAGGATGGGAATTCCATGCCTTGAATCTAATATGATGATCCATGTGTGGTATCTCGTGAGGGGATGCATTGTCTTCTGCTTCTGTGAAATGAGTCCAGTCTTTTAGGAGGAATGAAAGAGGTGTTCCTATTACTACATCATTCCTGTATGAGGACCAGTTCCACAGATCTGAAGGGAGAAGTGATGACAGGTGTGATACACCATTGGAAAGACTGTGTGCACTCAATGCATGAGCATGTCTGTACTCTGGGCCTGCTGAGTATGAAAGCAGAGTAGGGGCTGGGGAAGACAGAGGCTGAGACAGCCTGGGAAGAAATGCCCAGGCCTGTCCATCTGTACATTCTTCACAGAGCTGACAGCATGAAGGTCCTCCTGCTGCTAGCAGCCATGATCATGGCCTTTGGTAAGAGTTGACCCTGAAGTAAGCAGGTAACCTGAGGAGGGAGGCACCCTAACCCAGAGCTTTCCTTCCTGTTGCCCTAGCCCTGAAACTTGGTGGGAGAAGAAAGGAAGAGATTCTCAGGGGGAGAAGTTAGCAGAGGGATGCCTTTAAGAGACATTGCACTGGCTTGGGCACACTTCACCAGGCCATTTCTCTATTTCCTTTCAGTTCCAATACAGATCCATGGGAGCCCTCTGAATCTTGGTGAAATGGTCTTCATTACAACGGGAAGGCCATTTTGGCCTTACTTTAATTCCTATGGTTGCTACTGTGACTATGATGGCAAAGGAACCCCCATAGATGCGATCGATAGGTGAGCCCACCCCTATCCTCCATAACTCTAGCTGAAGCGAGAAGGTTAGAGATGGTAACCTAGGCCCCTGTGTCCTCGTCGAGTTGAAGCAGCAAAAGTCAACATATTGAGAACTCTCCTCTGGACAACTCCAAAGTTCTTGAATCTCATTGCTAAGTGTCAAAGGTAAGGGAAAATGCTAGGCACCAGGACTCCAGGGCTGTGAGAAAGCAACCTCAAGAGAACTTGTTCCCAAATAGGTGCTGCTTTGTTCAGAACTGTTGCTACTACGATCTGGAGAAACGTGGATGTGACACAAAATATCTGGACTATGAGTTCACCTCAGATTCAGACGTTATCACCTGTGCTGGTAAGAAAGACCCTGAAATGCCAGCAAACTTCCTTCATATTTTTGTTGATCACATGCATACTGGGGACTTCACTGGTGCAGGAGGTGAATCTACTAAGAACCTCACAGTCAAGTAGGAAGGAAAAAGAATAAATGGGGAAGAGGATGGTGAAGAGCAAAGAAAGGAGAGCAAAAAAAGCTTTCACCCAGTCTGATGCTTGAGTTGGATCCTGCAAGCAGTGGTAGCTAACCTGAGTCCTAAAAACTCAACACAATGTCAAGCCAGGTCTTCAGCAATTGTCTTGAGGTTTGTGTGCTCCAACGATAGGGATCTATCATTTAGCAAAGCAGCAATAAGCACATTTGCAAAAAGAGGACTTACACTAGCTGAAGAGGTGATGGACAGCAGTTAGAGGGACACATGGTATACATAAAACAACTACAATCAGGATGGAAAGGTCTCAATCTGGAATATTTCCAGAGAACTGTGGTGCTGGGTCTGGGCAACTTCTATAGCACAGGATCAGCCCAGATCCTCAGCTCCCATGTGTTGACAGCATCTGAACTTCTACTCTAAGCCACACTGATGTTCCAAGGACCCTGCCCTCTGATGAGAGGTAGCCTTCAAGTAGAAAACATAGGGGAAATGGATAGGTCCAAGAAGCCCCTTTCAATTCCACTTTTGGCTTTTCAATCAAAATAAAGCTGCCTGTGACTTCGATGAAGGTCCATGGTGGATCATACAGGCTTTCACCAATTTCATCCACCCAGAGGCCTGAGACTGGGACTACTACCAAAAGCAGACCTGCTAGCAGGAAGGTGGGGCTACCACTGCTAACAATGTAGCTCAGAGGTCAAGGTGCTACCTTAGATTGTCTGAGGGCATGCTGTCCATCCCTAGCACTGTATGCATTGGGCAAGACAAATCATGTCTAGAAGCCTAGAGTTCATGATGTAGAGGCAGGAGGATTACAAGTTCAAGGTCATCTTCAGCCATTTAGAGAGTTCAAGGCCAGCCTGTGCTACCCTGTCTCTAATGTTTAAAAACAGGGGGTAGACCTGGTGGCAATCAGAGGAAGGACAGCAGGTTACCAAGAAGAGACTTGGTATCCTATGATCATATAGAGGGGGAGGTAATCTCCCTCAGGAACAGTCTTAGGGGAGGGGAATAAGGGGAAATTGGAAGGGAGGGAAGAATGGGAGGATACAAGGTATGGGATAACCATTGAGGTGTAACAAGAATAAATTAATAAAGGAGGAAAAAAAGGAAAAAAACCAAATGAAGCAAGCCTCTGGTAATGGCATATGTCTGCTGTATGTACCCATCAGATTGAATTCTGCCTTCACTGGCAGCCCTTGTTCTTTTCTTAGAAGTCTCTTCCAGGAGACTTCCAGGTCCCCAGAAGCAGCAATGGGATATTAACACCTTGAGCTCAGGGGCTGTTTTCACCTAATTTCAGCAAACCAGGACTCCTGTAAGAAAGGGCTGTGCCAGTGTGATAAAGCTGCTGCTGAATGTTTTGGCCAGAACCGGAAAAGCTACTCTAAGAGATACCGGTACTATCCTCCCGTGTTGTGCAATGGAAAGCCACCCAAGTGCTGAGGGAGCAGCCTTCTGAAATCCATGCATATGGGCCTCCTCTAACACCTCTCTCAGCCCATCAAAGTCCCCAAATGATAAAGAAAACATCCTCTCCCACCCCAGTGGCAAGGTGAGGCTCTTCTGTCCTCACCCAGAATGAGGCAGCAAAGCAATGCATCAGGCTGATCCTTTCCCACCACCCCACTACCAACTCATTTCCTCTCTTCCATCTTCCCCTTCACAGCCAACTTCCTTCCACTACCTAAGAGAGTCCCAGGGCTCTCACAAATAAAGTCATGCATCAACAACCATGTGCCTGTTTCTCTCATCTCAAAATGAGCCACTGATAGAAACGGTGCATAATAAAGTATTAGCCTTGAAGCTGGGGTGGGGCTCAGTTCTCAAAGTGCTTACAAGAAATGAACGAGGACCTGCACTCAATGCCCAGAACCCATGGACATAAAGCACTCACTTGTTTACAATCCTAACACTGGGGAAGCAGAGGCAAATAAATCTCTGGGGATCAATGCAGGGCTAGCTGGAATAACAAATTCCAGGACAGTGAGTAACCATGAAGAACAAGGTAGATGGTGTCCTGAGAAGTGACACCTGAGCTTGACCTATGGCCTCCACAAACACAGACACACACACGTTTGATTGTATGAATGGGCACACACAAACATACACATGCACACAAAAGACACAGCTTCTGGGTTGATCTAGCAGGGTTTGATGCCCAGTATCCTCAACCTTAAGCCTCGTTTCTCGTATTCAAATGGAGAAACCCATCAGAGCCTCTTGCAGGACTTGTTTGAGAATCAAGAGGGGGAAGTAGTGTTCATCAAGCAGTGTCCAGCCTGGTTAAGGCTATCATCTCTGTTAAAGACGACTTCCCTGTCCACAACCCAAGGCCAGTTCCATATCTCCTGGCCGATTGGTGGATCTGGAACTGTCAGGATAAAGTGGAGTTGCTTCTCGCCAGGAACTGCCACAAAAAAGTTCAAAGTAAGCAGAGACTGTGGAGGACTGTATCCTGTGCTCACATGCCTAACATAAACCTTCTCCCTGAAGACTGATGCAGCCAAGGAATGTGCAAAGCTGGCCACCAAGCACAAATAGAATCCTGGGTAAATAGATGATGGACCAAATACGAAACATTAAACCAAAAAAAAAAATAAAATCTAGGGTATCACTCAGGTAACTACAAAGGGTGGCTACAACAGGACAGAGACAATGCGATTTTCAAATTGTCAATATGACACATCATGCTGTTGCAGATGAAAAACCCCAAAGATTCCACCAAAAAGACTAAAAAGTTGCAGGATAAAAAATCAAGAGAGAAATGCCATACCATTAGAAACACTCATGTTTTAAAGCTTCAACTGTCACTATGACAGAAACCTAGAGTCGCCTAGAAAGAGGAATGTCAGATGAAAAACTGTCTGCATCTTGATTGTAGTTTGATATGGAAAGGTCCAGCCCTTGTTGGCCCTGCAATCTTTAGGCTGGTGTGCCTGGGCTGTAGGAGAAACACAACTGTAATGGGGCTGTGGTGGGACACACCTTTGTAGAGGAAGGAGAATCTCTGAATGCAAAGCCAGCCTAGTCTATGGAGCCAGTTCCAGGAGAGCAAGTGTACATAGAGAGACCTGTCTTAGAAGAGCCAAAAAGAAGGAGGAGGGAAAGGGACAGGGAGAAGCCACAGAGCAAGGAGGCATGGGGAGGAAAACAGTAAGTAATATCCCTCCATGTTTCTGCTTCAGGATGCTACCTTGGCTTCCTTGATGTTAGACAGCAACCTGTAAGCTGAAATACACCTGCCCCTGCCTGAAATGCTTTGGGTCATGATGTTAATTGTAGCCACAGAAAAGCAAACTTATCCTCCAGCACTCTGGAGGGTTATTGTATGGCTCATATAGGCTGTTGTGTGTATTAGTAGGTTGAGTCAGAAAAGTGGGGAGATGACCTGCAGGCAGAAGAGACTGTAGGCAGATATTCGAACTGACCATTTGCGGAACTGGAGGAGGTACTATCTGGAAGCTAGCTGTGCCCTGCATCTGTGCATGTCCAGCTTTATTTTAACAGTTTCCAGAACAACACAAAAGTACAAGGTCCTCCTGGAGTCAGCCTGAACCCAGTACCACAGACTGGAGAGCTTAAGTAACAGGAATAGATCCTATCTGGAGGACAGGAATGCTGAACATAGAGTCTGAGATCAATGCACTGTCAAGGGTTCGACTTCTCTGCAAGGGTCTCCAGTGAACGTGCAGATGCCCACGTTCTCACTGTGTCCTCACATTGTTTTTCCACTTTTCTAGACCTCTTCATAGGATGGTAGCAGCCACACTGATGGAAGTTCCCCATAATGCCTTCTTTTAATTCAATCACTATTTAAATCCCTAACCTCCAAACACAGTCACAGTGTTTTTGAGACAAGCACTCAAGTAGCTCAGGCGTCTCTCAAAGTCACTATGTAGCCAGGGACAACCTTGAACTCCTGATCCTCTTGCCTCCACCACCCAACTGCTGTTTACCCCAGGACATACATCCATTCTGAAACAGTAGTGTGAGGACTTGAACATATAATTTTTCAGGGGTACAGTTAAACCCTTAAGGCACAGAAGGACACTATTTCTAGAATATCTATCCTTTGTTAGTTTTCCCACTTTAGCATTGCCTATTTAAAATAATACAGTAGGAGACTCTTCACCACATCTGATTTCTTCCGTCTGATGGAAAGAAGTTAATTATTCTTCTGTACAGATCCGAAATGTGCTTTTTATGTTGCTTTAAAATGCATTGATTTTATGTGCACAGTGCTTTGCTTGTATGTATATATGTGTGTCACATGCATGTAAGTGTACTCCTTAGTCCAGAAGAGGGCATCAGACACCCAGGACTAGACTTACAGCCAATGGTGAGCTACAATGTAGCCTGGAACCTGAATGACAGTTGTCTGGAAGGGCAGGCAATTATGAAACACTGAGCCACATCTCCAGCCTTCCATGCATTTTTATTTCAATAAATTATGAAGAAAAACACTTAAGAATATGATGGTAATAATATAATAGATATTAGTTACTTTGCTGTTATTATGATAATACATCATGGCAAGAAGCAATTTAAGAATGGAAGTCTTTATGTTGATCTACAGTTCTAGAGAAAAAGAGTCCATCAGGGCAAGAAGGACACACAGGAAGGAGAAGAGAAGAGAAGAGAAGAGAAGAGAGACAGAGAGGTGGGGAGAGTAGGAAGTGGGGTGAGGCTATTAGCTGTCAAAGCACACCCCAAGACATACAAGCTCCAGCTAGCTTACACATCCTAAAGATTCCATAACTATTCCCAAACACCACCAACTGGAGGCCAAGTGCTCAAAAACACGATCATATGGGGGGCCATTTCTCATTTAAGCCATCACAGAGGGATAATTTTCATTTTATTGGAGGGGAAAGGTCACTTGGCATTGGGTGGCTGTCCGATGCCTTTGTGTTATTTCCACATTTCTGAGATAGACTGCCTGGTGTGCACCACTTGAAGGTGGAAATACTTATCTTAGCTCTTGGTTTTGTAAGGTTTGGATCCCTCCTACAGGGAATCTCTGATCATGATGGCAGGAATGTAAGGTGAAGGCTGTTCACACCACAGCAGGTCCGGAAGCAGGGTGCCTAGTAGGAACAGAAGCAGAGGAGAGGGGCTCCACCTTCAAAGTCCAGGTCCTAGTGGCTTCCTTTTGTCAGCCAGTTCCTGCCTCTTAAATATCCCATGCCAAATAGCACCACCAGCTGAGGAAAAACTTCAACACATGAACCCTTCAGTGACTGACAATCAAAATGTAAGTCTATTTGTAGGGGGTGATGTTGTCAAGGAAACAGGAAGGCAACATCCCCATCAGGAGTACAGGCTGCCTCCTGGCAGAAGGAACCCTTTAAAACCAGAGGAGGAGAGAAGTCCCTGGTCAGTGTCAGTACTGGATACATTGTACACGTGTAAGGAAGAGATGGCGGTGACCTTTGCTTCCAGGGACTTTAGCCCAATGGAGAGGATGTATTCTCTCAGGACCCCTCAGTCAAATGAAAGGGACATAATCCTTAGCACCAGAGAGTGCTCATTCTGAGCGACTCTTCCCAAAAGGGCCTTTAGCGTGCTGGCAGAGACAACTTCTCTATCCACAAATGGATCTGTGTCATGCATGTCATATGGAGGCACAGTGTCTCTTCAATGTAGATCACATTGCAGTGGAAGGGATCTTCCTTAACAGAGCTTCTCCTCTTGTTGTATAAAATCCAATCCAACATAAAGATGAAACTCTCCTTGATTTGGGGGGTAGTATGAAATAGAAACCTTAAGGAACCTTAAATATTAACTCTGTGTTCTATCATTGGGCACCCTCAATTATCTGATTCAGACTTTAAAAAAAATCACCCAGCATCCTTCCATTCTTTCACATCTCAAATTGATAATAAAATATCCTCACTATAAGTATCTCCATTCACCACTTACCCTTCACCTGCTCCTCTGAGATCAGCAGGCTGGCTTCATCATGCCATCCCACAAACACCACCTTCACCATGACTCAGATCCAGAACCCAGTTCCCTGTGTGATTTGGTTCTAGTCCACAGTAACATCTGACAGTATCACACAAGAGAAATGAAGTACTCCTGAGAGACTGTAGCTGTGATTGGGGGCTTGAAGCATGTTTGATCTATGCTCACGAGAGCTCTGTGACTCAGAAGAGATCCAGAAGCCAAAGTTGTGAGATGGCTCTGTTGGTAATGAAGTCGCTGTGCAAACAGGAGGACCTCAGTTCAGTTCCCAGAAACCAAAGGCAGATGATAGATGCTGGCTGCTGCAGCCCAGTTGTTTCAGTCAGATTCTCAAATGATAATCATGTGCTCAAAATAATCTTGAACTTGTCTGTTTGCTGTGTGGGACTGCCCAGGCGATGAACATCTCAGCTAAGCATGTTTCTCTTTAGTTTCCCAGGTAAGTAAATTAACCATTTACAAAAAGGCCATAGCTGATATGAGGGTTTGGAATCCAGTGTGGTGGCACAAGCCTGTAGTCCCAGCTCTGGGGAGCAATAGACAGTCAAACCCTTGGGGCTGCAGACAACTGAAAGACTGTCACAAAAGAAAGCGATTAGTGCCTGAGGAGTGACACTACAGTCTCTGGTTGCCACATGAACTTGCACACACATGTGTACTGACATGCACATCCACATGCAGCTTGCACCACATGTAAACTTGTGTACACACACACCCACATACCCCCCCACCCCCACACACACTGACTACTAGATACAATTCTTAGAATGTGCACCTAGCTTGATGGTTGTCAAGCTTGTAGCTAACCTCACAGTAAGGTGACAACATGTGACTCTTGGCAGAATTTCTCTTACTTCAGAAGAGATAGAATGATTACTGGAATGGTTCTGCAGCCAGAGGGATGCATGACCCACCTGCTGTTGTGTGACCAGTTGTGCTCATAGAAGGTAGTATTCAGTGGCTGGAAGAGTCTGCCATCAGAGTAACTGAATCTGAGTCCCGAAGACCCTGTTCGGACTTGTATTGACTCAGGAAATGCCACTTCATTATTTCTTTTAAAACATAATTGTTATTTTATGCCAGCCGCCATCTGTCTTTCTTCATTGTTTCCTAAGTTAATTGTAGTCATAGAAACAATAAAGCCAAATGGTTAGCTTGCTTTTCACCTTTCCAGTGACATTTGAGACATCTAGCAGGTTCCCATGCCTTGACCACAGAACTCAAGAATACTCTTTAAGCCCTGAATGCATGTGTGTGTATATTTGTGTGTGTGAATGTGTGTGCATATATATGTGTGTCTCTGGATGTAACCCCCCATCAGGTAAGTGTGTACCAGACAGTATTCGTGGGCAACTGTGGTGTGTGGGTTCATGAGGGTGTGAGTGAAAATTTGAGAGCATGTGTGTGCACATGCTATTGACAAAGGTTTAGAAAGGCTTGCAAAGAGAATGTGCAGTTTTAGTTGGGAGGAGAACTTTGGGGATGAAAATTCATGGATGGAATTCCCAAGCCTTGCATCTGGACAACCCTGCAGCTGGGATGAAGGGTATTCATTCTCTTCCAGGTGCCCCTGAGACTCTCCAAAAACACAAAACCTATCATGTCTCCTTCCAAATATTTCAAGTGCCTCAGTGCAAAACCAATGGCTGAGGGACATCTGCAACTAAAAGCTTGACTGGGCCTTTTCAGATGCCAGTCAGAAAAAGAACCAAGGCTTAGACTCTTGTTTTCAATCTGTGGATTGTGACCCTTTTGGGATTTGAATGGCCTTTTCACATGGGCCGCATATCAGATAGCCTGCACATGAGGTGTTAACATTGCTATTCCTAGCAGTAGAAAAATTACAGGAATGAAGTAGCAGTGAAATTAATTTTGTGGTTTTGAGTGCCGCCACGATGTGAGGAACTGTATTAAAGGGTCTCAGCATTACAAAGCTTTAGAATCTCTTGCCAGGAGCCCTTTGAAAAAGCTCTCTGTCCATAAGTGATGTTCTTATGCTCTCTACTCCAGCATAAGAATCACATGGGTTGCTGATTAAACAAGATGTTCTTCCAAGTATATACTCAAGTCTTCAATCTTTCAGAGAAAGTACACTGTTGCCTCAAACCTGAGAGCTGATTGACATTACACCATTTTGCCCATGAAAATGTCAGCATTATTTCCTGAGAGTGACCTTCTGCTTTGTTGTCACATGCCTCAGATGTATATAAATTGACCTGGTGAATAAAGTTAAGGGGTCCTGCAATATTGATTGCATGCCTTCTGAAGCCTATCTTGTGTTTCCAGTTATGTCTTACCTCAGTTTTGTTTTTCTGTTCTTTCATTTCTCAATCCTCAATCCCTGTTCTGGATCTGTTTCTTACTGTCTGGAACAGGCTCTGGCAACCACTGAGGAGAACTGATCACCAATTGTCAGCAGAGAAATTTACACTAGACCAGAGCTAAAGCAATGCTGATAGGTTTGGTGTTAAGATGTTTTTGATAATGAATATGCCTTGCTTACTGATGAGTGATCTGGATTCTCATCCAAGCCCCTTAATCCCAGGATACTGAAACTTGCAGGCTGCCAGCCTTACATACAGAGAGTGCTCTCCTCTCAAAGGGTAAATGGAAGGAAAGAAGGGAAGGAGGAAGGGATAATGGGAAGGGGAAAGCCTTCAGATAGAAGTCTTGGGTCAGGAACTATGGTCCCACAGATGGAGCCACACCTCAGCAGCTGATACAGCCAGGAAGAGCAGACAGGTAGCTTCCCTGTGACCTTCCCCCATGGGCTAAACTTCTCATGTCACCCAGAAGCAGAGACAGACTGGTTACAAGCTGGTGCTCTCTGCTAATTACATGCCACAGGATCCTCCTCAGCTCTCTGAAACCATAAGAAGGAAACCCCACTTTGCTTTTGGAACAAAATGCCTCTCGAGAACTCTTGCCATGCTCTCTGTAGCATTAAATAGCTTCTAATAAACCGGCTGCCCAAATGACCAGTCTTTGGCTGGCCAGATGGCTCATGGGTAATGGTACTTTCTGGAGGCCAGGAACCCCCAGAGAAGAGAAATGACTCCCACAGGATGTCTTCTGAGCTACACACAAAAGTAATTCAAATGTTTTTAAGGTTCAGTCTGACTCAGTGTCCCTCTTAAACCCGAGGCCTTCCAGAGTGGCCCAGATGGAAAAGCAACTGTTGTTTGTGGGCATGCTTGAGTTGACAGTTCAGAGTTCATAAGTAGACAGGGTTCATTGGCCCTCAAGTTCAGACATGATAGGCCTGAAGTCAAAGTTGTCAATTGCACAGTTTACTGGGGATCTCCCCTCCCCTCCTTCCCTCTGTCCTCTGGCCATTAGAATCACATTTAAGATGCCTTAGTGTCTTTTTTCTACTCTTTTCTCTAATATGGAAATAACAGGATGTTATTTGTTGTGCCTTGTTTTGTGTTTCAAACATGGTTTCTCTGTGTAGCCTTGGCTGTCCTGGACTCACTTTGTGGACCAAGATGGCCTCAAACTTCTGTCTCAGACTTGCTTTGGTTGAAGATGTGTGCTACCTTGCATGGCTACCATGGACTATTTAGATAGTGCTTTTTTGTCAATTATATAGACAGTTACTCATCAGTTTTCTGTTTAAAAGATTGGAATTGTTCCATACATGTGCTCCCTTGCTTTCATTCTGCTTATTCTAAGGTGTTCTGGAAGCAGCCCTTTCAATCCTATGATAGAACTATCTCCATTCAAATGAAAAATACATCTCATTGTTTCTAAACTATGGGATTCACACACACACACACACACACACACACACACACACACACACACACACACACACACACCCCTCCAAAAGTAGCACACATGGGTGAGTGGACTGGTCCTTCTATAATGTTCCATATGACAGCTGAGAGAATGCCTGAGCCATCTCTCTAACTCGATTCCCCTGATATAAATTCTTTGTTTTATTGCCTATTTTCAGGTCACATATTAGGTCAGGCCTGGTGATTACTCAGGTTATACTCACAAACAGTGGCCTTTTTCTTTCCTTACTTGCTACAAGGAGATGGCAGTCTTCCTACTGAGAGACTCCCTGTGAACTCTTTTCCCCAGAGGAAGCTTTTTCCAACACACCTATGCAAACCCCTAAGCAATCAGAGGGCAGATAGATGTGTGATGTGTGATGTGCTTACACAAATTAAATGGCAATGTGATGGGAATGTGTTGACTAAAGGGCAGTGTGATGGGCCTGCAGTAACTAGAGGGCAGTGTGGTGGGCATATGTAAGCAAAAGGACAGTGTGACCAGCATATGATAATTAAAACACAGTGTGAAGGGCATGCATTAGCTAAAGGACTATGTGATGGGCATGCATTAACTAAAGCTCAGTGTGATGGGAATATACTAAGTGAAGGGCAGTGTGATGGACATACATAACAAAAGGACAGTGTGATGGGCATACTTTAACTAAAAGGCAATATTCGCTCCTTTCTCTGTATTCTACTTTCTTTTTTGTTGCCATGATACAACACTCTGACTTATATGCAAACTAGAGGAGAAAACAATTTACTTAGCAGACACTTCCATGTCCCCAAACCAATGTTGGGGTAAGTTGAGGCTGGACTCTGGAGGAACATTGCTTGTTGACGCAATTTCTGGTTTAACTGGAAGACTAGTGCTTAGGTAGTTTTCTTACACAGCCCAAGTGCATTCATCTAGGGAATGCCTAGATCCTCTGGCCTAGACCCTCCTGCATTAATTAATAATCAGGTCAATCTCCTACAGACTAAATATGATCTAAATGATTCCTCCATCCAGGCTTTTCCCTCAGTGGCAATCTCTCCTAAATCCTGGTGATACTTGGATCTGCAACTTCCTGAGAATCTTACATTTGTTAATGTAAGTAAAAGGTGTATATATACCAGATAGTAGAACACTCAATTCCTTTCACAATTTAAAACTTCAGAACTTGGCCAAGTCTTCACTCTCCTGTGGTTGCATAGTGATCCTCCATGCTCATTTTTCTTGAGGGTAATGTATAATAAAACCAACTTAACCTAAATTTCTTCTCTAAGTAACCAAGTATGTTGACTAGTGTATCATATCTTCAGCTGTCAGTTTGACACAAACCTAGAGTCACCTAGAAAGAAGGAATGCCAGCAGAAAAACTGTCTTCATCTTAAATTTTGGTTGATATAAAAAAGGGTCCATCCCTTCATGGGCCCTGCCATCTGTATGCTGGTAAGCCATAATGGGACTGTGCTGGCACATGTCTGGGCAGAGGCCAGTGACTCTCTGAGTGCAAGGCCAGTGGTCTGCAGATCAAGTTAAAGAACAACAAGTGTGCATAGAGAGACTCTTTCCCAAAAGAGCCAAAAAGGAGAGGGAGGAGGGGGATTAAGAACAAGCTGAACATTGAGGCAAGGGGAGCAAGCTAGTAAGCAATACCCCTCCATGTTTATGCCTCAGGATGCTACCCTGGCTTCCTTGATGGTGAACAGCAACCTGTAACCTGAAATATTCAATTCCTTCCCAACTGCTTTTCATCATGATGTTAATTGCAGCAACATAGAAGAAAACAAGGACATGCACTTTGTCATCCAGCACTCTGGAAGTTTATCTGTATGGCTCATATAGGCTGTTGGGGGAATGAGAGATGTGAGTAAGAAAAATGTAGAGAAGAGACTGAAGGCACATATCTGAATGGACCATTTGGGGAACATGGAAACTTAACTTGCTGTGCACTGATATTCTCCAAGTCCAGCTTTAATTTAAAATGGTTACCAGAGCAACACAAAGGCAGAAGACTCTGCTGGAGGCTGCCAGAGTGAAATACCCCAAACTGGAAAGTTTAAGTAATAAGAAAGATCCTACCTAGAGAAGAGGAATGCTGGTTTGTTGGTCCGTTTTGTCAAAGGCTGGATTCTCCACAGGGGTCTCCAGGGAACTCTCAGATGCCCACTTTCTCTCTGTGTCCTCTCAGTTTCTTCCTTCTGTGTCCTGACCTCTTCATATGAGGACAGGAGCCATGCTGGTACAGCGTGACCATGATGGATTCATTTTAAGTCAATCACTATTCAAATCCCTAACTTACAATAAGATGAAGAATCTTTTATATATTGTAATATAAAGCACATTAGTGGCATATCACACAATCCTACAGGACAAGCAGTTGTAGAAAGAGCTAACTGTACCCTGAAAGAGATGTTTATTAAACAAAAATGAAGAGTAAAGGTCCCAGTGGACAGACAAAATAATGCTTTGTTGATTTTAATTTTCTTAATATTTGCAAAAAAGACACAACAGCAGCTGAGAGACATTACATTATAGTGAAACCTGAGGAACCAGGACTTCCAACATACTATGAGGATCTGTTGACACTGGAATGGAAACCTGTAATAGTTTTGAGATGGGTCATAGTTATGTTTACTCTTACTTTTTGTTTAACAACCAAAGTAATCTTAGGGCTACTTGGTCCTGGTGACATGCCATATTTTCATACAGCACGAATATTAGAGCTGCATCCTCTAACTGTTATCATCACAGATTCTGTTATTGCATCTTTTGCTATTCTACAACCAGGGATCACAGGGGATGTAAAAGTTATTTAATATGGGTCTATGTATAACATTCCTGCAAAAACGTGCTACTTAACTATTTTGCAGTTTTTGTCATGAGTCCTAATGTTCTTTCTCATTGTAGGCATTGTTACCTGTTATTCTCTCACAGCTTTGATATGAGCACATTGCTACGCATGTGATAGCATGGGTTTGCTAATGCTCATTTACAGTATGAGATTATACACTCCAGAAGAATCTGCCTGGGGAATGGTGCCATCCACCCTGGGCATTAATTAATAGTCAAGTCTAACTCCTACAGACATGCCCACAGACTAAATGTGATCTAAAGGGTTTGTCAATCCAGGATTTCCCCTCAGTGAAAAACTCTGCTAAACCCTGGTGACCCTTGTATCTGCAGTTTCTTGGGAATTTTTAAAATGTAAGTCAAGGTGTATACCAGAAGGTAGACTACTTGATTCCTTTCAGAGTGTAAAATTTAGACCTCAGCCAAGTCTTCTCTCTCCTGTGGTTGCATTGTGTTCCTTGGTGCTCATTTTTCTTGAGAAAAACGTATAATATGACCAACTGTTCTAAGACCGATTTAACCTAAGAATCTTCTCTAAGTAACCAAGTGTGATCACTGGTGTGTCATAGCATCAGCTGTCCATTTGATACAAATCTACAATCACCTGGAAAGAAGGAATGTCAGCAGAAAAACCCTCTCCATCTTGACTGCAAGTTGATAGGGAAAGGTCCAACCCTTTGTGGGTCCTGCCATTTATAGATTGCTTAGCCTGGGCTATATAAGAAACACAGCTGTAATGGGGCTCTGGTGGCCCATACAGCAGTAGAAGCAGGTAAATTACTGAGTACCTGGCATTCTAGTTTACAGGGCGAGTTATAGAACAACAAGTGTTCCTGGAGAGACTCTGTCTCAAAAGAGAAAAAAGGAGAGGGGGGAGAGGGTAGAAGAGCAGTAGAGCAAGGAGACATGGGGGGCATGTTGGTAAGCAATATCCCTCTATGTTTCTGCTTCAGGATGCTACCTTGTCTTCCTTGATGCTGGACAGCAACCTGTAAGCTTGAATATCTCTACCCATGCCCCATCTGATTTTGGTCATGATGTTAATCTCAGCAACAGAAAAGAAAACTTGGACACCACCCTTGTCATCTAGCAATCTGGAGGGTTATCTGTGTGGCTCATATGCTGTTCAAGAATGACAAGAGTGAGTCAGATGAGTGGGCAGAAGAGACTAAAGGCAGGTGTCTGAAATGACCATTTGAGGAACTGGAGGAGTTACAATCTGAAAACTGGCTGTGCCCTGTATCTGTGCAAGTCCAGCAACACAAAAGTACAAGATTCTCCTGGAGGTTTCCAGAGCAAAACACCACAAACTGGAGAGCTTAAGTAACAGGAAAGATCCTATCTGGAGAACAAATAGTTTGAATGTAGGGTCTTAGATCAACTCTCTGGCAAGAAATTAGCATGTCTGAAGGGATCTCTAGTGAACTCTCAGGTGTTAAACTTATTGCTCTGTCCTCCTAGTGTCTTACCTCTCTTTCTGACCTCTTTATATAAGGAGAGCAGACATGCTGATAGAGGATCCCTACGATGGCTTCACATTAAGTCAATCACTATTTAAATCCCTACCTTACAATGCTGATGCAAATGTATCCAATAAGATGAAGAAACTATTTGCCACTTATAATGTAAAGCACATTACTGCTATACCACACAATCCTACAGGAAAAGTCATTGTAGAAAGAGCTAATTGCACCTTAAAAGAGGTGCTTATTAAACTAAGAGGAAGAGTAAAGGCCTCCAGGGACAGGTTAAATAATGCTTAATATTGGTGAAAAAGAAGAACATCAGCGGAGAGACATTAGATTATAGAAAAAACTGAAGAACTAGGACAACCAATATAATATAAGGATCTGTTGACAATGGAATGGAAGTTTGTAATAGTTTTGAGATGGGGGTGTGGCTATGTTCATGTATCTACTGGGAATCAAAAATGTGGTTGCTAATAAATTTCATAAAGATTAAATCTGATCGCAGAAGACCTCCTACTACCTGAAAATTGAATGTCTTTGAATAGTAAGGGAATCTCAGGGATTCCTGGCATGTGATTCTTTCATACAGCATGGCTATTACAGCTCAAACAGAGGTACAGAGTTCATGCCTTATACCTGCTCAAAAATAGGACAGAAATTTATCTTTAGAAAATTTGTACACCTTGCATACTTCACCAATATATATGTGTGTGCGTATATATGTATCTATACTAGTATTTTTAAAGGTTGCTTATTTTTAGAGCAAAAGGCCACACAATAATGAAGACATGGCAAATAGCACAGGTGATTCGAAGACTGCCTCAGCTACTCAGAATGTGCATGCAAATCAACATTAAAAAGGTGAGCCAAGGGCTGGAGAGATGGATCTGCCACTAAAGGCTAGGCTCACAATAAAAAAGAGCCAGCCCAAAGAATCAATCCTACAAAACTGGACAGAGTTTTTCCAGCACTTGGTCAATATCTTAATTTTTGTAAGGGTACCCTAAAGATGTTTTTACCCCCAGACAGCAAAAAATAATTTTAGGAATATGACACACCCATTCCCCATAGCCGTGGTGTGTGTCTGTGCTGAGGTATCAATGTTTGTTATTGTCTAGGGGGTTGGTTATAAGTTAGTAAAGGTTACATTTAGGGATTTCTTTCTTTCTCCCCTCTATCCTTCTTACTCTCTTATCTTTCTATTCTGTCTAGTGGTAGGGGAAAGGAGAGAAAAAG
The DNA here is from genome assembly GCF_964271855.1 of Acomys minous. Lineage (NCBI taxonomy): Eukaryota > Metazoa > Chordata > Mammalia > Rodentia > Muridae > Acomys > Acomys minous. The sequence goes on from NC_140487.1 coordinate 114,935,099, forward strand.
GGAATGATAAAAGGGGGATATTGAATTATAGGATAAAAGGTAGACTATTGAATCTACTATCCTCAAATATTTTACACTGGTATTGTATATTGAAAGAAATTTAAGATTATTTTGTTGCACTTATGTTTAATATATTGCACATATTATATATTGATTGGAATTTAAGATTATTATGTTCAACTTTTGCTTAATATATTGTACATATGCAACTCATTTGAAAACATGATGTAACATTCTAGTAGTATGGAAGCTACCTATGGCAAACTGTTCAGGATGGTTGGAGATGCAGGTTAGTAGTTAGTCTCCTATAACTTTTACTTGCCGTCTTGTTAGATATTAGTTTAGTAAATTACAAAATACGCCTTATTAAGACTCTTGTATATGTTTTCAAGGTTATGCAGGAGGTACATACCTAAAATCATGCAATGTTTGTCCATTTAGACATAGCGAGAGATATAAATAGTTTGACTGATCAATAGATAGATAAATGTATATATATGTAGGTAGATCGAGAGATATGATTATGCACTATAGTAAATAAATACATGATCATCAAACACTTCAGAGATCTACAGAATATGGCATTTAGTAAGAAGGGACATTTCTGACAGAGAGACACACCCACTCCTGTCTGCACCTCCAATCTACTTCGATGAAGAGGATGGACATAAAAGAAACAAATGTGGCAAAATAGCCACTGGACCATAAACTGTTCTTGCCTCTACTGCTGTTAGCAGACTGACTGTTCAAATTTTATCAAGCATGACACTTGGAAATTGACTATCCATCATTGCAGAGGCTAGATGGTCCAGTCCTTCAAAATTCCTGCTTCACAGAAAAGGCTGTCAGATATTCTTGGCCAGTAGGATGAAGATTGGATGCCTCAGGAATATAGAAAAACCTTTGGTGACTGTCTAGGTAGTCAACTGTCTGTCATGTCTGTACATTTGTAATCAGCTTGCCAGGACTACCTTCATATTAGATAATATTTTTTCTTAATTCTCTGAAGGGGTTGAAGTCTAAATAGCTATAGTATTTCTACAATTAAGTTTTAGGTGTTTAAGAGATAAAGATATTTTTCTAGGTTCATAAATATAAGTTATAAACATCATTTAGAAAAACATTGGAAATTAAAATACGACTCACTTGGATAGGATTGATAGTGTAATTCTTTCTCTAAGATTTTCAAATACAAATGAACTAGAGCTTATAAAAGTAATTTTATGAGATAGTTCCCACAATTATTCTTATTGTATATTGTTATTTGTTTCTTATTTTTTCTTAGTTTATTCATATTACATCTCTATTTTTATCCCATCCCTTCTATCCTCCCATGCCTCCCTACCTCCTGCTTTCACCCTATTCCTCTCCCCTATGTCTGTGTCTAAGGGGGACCTCCTCTTCCTCTATAGGATCAAGTCTCTTCTATGTAGCCTGTTATCCTTCCTCTGAGTGCCATCAGGAGTCCCCACCAAGGGTATGTGGTCAAATATGGGACACCAGAGTTCATGGGAAAGTCACTCCCCACTCTCCACTCAACTGTCCATTGTCTAGATCTGGATATGGGTTCAATGTTACTGCACATGTTTTCCATGGTTGGTGCCATAGTTTGAGCAGAACCCCTGGGCCTAGATCAGCCTATCACAATGTTCTTCTTGTACTTTTCTAGGACCTTCTGGATCCTTCTATGTCTCCATCTCATATATTTTTCTTACCTAGAGTCTCAGTAGGATGTCCTCACATCTATCTCAATCTCCAGGTTAGTGAAGAGTTCCTTGGGACATATCTTTTGGGCAAGTACCGAATTACAAGTGAGTATATACCATGTGAGTCTTTCTGCTTCTGGGTAAACTCACCCATTAGGATCATTTCTAGTCCCATCCACTTGTTCACCAATTTCTGGATTTCCTTGTTTTTAATAGCTGTGTAGTATTCCATAGTGTAAATGTAGCACAGTTTCTTTATCCATTTTTCAACTGAGGGACATTTAGGCTGTTTCCAGATTCTGGCTATTATGAGTAAGGCCGCTATGAACATACTTGAGCATATGTCCTTTTTTTGCTTTTGAGTCATGTTGTGGGTATAGTCTAAGAAGTGGAATAGCTGGGTTTTTTATTAATTTATTCATATTACATATCGATTTTTCGCCCTTCCCTTGTTTCCTCTTATACATCCCTCCCTCCCTCCCTCCTTCCCTCCCTCCCTCCCTCCCACTTCCCCCTTCTCCCCTCCCCTATGTCTGTGTGTTTTGAGGAAGCTTTATCCCAGTTTTCTCAGAAAGAGCCAGATAGATTTCCACGGTGGTTGTATAAGTTTGCATTCCCACCAGCAGTGATATAGTGTTCCCCTTTCTTCACATCCTTGCCAGCATGTGGTGTCACTTGAAGTTTTGATCTTAGCCATTCTGATGGGTGTAAGATGGAATCTCAGAGTTGTTTTGGTTTGCATTTCCATGATGACTAAAGACGTTGAGCTTTTTAAAAGTGTTTCTCAGCCATTTGATATTCCTCTCTTGAGAATTCTCTGCTTCTCTCTGAGTCCCATTTTTTCATTGGGTTATTTGGTATGGCAGTGTTTAATTTCTTGAGTTCTTTATATATTTAAGATATTAGACCTATGTCAAATGTATGATTGTTTAAGGTCTTTTCCCAATCTGTAGGCTGTCACTTTGTTCTGTTGACAGTATCTAGTGCCTTACAGGAGCTTCTCAGCTTCATGAGGTCCCATTTATTAATTGTTGACCTTAAGACCTGTGCTGTTGGTGTTTTATTCAGCAGTTGTCTGGCATACCAATGTGTTCAGGCTCTTCACCATTTTTCTGCTAACCAATTAAGTGTAGACATCAAGTTAGATGTCCAGCACCATTTGTTGAAGATGCTATAATTTTCCATTGAATAGATTTGGCTTCTTTGTCAAAAATCAAGTGACCATATGTGTTTGGATTCATTTCTGGGTCTTCGATTAGATTCCATGATCAAACAGCCTATTGCTGTTGCTCTATAGTACAGCTTGAGATCAGGTATGGAGATTCCTCTGGACGATCTTTTATTGAACAGAATTGTTTTTTCTATTCTGGGTTTTTGTTTTCCCATATGAAGTTGAGTTGATCTTTCAGTGTCTTTAAAATATTGTGTAGGTATCTTGATAGGCATTGCATTGAATCTGTAAATGGCTTTTGGTCAGGTGGCCATTTTACTATGTTAATTCTCCCAATCCATGTACAAGGGAGATTCCCTCCATCTTCTGATGTCATCTTCAATCTCTTCCTTCAGAGATTTAAAGTTTTTTCTCAAACAAGTCCTTCACTTGCTTGGTTAGAGTTACTCTTAGATATTTTATATTGCATGTGGCTATCATGAAGGCTTTAGTTTTCCTAATTTCTTCCTCTGCATAATTGTCATTTGTATATCGGAAGGCTACTGACATTTTTTGAGTTAATTTCGTATCCAGCCAATTTGATGAATGTTTTTGAGCTGTAGAAGTTTTCTGGTAGTAATTTGGTAGTCAGTTATGTACACTATCATGTCATCTTCAAATAGGGATAATTTAACTTCCTCCTTTCCCTTTGGATCCCCCTGGTCTCCATTCGATGTCTTGTTGTTTTGGCTAGTACTAGAAGAAATATATAGAAGAGATATGGAGAAAGTGGGCAGCCTTGTATAGTCCTCGATTTTAGAGGAATTTCCTTAAATATCTCTCCATTTAATTTGATGTTGGCTATTGGCTTGCTGTATATAGCCTTTATTATGTTTAGGTATGAGCCTTGTATTCCTGATCTCTCCAGAACTTTAAACATGAATGGTTGCTGGATTTCGGCAAATGCTTTCTCTGTATCTACGGGCATGATCATGTAATTTTTTCTTTCAGTTTGTTTCTATGGTGGATTGTATTGATGCATTTCCATATATAAACTGTCCCTGCATGCCTGCAAGAAAGCCTACCTGGTCATGGTGAATGATATCATTGATATGTTCTTGTATTCATTTTGCCAGTATTTTAGCATCAGTGTTCAAAAGAGAAATTGGTCAGAAATACTTTTTTTTTGAGTGTTTGTGGGGTTTAGGTATCAACGTGATTCTTGCCCCATAGAATGAATTTGGTAATGTTCCATCCATTTCTAATTTTTGGAGTAGCTTGAACAGTATTGGTATTAGCTCTTCTTTGTAGGTTTGGTAGAATTCTGCATTGAAACCATCTGGCCCTGGGATTTTTTTTCTTTTTTCTTTTTGCCTGGGCAAGCATTAATTATTGCTTCCTTGTCTAGTTGAGAGATAGGATTAATCAAATTTTGTTTAATCTGTTCTTGATTCAGTTTTGGCAAGTGTAATCAAGAAACTTGTCCATTTTCCCTAGATTTTCAAATTTTGTGGCATATATGTCTTTAAAGCAGAATCTTATGATTCTTTGTATGTTTTCAGTGTCTATTGTTATGTCTTCCTTTTCATTTATGATTTTGTTGATTTGGATATTGTCTTTCTGCCTTATAGTTATTTTGGCTAACAGTTTGTCTATGTTATTGATTTTCTCAAGGTACCAGCTCATGCTTTTGTTGATTCTTTGAATTGTTCTCTTTGTGTCTACTTTATTGATTTCTTCCTCGTGTTGATTATTTCCAGACATCTACTCCTCTTTGGTGTTTCTGCTTCTTTTTTCCCTAGGGCTTCCAGATGTGTTGTTAAGTTGCTTCTGTGGGATTTTTCCAATTTCTTTACAAAGGCATTTAGTGCTATGAATTTTTCTCTTGGCACAACTTTCAATGTGTCCCACAAATATGGGTATGTTTTCTCATCATTTTCATTGAATTTCAGGAAGTCCTTAATTTCTTTCTTATTTCTTCCCTGATCCAGGTGTCATTAAGTAGAGAGTTGTTTATTTTCCATGTGTTTAGTCTTTTTGTTATTTCTGTTGTTGTTGAAGTCCAGCCTTAGAAGATGATGATCTGATAGGCTACAAGGTATTATTTCAATCATCTTGTATCTGTTGTGTCCTGATTTGTGACTCAGTATGTGATCAATTTGAAGAAGGTTCCATGGGGTGCTGAGAAGAAGGTATAATCCTTTGTGTTTGGGTGAAAAGTTCTGTAAATATCAGTTAGATCCATTTGATCATGGCATTGGTTAATGATGTTATTCATTGGCTTAGTTTTTGTTTTAATGACCTACCCTTCAGTAAAAGTGGGGTTTTGAAGTCTACCACTATTAATGTGTGGGGATCAATGTGTGGTTTAAGCTTTTTTACTAGTTCTCTTGCAAATGTGGGTGCCCTTGTATTTGGAGCATAGATGTTCAGAATTGCGATGTCATCTTGGTTGGTTTAAGCTTTGAAGTGAGTATGAAGTGTCCTTCCTCATCCCTTTTGAGAAATTTTGGTTGAAATCTATTTTATACATATTAAAATGTGTACACCATCTTGCTTCTTGTGAACATTTGCTTGGAATATTTTTCCAGGCTTTTACTTTGAGATAATGTCTGTCATTGTGGCTGAGATATGTTTCTTCAATGCAGAAGAATGTTGAATCTAGTTTATGCAACCATTCAGTTAGTCTGTGTCTTTTTATTGGAGAGTTGAGACCATTGATGTTGAGAGGTATTAATGACAAATGACTGTTAAGTGCCTTAATTTTTGATGTTGGTTACAGTAGAAAGTTTGTTTAGTTGTGTTTTTGTGACGGTGAAGTTATCTATTTCCCGTGGAATTTTAGTTGTGGTTTGTCCCTTTGGGGTGGAGTTTTCCATCTAGTAACTTCTATAAAGCCAGATTTGTGGATAGGTACTGTTTGAATTTGTTTTTGTCATGGAGTATTTTGGTTTGTCCGCCAATGGATATTGATAGTTCTCTGAGTACAATAGTCTGGCCTGGCATCTGTGGTCTCTTATGTTTTACAGGACCTCTATCCAGGCCCTTCTGGGTTTTATGATATCTGCTGAGAAGTCGAGTATAATTCTGATACGTTTGCTATTGTATGTTACTTTGCCTTTTTCTCTTGATGCTTTTAATATTTTTCTTTGTTCTGTATATTTTGTGTTTTTTTTATTATGTATTAAGAAGATTTTCCTTTTTGGTCTAATCTCTTTGATGTTCAGTAGGGCTCTTGTATGTTTATATGCATCTCCTTCTTTAAATCTGGGGATTTTTCTTCTACAATGTGTTTAAGATATTTTCTGGGCCTTGGATTTGGGTCTTTTCTCTTTCTTCGATGCCAATTACTCTCAGCTTTCATCTTTTCATGGTGTTCTTGATTTCTTGGATATTCTGTCTCAGGAATTTTTCAGATTTAGCATTGTCTTTGATAGTTGCTTCGAATTCTACAATTGCATCTTCTAGTCCCGAGATTCGTTCCTCCATTTCTTGGATTTTGTTAGAGAAGCTCACCTCTGTGTTGTTTACTTTCTTTTCAAAGTTCTCTCATTCCTATGTTTCTTCTGTCTGTGCCTTTATCACTGTTTCCATTTTTATCTTCAGATCTTGAGCTGTTTTGTGTATTTCCTTCATCTGGTTGTTTGTATTTTCCTGAAGTTTTTTCCAGTGCCTCGCTATAGGCCTCTTTTATGTCTTCCACCTCTTTGGCTGCATCTTACTCCATTGGATTATGGATTTTATTCATTTCCTCCATTATCATCTTCATTACTAAGGATTTTGGGTCATTCTCTTGTGTTTCAATGGTGTTTGAGTTCTCAGGGTCACTTTCTTTGGGCTAGCTGGGATCTGTGGATGCCAAGTTGTTTTGGTTTTTGTTGTTTGCATTCTTATGCTGTCCTTTAGTCATCTCGCTACCTCTAATATTGGGTGGTAGCTTCTGATGTCTTTCACTGGTCGTTGAGTGTGTGTAGTTGGTGAGTGATTATAGGTCATGTGACCTTGCCTGTGAGGATCAGGGAGTTCTCCAGACCCAGCAGGCAACATGATTTCTGTTCCAGGAGAGTTTACTCTACACCTTAAGATCCTGACTAGGTCAGCAGATGTAAGCTTCTGCTGATCCCATTCACACTACTGAGGGGATTCAGACTAGCTGTTTTGGGAGCCACTGTTTAATTTTATGTTCTGATACCTCGGGTCAGTCCAGATACTCCCAAGCATGTAGGAGACCCTGCTAGGCCATAGGGACTATTGCTATATCTGCTCAAATGTCCAGGCTCAGTACTTTCTGGTCCAAAGACAGGTTCATGCCTGATCAGTCTAGATAGTGGACCAGTCAAGATTGCACACCTTTGCTGGTTGAGTCCCACTGAGCTGTGGTTGCTATTCAGAACCCCTTCCAGACCCTCAGCACCTTCCAGCTTCTCTGAAGAGCATGGGAGTCCCTGCTAGGATGTGGGGACTCTCCTGGCTAGCTTCTATCAGACACATTTTGCATGCTCAGTCTGCCTAGGCAAACTGCCTGGCTCTGCCCAGACCTGCCCAGGCCCTACATGCTGTGGCTGGGCACAGTGGGCTTCCCTGCAGCCTCCAGGGCTCCCAGTGGACTGGGGTGGTGTGGATGGGGGTGTCTGAGGACAGATTTACTTGTTTCCCTGAGACCTCCCCAGGGCACGAGCTCTGCATTCCACTCTCACACACACTGTGCCTGAGCTATAGAGGCCAACTGCAGTCTGCAGGTGTGTTCCATTCCGAAGTCTGGAGAGTAGGTTTGGGTGTTACATGGCCTGTTGTCTGACCAAGGGCCTACCCCACCTGTGTTTTGCACTGTGCAGGACCCCACTCTCCTACTGTTCTCCAGTTCTTGCAGTCTATGGCTCCCAATCTGGTCCCTGGTCTCCATGCCGTAGGTCAGATACAGTGTGTGATAGGCACCGCCATCTTGGAACCACCACACTTTAGGGTTTTGAAATATATTCTTATGTCACATCTACTTCATGAAGAGCCTTTTATAATAAAAGTATTGAGTCTTATGAAATACCTGTTCTACATCTGTTGTGATGCCTCAGCTAATGGAAAGTACAACGAGAATGCCTCACCCTGGGAAAAGCACTTTTATGACTCACTCCTGCCAGGAAAATATTCACTGTGGCTTCCTGTGGTCTAAGGGAGGTGAGATAGAAAGATGAAACACTGGGCTGAAAAGAGAAGGAAGCTCTCCACCATGATGTCTAGTTGGTTTGTCATTCCAGCTGGCAGAGCAAGGATGCTCCATTCACCCCATATACTGCCAGAACTGCCTGCAGAGATGATGGGGTTCTCTTAAAGACATCTCAGCTAAAAATTCTGAAAGACAAACTAAGGCAGGCCTACTTATGCCCTGAATGATTTCTAACCATAATACTTTTAGAACTTCTTATTCCTGGCAACACCCCTCATAAATCTACTGTACAATTTTGTGTATAAAGGGAAACTCTTTAACCCATCAACTTGCTGTGAATTACACTGAATGATGGGGGACCAAGGTGTTACTCTCCCTTGAGAATCTTGTACTCACACTTAGGATGCTTTACTTCTCCCCCTGGACATCTCTCTAGTAAGTTGTGTGCTGAAGGGCAATGCTTTAAAAGTCCTTGATTGAGCTCTGCTTCCTGCTGCCTTTTCCTTACACCTTTGCCATAGCAAAGCCAAGGATCCAGCTTGACCAGAGATCATGCACTAAGTGGGAAAGGGAACTCCTCAGGCTACACAGCCTGGAGTTCTGACCCAAACCTTGACTTTAAGTAGCAAAACTTATTGGGCTTAAGGATTTGAGGCAAAGACAAAGGGTGCCATCATGGTTGCAGGCTTGTGAGGGTTGAGAGTCTGTCCAGGATTCTCTGTCAGTAGTTTCTGGCATCTTGGCCTCCTAGGGCTGTACCTATGTCACCCTGTGAGTATCTCTCTGAGTGCACATTTCTCTTTGGTGTAACAGGGGCAGGGCTCTAATGAGCTCATCTTAACTATCTTAAATATTAGTATCTGTAATGACACTATTTCCAAATGAGGTCAAATTCTAAGGCTCCAAGACATGAGTAGGAAATGACATCATGAATGAGGGACACCATTCAACAATTAACATGTTAGAAAATATCTGCTTTAAAAAGTAATCTCAATTTATCAAGACAGGGTTTCTCTGTGTAGCCTTGGCTGTCCTGGAACTTGCTCTGTAGTCCAGGCTGGCCTTGAACTCAGAAGTGTACCTATATCTGCCTCCTGAATGTTGTGATTAAAGGCATGCATTTCCACTTCTGGGGAGCTGAAAATCTGTATTTTGGCAAATGAAGTAAATTTGAATTGATCAGTTAGACAGATGCTTGAATGACCACCGTATAAACTGCAATGATTGAAAACCTCATTTTTCAAATCCTAATATAAAAATGGTTCAGTTTTTATTCACACCGAGTTCTCTTAGATTAGCAAAATATTCAAGAATCACTGTCCTTCATTCTATAACCCGGTTTCCCAGTGTAAGGGCCAGACAAACTCCATTTTGAAAAAGAAACTTAATTATGTGTTACACTTGGCTAAGAGCTGAATGTAGATACCAGAAAAAAACCACATAGCAATCTAAAGAGAAAAATTCCCATAGAAACACAATCTGCTCACCTTGAGACAATATCCCGAGTTCAAATATATTCTCGGCTGGTGAAGTTGACCAGTAATTGGTCTGGCACATAGCAACAACCAATTAGGAGAAGCCAGGCCAAAGTTCCTAACGACACCCCCTAGATACAGTCTAAGCAGTTTGAGGTCTGGCATGACTGCTTTAGCCAATCTTTTATAGGACAACTTGTGCCTACAACTGTTACCCAACCTTGAAATGCCAAGGTGCATAACTCCCTGCTTGCAGTTTTTCTTTGCAATCCTATACTGTAAAACCTGTTTCTTTGTCTAAAACCTATAAAAGCCCATCTCAATTTAGACTGGGGGCCACTTTCCTGTATCTGCTGTGTCAGTGCCTAGGAGGTGTGGCCCAGGCTCAAGCTGCAATAAAGATTTCCTTGAGATTGCATTTGGACTTGGCTCTTGGTTAGTCTGTTGCCGGCCTCTCACAATTTGGACATAACATATGGCTGGGAACCCAAGCAACTTCTGACCCAAGGGGAGTCTAATCCAGCAGTGTGGTTTTGTTCTTGTTTGTCTTTCTCTCAGTCTTACATTAACTTTATGGTCTTGAGACAATTATGTATATATAGTGATCATGTTGGCTGAGTGGACATACTAGACAATAGAGTTCACAGGGGTCTAGAAGATGTTGCAGATGCCATGGGTGACACAGAGGGCTCCTATTTGTAGTTCCTCGGGTTCATGTGTTGGGACAAGGCTGGTAGCTCCCATGGCTTAGTATGGGACCAGTGTCCGATTTTCAGTTTTGCTTCTGATCATATCTTGGGTGTGCTGTTACTCTTACTAATTTTTTCTTGTTGTGTTTATGACTTTCTATTACTCTTTATCTGACTGAGACTTGGATGGATGGCAGGACAGACCACATCCCCCATATATTTAATAAGTGACTGTTCACTAAGTCACTCTTTTCCCTCACAATGGACAATTTTAGGAAAATTAGTTTAACTATTTAAATGTTTTATGATTTATATTCTAAAAAGTGGCCAAGATTCATCTCCTGGACATTAGTTCTAACTCATTTCAAACATTCTCAGAAAAAGAAAGAGCAAAAGCTAATAAACTAGCTCTATTCTTGGAGCCAGGTTGGGAATCTTCTTCCTAGATGAAATTGGCAACAAGCCCAGGGCTGCCTGAACCATAATGATGTGTTCTAAACTCCAGTAGGCCCAAAAGGCTCCACATGGTGAGTCAGGGCCAACTAACAACAAAAGGGAGGAATAGGTGGATGAGCAGTGGGAGCTAACATGGTAGTTTTCTTCTCCTATTTAAAAAGTCAAACACTTTGCCTCCTGCAAATGCCTGTGTCTCTTTGTGAGTAACGGAAAAAAATGAAAATATATATACAATCTGAGAATATAAAAGTTTAATTTACAAGAATCTACAATATTAGGAGGTCTAAGAAAGTATTGTATAAATGCTAAAAAGTCTAAGGAGTACTTAAAAGTGGGTAAATAAAAGTTATAGAAGAAGTATTTGAGGGTCTTAGAAAGTGCTTAATGGTAAGTGGGAAGGCAAAACAGTTACACAATGTTTTAGGTATGAGTAGTAGAGATACAATAATAAATTAAGTCATATAATAATGAGACCAATAGAGTTATGATAAGTTGCTGAAGCACTAACTGCTTATTAATTAGTCAGAAGCTCAAGATTCTAAGTTCCCTTTGGTAATCTTCTGAATATCGATGTAAGGGTGCTTCTCATTGTGCTAAAACCAAGTCAATCCAATCAGTATATCATGGTTTTTCAGACTGAAAAATACTGTTTTGCTTTTACAGTCTCAAACATAAGCATACTCTGGTTGTCTTATAGACCTAATGAAAATTTTTGTCTAGTCTATACTTGTCTAAGCAGATTTTAACCTGGATAACAGACTCCACCCAGAGATCACCTGTAGATTGCAAGCTGCTGAGATCTGGACCTGCTAAATGCTGAGGTAAACCAGTCCTGCAAATGTGACTACTCCCTCTCTCAAGTAGATGGGATAATCAAATACTTGCAATAAGTGCCCCATTACATAGCCTTTGACTAGCTTTTCAGGCTTTCTGGGCCCCTGATAACCATGTCCTAATGCCAGCCAGAAGAAGCTGCAGAAGACACTACATCATAAATTACCCCACTTAGTAGGCTGAAATGCTATGTCAAAAATAAGACTCTCTGGCCGAAGGTACATATAGGCCCTTAGTTCTGTTTTTCCCAGTCTGGTGAGGCCAAGAGGTCAGGGGGCACTGCTTGACAAAATTCCAGTGCCTGAGGAGTAAGCACCTCTACCATACACCCTAAGGGCACTACTTGACAAAGTTCCAGTGCCCCAACAATCAGGTGTCCTTAAGGCCTGCTTGACAAACTTCCGGTGCCTAGATGCCTCAGATTGATCCTGACTACAGAAGTTCTTGTTAGCGGCTTCTCACCAAAGGCTAGAATTGAACATTAGTAAAAGCTGATACTAATAAAAACTAATACAGTCATTGATGATTCCCTGGGAAAATATAGCTATGTAGAAAATTGAGTCATTCATAAAACTTATTCAGATTTATTGGTAAATTAATATATGAGTTCAAATTCATTATTAAACTATCAACAAACAACTCTGGTAAACAGTTTAGAGGATTTCAGAAGAATTGATAAAGAAGAAAATTTTAGAGGAACTTTGAAGGCTGACAACCTATAGTCAAAATCATTAGGTCTTCATACTCAGCTGTGGAAACAAGGAACTAGTTTAGAAAGCAAAGAGATCCTGACCATGCCATTCTCAACAGACATTGGTGCTTACCTAGAAGCAAAAGAAAACAATTTTAAAATTCTAAGTTTCCTTCACTGGATTATAATAAAGATTCCCGAAATATGTGGGCAAATGGATTGAACTAGAAATTAATCATAATGAGTGAGTTCACTCAGAAGCAAAAAGAGACAAATGGTATATACTCACTTATATCGAGACACTAGCCCAAGAGGCATATCCCATGAAAGACTTTACTTACTAGGAAAGTGGGTCAGAAGGGAGGACATTCTATTGGGACTTTAGGTGAGAGAAGCATGGGAGAATGGGGAAACAGAAGGATCCAGAGGGTCCTGGAAACCTACAAGAAGAACATTATGATGGGTAGATGTGGGTCCTGGGGTCCTGCTCAAACTATGACACAAGCCAAGGAAAATATAGCCAATAAACTTCGAACCTCTATCCAGACCTAGTAATGGACAGGATAGTCTCCATCGTTGAGTGGTGAGGAAGTCCTGACTTTCATACAAACTCTGGTGCTCAATTTTTGACCATGTCTCCTTTTTGGGGAGGCCTGGTTGCACTCATAGAAAGGATAACAGGCCACCAAGAAGAGACCTGATACCTTATTAGCATATACATGGGGAGTAGGTCCCCCTTATTCACAGACATAGGAGAGGGGTGTAGGGGGAAAGTAGGAGGGGGGGAGGAATGGGAAGATACAAGGGATGGGCTAACAATTGAGATGTAATATGAATATATTAATAACATATTAAAAAGGAAATTGCATTGAAGTAAAAGTTTATGATGAGGTTAAAGGAAGACATTGGAAACAGTCTTAAAGTTCTAATAGTTTTCTATTGTTTACAAAACTACAGTAAAGATAGAAATTGTGTTGATAAAGAAGTTCAAAACAAAGTCACGAAGACAGGCACATTATCTCAGTGAACTACCTGCCCTCCTGAGTAACCTTGACAATCCAGGACTTTCCTGATGTTCTAGAAAGACAAAGGGACCAGCTGCTTTTAAGTTAAAAAAAAAAGGCCAGTTAATATTTTTAAAAGATAGCTAAAATAAGGAAAAGAAAGGATTAATTAAGGGTCAAGAAGACAAGTTTAGGGTACCAGGTGGAGGGATTAATCTTTGATCTATTAATCATATGCCAAATCAAAACAAAAATCAAATAGAGTTACTTTGGTAAATGCCTTTTGTAACTGCAAGGCTTTATGATACCAATCATAAGTAGGAAGTTTTTAGATTTTTGTCCTAAAAGTTAATTTTTAGTTCTCAGGAAATTTGCTGTTTGCTTACTTTGTTTTCTTTGTTCCTATATACTTATGTAACCAAAAAGATTTCAAGCTGTGTAATCAATGATGAAAGATTTTAAGGAAATAATTTTGTGTATAAATAAAGCTTACAAGAGACATAAGTTGTCAGAGTAGGTAAAGCCATCAAGGCTTCCGCTGTGTCCCATCTCTCATCAAAAGAATTGAATGGTGTCCCAAGTCTGATTCTTCCTTCCCTCATTGCTCTTAAACCCTTCTTCATTGCCCGACCCTAATCTGGAGCTGAACTCCAGCACCAGTGATGCTTTGTGCCCCTCTTAAAAGAGACTTTATATTTTGCTTGTTCAAGCCCATGTTAATAATGGTTTGAATTATGGTTCAGCTTGTCTCCAAGGCTGACCTCTTTAATATCCATGATTCTGATCCTTGTTCATTTTGTTTCTCCTTCTCATTTTCAGTCCTTGTATCCTAAACAGGCTAATACAATTAAGAAAAGAAAGACTAGCTTTCATCCAACTTATGGTTCACAAAGTCTATTATCAGACCATACAAAACATGGATCTGGACAGTTGTGATATGCAAAGAACATAAACCCCCAGGATTGAGCTTTCTCATCACTAAGAGAGAGGGAAATGTAAGGACCAGACAAAAAAAGAAATTCCAATTTGTCATAAACCTGGCAAGAGGCTGAACCCAGATTCTAGGAAAACCACAATGTAGTCTAAACAGAATAATTCCCCTAAAAACACAAACAGGTCATCTAGAGAAACCACCCAGAGTCCAAATGTACACTCTACTGCTCTCAGAAAACCAAAAAGACAGGAGGTCAGAAGAGAAGCAGGAGAATGAAAACAGAGAACAGAATATGGTGGTGCTGGCATTCAGGGCGAGAGAGAATCCACCCCATGCAAGAACTCCTCTTCTTAACTTCCCAAGAAGGTTGAGCATCTTTGGAACTTAACCGAGATTTAGAATGTCCTTCTGTGCTCAAATGAATGACTGATGGATGAAAAGAACAAACCAGGCAGAATCGACATTCCCTTTCCTATTTCCAGATGTCACAGCTTATAAAGAAAATAGGAACACTCTATGTGTACAAACACTCTCCCTCCCTCCATTGCTCACAGCCTTCGCCACTCTTGGAACTGGCTACTGGGAGGAGAATGGCGGCCATACCCAAATGGGCTTTTGGAAAGTTCCCCAGGCAGTTGTTGAGCCCGGTTTCTCAACAGCTGAGGGAGGATTCAATATCAGCTGAAATTTATTATGGTGCAAACCCATGGAATTAGTGAGGAAATAACTATTAAAGGACAGTGAGAGTTCAGAAAAAAGAAGACAGGCACTTGAAAAAGCAACTGCAGCAGCATCCTATAGGCAATTCTCCCTAGGCTACACTTCCTGGAGTGCTGACCCCATCCACTCAATGTAAGTAGGAGATCTTAATTGAGTTGAGGCTCTGAGGCGGAGACAATAGGTGGCCAGATGGTTGGATCCTTGTAAGGGCTCAGAGTCTGTCCAGGACTCTGACATCTTGGACTCCTTGGGTAATAGAAATAAAACCCTCTGACTTCTTCTCTGAACCCACATTTCCCTTTTGTGTATTAAGTTTAGGGTTCCAGTGACCTTGCCTTTAGTATTAGAATAAGGTTATATTCTAAGGCTCAAGACATGAACAGGAAATGAGGTCAGGAAAGGGGGACACAATTCAACCAATAAAATACACAAAGAAAATCTGCCTTTTAAAAATATCTTGATTTTTCAAGATATGATTTCCTTGTGTAGCCCTGAATGTCCTGGAACTTTCTAGGTAGTCTAGGTTTGCCTTGAACTCAAAGATCCACCTTCCCCTGTCTCCTGATTTTTGGGAGCCTTGCACCACCAGCTCCCAGTGGCTGAAAAATCTGCATTTTACCAAATGAAGCAAATTTGAATTTTACAGGTAGACATCTGCTTGAATGACTCACAGTATGAACTACAGTTTTAACAATCTCATTTATCAGTAGTTTACTATAAAAATATTTCACTTCTTACCCATACAAGGTTCTCTGATTGATTTGAACAGATATAAATGTGTATGTTTAAAAAAGAAGTACAATAATGAAAGTGGGAAAGAGTGGTGGCTCAGTTTGGAAAATGGCTCAGCCATTAAAGACTAGGCTCCCAATCAAAACAGGTCTACTCCAAAAAATCAAGCCCCAAAAACTGGACAGAGTTTTTCCAGCAGTTGGCAAATATCTTAATTTTCTAACAATACCCAAAAGATGCTTTTATTCCAGGACAGCAAAACGAAATTTGAAGAACATGCCATCTTGATTCATCACAGGTAGGGTGGCTGTTTGTGGTTGGGTTAAATGTTTGTTATTGGTTGGGGGCATTGGTTATAAGTCAGTAGAGGTTACATTTAGGGATTTATTTCTTTCTCACCTCTAGCCTTGTAGTTCTCTTATCTTTCTACTCTATCCAATATTAGGGGAAAGGAGGGAAAAGGGAATGATAAAAGGGGGATATAGAATTATAGAATAAATGATATATTATTGAATCTACTATCCTCAAATACTTTACACTGGTATTGTACATCGATAGAAATGTAAGATTTTGTCCAGCTTTTGCTTAATGTATTGTACATAGGCAACTCATTTGAAAACATGATATAACATTCTAGCCTTATGAAAGTTAACTATTGCAAACTGTTCAGGATGGTTGGAAATATAAGTTAGGGGTTAGTCACCTATACATTTTACCTGTAGTCTTGTTACATACTGTTTAGTTAATTACAGAATAAGCTTTATTTGCTCTATTGTATATGTTTTCAAGGTTAAGCGAATAGTACATAGCTAGCAATAAGCAATGTTTGCTTACTTAGATATACTGAGATAGATACATAAGTCAACTGGTCAATACATTGGTAGGTACTTGGCTAGGTAGATGATAGATAGATAGATAAATAGATAGATAGATAGATAAATAGATAGATAGATCGATAGATAGACTGAAAGATAGAATTTTGCACTATAGTAAATAGATAATCTTCAAACACTTCAGAGATCTACAGAATGTGGCATTTAGTAACAAAGGACTTTTTTGACAGACAAATCTGCTCATGCCAGCACCTCCAATCTAGTTCAATGAAGAGGATGGATATAAAGGAAACAAATGTGACAAAATAGCCACTGGACCAAAAACTGTTCTTGCATTTAATGCTGATAGCAGACTGACTGTACAAACTGTGATCAAGTATGACCATGGGGAATTGTCTATCCAGCTTTGCAGAGACTAGATGGGACAGTTCTTCAAAATTCCTGCTTCACAGAAAAGTCTGTCAGATACTCTGGGCTGGTAGGCTGAAGACTGGATGCCCTAATGATACAGAAAAACCTCTGATGACTTTCTAGGCAGTCTACTGTCTTGTTATGTCTATAAATTTAGAATCGGCTTGTCAGAACTTCCTTCATATTAGATAATATTTTTTTCTTAAGTCTCTGATGGGGTTGCAGACTAGAAAGCCATAGCATTACTACAGTTAAGTTTCAGTTTTTTAAGAGATAAAGACATATGTATAGGTTGATATATATATAAGCTATTATAAGAAAGTGATTTAGGAAAACTTTGGACAGTATGAGAGGACTTGGTAGAATAGGATAGATAGTGGCAGAAGCAAGCAACTGAGCTTCCTGGACACAGCCCACTGAGGTTTGCAGGGCTATCAAATGGGTGTATAGCTCTTTTAGGCAAGGCCCCAAGGTTTTTGCCTCAAGACTGTTTATTGTTGCTGTACAGCCTTTCCATGCTTGTTTCATGTATCTGGCATGGTCAAGACCCTCACTCCCTATTGCTTCACTCTGTTGGGAAGATTTTTTGAAGATTATTTTAAAGATGCATTTTAATGGCATAGTGTTGTATAAATTAATTGGTGATTTCATAATCCCTGGTGATGGTTATAAAGAAATTCTGATTTGTTAAAAGTTTTGAAATACCTTCCTGCAGTATAGAAAAAATACTAGGCCGTCTGTGAACCTCCATATGTCAAGCACTTGAAATACAGGAAGAGAGAAAACAAGACTGGAACAAATGAATATTCAAGGGGATGTATTCCCTGTAGCTTAGTTCACACATAGGGCTCAGGTGTACAGCCTGATAAGAAAGACTGTATGAATATAGAAACAAATACTTAGCTATACAAGACAAGACAGACAACCATTTCTAACAAAAACCTTGACATAAAAATTGCTTTCAACGTATAACTTACATTAGGAATAAGAAAAAGATAATACTTCTGCTTTGAACTCATCATGAGCATGAGGCATATCTTTTTGAATGAGGTCATTTTTCCATACATAGAGAAACTTTTTATTAGATCATATAAAAATACAATGCAGAGTTAAACAGTTGTTGAAGCCACCCCCTTCATACCAAAATGTATCTTTCTGTTTATACATCTAGTTGTCTGTATATATCGTCTATATGGATTTATATATGTACATATTTGTAATTACATCTGTATGTTTACATATATGTGGATGAATGGTGTGGGGAGCCATGTTAAATTCTGCCATGTCATAAATCTTGTGCTTAGGCTGCATGCTGTGATCTTCGAGTTGCTGACCTTTGACTCATGAGGTCTTGTGTTCTAGGCTATCGTTGGACTATTTACGTTTGAAATAGGTAGGGAAATCCCAGCTTGGAACCAGTCAGGGAATTACCCATAGAACTAGGAAGTTCTACAAGGAGTGATTCAGGCTATTGTATTCTTGCCTGGGGGTTAGTGTGAGTGAGATTAGAATAGATCCTGTTGACCTTGTTCTCTCTATATTCTTACTAGTTGGCTTTAAAGTGAATCTTGATCAGAATTTTTAAACTTAATTTTTTATTTCTCGCATCTCTGTACCCTACTTTTAATCGTCACTCCCTCTTTCAGGTGAACCCTGGTGGATGTGTCCTATGGGCCATGACACAACATTTTGGAAGCTGCTTTGTTTCATCTATTGACTGACTGTGTGCATATGTGTCTTTCTGTGTGTTAGGTTCATAAAGATCTATTTGGTAAGTGGTAAACTGTCTGGAGTGTTTCATTTGCCTTTTTCATTGGGACTCTAACTTTCAACAAGCAGCTGTTCACTGCTAAGCCATTAAGTTTAAAGGAACTATAGTTTCCCTTTTTTACAACTCTTCTTATTTATAGTAAGAAAGTGTCAGGTGTAGAAAGTGTCAGGTGTGCGGGCCACTTGTACTCTGACTTAAAATGTTAAGATTAAGACCTTCTGCTGTTAAGCAGTGCCCATTTTTAGCCAGAGACGTGTTTTGATGGCAGAAAACCAGAACACTGGATAGTGCATTTGATAAGCCTACAGAATGTGAATCTGAAAGATCAGGGTTCAATTCACTGATTTCTCTCTTTTTCTTCTGAGGCAAGCAGCCCCTGGGAGTTAAGCTGCATACAGACCTATATTATATGTAGACAGTGAAGCTATGACAGAGGTACAAATAGCAAGGCTACCAACCTGGAAGTTTAAAAGTGAAAGTGTATATAGAAAGAGCCCCACATCGCAAGGCTACCAGCCTGAAGGATTAAGAGCTAAAGTGTGGAGAGAAGGACAAGCCTGACAAGTAAAGGGCTGGGATTGTTCTTCAGCTCTAAGTCAATGAATAAAGAAATAATATTGCAATCATAAAGTTTAATTGGACTGAAAGTATCTGAAACCATATAAAAAATTATTTCAATAAATGAAGAAAAAAAGAATAGGTAGTGAACAAAATGGAGATCACTGGAGCCTAGGACTGGAAGTGGCTATCTAAATCCTTAATACTCTCTCTCTCTCTCTCTCTCTCTCTCTCTCTCTCTCCATCTGTTTCTCTGTCTCTGTCTCTCTCCCTCCACTTCTCCCTCTCCCCCTTTCAGCATCTCCCACTTCCCTTCATTGTCCCTCTCCCTCTTTTGCCTCCATGTTCTTTTCCCCCTCTCCCTAATTTGCACTATTACTTATATCTCACAGTTATGGCCTGGGAATGGCAGCCTAGTGTATCCAGCTGGGGATGGTAGAGCACGGCCTTTTGTCTTTTGTTACACTAATACATACGTCATCATATAAAGTAAATGGATCCACATGGCCGCCTGTAGCCTGAAGCTTTCTTTTACCCCTCAGTGAGTTCCAATCAGGTACAACCATATTCCTGGCTACATAATGGAAAAGAATTTCATGGCAGAGGAGTTAGAGTTTGAAATAGATTTAAAGCACTGAGTGGTGCTTAGGGTACAGGCAGGCAGTTTTTCAAAAGAGAGGTGCCCCAATCTAGGCAATGGCTGCACATATGTTCCATAGCTTTGTAGTCTCATCACTTCGAGGATGTCAGTCACAATGAGTTAAAGATTAAAGAGTTGTTTGTTTCTATTTAATAGACAAAGGTGTAAAGTAGATTTATGAGGGGTTGGGTGGGGTTTAAGAAGTGCCCAATGTCAGTTACAGGTATCCTGAGGCTGGGTAGGCACATTAACTTAGTTTACTTACTATCTTTGATGGTTTTTTAAATTTGATATGACTTAAGGAAAGCACACATGGTCTTCAAGGGCATTTCTGGAGTTTATCAGAGGTGCGTGGAACTTCCTGATCCTGCCATCATGAAAAACGAACCAACCACATCTCAGGAAAAAGGGCTTCCTCTCCCTCTCCCATCTCCTCAATTTTCTTTCTACTCTACCTCATTATGAGTGACAACTCCTTGTCTTAGAAGTCTAGTTTCCCATGGTCAACATGTTGGCAATGATCTTTCCAAATATAATCTTTAGGATTTTGAAGTGTATTCTTTTTTCATATATAATTTGTGAAGTTTTTTTAAATCATAAATTGATTGTATCTTACAACATACCTGTTCTGCATCTTATGCGAAGGCTCAGTCAATGCAGAGTGGAATGGGAAGGAATCACCCTGGGAAAACCACTTTTATGATGTTTCCTGCTAGGTAAGTATTCACTCTGTCTTCCTGATAAGAGCAAAGCTCCTGCAAATATGTACTCTAAGCAAGGTGAGATAGAAAAAGCAAAAAGTGGGTTGATATGAGAAGAACACTCTTCACAATGAAGTCTGATTGGTTTGTCTTTCCTGTTATCATAGCCAGGATGCTCCATTCACCACAGACAATGTCATCCCTTCCCTTGGAGATCATGATGGTTTCCCTAAAGACATCTCATCTGAAAAAATTTAAAGCTAAACTAAGCCATGCCTACTTAGGGCCAAAATGATGTCTAACTATGATTTGGTTTTTTTCACTTCTTATTCCTGGCAAAATGTCTCATAAATCCATTTTACCACTTTATTCATAAAGGAAAATTCTTTATCCCCTCAATTTGCTGTGAATTAACAGAATGAAGGGGAACAAGATTTGACTCTCACTTCAGAAGCCTGCACTCACACTGTGGATGTCTCACTCCTCCCCTGGATACCTCTCTAGTAAGCTCTGTACTTAGGGCCAATGCTCTAAAAGTCCTTTAATGAGCTCTGCTTTCTGCTGCCTTGTTTTGACACTTGTCCCATAGCAAAGCCAAGAACCAAGTTTGACCTGAGTGTAAGGTCTAAGTAGGGAAGGAAACTCCCCAGGCTACACACCCTGGAGTGCTAATCCCATTCCCTCATTGTAAGTACAATATCTTAATTGGCTTAAGGCTCTAAGATAGAGAAAAGAGGTAGCCTGATGGTCGCATCCTTGTGACTGCTGAGAGTCAGTCCAGGACTCTCTGACTGTAGTTTGTGTAATCTTGGACTCCTTGTGTAGTAGAAATATCACAGTATGATCACCTCTTGAACTGACCTTTCCATTTTGTGTATTAGAGTGTGGGTTCTATTGACCTCATCTTAAGTATCTTAACTGTTAGGATTTGTAATGACCATACTTCCCAATAATGTCATATTCTAAGGCTCCAAGATATGAAAAGGAAAAGAGGTTATGAAAGAGAATACCATTCAACACTTAACATATTAGAAGAATATCTGCTTTTTAAAAATAATCTTGGGTTTTCAAAAAAGGGTTTCTCTATGCAGCCTTGCATGTCATGGAACTTGGTCTGTTGTCCAGGCTGGTTTTGAACTCAGAGATACGCCTGCCTCTGTCTCCTCAGTGTTGTCATTAAATGCATGCATTGCCATTTTCAGGTGGCTGAAAATCTGCATTTAGCATATGAATAAATTTCACTTTTTCGGCTGATATCTGCTTGAATGATTCACAGTTTAAACCACAATCATTACTAACCTTATTTATCAATAGATTAAGAAAAAAATATTTGTCCTCATACTCATACTGGGTTCTTTGAGTGTAGCAGAATATTCCAGAATCATTGTCCTTCATTCCATGTCCCAGCATCCCAGGGTAAGAACCAGAAAAACTTCTTTTTGTAAAAGAAACTCCATTTCATGTTTGAGTTGGCCAAAGGGCTAAACCCAGACCCAGGAAAAATTACAAGGCAGTCTGAATAGAAAAATTCCCCCAGGAACACAATCAGCTGTCATTGAGAAAATACCCAGAGTCTACATGTACTCTGCTGGTGCAGCTGGCCAGTATGTAGCCTGGCACATGACACCTACTAATTAGGAGGACCACGACTGAGTTTGTAATGCCCCTGAGATACATTCTTAGCCCTTTGAGGTCTGGCATGATTGTTTTAATCAATCTTTCATATAGGTCAACTTGCCCCTGCAACGGTTACCCAGCCACCAATCACCAAGGCTTGTCACTCCCTGCTTTCAGTTTTTCTGTCCAATCATATACTGAAAAACCCATTTCTTTGTCTAAAATCTATTTAAAAACCCCTCTGAATTTAGACTTAGGGCCGCTTCCCTGCATCTGCTGTATCAGTGCATAGGAGGTGTGGACTTGGATGGAGCCTGCAATTAAGACTTCCTTTGCAATTGCATTTGTGTTTATCTCTTGGGTGGTTTTATTTGTTGATCTCTCATGATTTGGGCAAAACATATGGTACATTGGCAAGGAACCCGCTATACTTCTGACCCAATGGGTGTTGGATCCGACAGTTATTTGTTTGTTTTTGTTTTTCTGGCTCTCAGTGTTATTTTTATTTTGCTCTCTCAAGACAATTATGTATATCTAGTGGTCATGTCTAGTGTGTGTACATGCTAATTGTTGGAAATCCAAGGAGTTTCCCACTATTAATGTGTGGGGATCAATGTGCGATTTAAGCTTTTTTAAAATAGTTCTCTTACAAATGTGGGTGCCTTTTTATTTGGAGCATAGATGTTCAGAATTGTGATGTCATCTTGGTTGATTTTACCTTTGATGAGTATAAAGTGTCACTCCTCATTCCTTTTGATTAATTTTGGTTGAAAGTCTATTTTATACATATTGAAATGTCTACACTATCTTGGTTCTTGTGACCATGTGCTTCGAATAATTTTCCAGCCTTTTACTTTGAGATAATATCTGTCATTTTGGCTGAGATAGGTTTCTTCAATGTAGAGGAATGTTGGATCTCGTTTATGGATCCATTTAGTTATTCTGTGTCTTTTTATTGGAGAATTGAGACCGTTGATGTTGAGAGATATCAATGACACTTAAGTCCCTTAATTTTTGATGTTTGTTACAGTAGAAAGTTTGTTTGGTTTTCTTTTTGTGATGCTGTAGTTTTCTACTTCCCATGGAATTTTGGTTGAGGGTTGTCCCTTTAGGGTGTAGTTTTAGGTCTAGTAACTTCTATAAGCCGGATTTGTGCAAAGGTACTGTTTGAATTTGTTTTTGTCATGGAATCTTTTGTTTTCTCTGTCAATGGTTATTGATAGTTTCTCTGAGTATAGTAGTCTGGTCTGACAACTGTGGTCTCTTAGGGTATGTAGGACCTCTGTCCAGGCCCTTCTGGGTTTTATGGCCTCTGCTGAGAAGTCGGGCGTAATTCTGATACGTTTGCCATTGTATGTTACTTTGCCTTTTTCTCTTGATGCTTTTAATATTTTTCTTTGTTCTGCATTTTGTGTTTTTATTATTATGTGTCAGGGAGATTTTCCTTTTTTGATCTATTCTCTTTCGTGTTCTGTAGGCCTCTCATATGTTTATATGCATCTCCTTTAAATTTGGGAGATTTTCTTCTATTACTTTGTTGAAGATATTTTCTGAGCCTTGGAATTGGATCTCTTCTCTTTTTTTGATGCCAATTATTCTCAGCTTTTGTCTTTTCATGGTTTCTTTGATTTCTTGGATATTTTATGATTGGAATTTTTCAGATTTAGCATTGTCTTTGATGGTTGCTTCAAGTTCTACAATTGTATCTTCTATTCCTGAGATTCATTCCTCCATTTCTTGGATTCTGTTCAAGAAGTTCACCTCTGTGTTGCCTCTCTATAGGCCTCTTTTATGTCTTCCACCTATATGGCTACATCTGAAGACAGGTTTCCTTGTTATTCTGAGACTTCCTCAGGCCAGGAGTTCTGGCATTCCACTGTTGCACACACTGTGCCTGAGCTGCAGAGGCTGGCTGCAGCCTGCAGGTGGGTTCCATTCTAAAGTCTGGAGAGTGGGGTCAAGTCTTCCATGGCCTGTTGTTTGCCTGGGGCCTAGCCCACCTGTGGCATGCAGTGTACAGGATCCCATTCACCCAGCCTTTTCCAGTTTTTGCAGTCTGTGACTCCCAATCTGGTCTCTCTTCTCCATGCTGTAGATCAGATACAGTGTGTGATAAGCATTGCTATCTTGGAACCACCAAACTTTAGTGTTTTGATGTATATTCTCATGTCACATCTAATTTATGAAGTCTTTTATCATAAAAATAGTATGTCTTATGAAATACCTGTTCTACATCTGTTGTGATGTCTCAGCTAATGGAAAATTCAATGGGAATCCCTCACACTGGAAAAGCACTTTTATGACTCTCCCTTGCCAGGTAAATATTCACTGTGGATTCCTGATAAGAGCAACACTTCCCCAAATGAGTAGTCTAAGGAGGGTGAGATAGAAAGACCTAAAACTGGGGTGAAATGAGAAG
Source organism: Acomys minous (assembly GCF_964271855.1). NCBI lineage: Eukaryota > Metazoa > Chordata > Mammalia > Rodentia > Muridae > Acomys > Acomys minous. The sequence continues at coordinate 114,959,601 of NC_140487.1, forward strand.
GAAGCTCTTTACCATGATACTTAGTTGGTAGTTATTCCAGCTAGCAAAAGCCAGGATGCTCCCTTCACCCCTTATCCTGTCAGAACTGCTTGCAGAGATGATTGGTTCTCTTAAATACATCTCAACTGAAAACTCTGAAAGACATACTAAGCCATGCCTACTTATGCACCAAATGATTTCTAACCTTCATATTTTTAGCACTTCTTGTTCATGGCACACCTCTCTTAAATTCAATTTACAATTTTGTTTATAAAGGGAAACTCTTTTACCCATCAACTTGATGTGAATTCCACTGAATGATGGGGGACCAAGTTGTTTCTCTCCCTTGAGAAGATTATTTTCACACTTGGGATGTCTCACATCTCCCGTGGATATCACTTTAGTGAATTGTGTGCTTAAGGGCAATACTTTAAAAGTCTTTTAATGAGCTCTGCTTCCTGCTGCTTTTTCCTTACATCTTTGCCATAGCAAAGCCATGGGCCAAGCTTGACCAGATAGCAAGGACTAAGTGGGAAAGGGAACTCCTCAGGGTATACAGCCTGGAGTTCTGACCCAATCTTTTACTTTAAGTAGGAAAACTTATTTGGTTTAAGGATCTGAATCAAAGACAAGGGGTGCCATAATGGTTGCATGCTTGTGAGGGAGGGTTGAGAGCCCATCCAGGACTCTCTGTCTGTAGGTTTGTAGGTTCTGTCATCTTGGACTCTTAGGGTTGTACAAATGTCACCCTATGAGCATCTCTCTAAATACACATTTCTCTTTGGTATAATAGGATCAGGGTTCTAATGACCTCATCTTAACTATCTTAAATATTAGTCTCTGTAATGACACCTTTTCCAAATAAGGACAATTTCTAAGGCTCCAAGACATGAGTAGGAAATGACATCATGAATGAGGGACACCATTCCACAATTAACATGTTAGAAAATATCTGTTTTTAAAAAATAATCTTGAGAGACTGGGCTTGAGTGCATGTGGATCGGGAAAAGGATCAATGACCAGGCAGGACCAGCATGCAGACCAGAGACACCTAGGGACTTGTCCCATGGAACGGATACCAGAAGGATTGTGGACCCTGTTTGGAAGCTTCAATGAACAATTCAAGGAATTGCACAGATTTCTGAGCTAGGAACACAAAGGTCCCCACATCATGGCAGCAGGAGTGCTCCACAGTTAGGAGGGATCCGAGTGCAGAGGACCTGCTTGCCCCTGCACATGGGAGGAGCACGGATTTTCTCGGATCAGAGCAGCTGTGGCAGAGGCAGCAATGGCACCATCAGCACCAGCGTCAGCAGCAGCGGTGGCTGAGTTTTGCAGCTCAGACCCTTCCAGTGGAGGCGACTGGTGTGGTGGTCAGTGAGAGTTGCCGCAAGAGAGGGAACTCTGGACAGTATATGGGTTGTGTGGTGCCTTGAGACCCAAACTGGGCTCAGCAGACAGTTCAGCCCCCAGAGTCCCGGGTTCACTCAGTGCACTCTACCAGGGAGACACTGGCTCAGCTCAGCAAGCAATTCTGCCTGAGGCACTACCTCAGCAAAGCCACAGCTCCCCTGCTGTGACACAGGCTGAGCTGAATGCTCAGTTCCACCTTAGGCACCAGCTCAGGTCAGCGGCACTCTCCTGTTGTGACACAGGCTGGGCGGAGCACTGGGTTCCACCAGAGGCACTTGCTCTCTGCAGCCTCTGTTCTCCTGCTGTGACGCAGGCGGGGTGGAGCGCTCAGGTCTAAGAAAGGCACGAGCTCAGCGCAGCTGCAGTTCTCTTGCTGAGGGAGACGGATCAAGCTCTGAGAATCTAGCCAAGCTCGATGCATTGTTTGGGCCCAGTGTCCCTGGCTGGACTTGGCATGGGACTGGGAAGGCTGTGGATACATTGGGATGACCCAACACTCATTCAGAGACCCAGAAAGATTGCAGGACCCACAGCAAAGGGGAACTGAGGATCAATGACTTTGAGCCCAAAACAACAGGACTAACCTCCTGCCATCCACACCAGTGAAGCATCAGAGCTTCCAGCCTATGGAAATCGTGAGAAAACAAGTGAATCTATCATCAGACTCTCTCTATCCAACTCTGGAAGTTACCCAACAAAAACACAGATGGCAAGATGTCTAAAGGACAGTGTTAAAGCAGACTCCAAGGCCAAGAAACTATTCTCAACAAAATCACAGAAGAAAATTTCCGCAATCTAAAGAAAGAGATGCCTATAAACATACAAGAGGCCTACAAAACAACAAATAGAATTGACCAGAAAAGAAAAACTGCCCGTCACATAATAATCAAAACACAAAACATACAGAAAAAAGAAAAATATTAAAAGCTGCAAGAGAAAAGGGTCAAATAACATTTAATGGCAAACCTATCAGAATTACACCCGACTTCTCACCAGAGACCATCAAAGCCAGAAGGGCCTGGACAGAGATCCTGCAAACCCTAAGAGACCACAGATGCCAGGCCAGACTATTTTACTCAGCAAAACTGTCAATAACCATTGATGGAGAAAACAAAATATTCCATGACAAAACCAAATTCAAACAGTACCTATCCACAAATCCAGCTTTACAGAAGGTACTAGAAGGAAAACTCCATCCCAAAGGGTCAAGCTACAACCAAAACTACTCAGGAAATAGATAACTATACCATGGCAAAAACACAACTACACAAATGTTCGACTGGAAACAACATCAAAATTAAGACTCTTAAAAATAACTGGTCATTAATATCTCTCAACATCAATGGTCTCAATTTTCCAATAAAAAGACACAGACTAACTGAATGGGTGCATAAACAAGAGCCAACATTCTTCTGCATTCAAGAAACACATCTCAACCATAATGATAGGCATTACCTCAGGATAAAAGGTTGGATAAAAATATTCCAAGCAAATGGTCACAAGAAGCAAGCAGGCGTAGCCATTTTAATATCAAACAAATAGACTTTCAATCAAAATTAATCAAAAGGGATGAGGACGGACACTTCATACTCATCAAAGTAAAGTCAACCAAGATGACATCACAATTCTGAACATCTACGCTCCTAATACAATGGCACCCATATTTGTAAAAGATCTGCTAATAAGCTTAAACCATGCATCAATCCGACATAATAATAGTGGGAGACTTCAGCACCCCACTCTCACTGAAGGATAAGTCATTGAAACAGAAACTAAGCTGAGAAATAATATCATTAACCAAAACCATGGGTCAAATGGATCTAACAGATATCTATAGAACCTTTCACCCAAACAAGAAAGAATATACCTTCTTCTCTGCACCCCATGGAACCTTTTCCAAAACTGATCACATCGGAAGTCACAAAGCAAGCCTCAACAGATACAAGAAGATTGAAATAATACCTTGTATCCTATCAGATCACCATGTGCTCAGGCTGCAATTCAACAACAAGAGAAATAACAAAAGCCTACATGTACATGGAAACTAAACAACTCTCTGCCAATTGGCACCTGGTTCAGAAAAGAAAGAAAGAACGAAATCAAGGAGTTTCTGAAATTCTATGAAAATGAAGGAACAACATACCCAAATTTGTGGGATATATTACAAGCAGGGTTAAGAATAAATTTCATAGCAGTAAGTGGCTTTAAAAAGAAATTGGAAACATCACACATAAGCACCTTAATGACACAACTGGACGCCCTAGAAAAAAAAGAAGCAGAAACACCCAAAAGGAGTAGACGTCTGGAAATAATCAAACTCTGGGGTGAAATTAACATATTAGAAACTAAGAAAACAGTCCAAAGAATCAACAAAAACAAGACCTGGTTCTTTGAGAAAATCAACAAGATAGACAGACTGTTAGCCAAACTAACTAAAAGGCATGGAGCCAGTATTGAAATCAACAAAATCAGAAATGAAAAGGGAGACATAACAACAGACACTGAAGAAATACAAAGAATCATAAGATCCTACTTTGAAGGCATATATGCCACAAAATTTGAAAGTTTAAGGGAAATGGGCGATTTCTTGATCAATTTCACTTGCCAAAGTTGAGTCAATAACAGATAAACAAGCTAAATAGTCCCATTTCTCATACAGAAATAGAGGCAATCATTGATAGTCTCCCAACCAAAAAAAGCCCAGGGCCAGATGGTTTCAGTGCAGAATTCTACCAGACCTTCAAGGGCGAGCTAATACCGATACTCTTCAAGCTACTCCAAAAGATAGAGAGGGATGGAACATTACCAAATTCATTCTATGAGCCCACAGTCAGGTTCATAAACTAGCTCTCTTCTTGGAGCCAGTTTGGGAGTCTCCTGCCTAGATCAAACTGGCAACAAGCCCAGAGATGAATGAACCGTAATGATGTGCTTTGAACTCCAGCAAGCCCAAAAGTCTCCATATGATGAATGCATGGCCAATACCAAAAAGGGAGGAATAGGTGGCTGAGCAGTAGGAGCTAATATTGTGGGTCTCTTTTCTTATTTAAAAAGGCAACCAGCCTTTGCTTCCTGCAAATGCCTGTGTATCTTTGTGAATAATGGGAAAATTAAAATTCATATATATCTCAGAATATAAAAGTTTCATTTACAAGGATCTTCAATATTAGGAGGTCTAAAGAAGTGTTTTCTAAATGCTAAAAAGTCTAAGAAGTAATTACAAGTGGGTTAATACAAGTTATAAAAGATGTATTTGAGGGTCTAAGAAAGTGCTTAATGGTACATGGGAAGGCATGACATTCAGAGGGTCTTTTTAGGTATGAGTAGTAGAAATATAATAATAAATTAGGGCATATAATATTGTGACCAATAGAATTATGATAAGTTGCTGAAGCACTAACTGCTTACTAATTAGTCAGAATCTCAAGATTTTCATTTTCCTTTGGTTATCTTCTGAATATAACTATAAGGGTGATTCTTGTTATGTTAAAAACAAGTCTATCCAATCAGTATATCGTGGTTTCTGGACTGAAAAATATTGTTCATGCTTTTACAGAGTCTCAAACATAAGCCTACACTCCCTGTCTTATAGATATAATGAAAACTTTTGTCTAGTCTATTCATGTCTCAGCCAATTTTACCTCGATAACAGACTCCACCCAGAGATCACCTGTAGATTGCAAGCCGCTAAGATCTGGACCAGCTAGAAGCTGGTATGAGACAGTCCTCAAAATATGACTATTGCCTCTTTCTTCAAGTAGATGGGATAAACAAATTTTTCTAATAAGTGCCCCATTACCTAGCCTTTGACTACCTTTTCAGGATTTCTGACTCCCTGATAACAATGTCCTAATGCCAGCTAGAAGAAGTTGCAGAAGACACATTGGCTCTTATACTACTTTATAGTCTGAAATCTATGTCAAGAAAAAAACCACTCTCTGGCAGAAGGTACATACAGGTCCTTAGTTTTGTTGTTTTCAGTATTTCGAGGCTAAGAAATCTGGGACACTGCTTGACAAAGTTCCTGGGCCTGACACCTAAGCACCTCTGCCATACACCCTGAGGGCACTGCTCAACAAAGTTCCAATGCCCCAAGAATCAAGTGTTTTTAAGGCTGCTTGTCAAAGTTCTAGTGCCTTGATGCCTTGGATTGATCCTGACTACAGAAGTTCCTGTTAGAGACTTCTCACCAACAGCTAGAATTGAACATTAGTAAAAGCTGATACTAATAAAAACTAATAAAGTCATTGATGATTCCCTTGGAAAATACAGCTATGCAGAAAATTGAGTCATTCATAAAACTTATTCAGATTTATTGGTAAATAAATATATGAGTTCAAATTCATTATTAAACTATCATCAAACAACTCTGGTAAATGATTTAGAGGATTTCAGAAGAATTATTAAAGTAGAAAATTTTAGAGGAACTTTGAAGGCTGACAACCTATAGCTTTGGAATGCTCAGCTTTGGAAACAAGGAACTAGTTTAGAAAGAAAAGATATCCTGATCATGCCATTATCAACAGATCTTGGTGCCTACCTAGAAGCAAAAGAAAACAATTTTAAAATTCTAAGTGTCCTTCACAGGATCACAACAAAGATAGAAATTGCATTGAAGTAAAAGTTTATGATGACGTTAAAAAAAGACATTGTAAACAGTTCCAAAGTTCTAATAGTTTTCTATTGTTTGCAAAACTACAGTAAAGATAGAAATTGTGTTGATATAGAAATTCTAAACAAAGTCAGAGAGACCGGCATGTTGTCTCAGTGAACAATCTGCCCTACTGAGTAAACTTGACACACCAGGACTTTCCTGATGTTCTGGAAAGACAAAGAGACCAGCTGTTTTTAAGTAAAAAAAAAAAGGGGGCCTTATAATATTTTTAAAAGACCGCTAAAATAAAGAAAAGATAGGATTAATTAAGGTTCAGGAAGACATGTTTGGGTTCCAGGGGGATTGATCTTTGATCTATTAATCATATGTTAATTCAGAACAAAAATCAGATAGAGCTGCTTTGTTTAATACCTTTTGTAACTCTAAGACTTTAGGATACCAATCATAAGGAAGAAATTTTTTGGACCCTACTCCTCAAATTAATTTTTAGTTCTCAGGAAATTTGCTGTTTGCTTACTTTGTTTTCTTTGTTCCTATACATTTATGTAACCAAAGAGATTTCAAGCTGTGTAATCAATGATTAAAATATTTCAGGAAATGATTTTGTGTATGAATAAAGCATGCAAGAGTCATCAGGTGTCAGAGAAAGTAAAGGGAATACGAAGTGCCAAAAGTTGGTTAGAGATATCCTGAGGCTGGGTAGGCACATTAACTTAGTTTATTTACTATCTTTGATGGTTTTTTAAAATTTGATATGACTTAAGAAAAACACATATGGTCTACAAGAGCATTTCTGGAGTTTATCAGAGGTGTGTGCAACTTCCTGAAAATCATGAAAAACAAACCAACCAGATCTCAGGATAAAGGGCTTCCTTTCCCTCTCCCACCTCCTCAATTTTCTTTCCACTCTGCCTCATTACGAGTGGCAACTCCTTGTCTTGGAAGTTCCTGTTTCCCATGGTTAACATGTTGGCAAAGAGCTTTCCCTATATAACCTGAAAATTTTGATGTATATTCTTTTTTCATATATAATTTGTTAAGATTTTTTGAATCATAAATTGATTGTATCTTGCAACATACCTGTTCTACATCTTATGCGAAGGCTCAGTCAACGCAGAGTGGAATGGGAAGGAATCCCCCCTGGGAAAACCACCTTTATGACTCTTCCCTGCCAAGTAAGTATTCACTCTGGCTTCCTGATAAGAGTAAAGCTCCTGCAAATACGTAGTGTACGGAAGGTGAGATAGAAAAAGCAAAAAGTGGGTTGATATGAGAAGAAAAGTCTTCAAATGAAGTCTGATTTGTTTGTCTTTCCTGTTATCATAGCCAGGATGCTCCATTCACACCAGACAATGTCATCCCTTCCCTTGGAGATCATGGTGGTTTCCCTAAAGATATCTCAACTGAAAAAATATAAAGATAAACTAAGCCATGCCTACTTAGGGCCAAAATGATGTCTAACTTTGATTTTTTTTTTTTTGCAATTCTTATTCCTGGCAAAATGTCTCATAAATCCATTTTACCACTTTGTTCATAAAGGAAAATTCTTGAACCCCTAAACTTGCTGTGAATTAACAGAATGAAGGGGAACAAGATTTGACTCTCACTTCAGAAGCCTGCTCCCACACTGTGGATGTTTCACTCCTCCCCTGGACACCTCTCCAGTAAACTCTGTACTTAGGGCCAGTGCTTTAAAAGTCCTTTAATGAGCTCTGCTTCCTTCGGCCTTGTTCTGACACTTGTCCCATAGCAAGCCAAGAACCAAGTTTGACCTGAGTGTAAGCCTTAAGTAGGAAAGGAAACTCCCCAGGCTACACACCCTGGAGTGCTAATCCCATTCCCTCATTGTAAGTACAATATCTTAATTGGCTTAAGGCTCTGAGATAGAGACAGAAGGTAGCCTGATGGTTGCATACTTGTGACTGCTGAGAGTCAGTCCAGTACTCTCTGATTGTAGTTTGTATAATCTTGGATTCCTTGTGTAGTAGAAATATCACAGTATGATCAACTCTTGAACTGACCTTTCCATTTTGTGTACTAGGGTAAGGGTTCTAATGACCTCATCTTAAGTATCTTACCTATTAGGATTTGTAATGACCATACTTCCCAATAATGTCATATTCTAAGGCTCCAAGATATGAAAAGGAAAAGAGGTTATGAAAGTGAACACCATTCAACCCTTAACATATTAGAAGAATATCTGTTTCTTAAAAATAATCTTGGGTTTTTAAGAAAGAGTTTCCCTATGCAGCCTTGCATGTCATGGAACTTGGTCTATCATGCAGGCTGGCTTTGAACTCAGAGATACGCCTGCCTCTGTCTCCTCAGTGTTGTCATTAAATGCATGCATTGCCCTTTTCAGGAGGCTGAAAATCTGCATTTAGCAAACGAATAAATTTCACTTTTTCAGGCTGAAATCTGCTTGAATGATTCACAGTTTAAACCACAATAATTACCAACTTTATTTATCAATAGATTAAGAAAAAAATATTTGTCATCAAACTCATACTGGGTTCTCTGAGTATAGCAGAATATTCCAGAATCATTGTCCTTCATACCATGTCCCAGCATCCCAGGGTAAGAACCAGAGAAACTTCTTTTTGTAAAAGAAACTCTATTTCATGTTCAAGTTGGCCAAAGGGCCAATCCCAGACCCAGGAAAAATCACAAGGCAGTCTGAATAGAAAAACTCCCCCAGGAACACAATTAGCTGTCATTGAGAAAACACCCAGAGTCTAAATATACTTTGCTGGCTAAGCGGGCCATAGGTAATCTGGCACATAACAACTACTAATTAGGAGGACCACGACTGAGTTTGTAATGCCCCTGAGATACATTCTTAGCCCTTTGAGGTCTGGCATGATTGTTTCAACCAATCTTTGATATAGGTCAACTTGCCCCTGCAACGGTTACCCAGCCACCAATCACCATGGCTTGTCACTCCCTGCTTTCAGTTTTTCTGTCCAATCATATACTGAAAAACCCATTTATTTGACTAAAATCTATTAAAAACCCCTCTGAATTTAGACTCAGGGCCACTTCCCTGCATCTGCTGTATCAGTGCATAGGAGGTGTGGACCTGGATGGAGCCTGCAATTAAGACTTCCTTTGCAATTGTGTTTGTATTTGTCTCTTGGGTGGTTTTATTTGTTGATCTCTCATGAATTGGGCAAAACATATGGCACATTGGCCAGGAACCCCCTATACTCCTGACCCAATGGGTGTTGAATCCGGCAGTTATTTGTTTGTTTTTCTTTTTCTTGCTCTCAGTGTTACTTTATTTTGCTCTCTCAAGACAATTATGTATATCTAGTGGTCATGTCTAGTGAGTGGACATGCTTAATGTTGGAAATCCAAGGAGTATGGAAGATGTTCCAGATTCCATGGGAGGGGACATAGTGCCCCTATGTGAAGAACTTCAGGTTCATGTGTTGGACAAGGAGATTGCTCCCATGGCACAGCATTGGGATGGTGTCTCATTTTCAGTTTTGCACCAGATCGGATCTTGGGTGTGCTGGTACTGTTATTATTGTCTTTCTCTGGTGTTCATGTCTTCCTTTGCTCTTTTTCTGATTGAGACTTGGACAATTGATGGGACAGATGACCTCCCCCACCCCCAATGTTAATGACAGACAGTAACAGCAACCTTTTCCCTTATGATGGACACTTTTTAGGAAATTAGTTTACTTATTTTAATGCTGTTCTATTTATTGTATTCTAAACAAGGGCCAAGATTCATGTCCTGATTGTTAATTCTATCTCATTTCAAAATGTCTCAGATAAAAAGCAGAAAATGCAGATAAACTAGCTCTGTCCTTGGAGCCAGGTTGAGAGTCTCCTTCTTAGATCAAAGTGGCACCAATCCCAGCAATACCTGAACCCAGTTGATGTGCTCTGAACTCCAGAAATCCCTGAAGACTCACCATGGCGGGTGTAGGGACACTACCCACAATGGGTAGGAATAGGTGGCTGAGCAATGGGACATAATGTGGTCGGTCTTTCCAGAATTCGGGGTAAGAGATAAACAGATGAAGTCACCAATCAAATACTTTTCAGTCCTAGCAATTGTTGGCCTTCTTGACAATGGGCTCTGCATAACGTTCACTATGGGGGCTGCCATTTACCAACAGGGGCTTGTGTGCAGAAACATCCTAGGTAGGATGCCAAACTGAGATAGTCCACGTTTCTCTATTATCTTTCACAAATTCTGCTTTTAATATTTAATACTTAATTGTAATATCCATTTAGAATTATGTTATAAAAGAACAAAGTTAATGATAACTGTAATATGCTAATGAGGCAGATAGCAATATGCTCTGCCCTTGAAACTACAGCTAAAAACCTTTTAAAAATTTTTGTCTGGTTTACTACATGTCTGCTTCTAATTGGTTTTAAATGTCTAAATGTACTATGTATTGTATATCTTAGTTATAAATTATTGGTTATTGAATATGGTTAATTTTAACATCCATAAAAATGGTTAACTTTATCTTGTAATTTAAGGCTGGAGCCATTCTAAACAGCAAAGGAAATGAGACAACATAGGAAACAGGTCTCAACTTGCACAAGACATAAAATTTGAAACAATGTTTCTTTAATAATGATATTAAATGTGCACCTCCAGTATATATCTGAAAACTCTTATCTAAAGGTTTGTAAATTGCTCATTGAGTATGATGTTTCAAATATAAGTTCAAACTCTAATTTGAATATATATGAGTGCATGTGCATTTTTTAAATACATATTATGTGATTGACTCCTACTTCAAAATATTCTTTATGTGATAGTAAAACTTTAAGGTTATAAAAGTTGATTCAAATTAACAGACTGCTATATTTCAGACATTAAAATGGATAATTGTAAAGATAATTTTCAGTAGAAATATATTAACTTCAGAAATATACAATTGTTTACACTATTAAAAATAGGTTTCAACTAGTAAAAATTATGGTTATACTCTTTGATTTCACTCTTTGAAAAGTGTCAAATTAGAGAAAATTTAACAAAATAGGTTATGCCCAACTATCATGGAAGAAAAGATAGTTGAGAGGCAGTTTTTCAGGGAGAGGAAACAAGAAGCTTCCCAGACACCAACTGAGCCAGGGGGAAAAAGCTATTTGTACAACCTTGAGCAATATCAGAAAACACCTAAAAGAGTTTCTCAAATTTTTATGTGTAGGAAAAGGACTTTTTCATGCAATTAAAAAAACCTGTAACTTTTACAATTTAATCACAGCATCCAGTCTTATGTATGTAGGATGTAGACAGAGGAACACAGACAAGGATTGACCTCATGTATACTGGCCCTCAAGCTTGTCAGAGATCTGATGAATATGGCATAAATATACTTATACTAATTATGACAGAGATTCCCACATTTAACAGTAATTACCTAAGGTCTCCACGAAGAATTTTGGCCTGACAGGTGACTTCAACGATTGGTTGTAGTATTACAACCACCAGGTAAAACTGCCCCAATGTTTCACCTGCTGCTAGGCCCAGCAGGTATGGTAGACAAAAAATGGTGGACATCTGAAGAGTTATTGTCTCACACTGCTGAAAATGAGGTAAGTCCAGTCTCTCCCATGTACTTCTTCCACAGAAATAGTCTTTTGTCTTCTGTGCCTGATGCCCAGACTGCCTCTGCTCATGATACCTGGAAACTACAGGAGCCTGCATAAGATCACTGTCAAGGTGATAGACTGGTTAACCATCTCTGTCATTTTGACTGATATATAAATTCATCTATGTTACAAATTTTCATTCTCAGGTCTCTGATCACATTGATGTCTAAGCTAATAGCAGCTTGACAACTAGATGACAATTAGATCCACTGTTAGTTCATTAGTCAATTCATTAGCTAGTTTAAACTACTAGGTACTAGGTCTGTTCTCTTTTTTAAATGGCAAAAAGTCTTGACTTGCTCCAATTGCCTGTGTCTCTTGGTGAGTAACTGGATTAAAAATGTAAAATTTTATAAGGTTTGATAATATAAAAGTTTAACTTTTAAGGACCTACAGTATTAGATAGTCTAAATGTTTTCCAAATGCTAAAAAGTCTAAGCAAGTATTTAAAAGTTGGTAAATACAAGTCATAAAAGAAGTATTTGACGGTCTAAGAAAAAGGTTAAATGTAAGTGGAAATTTTGAAAGTTAGAGAATCTTAAGAAAAGTTTTAAGGTACAAGTTGTACCTTATATAAGTCATATAAAATGAGACCAATAGAGTTAAGATAAGCTGATGAAGCATTTACTGCTTATTAATTAGTCCCAAACTCAAGCTTTTAATTTGCTTTTGGTTGTCTTCTCAATATAGACTTAAGTTTGCTTCTCATTATGCTAAAAATAAGTCTATCCAATCTGTACATCAAGATTTCTGGACTGAAAAATACTGTTCACAGTTTTATTGGGTCTGAAAGACATAAGCCTACTCTGACTGTCTTACAGACACAATTTAAATTTTTGTCCCTACTCTATATTTGTCTCAGCAGTCTTTTACCTGGCTAACAGGCTTCACCCAGAGATCACCTCCCAACAAGGTTGTATAACCTTGGAACTTCTCAGAGGCTTAGAGTGTCCCTTCCTTGGTCGAATGCATGGCTGATGGATGAAATTTGCAATCCATGCAGAATGACCATTCTCTTTCATGTTTCCATAGGTTCCAGCTTATCAGAAGGAAGGAACACTGCAGGTGTCCACACACTCTACCTCCCTCACTCTGTACAGTCCTAGAGCACCCTTGGAATTAGCTGTTGGGGGGTGATGGGTTGACACACCCAGATTGTCTCTTGGAAATTTCCCCAGGCAAAACCTAAGTCTGGTCTTCCAGCAGCTGAGGGAGGTTTTAATATCAGCTGAAATTTATTATGGTTTCAACCCATGTGATGAAGTGTTTTTCCACCATTCAGCACTGTTCAGCCAGCTGCTAAGTAGAAGAAAGAGGAATTACCTATCCAAGGTATTGGATATACTCATCTGTGACTATTATGCCACTCCCACCACCACACCCACCACACACAAAAGTTCAATAACTGGCAACCTTGCAGGAAAGAACATCTATTTAAGGCCAGTTGGAGTTCAGGAAAAATAAGAGTCTCTTTATCAAGCAACTGCAACAGTATCTGAGAGGTAAATGCCCAGAAACTCCTGATCTTTGCCTGCATTAGAGGGATTGTGCAGGCCCATGTGTGTGCATATGTGTGTGTGTCTGTGGATGTGACTCCATCAGGTAAACGTGTATCAGACAGTATTCACAGGCAAATGTATTGTGTGTGTTCATGAGGGTGCACAGGGAGAATTTGAGAGCATGTGAGCGCACATGCTATTGTTAAAGGCTTAGGAAGACTTGCAAAGAGAATGTGCCATTTTATTGGGAGGAGAACTTTCGGGATCAGAATTCATGGATGGGATTTCCATGCCTTGAATCTAATATGATGATCCATGTGTGGTATCTAGTGAGGGGATGCCTTGCCTCATGATTCTGTGAAATGAGTCCAGTCTTTTAGGAGGAATGAAAGAGGTGTTCCTATTACTACATCATTCCTGTATGAGGACCAGTTCCACAGATCTGAAGGGAGAAGAGATGACAGGTGTGATACACCATTGGAAAGACTGTGTGCACTCAATGCATGAGCATGTCTGTACTCTGGGCCTGCTGAGTATGAAAGCAGAGTAGGGGCTGGGGAAGACAGAGGCTGAGACAGCCTGGGAAGAAATGCCCAGGCCTGTCCGTCTGTACATTCTTCACAGAGCTGACAGCATGAAGGTCCTCCTGCTGTTAGCAGCCATGATCATGGCCTTTGGTAAGAGTTGACCCTGAAGTAAGCAGGTAACCTGAGGAGGGAGGCACCCTAACCCAGAGCTTTCCTTCCTGTTGCCCTAGCCCTGACACTTGGTGGGAGAAGAAAGGAAGAGGTTCTCAGGGGGAGAAGTTAGCAGAGGGATGCCTTTAAGAGACATTGCACTGGCTTGGGCACACTTCACCAAGCCATTTCTCTATTTCCTTTCAGTTCCAATACAGATCCATGGAAGCCCTCAGAATTTTGGTGAAATGGTCTTCATTACAACGGGAAGGCCATTTTGGCCTTACTTTAATTCCTATGGTTGCTACTGTGACTATGATGGCAAAGGAACCCCCAAAGATGCGATCGGTAGGTGAGCCCACCCCTCTCCTCCATAACTCTAGCTGAAGCAAGAAGGTTAGAGATGGTAACCTAGGCCCCTGTGTCCTCGTCGAGTTGAAGCAGCAAAAGTCAACATATTGAGAACTCTCCTCTGGACAACCCCAAAGTTCTTGAATCTCATTGCTAAGTGTCAAAGGTAAGGGAAAATGCTAGGCACCAGGACTCCAGGGCTGTGTGAAAGCAACCTCAAGAGAACTTGTTCCCAAATAGGTGCTGCTTTGTTCAGAACTGTTGCTACTACGATCTGGAGAAACGGGGATGTGACACAAAATATCTGAACTATGAGTTCACTTCAGATTCAGACGTTATCACCTGTGCTGGTAAGAAAGACCCTGAGATGCCAGCAAACTTTCTTCATATCTTTGTTGATCACATGCATACTGGGGACTTCACTGGTGCAGGAGGTGAATCTACTAAGAACCTCACAGTCAAGTAGGAAGCAAAAAGAATAAACGGTGAAGAGGATGGTGAAGAGCAAAGAAAGGAGAGCAAAAAAAGCTTTCACCCAGTCTGATGCTTGAGTTGGATCCTGCAAGCAGTGGTAGCTAACCTGAGTCCTAAAAACTCAACACAATGTCAAGCCAGGTCTTCAGCAATTGTCTTGAGGTTTGTGTGCTCCAACGATAGGGATCTATCATTTAGCAAAGCAGCAATAAGCACATTTGCAAAAAGAGGACTTACACTAGCTGAAGAGGTGATGGACAGCAGTTAGAGGGACACATGGTATACATAAAACAACTACAATCAGGTTGGAAAGGTCTCACTCTGGAATATTTCCAGAGAACTGTGGTGCTGGGTCTGGGCAACTTCTATAGCACAGGATCAGCCCAGATCCTCAGCTCCCATGTGTTGCCAGCATCTGAACTTATACTCTAAGCCACACTGATGTTCCAAGGACCCTGCCCTCTGATGAGAGGTAGCCTTCAAGTAGAAAACATAGGGGAAATGGATAGGTCCAAGAAACCCCTTTCAATTCCACTTTTGGCTTTTCAATCAAAATAAAGCTGCCTGTGACTTAGATGAAGGTCCATGGTGGATCATACAGGCTTTCACCAATTTCATCCACCCAGAGGCCTGAGACTGGGACTACTACCAAAAGCAGACCTGCTAGCAGGAAGGTGGGGCTACCACTGCTAACAATGTAGCTCAGAGGTCAAGGTGCTACCTTAGATTGTCTGAGGGCATGCTGTCCATCCCTAGCACTGTATGCATTGGGCAAGACAAATCATGTCTAGAAGCCTAGAGTTCATGATGTAGAGGCAGGAGGATTACAAGTTCAAGGTCATCTTCAGCCATTTAGAGAGTTCAAGGCCAGCCTGTGCTACCCTGTCTCTAATGTTTAAAAACAGGGGGTAGACCTGGTAGCAATCAGAGGAAGGACAGCAGGTTACCAAGAAGAGACTTGGTATCCTATGATCATATAGAGGGGGAGGTAATCTCCCTCAAGAACAGTCTTAGGGGAGGGGAATAAGGGGAAACTGGAAGGGAGGGAAGAATGGGAGGATACAAGGGATGGGATAACCATTGAGGTGTAACAAGAATAAATTAATAAAGGAGGAAAAAAAGGAAAAAAAAACAAATGAAGCAAGCCTCTGGTAATGGCATATGTCTGCTGTATGTACCCATCAGATTGAATTCTGCCTTCACTGGCAGCCCTTGTTCTTTTCTTAGAAGTCTCTTCCAGGAGACTTCCAGGTCCCCAGAAGCAGCCATGGGATATTAACATCTTGAGCTCAGGGGCTGTTTTCACCTAATTTCAGCAAACCAGGACTCCTGTAAGAAAGAGCTGTGCCAGTGTGATAAAGTTGCTGCTGAATGTTTTGGCCAGAACCGGAAAAGCTACTCTAAGAGATACCGGTACTATCCTCCCGTGTTGTGCAATGGAAAGCCACCCAAGTGCTGAGGGAGCAGCCTTCTGAAATCCATGCATATGGGCCTCCTCTAACACCTCTCTCAGCCCATCAAAGTCCCCAAATGATAAAGAAAACATCCTCTCCCACCCCAGTGGCAAGGTGAGGCTCTTCTGTCCTCACCCAGAATGAGGCAGCAAAGCAATGCATCAGGCTGATCCTTTCCCACCACCCTACTACCAACTCATTTCCTCTCTTCCATCTTCCCCTTCACAGCCAACTTCCTTCCACTACCTAAGAGAGTCCCAGGGCTCTCACAAATAAAGTCATGCATCAACAACCATGTGCCTGTTTCTCTCATCTCAAAATGAGCCACTGATAGAAAGGGTGCATAATAAAGTATCAGCCTTGAAGCTGGGGTGGGGCTCAGTTCTCAAAGTGCTTACAAGAAATGAACGAGGACCTGCACTCAATGCCCAGAACCCATGGACATAAAGCACTCACTTGTTTACAATCCTAGCACTGGGGAAGCAGAGGCAAATAAATCTCTGGGGATCAATGCAGGGCTAGCTGGAATAACAAATTCCAGGACAGTGAGTGACCATGAAGAACAAGGTAGATGGTGTCCTGAGAAGTGACACCTGAGCTTGACCTATGGCCTCCACAAACACAGACACACACACGTTTGATTGTATGAATGGGCACACACAAACATACACATGCACACAAAAGACACAGCTTCTGGGTTGATCTAGCAGGGTCTGATGCCCAGTATCCTCAACCTTAAGCCTCGTTTCTCGTATTCAAATGGAGAAACCCATCAGAGCCTGTTGCAGGACTTGTTTGAGACTCAAGAGGGGGAAGCAGTGTTCGTCAAGCAGTGTCCAGCCTGGTTAAGGCTATCATCTCTGTTAAAGACGACTTCCCTGTCCACAACCCAAGGCCAGTTCCATATCTCCTGGCCGATTGGTGGATCGGGAACTGTCAGGATAAAGTGGAGTTGCTTCTCGCCAGGAACTGCCACAAAAAAGTTCAAAGTAAGCAGAGACTGTGGAGGACTGTATCCTGTGCTCACATGCCTAACATAAACCTTCTCCCTGAAGACTGATGCAGCCAAGGAATGTGCAAAGCTGGCCACCAAGCACAAATAGAATCCTGGGTAAATAGATGATGGACCAAATACGAAACATTAAACCAAAAAAAAATAAAATAAAATCTAGGGTATCACTCAGGTAACTACAAAGGGTGGCTACAACAGGACAGAGACAATGCGATTTTCAAATTGTCAATATGACACATCATGCTGTTCCAGATGAAAAACCCCAAAGACTCCACCAAAAAGACTAAAAAGTTGCAGGATACAAAATCAAGAGAGAAACGCCATACCATAAGAAACACTCATGTTTTAAAGCTTCAACTGTCACTATGACAGAAACCTAGTCGCCTATAAAGAGGAATGTCAGATGAAAAACTGTCTGCATCTTGATTGTAGTTTGATATGGAAAGGTCCAGCCCTTGTTGGCCCTGCAATCTTTAGGCTGGTGTGCCTGGGCTGTAGGAGAAACACAACTGTAATGGGGCTGTGGTGGGACACACCTTTGTAGAGGAAGGAGAATCTCTGAATGCAAAGCCAGCCTAGTCTATGGAGCCAGTTCCAGGAGAGCAAGTGTGCATAGAGAGACCTGTCTTAGAAGAGCCAAAAAGGAGGAGGAGGGAAAGGGACAGGGAGAAGCCACAGAGCAAGGAGGCATGGGGAGGAAAACAGTCAGTAATATCTCTCCATGTTTCTGCTTCAGGATGCTACCTTGGCTTCCTTGATGTTAGAGAGCAACCTGTAAGCTGAAATACACCTGCCCCTGCCTGAAATGCTTTGGGTCATGATGTTAATTGTAGCCACAGAAAAGCAAACTTATCCTCCAGCACTCTGGAGGGTTATTGTATGGCTCATATAGGCTGTTGTGTGTATTAGTAGGTTGAGTCAGAAAAGTGGGGAGATGACCTGCAGGCAGAAGAGACTGTAGGCAGATATTGGAACTGACCATTTGCGGAACTGGAGGAGGTACTATCTGGAAGCTAGCTGGGCCCTGCATCTGTGCATGTCCAGCTTTATTTTAACAGTTTCCAGAACAACACAAAAGTACAAGGTCCTCCTGGAGTCAGCCTGAACCCAGTACCACAGACTGGAGAGCTTAAGTAACAGGAATAGATCCTATCTGGAGGACAGGAATGCTGAACATAGAGTCTGAGATCAATGCACTGTCAAGGGTTCGACTTCTCTGCAAGGGTCTCCAGTGAACGTGCAGATGCCCACGTTCTCACTGTGTCCTCACATTGTTTTTCCACTTTTCTAGACCTCTTCATAGGATGGTAGCAGCCACACTGATGGAAGTTCCCCATAATGCCTTCTTTTAATTCAATCACTATTTAAATCCCTAACCTCCAAACACAGTCACAGTGTTTTTGAGACAAGCTCTCAAGTAGCTCAGGCGTCTCTCAAAGTCACTATGTAGCCAGGGACAACCTTGATCCTCTTGCCTCCACCACCCAACTGCTGTTTACCCCTGGACATAGATCCATTCTGAAACAGTAGTGTGAGGACTTGAACATATAATTTTTCAGGGGTACAGTTAAACCCTTAAGGCACAGAAGGACACTATTTCTAGAATATCTACCCTTTGTTAGTTTTCCCACTTTAGCATTGCCTATTTAAAATAATACAGTAGGAGATTCTTCACCACATCTGATTTCTTCCGTCTGATGGAAAGAAGTTAATTATTCTTCTGTACAAATCAGAAATGTGCTTTTTATGTTGCTTTAAAATGCATTGATTTTATGTGCACAGTGCTTTGCTTGTATGTGTATATGTGTGTCACATGCATGTCCGTGTACTCCTTAGTCCAGAAGAGGGCATCAGACACCCAGGACTAGACTTACAGCCAATGGTGAGCTACAATGTAGCCTGGAACCTGAATGACAGTTGTCTGGAAGGGCAGGCAATTATGAAACACTGAGCCATATCTCCAGCCTTCCATGCATTTTTATTTCAATAAATTATGAAGAAAACCACTTAAGAATATGATGGTAATAATATAATAGATATTAGTTACTTTGCTGTTATTATGATAATACACCATGGCAAGAAGCAATTTAAGAATGAAAGTCCTTATGTTGATCTACAGTTCTAGAGAAAAAGAGTCCATCAGGGCAAGAAGGACACACAGGAAGGAGAAGAGAAGAGAAGAGAGACAGAGAGGTGGGGAGAGTAGGAAGTGGGGTGAGGCTATTAGCTGTCAAAGCACACCCCAAGACATACAAGCTCCAGCTAGCTTACACATCCTAAAGATTCCATAACTATTCCCAAACACCACCAACTGGAGGCCAAGTGCTCAAAAACACGATCATATGGGGGGCCATTTCTCATTTAAGCCACCACAGAGGGATAATTTTCATTTTATTGGAGGGGAAAGGTCACTTGGCATTGGGTGGCTGTCCGATGCCTTTGTGTTATTTCCACATTTCTGAGATAGACTGCCTGGTGTGCACCACTTGAAGGTGGAAATACTTACCTTAGCTCTTGGTTTTGTAAGGTTTGGATCCCTCCTACAGGGAATCTCTGATCATGATGGCAGGAGTGTAAGGTGAAGGCTGTTCACACCACAGCAGGTCCGGAAGCAGGGTGCCTAGGAGGAACAGAAGCAGAGGAGAGGGGCTCCACCTTCAAAGTCCAGGTCCTAGTGGCTTCCTTTTGTCAGCCAGTTCCTGCCTCTTAAATATCCCATGTCAAATAGCACCACCAGCTGAGGAAAAACTTCAACACATGAACCCTTCAGTGACTGACAATCAAAATGTAAGTCTATTTGTAGGGGGTGATGTTGTCAAGGAAACAGGAAGGCAACATCCCCATCAGGAGTACAGGTTGCCTCCTGGCAGAAGGAACCCTTTAAAACCAGAGGAGGAGAGAAGTCCCTGGTCAGTGTCAGTACTGGATACATTGTACACGTGTAAGGAAGAGATGGTGGTGACCTTTGCTTCCAGGGACTTTAGCCCAATGGAGAGGATGTATTCTCTCAGGACCCCTCAGTCAAATGAAAGGGACATAATCCTTAGCACCAGAGAGTGCTCATTCTGAGCGACTCTTCCCAAAAGGGCCTTTAGTGTGCTGGCAGAGACAACTTCTCTCTCCACAAATGGATCTATGTCATGCATGTCATATGGAGGCACAGTGTCTCTTCAGTGTAGATCACATTGCAGTGGAAGGGATCTTCCTTAACAGAGCTTCTCCTCTTGTTATATAAAATCCAATCCAACATAAAGATGAAACTCTCCTTGATTTGGGGGGTAGTATGAGATAGAAACCTTAAGGAACCTTAAATATTAACTCTGTGTTCTATCATTGGGAACCCTCAATTATCTGATTCAGACTTTTAAAAAAATCACCCAGCATCCTTCCATTCTTCACATCTCAAGTTGATAATAAAATATCCTCACTATAAGTATCTCCATTCACCACTTACCCTTCACCTGCTCCTCTGAGATCAGCAGGCTGGCTTCATCATGCCATCCCACAAACACCACCTTCACCATGACTTAGATCCAGAACCCAGTTCCCTGTGTGATTTGGTTCTACTCCACAGTAACATCTGACAGTATCACACAAGAGAAATGAAGTACTCCTGAGAGACTGTAGCTGTGCTTGGGGGCTTGAAGCATGTTTGATCTATGCTCACGAGAGCTCTGTGACTCTGAAGAGATCCAGAAGCCAAAGTTGTGAGATGGCTCTGTTGGTAATGAAGTTGCTGTGCAAACAGGAGGACCTGAGTTCAGTTCCCAGCTCTGTGACTCTGAAGAGATCCAGAAGCCGAAGTTGTGAGATGGCTCTGTTGGTAATGAAGTTGCTGTGCAAACAGGAGGTCCTGAGTTCAGTTCCCAGAAACCAAAAGCAGATGATAGATGCTGGCTGCTGCAGCCCAGTTGTTTCAGTCAGATTCTCAAACGATAATCATGTGCTCAAAATAATCTTGAACTTGTCTGTTTGCTGTGTGGGACTGCCCAGGCGATGAACATCTCAGCTAAGCATGTTTCTCTTTAGTTTCCCAGGTAAGTAAATTAACCATTTACAAAAAGGCCATAGCTGATATGAGGGTTTGGAATCCAGTGTGGTGGCACAAGCCTGTAGTCCCAGCTCTGGGGAGCAATAGACAGTCAAACCCTTGGGGCTGCAGACAACTGAAAGACTGTCACAAAAGAAAGCAATTAGTGCCTGAGGAGTGACACTACAGTCTCTGGTTGCCACATGAACTTGCACACACATGTGTACTGACATGCACATCCACATGCAGCTTGCACCACATGTAAACTTGTGTACACACACACCCACATACCCCCCCACCCCCACACACACTGACTACTAGATACAATTCTTAGAATGTGCACCTAGCTTGATGGTTGTCAAGCTTGTAGCTAACCTCACAGTAAGGTGACAACATGTGACTCTTGGCAGAATTTCTCTTACTTCAGAAGAGATAGAATGATTACTGGAATGGTTCTGCAGCCAGAGGGATGCATGACCCACCTGCTGTTGTGTGACCAGTTGTGCTCATAGAAGGTAGTATTCAGTGGCTGGAAGAGTCTGCCATCAGAGTAACTGAATCTGAGTCCCGAAGACCCTGTTCGGACTTGTATTGACTCAGGAAACGCCACTTCATTATTTCTTTTAAAACATAATTGTTATTTTATGCCAGCCACCATCTGTCTTTCTTCATTGTTTCCTAAGTTAATTGTAGTCATAGAAACAATAAAGCCAAATGGCTAGCTTGCTTGTCACATTTCCAGTGACATTTGAGACATCTAGCAGGTTCCCATGCCTTGACCACAGAACTCAAGAATACTCTTTAAGCCCTGAATGCATGTGTGTGTATATTTGTGTGTGTGAATGTGTGTGCATATATATGTGTGTCTGTGGATGTAACCCCCCATCAGGTAAGTGTGTACCAGACAGTATTCGTGGGCAACTGTGGTGTGTGTGTTCATGAGGGTGTGAGTGAAAATTTGAGAGCATATGTGTGCACATGTTATTGACAAAGGTTTAGAAAGGCTTGCAAAGAGAATGTGCAGTTTTAGTTGGGAGGAGAACTTTGGGGATGAGAATTCATGGATGGAATTTTCAGGCCTTGCATCTGGACAACCCTGCAGCTGGGATGAAGGGTATTCATTCTCTTCCAGGTGCCCCTGAGACTCTCCAAAAACACAAAACCTATCATGTCTCCTTCCAAATATTTCAAGTGCCTCAGTGCAAAACCAATGGCTGAGGGACATCTGCAACTAAAAGCTTGACTGGGCCTTTTCAGATGCCAGTCAGAAAAAGAACCAAGGCTTAGACTCTTGTTTTCAAGCTGTGGATTGTGACCCTTTTGGGATTTGAATGGCCTTTTCACAGGGGTCACATATCAGATAGCCTACACATGAGGTGTTAACATTGCTATTCCTAGCTGTAGAAAAATTACAGGAATGAAGTAGCAGTGAAATTAATTTTGTGGTTTTGAGTGCCGCCACGATGTGAGGAACTGCATTAAAGGGTCTCAGCATTACAAAGCTTTAGAATCTCTTGCCAGGAGCCCTTTGAAAAAGCTCTCTGTCCATAAATGATGTTCTTATGCTCTCTACTCCAGCATAAGAATCACATGGGTTGTTGATTAAACAAGATATTCTTTCAGTATATACTCAAGTCTTCAATCTTTCAGAGAAAGTACACTGTTGCCTCAAACCTGAGAGCTGATTGACATTACACCATTTTGCCCATGAAAATGTCAGCATTATCTCCTGAGAGTGACTTTCTGCTTTGTTGTTACATGCCTGAGATGTATATAAATTGACCTGGTGAATAAAGTTAAGGGGTCCTGCAATATTGATTGCATGCCTTCTGAAGCCTATCCTGTGTTTCCAGTTATGTCTTACCTCAGTTTCGTTTTTCTGTTCTTTCATTTCTCAATCCTCAATCCCTGTTCTGGATCTGTTTCTTACTGTCTGTAACAGGCTCTTGCAACCACTGAGGAGAACTGATCACCAACTGTCAGCAGAGAAATTTACACTAGACCAGAGCTAAAGCAATGCTGATAGGTTTGGTGTTAAGATGTTTTTGGTAATGAATATGCCTTGCCTACTGATGAGAGATCTGGATTCTCATCCAAGCCTCTTAATCCCAGGATCCTGAAACTTGCAGGCTGCCAGCCTTATATACAGAGAGTGCTCTCCTCTCAAAGGGTAAATAGAAGGAAAGAAGGGAAGGAGGAAGGGATAATGGGAAGGGGAAAGCCTTCAGATAGAAGTGTTGGGTCAGGAACTATGGTCCCACAGATGGAGCCACACCTCAGCAGCTGATATAGCCAGGAGGAGCAGACAGGTAGCCCCTCTGTGACCTTCCACCATGGGCTAAACTTCTCATGTCACCCAGAAGCAGAGACAGACTGGTTACAAGCTGGTGCTCTCTGCTAATTACATGCCACAGGATCCTCCTCAGCTCTCTGAAACCATAAGAAGGAAACCCCACTTTCCTTTTGGAACAAAATGCCTCTCTAGAACTCCTGCCATGCTCTCTTTAGCATGAAATAGCTTCTAATAAACCATCTTCCCAAATGAGCAGTCTTGAGCTGGCAAGATGGCTCATGGGTAATGGTACTTTCTGCTAAGCGTGACTACCTGATTGGAGGCGAGGAACCCCCAGAGAAGAGAAATGACTCCCACAGGATGTCTTCTGAGCTACACACAAAAATAATTCAAATGTTTTTAAGGGTCAGTCTGACTCAGTGTCCCTCTCAAACCCGAGGCCTTCCAGAGTGGCCCAGATGGAAAAGCAACTGTTGTTTGTGGGCATGCTGGAGTTGACAGTTCAGAGTTCATAAGTAGACAGGGTTCATTGGCCCTCAAGTTCAGACATGATAGGCCTGAAGTCAAAATTGTCAACTGCGCAGTTTACTGGGGATCTCCCCTCCCCTCCTTCCCTCTGTCCTCTGGCCATTAGAATCACATTTAAGATGCCTTAGTGTCTTTTTTTCTACTCTTTTCTCTAATATGGAAATAACAGGATGTTATTTGTTGTGCCTTGTTTTGTGTTTCAAACATGGTTTCTCTGTGTAGCCTTGGCTGTCCTGGACTCACTTTGTGGACCAAAATGGCCTCAAACTTCTGTTTCAGACTTGCTTCGGTTGAAGATGTGTGCTACCATGCATGGCTATCATGGACTGCTTAGATAGTGATTTTTTGTCATTTATATAGACAGTTACTCATCAGTTTTCTGTTTAAAAGATTGGAATTGTTCCATACATGCGCTGCCTTGTTTTCATTCTGCTTCTTCTAAGGTGTTCTGGAAGCAGCCCTTTCAACGCTATGATAGAACTATCTCCATTCAAATGAAAAATACATCTCATTGTTTCTAAACTGTCGGATTTACACACACACACACACACACACACACACACACCTCCAAAAGTAGCACACATGGGTGTGTGGACTGGTCCTTTTGTAATGTTCCATATGACAGCTGAGAGAATGCCTGAGCCATCTCTCCAACTCAATTCCCCTGGTATAAATTCTTTGTTTTATTGCCTGTTTTCAGGTCACATATTAGTTCAGGGCTGGTGGCTACTCAGGTTATACTCACATACAGTGGCCTCTTTCTTTCCTTACTTGCTACAGGGAGATGGCAGGCTTACTACTGAGAGACTCCCTGTGAACTCTTTTCCCCAGAGGAAGCTCTTTCCAATGCACCTATGCAAACCCCTAAGCAATCAGAGGGCAGATGTGTGATGTGTGATGTGTTTACACAATTTAAAGGGCAATGTGATGGGTATGTGTTGACTAAAGGGCAGTGTGATGAGCCTGCAGTAACTAGAGGGCAGTGTGGTGGGCATATGTAAACAAAAGGACAGTGTGGCCAGCATATGATAATTAAAGTACAGTGTGAAGGGCATGCATTAACTAAAGGACTATGTGATGGGCATGCATTAACTAAAGCTCAGTGTGATGGGAATACACTAACTGAAGGGCATTGTGATGGACATACATAACAAAAGGACAATGTGATGGGCATACTTTAACTAAAAGGCAGTATTCGCTCCTTTCCCTGCATTCTACTTTCCTTTCTGTTGCCATGATACAACACTCTGACTTATATGCAAATTAGAGGAGAAAATAATTTACTTAGCAGACATGTCCATGTCCCCAAACCAATGTTGGGGTAAGTTGAGGCAGGACTCTGGAGGAACATTGCTTGCTGACACAATCTCTGGTTTAACTGGAAGACTAGTGCTTAGGTAGTTTTCTTATGCAGCCCAAGTGCATCCATCTAGGGAATGCCTAGATACTCTGGCCTAGACCCTCCTGCATTAATTAATAATCAGGTCAATCTCCTACAGACTAAATACGATCTAAATGATTCCTCAATCCAGGCTTTTCCCTCAGTGGCCATCTCTCCTAAATCCTGGTGATACTTGGATCTGCATCTTCCTGAGAATCTTACATTTGTTAATGTAAGTAAAAGGTGTATATGTACCAGATAGTAGACGACTCAATTCCTTTCATGTTAATTATTGGTTGATATAAAAAACGGTCCATCCCTTCGTGGGCTCTGCCATCTGTATGGTGGTTCGACTGGGTCATATAAGATACACAGCCGTAATGGGACTGTGCTGGCACATGCCTGGGCAGAGGCCAGTGACTCTCTGAGTGCAAGGCCAGTGGTCTGCAGATAAAGTTCCAGAACAACAAGTGTGCATAAAGAGACTCTTTCCCAAAAGAGCCAAAAAGGAGAGGGAGGAGGGGGATTAAGAACAAGCTGAACATTGAGGCAAGGGGAGCAAGCTAGTAAGCAATACCCCTCCATGTTTATGCCTCAGGATGCTACCTTGGCTTCCTTGATGGTGAACAGCAACCTGTAAGCTGAAATATTCAATCCCTGCCCAACTGCTTTTCATCATGATGTTAATTGCAGCAACATAGAAGAAAACAAGGACATGCACTTTGTCATTCAGCACTCTGGAAGTTTATCTGTATGGCTCATATAGGCTGTTGGGGGAATGAGAGATGTGAGTAAGAAAAATGTAGAGAAGAGACTGAAGGCACATATCTGAATGGACCATTTGGGGAACATGGAAACTTAACTTGCTTTGCACTGAATCTGTCCAAGTCCAGCTTTAATTTAACATGGTTACCAGAGCAACACAAAAGCAGAAGACTCAGCTGGAGGCTGCCAGAGTGAAGTACAACAAACTGGAAAGTTTAAGTAATAAGAAAGTTCCTACCTAGAGAAGAGGAATGCTGGCTTGTTCATCTGAGATCAAAGTTTTGTCAAAGGCTGGATTCTCCACAGGGGTCTCCAGGGAACTCTCAGATGCCCACTTTCTCTCTGTGTCCTCCTAGTTTCTTCCTTCTGTGTCCTGACCTCTTCATATGAGGACAGGAGCCATGCTGGTACAGCGTGACCATGATGGATTCATTTTAAGTCAATCACTATTCAAATCCCTAACTTACAATAAGATTAAGAATCTTTTATATATTATAATATAAAGCACATTAGTGGCATATCACACAATCCTACAGGACAAGCAGTTGTAGAAAGAGCTAACTGTACCTTGAAAGAGATGTTCATTAAACAAAAAAGAAAAGTAAAGATCCCAGTGGACAGACAAAATAATGCTTTGTTGATTTTAATATTCTTAATATTTGTAAAAGACACAACAGCAACTGAGAGACATTACATTATAGTGAAACCTTAGGAACCGGAACTTCCAATATACTATAAGGATCTGTTGACACTGGACTGGAAACCTGTAATAGTTTTGAGATGGGACATAGTTATGTTTACTCTTCCTTTTTGTTTAATTAACAAAGGAATCTTAGGGCTACTTGGTCCTGGTGACATGCCATATTTTCATACAGCACGAATATTAGAGCTGCATCCTCTACCTGTTATCATCACAAATTCTGTTATTGCACCTTGTGCTATTCTACAACCAGGGATCACAGGGGATGTAAAATTATTTAATATAGGTCTATGTATAACATTCCTGCAAAAAGATGCTTTAACTATTTTGCAGTTTTTGTCATGAGCCCTAATGTTCTTTCTCATTGTAGCCATTGTTACCTGTTATTCTCTCACAGCTTTGATATGAGCACATTGCTTCGCATGTGATAGCATGGGTTTGCCAATGCTCATTAATAGTATGAGATTATACACTCCAGGAGAATCTGCCTGGGGAATGGTGCCATCCACCCTGGGCATTAATTAATAGTCAAGTCTAACTCCTACAGACATGCCCACAGACTAAATGTGATCTAAAGGGTTTGTCAATCCAGGATTTCCCCTCAGTGAAAAACTCTGCTAAACCCTGGTGACCCTTGCATCTGCAGTTTCTTGGGGATTTTTAAAATGTAAGTCAAGGTGTATACCAGAAAGTAGACTACTCGATTCCTTTCAGAGTGTAAAATTCAGACCTTGGCCAAGTCTTCTCTCTCCTGCGGTTGCATTGTGTTCCTCGGTGCTCATTTTTGTTGAGAAAAACTTATAATATGACCAACTGTTCTAAGACCGATTTAACCAAGAATCTTCTCTAAGTAACCAAGTGTGGTCACTGGTGTGTCATAGCTTCAGTTGTCCATTTGATACAAATCTACAATCACCTGGAAAGAAGGAATATCAGCAGAAAAACCCTCTCCATCTTGACTGCAAGTTGATAGGGAAAGGTCCAACCCTTTGTGGGTCCTGCCATTTATAGATTGCTTAGCCTGGTCCATATAAGAAACACAGCGGTAATGGGGCTCTGGTGGTCCATATAGCAGTAGAAACTGGTAAATTTCTGAGTACCTGGCATTCTAGTTTACAGAGTGAGTTCTAGAACAACAAGTGTGCCTAGAGAGACTCTGTCTCAAAAGAGAAAAAAGGAGAGCGGGGAGAGAGTAGAAGAGCAGCAGAGCAAGGAGGCATGGGGAGCATGTTGGTAAGCAATATCCTTCTATGTTTCTGCTTCAGGATGCTACCTTGTCTTCCTTGATGCTGGACAGCAACCTGTAAGCTTAAATATCTCTAGCCATGCCCCATCTGCTTTTGGTCATGATGTTAATCGCAGCAACAGAAAAAAAAATTAGGAGTCCACCCTTGTCATCCAGCATTCTGGAGGGTTATCTGTGTTGCTCATATGCTGTTCAGGAATGACAAGAGTGAGTCAGAGGAGTGGGCAGAAGAGACTAAAGGCAGGTGTCTGAACTGACCATTTGGGGAACTGGAGGAGTTACTATCTGGAAACTGGCTGTGCCCTGTATCTGTGCAAGTCCAGTAACACAAAAGTACAAGATTCTCCTGGAGGCTGCCAGAGCAAAGCACCACAAACTGGAGAGCTTAAGTAACAGGAAAGATCCTATCTGGAGAACAAATAGTTTGAATGTAGGGTCTTAGATCAACTCTCTGGCAAGAAATTAGCATGTCTGGAGGGATCTCTAGTGAACTCTCAGGTATTAAACTTATTGCTCTGTCCTCCTAATGTCTTACCTCTGTTTCTGACCTCTTTATATAAGGAGAGCAGCCATGCTGATAGAGGATCCCTACGATGGCTTCACTTTAAGTCACTCACTATTTAAATCCCTACCTTACAATGGTGGTGCAAATGTATCCAATAAGGTGAAGAAACTATTTGCCACGTATAATATAAAGCACATTACTGGTATACCACACAATCCTACAGGAAAAGTCATTGTAGAAAGAGCTAATTGCACCTTAAAAGAGGTGCTTATTTAACTAAGAGGAAGAGTAAAGGCCTCCATGGACAGGTTAAATAATGCTTAATATTGGTGAAAAAGAACAACAACAGCTGAGAGACATTACATTATAGAAAAAACTGAAGAACTAGGACAACCAATATAATATAAGGATCTGTTGACAATGGAATGGAAGTTTGTAATAGTTTTGAGATGGGGGTGTGGCTATGTTCATGTATCTACTGGGAATCAAAAATGTGGTTGCTAACAAAGTTCATAAAGATTAAATCTGATTGCAGAAGACCTCCTACTACCTGAAAATTGAATGTCTTTGCATAGCAAGGGAATCTCAGGGATTCCTGGCATGTGATTCTTTCATACAGCATGGCTATTACAGCTCAAACAGAGGTACAGAGTTCATGCCTTATACCTGCTCAAAAATAGGACAGAAATTTATCTTTAGAAAATTTGTACACCTTGCATACTTCACCAATATATATGTGTGTGCATATATATGTATCTATACTAGTATTTTTTAAAGTTGCTTATTTTTAGAGCAAAAGGTTACATAATAATGAAGACATGGCAAAGCACAGGTGATTCGAAGACTGCCTCAGCTACTCAGAATGTGCATGCAAATCAACATTAAAAAGGTGAGCCAAGGGCTGGAGAGATGGATCTGCCACTAAAGGCTAGGCTCACAATAAAAAAGAGCCAGCCCAAAGAATCAATCCTACAAAACTGGACAGAGTTTTTCCAGCACTTGGTCAATATCTTAATTTTTGTAAGGGTACCCTAAAGATGTTTTTACCCCCAGACAGCAAAAAATAATTTTAGGAACATGACACACCCATTCCCCATAGCCGTGGTGTGTGTTTGTGCTGAGGTATCAATGTTTGTTATTGTCTAGGGGGTTGGTTATAAGTTAGTAAAGGTTACATTTAGGGATTTCTTTCTTTCTCCCCTCTATCCTTCTTACTCTCTTATCTTTCTATTCTGTCTAGTGGTAGGGGAAAGGAGAGAAAAAGGGAATGATAAAAGGGGATATTGAATTATAGGATAAAAGGTAGACTATTGAATCTACTATCCTCAAATATTTTACACTGGTATTGTATATTGAAAGAAATTTAAGATTATTTTGTTGCACCTATGTTTAATATATTGCACATATTATACATTGATTGGAATTTAAAATTATCATGTTCAACTTTTGCTTAATGTATTGTACATATGCAACTCATTTGAAAACATGATGTAACATTCTAGTCGTATGGAAGCTACCTATGGCAAACTGTTCAGGATGGTTGGAGATACAGGTTAGTAGTTAGTCTCCTATAACTTTTACTTGCTGTCTTGTTAGATATTAGTTTAGTAAATTACAGAATATGCCTTATTAAGACTCTTGTATATGCTTTCAAGGTTTTGCAGGTAGTACATAGCTAAAAACATGCAATGTTTGTCTATTTAGATATAGCAAGAGATATAAGTAGTTTGAATGATCAATAGATAAGTGTATATATATGTAGGTAGATAAAGAGATATGATTATGCACTATAGTAAATAAATAGATGATCATCAAACACTTCAGTGATCTACAGAATATGGCATTTAGTAAGAAGGCACCTTTCTGACAGAGAGACACAACCACTCCTGTCTGCACCTCCAATCTACTTCGATGAAGAGGATGGACATAAAAGAAACAAATGTGGCAAAATAGCCACTGGACCATAAAACTGTTCTTGCCTCTACTGCTGTTAGCAGACTGACTGTTCAAATTTTATGAAGCCTGACACTTGGAAATTGACTATCCATCATTGCAGAGACTAGATGGTCCAGTCCTTCAAAATTCCTGCTTCACAGAAAAGGCTGTCAGATATTCTCGGCCAGTAGGATGAAGATTGGATGCCTCAGGAATATAGAAAAACCTTTGGTGACTGTCTAGGTAGTCAACTGTCTGTCATGTCTGTACATTTGTAATCAGCTTGCCAGGACTACCTTCATATTAGATAACATTTTTTCTTAATTCTCTGAAGGGGTTGAAGTCTAAATAGCTATAGTATTTCTACAATTAAGTTTTAGGTGTTTAAGAGATAAAGATATTTTTGTAGGTTCATAAATATAAGTTATAAACATCATTTAGAAAAACATTGGAAATTAAAATAGGACTCACTCAGATAGGATTGATAGTGTAGTTCTTTCTCTAAGATTTTCAAACACAAATGAACTAGAGCTTATAAAAGTAATTTTATGAGATAGCTCCCACAATTATTCTTATTGTATATAGTTATTTGTTTGCTACTTTTATTAATTTATTCATATTACATCTCAATTTTTATCCCATCCCTTCTATCCTCCCGTGCCTCCCTACCTCCTGCTTTCACCCTATTCCCCTCCCCTATGTCTGTGTCTAAGGGGGACCTCCTCTTCCTCTATAGGATCAAGTCTCTTCTATGTAGCCTGTTATCCTTCCTCTGAGTGCCATCAGGAGTCCCCACCAAGGGTATGTGGTCAAATATGGGACACCGGAGTTCATGGGAAAGTCACTCCCCACTCTCCACTCAACTGTCCATTGTCTAGATCTGGATATGGGTTCAATGTTAATGCACGTGTTGTCCATGGTTGGTGCCATAGTTTGAGCAGAACCCCTGGGCCTAGATCAGCCTATCACAATGTTCTTCTTGTACTTTTCTAGGACCTTCTGGATCCTTCTATGTCTCCATCTCACATATTTCTCTTACCTAGAGTCTCAGTAGGATGTCCTCACATCTATCCCAATCTCCTGGTTAGTGAAGAGTTCCTTTGGACATACCTTTTGGGCAAGTGCCCAATTACAAGTGAGTCTTTCTGCTTCTGGGTAAACTCACCCATTAGGATCATTTCTAGTCCCATCCACTTGTTCACCAATTTCTGGATTTCCTTGTTTTTAATAGCTGCGTAGTATTCCATAGTGTAAATGTAGCACAGTTTCTTTATCCATTTTTCAACTGAGGGACATTTAGGCTGTTTCCAGATTCTGGCTATTATGAATAAGGCCGCTATAAACAAACTTGAGCATATGTCCTTTTTTGCTTGTTGAGCCATGTTGTGGATATAGTCTAAGAAGTGGAAAAGCTGTTTTTTTATTAATTTATTCATATTACATATCGATTGCTAGCCCTTCCCTTGTTTCCTCATATTCCTCCCTCCCTCCCTCCCTCCCACTTGTCCCTTCTCCCCTCCCCTATGTCTGTGGGTCTTGAGGAAGCTTTATCCCTGTTTTCTCAGAAAGAGCCAGATAGATTTCCAAGGTGGTTGTATAAGTTTTCATTCCCACCAGCAGTGAAATAGTGTTCCTTTTTCTCCACATCCTTGCCAGCATGTGGTGTCTCTTGAAGTTTTGATCTTAGCCATTCTAATGGGTGTAAGATGGAATCTCAGAGTTGTTTTGGTTTGCATTTCCATGATGACTAAAGACGTTGAGCTTTTTAAAAATGTTTCTCAGCCATTTGATATTCCTCTCTTGAGAATTCTCTGCTTCTCTCTGAGTCCCATTTCCTCATTGGGTTATTTGGTATGGCAGTGTTTAATTTCTTGAGTTCTTTATATATTTAAGATATTAGACCTATGTCAAATGTATGATTGTTTAAGGTCTTTTCCCAATCTGTAGGCTGTCACTTTGTTCTGTTGACAGTGTCTCCTGCCTTACAGAAGCTTCTCAGCTTCAAGAGGTCCCATTTATTAATTGTTGACCTTAAGGCCTGGGCTGTTGGTGTTTTATTCAGCAGTTGTCTGGCATACCAATGTGTTCAGGCTCTTCACCATTTTTCTGCTAACCAATTAAGTGTAGACATCCAGTTAGATGTCCAGCATTATTTGTTGAAGATGCTATAATTTTCCATTAAATAGATTTGGCTTCTTTGTCAAAAATCAAGTGACCATATGTGTTTGGATTCATTTCTGGGTCTTTGATTAGATTCCATGATCAAACAGCCTATTGCTGTTGCTCTGTAGTACAGCTTGAGATCAGGTATGGAGATTCCTCTGGACGATCTTTTATTGAACAGAATTGTTTTTTCTATTCTGGGTTTTTGTTTTCCCATATGAAGTTGAGTTGATCTTTCAGTGTCTTTAAAATATTGTGTAGGTATTTTGATAGGCATTGCATTGAATCTGTAAATGGCTTTTGGTCAGGTGGCCGTTTTTACTATGTTAATTTTCCCGATCCATGTATAAAGGAGATTCCCTCCATCTTCTGATGTCATCTTCAATCTCTTTCTTCAGAGATTTAAAGTTTTTTCTCAAACAAGCCCTTCACTTGCTTGGTTAGAGTTACTCTTAGATATTTTATATTGCTTGTGGCTATCATGAAGGCTTTAGTTTTCCTAATTTCTTCCTCTGCATATTTGTCATTTGTATATAGGAAGGCTACTCACCTTTTTTGAGTTAATTTTGTATCCAGCCAATTTGATGAATGTTTTTGAGCTGTAGAAGTTTTCTGGTAGAAATTTGGTAGTCACTTATGTACACTATCATATCATCTGCAAATAGGGATAATTTGACTTCCTCCTTTTCCATTTGGATCGCCCTGGTCTCCTTTAGATGTCTAATTGCTTTGGCTAGTACTTGAAGAAATATATTGAAGAGATATGGAGAAAGTGGACAGCCTTGTATAGTCCTCAATTTTAGAGGAATTTCCTTGAGTATCTCTCCATTTAATTTGATGTTGGCTATTGGCTTGCTGTATATAGCCTTTATTATGTTTAGGTATGAGCCTTGTATTCCTGATCTCTCCAGAACTTTAAAACATGAATGGGTGTTGGATTTTGCCAAATGCTTTCTCTGTATCTAAGGGGATGATCATGTAATTTTTTTCATTCAGTTTGTGTCTATGGTGGATTGTATTGATGCATTTCCATATATAAACTGTCCCTGCATGCCTGCAATAAAGCCTACCTGGTCATGGTGAATGACATCATTGATATGTTCTTGTATTCGTTTTGCCAGTATTTTATTGAGTATTTTTGTATCAGTGTTGATAAGAGAAATTGGTCAGAAATACTTTTTTGTTAGGTCTTTGTGGGGTGTAGGTATCAACGTGATTCTTGCCCCATAGAATGAATTTGGTAATGTTCCATCCATTTCTAATTTTTGGAGTAGCTTAAACAGTATTGGTATTAGCTCTTTTTTGTAGGTCTGGTAGAATCCTGCATTGAAACCATCTGGCCCTGGGCTTTTTTTTTTCTTTTTTCTTTTTGCCTGGGAGAGCGCTAATTATTGCTTCCTTGTCTTTTTGAGAGATAGGACTATTTACATTTTGTTTAATCTGTTCTTGATTCAGTTTTGGCAAGTGTAATCAAGAAACTTGTCCATTTTCCTTAGATTTTCAAATTTTGTGGCTTATATGTCTTTAAAGTAGAATCTTATGATTCCTTGTATTTTTTCAGTGTCTATTGTTATGTCTTCTTTTTCATTTATGATTTTGTTGATTTGGATATTGTCTTTCTGCCTTATAGTTATTTTGGCTAACAGTTTGTCTATGTTATTGATTTTCTCAAGGTACCAGCTCATGCTTTTGTTGATTCTTTGAATTGTTCTCTTTGTGTCTACTTTATTGATTTCTTCCTTGTGTTGATTATTTCCAGACATCTATTCCTCTTTGGTGTTTCTGCTTCTTTTTTCCCTAGGGCTTCCAGATGTGTTGTTAAGTTGCTTCTGTGGGATGTTTCCAATTTTTTTATAAAGGCATTTAGTGCTATGAATTTTTCTCTTGGCATAACTTTCAATGTGTCTCACAAATATGGGTATGTTTTCTCATCATTTTCATTGAATTTCAGGAAGTCCTTAATTTCTTTCTTATTTCTTCCCTGATCCAGGTGTCATTAAGTAGAGAGTTGTTTACTTTCCATGTGTTTAGGCTTTTTGTTATTTCTGTTGTTGTTGAAGTCCAGCCTTAGAAGATGATGATCTGATAGGCTACAAGGTATTATTTCAATCATCTTGTATCTGTTGAAGCTTGATTTGTGACTCAGTATGTGATCAATTTGGAGAATGTTCCATGGGGTGCTGAGAAGAAGGTATAATCCTTTGTGTTTGGGTGAAAAGTTCTGTAAATATCAGTTAGATCCATTTGATCATGGCATTGGTTAATGATGTTATTTATTGGCTTAGATTTTGTTTTAATGACCTACCCTTCAGTAAAAGTGGGGTTTTGAAGTATACCACTATTAATGTGTGGGGATCAATGTGTGGTTTAAGCTTTTTTACTAGTTCTCTTGCAAATGTGGGTGCCCTTGTATTTGGAGCATAGATGTTCAGAATTGCGATGTCATCTTGGTTGGTTTAAGCTTTGAAGTGAGTATGAAGTGTCCTTCCTCATCCCTTTTGAGAAATTTTGGTTGAAATCTATTTTATACATATTAAAATGTGTACACCATCTTGCTTCTTGTGAACATTTGCTTGGCATATTTTTCCAGGCTTTTACTTTGAGATAATGTCTGTCATTGTGGCTGAGATATGTTTCTTCAATGCAGAAGAATGTTGAATCTAGTTTATGCAACCATTCAGATAGTCTGTGTCTTTTTATTGGAGAGTTGAGACCATTGATGTTGAGAGGTATTAATGACAAATGACTGTTAAGTCTCTTAATTTTTGATGTTGGTTACAGTAGAAAGTTTGTCTGGTTGTGTTTTTGTGATGGTGAAGTTATCTATTTCCCATGGAATTTTAGTTGTGGTTTGTCCCTTTGTGGTGGAGTTTTCCATCTAGTAACTTCTGTAAAGCCAGATTTGTGGATATGTACTGTTTGAATTTGTTTTTGTCATGGAATATTTTGGTTTGTCCATCAATGGTTATTGATAGTTCTCTGAGTACAATAGTCTGGCCTGGCATCTGTGGTCTCTTAGGTTTTACAGGACCTCTATCCAGGCCCTTCTGGGTTTTATGGTCTCTGCTGAGAAGTCGAGTGTAATTCTGATATGTTTGCTGTTGTATGTTACTTTGCCTTTTTCTCTTGATGCTTTTAACATTCTTTCTTTGTTCTGTATATTTTGTGTTTTTATTATTATGTGTTGGGAAGATTTTCCTTTTTGGTCTAATCTCTTTGGTGTTCTGTAGGCCTCTTGTATGTTTGTATGCATCTCCTTCTTTAAATCTGGGGATTTTTCTTCTACAATTTTGTTGAAGATATTTTCTGGGCCTTGGATTCAGGTGTTTTCTCTTTCTTCGATGCCAATTGTTCTTATCTTTCATCTTTTCATGGTGTCCTTGATTTCTTGGATATTCTGTCTCATGAATTTTTCAGATTTAGCATTGTCTTTGATAGTTGCTTCGAATTCTACAATTGCATCTTCTAGTCCCGAGATTCGTTCCTCCATTTCTTGGATTTTGTTAGAGAAGCTCACCTCCGTGTTGTTTACTTTCTTTTTTAAAGTTCTCTCATTCCTATTTTTTCTGTCTGTGCCTTTATTACTGTTTCCATGTTCATCTTCAGATCTTGAGCTGTTTTATGTATTTCCTTCATCTCGTTGTTTGTATTTTCCTGACTTTTTTTTCCAGTGCCTCTCTATAGGCCTCTTTTATGTCTTCCACCTGTTTGGCTGCATCTTTCTGCATTGGATTATGGATTTTATTCATTTCCTCCATTATCATCTTCATTACTAAGGACTGGGGTCATTCTCTTGTGTTTCGATTGTGTTTGAGTTCTCAGGGTTACTTTCTTGGGCTAGCTGGGATCTGTGGATGCCAAGTTGTTTTAGTTTTGTTGTTTGCATTCTTACACTGTCCTTTAGTCATCTTGCTACCTCTAATGTTGGGTGGTAGCTTCTGATGTCCTTCACTGATCTTTGAGTGTGGGTAGTTAGTGAGTGATTATAGGTCATGTGACCTCGCCTGTGGGGATCAGGGAATTCTCCAGACCCAGCAGCGAACATAGTTTCTTTTCCAGGACACTTTGTTCTAAACCTTAAGCTCCTGATTGGGTCAGCAGAAGTAAGCTTCTGCCGATCCCATTCACACTACTGAGAGGATTCAGATTAGCTGTTTTGGGAGCCACTGTTTAATTTTATGTGCTGACACCTCGGGTCATTCCAGACACTCCCAAGCATGTAGGAGACCCTGCTAAGCCATAGGGACTATTGCTATATCGGCCCAATTGTCCAGGCTCAGTCCTTTCTTGTCCAAAGACAAGTTCATACCTGATCAATCTAGATAGTGGACCAGTCAAGATTGCACACCTTTGCTGGTTCAGACCCACTGAGCTGTGGGTGCTATTCAGAACCCCTTCCAGACCCTTAGCACCGTCCAGCTTCTCTGAAGAGCATGGGAGTCTCTGATAGGATGTGGGGACTCTCCTGGCTAACTTCCATCAGACAAATTTTGCATGCTCAGTCTGCCAAGGTCGACTGCCTGGCTCTGCCAAGACCTGCCCAGACCCTGCATGCTGTTGCTGGGTACAGTGGGATTCTCTGCGGCCTCTAGGGCTCCCAGTGGACTGGGATGGTGTGGTTGGGGGTGTCTGAGGACAGATTTACTTGTTTCCCTGAGACCTCCCCAGGGCACGAGCTCTGCATTCCACTCTCACACACACTGTGCCTGAGCTATAGAGGCCAGCTGCAGTCTGCAGGTGTGTTCCATTCCAAAGTCTGGAGAGTGGGTTCAGGTGTTATATGGTCTGTTGTTTGACCCAGGGCCTACCCCACCTGTAGTCTGCACTGTGCAGGACCCCACTCTCCTACTGTTCTCCAGTTCTTGCAGTCTGTGGCTCCCAATCTGGTCCCTGGTCTCCATGCCGTAGATCAGATACAGTGTGTGATAGGCACCACCATCTTGGAACCACCACACTTTAGGGTTTTGAAATATATTCTTATGTCACACCTACTTCATGAAGAGCCTTTTATAATAAAACTATTGTGTCTTATGAAATACCTGTTCTACATCTGTTGTGATGCCTCAGCTAATGGAAAGTACAATGAGAATGCCTCACCCTGGGAAAAGAACTTCTATGACTCACCCCTGCCAGGTAAATATTCCCTGTGGCTTCCTGTGGTCTAAGGGAGGTGAGATAGAAAGACAAAACACTGGGGTGAAAAGAGAAGGAAGCTCTCCACTCTGATGTCTAGTTGATTTGTCATTCTAGCTGGCAAAGCAAGGATGCTCCATTCACCCCATATACTGCCAGAACTGCCTGCAGAGATAATGGGGTTCTCTTAAAGACATCTCAGCTAAAAATTATGAAAGACAAACTAAGGCAGGCCTACTTACGCCCTAAATGATTTCTAACCATAATACTTTTAGCACTTCTTATTCCTGGTAACACCCCTCATAAATCCACTTTACAATTTTATATATAAAGGGAAACTCTTTAACCCATCAACTTGCTGTGAATTACATTGAATGATGGGGGACCAAGGTGTTACTCTCCCTTGAGATTCTTGTACTCACACTTAGGATGCCTTACTTCTTCCCTGGACACCTCTCTAGTAAGTTGTGTGCTGAAGGGCAAAGCTTTAAAAGTCCTTTAATGAGCTTTGCTTCCTGCTGCCTTTTCCTTACACCTTTGCCATAGCAAAGCCAAGGATCCAGCTTGACCAGAGATCATGCACTAATTGAGAAAGGAAATTCTGCAGGCTACACAGCCTGGAGTTCTTACTCAAACCTTGACTTTAAGTAGCAAAATTTAAAATCCTTATTTGGCTTAGGAATTTGAGGCAAAGACAAAGGGTGCCATAATAGTTGCTTGCTTGTGAGGGTTGAGAGTCAGTCCAGGACTCCCTGTCTGTAGTTTCTGGCATCTTGGACTCCAAGGGCTGTACATATGTCACCCTGTGAGTATCTCTCTGAGTACACATTTCTCTTTGGTGTAACAGGGGCAGGGTTCTAATGACCTCATCTTAACTATCTTAAATGTTAGTATCTGTAATGACACTATTTTCAAATAAGGTCAAATTCTAAGGCTCCAAGACATGAGTAGGAAATGACATCATGAATGAGGGACACCATTCAACAATTAGCATGTTAGAAAATATCTGCTTTAAAAAATAATCTTAATTTATCAAGACAGGGTTTCTCTGTGTAGCCTTGACTGTCCTGGAACTTGCTCTGTAGTCCAGGCTGGCCTTGAACTCAGAGATATACCTGTATCTGCCTCCTGAGTGTTGAATTGATCAGTTAGACAACTGCTTGAATGACCACCATATAAACTGCAATGATTACCAACCTTGTTTATCAAAGCCTAATATAAAAATAGTTGACTTCTTATTCACACCAAGTTCTCTTAGGTTAACAAAATATTCAAGAATCACTGTCCTTCATTCTATAACCCAGTTTCCCAGTGTAAGGGCCAGACAAACTCCATTTTGAAAAAGAAACTTAATTTTGTGTTACACTTGGCTATGAGTTGAACCTATATACCAGAAAAAAACCACAAAGCAATCTGAAGAGAAAAATTCCCATAGAAACACAATCTGCTCACCTTGAGACAACATCTAGAGTTCAATATACTCTCTTCTGGTGAAGTGGACCAGCAAGTGGTCTGGCACATAGCAACAACCAGTTAGGAGAAGTCAGGCCGAAGTTCCTAACACCACACCCCAGATACATTCTAAGCAGTTTGTGGTCTGGCATGACTGCTTTAGCCAATTTTTTATGGGACAACTTGTGCCTACAACTGTTACCCAACCTTGAAATGCCAAGGTGCGTAACTCCCTGCTTGCAGTTTTTCTGTGCAATCCTATACTGTAAAACCTGTTTCTTTGTCTAAAACCTATAAAAGCTCATCTCAATTTATACTCAGGGCCACTTTCCTGTATCTGCTGTGTCAGTGCCTAGGAGGTGTGGCCCAGGCTCAAGCTGCAATAAAGATTTCCTTGAGATTGCATTTGGACTTGGCTCTTGGTTAGTCTGTTCTGGAGCCTCTCACAATTTAGGCATAACATATGGCTGGGAACCCAAGCAACTTCTGACCCAAGGGGAGTCTAATCCAGCAGTGTGGTTTTGTTCTTGTTTGTCTTTCTCTCAGTCTTACATTAACTTTATGGTCTTGAGACAATTATGTATATATAGTGATCATGTTGGCTGAGTGGACATACTAGACAATAGAGTTCACAGGGGTCTAGAAGATGTTGCAGATGCCATGGGTGACACAGAGGGCTCCTATTTGTAGATCTCAGGTTCATATGTTGGGACAAGGCTGGTAGCTCCCATGGCTTAGTATGGGACCAGTGTCCGATTTTCAGTTTTGCTTCTGATCATATCTTGGGTGTGCTGTTACTCTTACTAATTTTTTCTTGTTGTGTTTATGACTTTCTATTACTCTTTATCTGACTGAGACTTGGATGGAAGGCAGGACAGACCACATCCCCCATATATTTAATAAGTGACTGTTCACTAAGTCACTCTTTTCTATCACAATGGACAATTTTAGGAAAATTAGTTTAACTATTTAAATGTTTTATGATTTATATTCTAAAAAGTGGCCAAGATTCATCTCCTGGACATTAGTTCTAACTCATTTCAAACATTCTCAGAAAAAGAAAGAGCAAAAGCTAATAAACTAGCTCTGTTCTTGGAGCCAGGTTGGGAATCTTTTTCCTAGATGAAATTGGCAACAAGCCCAGGGCTGCCTGAACCATAATGATGTGTTCTAAACTCCAGTAGGCCCAAAAGGCTCCACATGGTGAGTCAGGGCCAACTAACAACAAAAGGGAGGAATAGGTGGATGAGCAGCGGGAGCTAATATGGTAGTTTTCTTCTCCTATTTAAAAAGGCAAAAACTTTGCCTCCTGCAAATGCCTGTGTCTCTTTGTGAGTAATGGGGAAAAAATGAAAATATATATACAATCTGAGAATATAAAAGTTTAATTTACAAGGATCTACAATATTAGGAGGTCTAAGAAAGTATTGTGTAAATGCTAAAAAGTCTACGGAGTACTTAAAAGTGGGTAAATAAAGTTATAGAAGAAGTATTTGAGGGTCTTAGAAAGTGCTTAATGGTAAGTGGAAAGGCATAACAGTTACACAATGTTTTAGGTATGAGTAGTAGAGATACAATAATAAATTAAGTCATATAATAATGAGACCAATAGAGTTATGATAAGTTGCTGAAGCACTAACTGCTTATTAATTAGTCAGAAGCTCAAGATTTTAATTTCCCTTTGGTTATCTTCTGAATATAAATGTAAGGGTGCTTCCCATTGTGATAAAACCAAGTCAATCCAATCAGTATATCATGGTTTTCCAGACTGAAAAATACTGTTTTGCTTTTACAGTCTCACACATAAGTGTACTCTGGTTGTCTTATAGACCTAATGAAAATTTTTGTCTAGTCTATACTTGTCTAAGCAGATTTTAACCTGGATAACAGACTCCACCCAGAGATCACCTGTAGATTGCAAGCTGCTGAGATCTGGACCTGCTAAGTGCTGAGGTAAACCAGTCCTGCAAATGTGACTACTCCCTCTGTCAAGTAGATGGGATAAACAAATACTTTCAATACGTCTCCCATTACATAGCCTTTGACTAGCTTTTCACCCTTTCTGGGCCCCTAATAACCGTGTCCTAATGCCAGCTAGAAGAAGCTGCAGAAGACACTACATCATAAATTACCCCACTTAGTAGACTGAAATGCTATGTCAAAAACAAGACTCTCTGGCAGAAGGTACATATAGGCCCTTAGTTCTGTTTTTCCCAGTCTGGCAAGGCCAAGAAATCAGGGGGCACTGCTTGACAAAATTCCAGTGCCCCAACAATCAGGTGTCCTTAAGGCCTGCTTGACAAACTTCCAGTACCTAGATGCCTCAGATTGATCCTGACTACAGAAGTTCCTGTTAGAGGCTTCTCACCAAAGGCTAGAATTGAACATTAGTAAAAGCTGATACTAATAAAAACTAATACAGTCATTGATGATTCCCTGGGAAAATATAGCTATGTAGAAAATTGAGTCATTCATAAAACTTATTCAGATTTATTGGTAAATTAATATATGAGTTCAAATTCATTATTAAACTATCAACAAACAACGCTGGTAAACAATTTAAAAAATTTCAGAACAATAAAGAAGAAAATTTTAGAGGAACGTTGAAGTCTGACAACCTATAGTCAAAATCATTAGGTCTTCATACTCAGCTGTGGAAACAAGGAACTAGTTTAGAAAGCAAAGAGATCCTGACCATGCCATTCTCAACAGACATTGGTGCTTACCTAGAAGCAAAAGAAAACAATTTTAAAATTCTAAGTTTCCTTCACTGGATTAAAATAAGGATTCCCGAAATAAGTGGGCAAATGGACTTACCTAGAAATTAATCATAATGAGTGAATTCACTCAGAAGCAAAAAGAGACAAATGGTATATACTCACTTATATCGAGACACTAGCCCAAGAGGCATGTCTCATGAAAGACTTTACTTACTAGGAAAGTGGGTCAGAGGGGAGGACATCCTATTGGGACCTTGGAAACCTACAAGAAGAACATTATGATGGGTAGATGTGGGTCCTGGGGTCCTGCTCAAACTATGGCACCAGCCAAGGAAAATATGGCAAATAAACTTCGAACCCCTACCCAGACCTAGTAATGGACAGGATAGTCTCCATTGTTGAGTGGTGAGGAAGTCCTGACTCTCATACAAACTCTGGTGCTCATTTTTGACCATGTCTCCTTTTTGGGGAGGCGTGGTGGCACTCATAAAAAGAATAACAGGCCACCAAGAAGAGACCTGATACCTTATGAGCATATACATGGTGAGTAGGTCCCCCTTATTCACAGACATAGGGGAGGGTAGTAGGGGGAAGTAGGAGGAAGGGAGGAATGGGAGGATACAAGGGATGGGCTAACAATTGAGATGTAATATGAATATATTAATAACATATTAAAAAGGAAAATGCATTGAACTAAAAGTTTATGATGAGGTTAAAGGAAGACATTGGAAACAGTCTTAAAGTTCTACTAGTTTTCTATTGTTTACAAAACTACAGTAAAGATAGAAATTGTGTTGATATAGAAGTTCAAAACAAAGTCACCGAGACAGGTATATTATCTCAGTGAACTACCTGCCCTTCTGAGTAGCCTTGACAAGCCAGGACTTTCCTGATGTTCTAGAAAGACAAAGTGACCAGCTGTTTTTAAGTTAAAAAAAGGCCACTTAATATTTTTAAAAGATAGCTAAAATAAGGAAAAGAAAGGATTAATTAAGGGTCAAGAAGACAAGTTTAGGGTACCAGGTGGAGGGATTAATCTTTGACCTATTAATCATATGACAAATCAAAACAAAAATCAAATAGAGTTACTTTGTTTAATATCTTTTGTAACTGCAAGGCTTTACGATAACAATCATAAGGAAGAAAATTTTTAGATTTTTGTCCTAAAAGTTAATTTTTAGTTGTCAGGAAATTTGCTGTTTGCTTACTTTGTTTTCTTTGTTCCTATATACTTATGTAACCAAAAAGATTTCAAGCTGTGTAATCAATGATGAAAGATTTTAGGGAAATAATTTTGTGTATAAATAAATCTTCCAAGAGACATAAGTTTTTAGAGGAGGTAGGCCATTAAGGCTTCCGCTCTGTCCCATCTCTCATCAAAAGAATTGAATGGTGTCCCAAGTCTGATTCTTCCTTCCCTTTTCGATCTTACACCCTACAGCATGGCCCAACTCTAATCTGGCACCAGTGATGATTTGTGCCCCTCTTAAGAGAGACTTTATATTTTGCTTGTTGAAGCCCATGTTAATAATGGTTTGAATTATAGTTCAGCTTGTCTCCAAGTCTGACCACTTAAATTTCCATGATTCGGATCCTTGTTCATTTTGTTTCTCCTTCTCAGTTTCAGTCCTTGTATCCTAAACAGGCTAATACAATTAATAAAAGAAAGACTAGCTTTCATCGAACTTATGGTTAACAAAGTCTATTATCAGACCATACAAAACATGGATCTGGACAGTTGTGCTATGCAAAGAACATAAAACCCCTGGATTGAGCTTTCTCATCTCTAAGAGAGAGGGAAATGTAAGGACCAGACAAAAAAAGAAATTACCTTTTGTCATAAACCTGGCAAAAGGCTGAACCCAGATTCCAGGAAAACCACAAAGTAGATTAAACCAAATAATACCCCTAAACACAAACAGGTCACCTAGAGAAAGCACACAGAGTCCAAATGTACACTCTGCTGCTCTCAGAAAACCAAAGAGAGAGGAGGTGGGAAGAGGAGGAGAAGAATGAAGACAGAGAACAGAACATCGTAGTGCTGGCATTCAGGGCTAGAGAGAATCCACCTCATGCAAGAACTCCTCTTCTTCACTTCCCAAGAAGGTTGAGCATCTTTTGAACTTAACCGAGAGTTAGAATGTCCTTCTGTAGTCAAATGAACGACTGA
Source organism: Acomys minous (assembly GCF_964271855.1). NCBI lineage: Eukaryota > Metazoa > Chordata > Mammalia > Rodentia > Muridae > Acomys > Acomys minous. The sequence goes on from NC_140487.1 coordinate 115,003,721, forward strand.
TGGATGAAAAGAACAAACCAGGCAGAATCGACATTCCCTTTCCTATTTCCATATGTCACAGCTTATTAAGAACATAGGAAAACTGTATGTGGAGAAACACTCTCCCTCCCTCCATTACTCACAGCCTTGGCCACTCTTGGAAGTGGCTTCTGGGAGGGGAATGGCGGCCATACCCAAATGGGCTTTTGGAAAGTTCCCCAGGCAGTTGCTGAGCCCAGTTTCTCAACAGGTGAGGGAGGATTCAATATCAGCTGAAATTTATTATGGTGCCAATCCAAGGAATTAAGGAAAGAATAACTATTTAAGGACAGTAGGAGTTCAGAAAAAAGAAGACAGGCACTTGAAAAAACAACTGCATCAGCATCCTATAGGCAATTCTCCCTAGGCTACACTTCCTGGAGTCCTGACCCCATCCACTCACTGTAAGTAGATCTTAATTGAGTTGACGCTCTGAGGCAGAAACAACAGGTGGCCAGATGGTTGGATCCTTGTAAGGGCTCAGAATCAGTCCAAGACTCTCTGGCTGCTGTTTCTGACATCTTGGACTCCTTGGGTAATAGAAATAGGACCCTCTGATTGCTTCTCTGAACCCACATTTCCCTTTTGTGTATTAAGTTTAGGGTTCAAATGAGCTTGCTTTTACTATCAGAATAAGGTCATATTCTAAAGCTCAAGAGAAGAACAGGAAATGAGGTCAGGAAAGGGGAACACCATTCATTCAATAAAATAGTCAAACAAAATCTGCCTTTTAAAAATATCTTGGTTTTTCAAGATATGATTTCTCTGTGTAGCCCTGGATATCCTGGAACTTTCTAGGTAGTCTAGGTTGGCCTTGAACTCAAAGATCCACGTTCCCCTGTCTCCTGTTTGTTGTGAGGCTTGCACCACCACCTCCCAGTGGCTGAAAAATCTGCATTTTACCAAATGAAGTAAATTTGAATTTTACATGTGGACATCTGCTTGAATGACTCACAGTATGAACTACAGTGTTTACCGATCTCATTTATCAGTAGTTTAATACAAAAATATTTCATTTCTTACCCATACTGGGTTCTCTGATTGATTTGTACAAATATACACGTGTATGTCTAAAAAAGAAGTATAATAATGAAAGTGGGAAAAATGCTAGCTCAGGTTGGAGAAATGGCTCAGCCATTAAAGGCTAGGCTCCCAATCAAAACAGGTCTACTCCAAAGAATCAAGCCCCAAAAACTGGACAGAGTTTTTCCAGCACTTGTCCAATATCTTAATTTTCTAATAGTACCCAAAAGATGCTTTTATTCCAGGACAGCAAAAAGAAATTTGAAGAACATGCCATCTTGATTTATCACAGGTAGGATGGCTGTTTGTGGTTGGGTTAAATGTTTGTTATTGATTGGGGGCATTGGTTATAAGTCAGTAGAGGTTACATTTAGGGATTTATTTCTTTCTCACCTCTATCCCTGTAGTTCTCTTATCTTTCTACTCTATCCAATATTAGGGGAAAGGAGGGAAAAGGGAATGATAAAAGGGGGATATAGAATTATAGAATAAATGATATATTATTGAATCATCTATACTCAAATATTTTACACTGGTATTGTACATCGATAGAGACTTAGATTTTGTCCAGCTTTTGCTTAATATTGTACATAGGCAACTAATTTGAAAACATGATATAACATTCTAGCCTTATGAAAGTTTACTATTGCAAACTGTTCAGGATGGTTGGAGATACAAGTTAGTGGTTAGTGACCTATACATTTTACCTGTAGTCTTGCTAGATAATGTTTGGTGAATTACAGAATAAGCTTCATTCAGTCTCTTGTATATGTTTTAAAGGTTAAGCAAATAGAACATAGCTAGCAATAAGCAATGTTTGTTTACTTAGATGTACTGAGATAGATACATAAGTCAACTAGTCAATACATTGGTAGGTTTCTGATTAGGTAGACGATAGATAGAAAGATAGATAGATAGATAGATAGATAGATAGATAGATAGATAGAAATTTGCAGTATAGTAAATAGATGATCTTCAAACACTTCAGAGATCTACAGAATGTGGCATTTAGTAACAAAGGGCTTTTCTGACAAACACATCTGCTCCTGCCAGCACCTCCAATCTAGTTCAATGAAGAGGATGGACATAAAAGAAACAAATGTGGCAAAATAGCCACTGCACCAAAAACTGTTCTTGCCTTTAATGCTGATAGCAGACAGACTGTACAAACTGTGATCAAGTATGACCATGGGGAATTGTCTATCCAGCTTTGCAGAGACTAGATGGGACAGTTCTTCAAAATTTCTGCTTCACAGAAAAGTCTGTCAGATACTCTGGGCTGGTAGGCTGAAGACTGGATGCCCCAAAGATACAGAAAAACCTCTGATGACTTTCCAGGCAGTCTACTCTCTCTGTTGTGTCTATAAATTTAGAATCGGCTTGTCAGAACTTCCTTTATATTAGATAATATTTTCTTCTTAAGTCTCTGATGGGGTTGCAGACTAGAAAGCCATAGCATTACTACAGTTAAGTTTCAGAGTTTTAAGAGATAAAGACATATGTATAGGTTGATATATATAAGCTATTATAAGAAAGTGATTTAGGAAAACTTTGGACAGTATGTGAGGTATATTCTTTTTCCATATATAATTTGTTAAGATTTTTTTAATCATAAATTGATTGTATCTTGCAACATACGTGTTCTACATCTTATGCGAAGGATCAGTCAATGCAGAGTGGAATGGGAAAGAATCACCCTGGGAAAACCACCTTTATGACTCTTCCATGCCAGGTAAGTATTCACTCTGGCTTCCTGATAAGAGCAAAGCTCCTGCAAATACGTAGTTTAAGGAGGTGAGATAGAAAAAACAAAAAGTGGGTTGATATGAGAAGAACACCCTTCACAATGAAGTCTGATTGGTTTGTCTTTCCTGTTGGCATAGCCAGGATGCTCCATTCACCACAGACAATGTCATGCCTTCCCTTGGAGATCCTGGTGGTTTCCCTAAAGACATCTCAACTGAAAAAATTTAAAGCTAAACTAAGCCATGCCTACTTAGGGACAAAATGATGTCTAACCTTGATTTGTTTTTTTTTCACTTTTTATTCCTGGCAAAATGTCTCATAAATCCATTTTACCACTTTGTTCATAAAGGAAAATTCTTTAACCCTTCAACTTGCTGTGAATTAACAGAGTGAAGGGGAACAATTTAACTCTAACTTCAGAAGCCTGCAGCAGCACTGAAGATGTCTCACTCCTCCCCTGGATACCTCTCTAGTAAGCTCTGTACTTAAGGCCAATGCTTTGAAAGTCCTTTAATGAGCTCTGCTTCCTGCGGCCTTGTTCTGACACTTGTCCCATAGCAAAGCCAAGAACCAAATTTGACCTGAGTGTAAGGTCTAAGTAGGGAAGGAAACTCCCCAGGCTACACACCCAGGAGTGCTAATCCCATCCCCTCACTGTAAGTACCAGATCTTAATGTGTTTAAGGCTCTGAGATAGAGACAGGAGGTAGGCTGATGGTTGCATCCTTGTGACTGCTGAGAGTCAGTCCAGGACTCTCTGACTGTAGTTTGTGAAATCTTGGACTCCTTGTGTAGTAGAAATATCACACTACGATCACCTCTTGAACTGACCTTTCCATTTTGTGTATTAGGGTGTGGGTTCTAATGTCCTCATCTTAACTATCTTAACTATTAGGATCTGTAATGACAATACTTCCCAATATTGTCATATTCTAAGTCTCCAAGATATGAAAAGGAAAAGAGGTTATGAAAGAGAACACCATTCAACCCTTAACATATTAGAAGAAAATCTGCTTTTTAAAAATAATCTTGGGTTTTCAAGAAAGGGTTTCCATATGCAGGCTCTCATGACATGGAACTTGGTCTATCATCCAGGCTGGCTTTGAACTCAGAGATACACCTGCCTCTATCTCCTCAGTGTTGTCATTAAACACATGCATTGCCATTTTCGGGTGACTGAAAATCTGCATTTAGCAAATGAATAAATTTCACTTTTCAGGCTGACATCTGCTTGAATGATTCACAGTTTAAACCACAAAAATTACTAACCTTATTTATCCATAGATTAAGAAAAAATATTTGTCCTCAAACTCATACTGGGTTCTCTGAGTGTAGCAGAATATTCCAGAATCATTGTTTTTCATTCCATGTCCCAGCCTCCCAGGGTAAGAACCAGAGAAACTTCATTTTGTAAAAGAAACTCCATTTCATGTTCAAGTTGGCCAAAGGGCTAAATTCAGTTCCAGGAAAAATTACAAGGCAGTCTGAGTAGAAAATTTCCCTCAGAAACACAGTCAGCTGTCATTGAGAAAACACCCAGAGTCTACATATACTCTGCTGGTGAAGCTGGCCAGTAGGTAGCCTGGCACATAACACCTACTAATTAGGAGGACAATAACTGAGTTTGTAATGCCCCTGAGATACATTCTTAGCCCTTTGAGGTCTGGCATGATTGTTTCAAACAATCTTTGATATAGGTCAACTTGCCCCTGCAACGGTTACCGAGCCACCAATCACCAAGGCTTGTCACTCCTTGCTCTCAGTTTTTCTGTCCAATCATATACTGAAAAACCCATTTCTTTGTCTAAAGTCTATTAAAAACCTGTCTGAATTTAGACTTAGGGCCACTTCCCTGCATCTGCTGTATCAGTGCATAGGAGGTGTGGACCTGGATGGAGCCTGCAATTAAGACTTCCTTTGCAATTGTGTTTGTATTTGTCTCTTGGGTGGTTTTATTTGTTGATCTCTCATGATTTGGGCAAAACATATGGCACATTGGCCAGGAACCCCCTATACTCCTGACCCAATGGGTGTTGAATCCGGCAGTTATTTGTTTGTTTTTGTTTTTCTGGCTCTCAGTGTTATTTTTATTTTGCTCTCTCAAGACAATTATGTATATCTAGTGGTCTAGATATGTATGTCTAGTGAGTGGACATGCTTAATGTTGGAAATCCAAGGAGTATGGAAGATGTTCCAGATTCCATGGGTGAGGACATAGTGCCCCTATGTGAAGAACCTCAGGTTCATGTGTTGGACAAGGAGATTGCTCCCATGGCACAGCATTGGGATGGTGTCTCATTTCCAGTTTTGCATCAGATCGGATCTTGGGTGTGCTGGTACTGTTATTATTGTCTTTGTCTGGTGTTCATGTCTTCCTTTGCTCTTTTTCTGATTGAGACTTGGACAAATGATGGGACAGATGACCTCCCCCCCAATGTTAATGACAGACTGTAACAACCCCCTTTTTCATTATGATGGACACTTTTAAGGAAATTAGTTTACTTATTTTAATGCTGTTTTATATATTGTATTCTAAACAAGGGCCAAGATTCATTTCCTGAGTGTAAATTCTGTCTCATTTCAAAATTTCTCAGAAAAAAAGCAGCAAAAGCAGATAAACTAGCTCTGTCCTTGGAGCCAGGTTGAGAGTCTCCTTCTTTTATCAAACTGGCACCAAGCCCAGTGATACCTCAACCCCATTGATGTGCGCTGAACTCCAGAAATCCCAGAAGACTCACCATGGTGGGTGTAGGGGCACTACCCACAATGGGGAGAATAGGTGGCTGAGCAATGGGACCTAATGTGGTCAGTCTTTCCAGAAGCTCGGTGGTAAGAGATAAACAGATGAAGTCACCAATCAAATACTTTTCAGTTCTAGCAGTTGTTGGACTTCTTGACAATCGGCTCTGCATAATGTTCACTATGGGCGCTGCCCATTTCCAATAGGGGCTTGTGTGCAGAAACATCCTACGCAGGATGCCAAACTCAGATAGTCCACGTTTCTCTATTATCTTTAACAAATTCTGCCCTTAATATTTAATACTTAATTGTAATATCCATTTAGAATTATGATATAAAAGAACAAAGTTAATGATAACAGTAATATACTAATGAGGCAGATAGCAATATGCTCCTCCCTTGAAACTACAGCTAAAAACGTTTTTAAAAATTGTGTCTGTTTTACTACATGTCTGCTTCTAATTGGTTTTAATTAGACAATTAGAAAAACGTCTAAATTTACTATATATTGTACATCTTCATTATAAATTATTGGTTATTGAATATGGTTAAAAAATTTTAACATATGTATAAATCGTTAACTTTACCTTGTAATTTAAGGCTGGAGCCATTCTAAACAGCAAAGGAAATGAGACAACTTAGGAAACAGGTCTCAACTTGCACAAGACATAAAATTTGAAACCATGTTTCTTTAATAAAGATATTAAATATGCACCTCCAGTATGTATCTGAAAACTCTTATCTAAGGGTTTGTAAATTGCTCATTGAGTACGATGTTTCAAATATAAGTTCAAACTCTACTTTGAATATATATGTGTGCATGTGCATTTTATAACACACATATTGTGTGATTGACTCCTACTTCAAAATATTCTTTATGTGATAGTAAACTTTAAGGTTATAAAAGTTGATTCAAATTTACAGACTACTATATTACAGACTTTAAAATGGATAATTGTAAAAATATTTTTCAGTAGAAATATATTAACTTTAGAAACATACAATTGTTTACACTATTAAAAATCTGGTTTTAACTTGTAAAAATTATGGTTATACTCTTTGATTTCACTCTTTGAAGAGTGTCAAATTAGAGAAGATTTAACAAAATAGGTTATGCCCAACTAGCATGAAAAAAAAGATAGTTGAGAGGCAGTTATTCAGAAAGAGGAATCAAGAAGCTTCCCAGACACCAACTGAGCCAGGGGAAAAAAGCTATTCATACAACCTTGAGCAATATCATAAAACACCTAAAAGACTTTCTCAAAGTTTTATGGGTAAGAAAAGGACTTTTTCAAGCCATTAAAAAAACTTGCAACTTTTACAATATAATCACAGCATCCAGTCTTATGTTTGTAGGATGTAGACAGAGAAACACACACAAGGATTGACCTCATGTATACTGGCCCTCAAGCTTGTCAGAGATCTGATGAATATGGCATAAATATACTTAAACTAATTATGGCAGAGATTCCCACATTTAACAGTAATTACCTAAGGTCTCCAAGAAGAATTTTGGCCTGGCAGGTGACTTCAATGATCGGTTGTAGTATTACAACCACCAGGTAAAACTGCCCCAATGTTTCACCTGCTGCTAGGCCCAGCATGTACGGTGGACAAAAAAAAAGGTGGACATCTGAAGAGTTCTTGTCTCACACTGCTGAAAATGAGGTAAGTCCAGTCTCTCCCATGTACTTCTTCCACAGAAATAGTCTCTTGTCTTCCATGCCTGATGCCCAGACTGCCTCTCCCCATGATACCTGGAAACTACAGGAGCCTGCATAAGATCACTGTCAAGGTGATAGACTGGTTAATGATCTCTGTCATTTTGACTGAAATATAAATTCATCTATGTTACAAATTTTCATTCTCAGGTCTCTGATCACATTGATGTCTAAGCTAATAGCAGCTTGACAACTAGATGATAGTTAGATCCACTGTTAGTTCATTAGTCAATCCATTAGCTAGTTTAAACTACTAGTTACTAGGTCTGTTCTCTTTTTTAAAATGGCAACAAGTCTTGACATGCTCCAACTGCCTGTGTCACTTGGTGAGTAACTAGATTAAAAATGTAAAATTTTATAAGGTTTGATAATATAAAAGTTTAACTCATAAGGACCTACAATATTAGATACTCCAAGTGTTTTCCAAATGCCAAAAAGTCTAAGCAAGTATTTAAAAGTTGGTAAATACAAGTCATAAAAGAAGTATTTGAGGGTATTAGAAAATGTTTAAATGTAAGTGGAAAATTTGAAAGTTAGAGAATCTTAAGAAAAGTTTTAAGGTACAAGTTGTACCTTATATAAGTCATATCAAATGAGACAAATAGAGTTAAGATAAGCTGATGAAGCATTTACTGCTTATTATTTATTCACAAACTCAAGATTTTAATTTGCTTTTGGTTGTCTTCTCAATATAGACTTAAGTTTGCTTCTCATTATGCTAAAAATAAGTCTATCCAATCTGTACATCAAGATTTCTGGACTGAAAAATATTGTTCACAGTTTTGTTGGGTCTGAAAGACATAATACTACTCTGGCTGTCTTACAGACGCAATTTAAATTTTTGTCCCTAGTCTATATTTGTCTCAGCAGTCTTTTACTTGGCAAACAGGCATCACCCAGAGATCACCTATAGATTGCAAGCTGCTGAGATCTGGACCTCTGAGAAGCTGACGTAAACTAGTCCTGCAAATATGACTGCTCCCTGTCTCTTTAACTAAATGGGATAAACAGATGCTTCTGATAAGTTCTTTCATTATACAGCCTTTGACTAGCTTTTCAGCCTTCCTGGGACCCTGGTAACAATATTCTAATGCCAGGTAGAATAAACTGTACAAGAGATCACAATATCTATTATTCCACTTAATAGGGTGAAATGCTATGTCAAAAAAAAAAGACTCTGGGATGAGGGACATATGGCCCCCTAATTCTGTTACTCCCAGTCATTCTTTGTGCACCTTAAAAAATAGACTTTACATTATGTTTGTCCAAGACCACATTAATGATTATTTGAATCATGATTTAATTTCTCTCCATGGATGAACAGTTTAGTTTCCATGGATGAGTTTTTGTTCATTTTGCTTCCCCATCTCATCCTTTGGCCTATCCTAAATAAGCTAATACATCCATAAAAGAGAGACTAGGTATTATCAAAGTGATGGTTAACAAAGTCTATTATCAGCCCAAATGAAAAGTGGACCTAGGCCATTACGAAGGGCAAAGAACACATAAGCAAAATATGGAGCTTCTCTAGGTGCTAGGAGAGGGAAAAATGTAAAGAGTAGGCAAAAAAGAAACTCCATTTTCTGTTAATCCTGGTCAAAGGTTCAACCCAGATTCCAAAAAACCACAAGTCCATGTAAACAGGGTAATTCCCCTAGTAACACAATCAGCTCACCTTGAGAAAGCACCCAGAATCCAATTGTACTCTCTGCGGGTCATGAAAAACTGAAGAGAGACAAGTTGGAGGAGGAGGAGAAGAATAATGAAGATGAAGAAGAAAATATAGAGGTGCTGGCCTTTGGGGCAACAGAGAATCCAACTAATAAACTGTTGCTCATGCTCGACAAGACAATGGGGGCCCCGAGAACTACTCCTCATCACCTCCCAAGGGGGTTGTACAACGTTGGAACTTCACAGAGGCTTAGAGTTTCCCTTCCATGGTCAAATGAATGGCTGATGGGTGAAATGAGTAAACCATGCAGAATGACCATTCTCTTTCGTGTTTCCTGATGTTCCACCTTATCAGAAGGAAGGAACACTGCAGGTATCCACACACTTTACCTCTCTCACTTTGCACAATCCTAGTGCACCCTTGGAATTAGCTGCTGGGTGGTGATAGGTAGTAACACACAGATTGTCTTATGGAAATTTCCCCAGGCAAAACCTAAGCCTGGTTTTCCTGTAGCTGAGGGGGATTTAAATATCAGCTGAAATTTATTATGGTGTCAACCCATGTGATGAAGGATTTTTCCAACCTTCAGTGCTGTTCAGCCAGCTGCTAAGTAGAAGAAAGGGGAATTACCTATCCAAGGTATTGGATATACTCATTTGTGAGTCGACGATTTTACCACTCCCACCACCACACCCTTTGCTTCACCAACGCCCAACCTTGTAGGAAAGAACATCTATTTAAGGACAGTTGGAGTTCAAGGAAAACAAGACAGGCCCTTGAACAAGCAACTGCAACAGCATCTGAGAGGTAAATGCCCAGAAACTCCTGATCTTTTCCTGCATTAGAGGGATTGTGCAGGCCCATGTGTGTGCATATGTTTGTGTGTCTGTGGATGTGACCTCATCAGGTAAACATATATCAGACAGTATTCATGGGCAAGTGTATTGTGTGTGTTCATGAGGGTGCACAGTGAGAATTTGAGAGTATGTGACAGCACATGTTATTGTTAAAGGCTTAGAAAGACTTGCAAAGAGAATGTGTAGTTTTATTGGGAGCAGAACTTTGATGATCAAAATTCATGGATGGGATTTCCAAGCCTTGAATCTAATATGGTGATCTATGTGCAGTATCTAGTGATGGGAGTCATTGCCTTCTGATTCTGTGAAATGAGTCCAGTTTTTTAGGAGGAATGAAAGAGGTGTACCTATTACTATATCATTCCTGTATGAAGACCAATTCCACAGACCTGAAGGGAGAGGACATGACAGGTGTGATACACCATTGGAAAGACTCTGTGTTCACTCAATGCAAGAGCATGTCTGTACTCTGGGTTGCTGAATATGAAAGCAGAGCAGGCACTGGGGAAGACAGATGCTGAGACAGCCTGGGAAGAAATGCCCAGGCCTGTCCCTCTGTACATCCCTCACAGAGCTCACAGCATGAAGGTCCTCCTGCTGCTAGCAGCCACGATCATGGCCTTTGGTAAGAGTTGACCCTGAACTAAGCAGGTAACCTGAGGAGGGTGCCATCCTAACCCAGAGCTTTCCTTCCTTTTGCCCTAGCCCTGACTCTTGGTGGGAGGAGAAAGGATGAGACTCTGAGGGCAAGAAGTTAGGAAAGGGATGCCTTTCAGAGATGTGGCACTGTCTTGGATACACTTTACCAAGCTATTTCTCTATTTTCTTTCAGTTCCAATGCAGATCCATGGGAGCCTCAGGAATTTTGCTAAAATGGTCCAGATGACAACGAGCAAGCTTTATTGGCCTAGCTATAAATCTTATGGTTGCTACTGTGGCTATGGTGGCAGTGGATACCCTAAAGATGGGACAGATAGGTGAGCCCATCCCTATCCTCTGTAAATCTAACTGAGGGGAGAGTATGTCAGAGACTGTCCACTAGGCTGCAGTGTCATGGTCAATTTGAGGCAGCAAAAGTCAACACATTGAGAACTCTCCTCTGGACTACTCCAAACTTCTTGAGTCTAACTGCTTGAGGTCAAGGTCAAAGGTCAAGGGAAATGCTGGGTACCAGGACTCTAGGGCTGTGAGAAGGTAACCTCAAGAGAACTTGTTCCCAAACAGGTGCTGCTTTGTTCATGACTGTTGCTACTACGATCTGGAGAAACATGGATGTGACCCAATATTTCTGAACTATGAGTTTACCTCCGAAAGGGGCATTATCACCTGTGCTGGTAAGAAAGACCCTGAGATGCCAGCAAGCTTCCTTAACATCTTTGTTGATCACATGCATACTGGAGACTTCACTGGTGCAGGAGGGAAATCTACTAAGAGGCTCACAGTCAAGTAGGAAGTAAAAAAATAATGGGGAAGAGGGTGGTGAAGACTGCAATAGGAGCGCAGAAAAAGCCTTCACCCAGCCTGATGCTTGAGGTGGATCCTGCAAGCAGTGGTATCTAAGCTGAGTTCTAAAAGTCTCAACAGAATGTAAAGCCAGGTCTTCCCAGTAATTGTCTTGAGGTTTGTGTGCTTTAACAACAAGGACCTATTATTTAGCAAAGCAGCAATAAACACATTTGCAATGAGATGACTCACTATAGCTGGATGGACAGTAGGTAGAGGGACACTTGATATAAAACAACCACAATCAGGTTGGAAAGATCTCACCCTGGATGATTTCCAGAGAACTGTGGCGCTGGGTCTGGGCAACTTCTACAGCACAGGATCAGCCCTGATCCTCAGCTCACATGTGCTGCCAGCATCTGCGCTTATATTATAAGCCACACTAATGTTCCAAGGACCCTGGCCTCTGATGAGTGGTATCCTTCGACTAGAAAAGATAGGGTAAATGAATAGGTCGCAGAAGCCCCTTTGAATTACGCTTTTTGCTTTTCAGTCAGAATAATGCTGGCTGTGACTTAGATGAAGATACATCGTGGATCCTACAGGTTTTCACCAATTTCAACCATCCAGAGGCCTGAGACTAGGACTACTAACACAAGCAGATCTGTTAGCAGGAAGGTGTGGCTAGATCTGCTGGCAATGTAGCTCAGAGGGCAAGGTGCTAGCTTAGCATGACTGAGGGGATGGTGTCCATCCCTAGCACTGTATGAATTGGGAAAGATAAATCATGTTTCGATTCCCAGAGTTCATAATGTAGAGGCAGGAGGATTACAAGTTCATCTTCAGCCATTAAAGAGTTCAGGGTCAGCCTAGGCTAACCTGTCTCCAATGTTTTAAAACCGGGGTGATGGTAGTGGTGATGGTGGGTAGAAAATGAAGCAAACCTCTGGCAGGAGCATGTGTGGCCGCTGTGTCCTCATCAGTTTAATTTTGCTTTTGCAGGCAGTCCTGACCCTTTTCTTAGAAGTCTCTTCTAAGACTTCTAAAGTCCCCAGAAGCAACCATGTAATATTAACAACTAGAGCTCAGGGTCTGTTTTCACCTAATTTCAGCAAACCAGGACTCCTGTAAGAAAGAGCTGTGCCAGTGTGATAAAGCTGCTGCTGAATGTTTTGCCCAGAACCTGGGAAGCTACAGTAATAAGTACGTGAACTATCCTGACCTGTTATGCGATGGAAAACCACCCAACTGCTAAGGGAGCAGCCTTGAAAGCCCTGCACATGGGCCTCCTGTGACACCTCTCTCAGCCCATCCAAGTCCCCACAAAGAGAAAGAAAACATCCTCTCCCACCCCAGTGGCAAGGTGAGGCCCTTATGTCCTCACTCAGAATGAGGCAGCTAAGCAGTGTATCAGGCTGATCCTTTCCCACTACACCACTGCCAACACATTTCCTCACTTCCACCTTCCCCTTCACAGCCAACTTCCTCCCACTACCTAAGAGAGTCCCAGGGGCTCTCACAAATAAAGTCATGCATCAATAACCATGTGCCTGTGCCCTTATCTCAAAGTGAACATCTGATAGAAAGCATGCATGCTGAATGTACCTGCCTTCACACTGGGTGGTAGCCCAGTGCTTACCACAAATGCGTGAGTACCTGTGTTCAACCCCCAGAATCCACAAACCTAAAGCACACACTTGTTCATAATCATGGAGAGTGAAAGTGTATATAGAGAGACTCCCAAATAGCAAGGCTACCAGCCTGAAGGATTATGAGCTAAAGTATAGGGAGAAGGACAAGCCATCAGCTGGTATTCTCAGATGTTGCAACATGAATTAGTTTACCTTTGGAGCTTGAGCTTCCCTCTAGCAAAGAGGATCTCTCAGTTGAGGAATTGCCTGCATGAGATTGGCCTATGAGCAAGGCTGTGGGTCCATTGTAATGACAAGTGGGTGATATGGCAGGGCAAAGAGAGGACTGTGGGTGGTGTCACCCTTGGGCAGATGGTCCTCAGTTGTATAAGACAGCAGGATAAGCAAGCCATGGAGAGAAAAACATAAGCAGCATCCCTCCGTAGTCTCTGTTTCAATTCCTGACTCTAGGATGATGCTTTGAGCTCTTGATTCCATCAGTAGTGGACTGTGACCAGCAAACCAAATCAACCCTTTCCTCTTCTAGTTGCTTTTCATCAGCATCTTATCACATTGATAGAGAAACCAACTAGTCAACTTATGTGCATTAAACTTTCTTACACTACCGTATCAAAGGGAGATATGGATCCAGATAAATTTCCAGTAGAAGCATTAATATATTGATTTTATCGATGCACACATCATTCAGGAATAATAAATCAACTAAAGAAACTCGAGATTCAATTTGACAAAATCTATCAGTGCAGTCTCCATCAAAATTCAAAGTGCTGTTTCACTAAACTAGAAAATGAATTTCAGAACTTTATATGGAAACAACAACTCCAAACTGTCAAAGCCAGAGGAATCTTCACACCATATTTGGTCTCCCCAACAATGTGGATAATCTTAATAGTTTAGAAAAGATGAAATTCTTTAGACAGAGGAGGAGTCTAGTTAGCTGGTGTAATGGTTTATATTGTACCTGTCCCTTAAAAGACATAACAGTAAGGTCTAGGTCCCCAGACTGTGGCACACTGAAAAGGATGTTAACTTTAAAAGGTAGTGGACCCAGCTAAACACTAGGCCGAGCCAGGGGTACATCACATAAGAGGGGGACAAAGGATCACAGGACCCAGAAGGTTGAGGATATCACAAGAGCATTGCCTCAATATCAACAAAACAGGGCTCATAAGGGCTCACAAAGACTGAAGCTCCAAACATGGACACTTTGGGAGTGAGAGTGTCTCTGACTCTTTGCCTGCTCTTAGGACCATTTTCCACCCACTGTGTTGCTTCATGCAGCTTAGATATGAGAGTTGGTGGCTAGTCTTAACGTATTTTCTTAGGCAGTGATATGGAATCGCTAGGAAGCCTGCTCTTTATTCTTTTTTAAGAGAAATGAAGGAGAAGTAGATATGGTGTTAAGGGATTGGTCCTCAGCACTAAGTCAATGAATAAAGAAATAATATTACAATTAATATGCTTAACTGTACTAAAAGTATCTGAAACCATATAGAAAGCTAATTCAATAAATCAAGAAGAAAAGAAAAATAGGTAGTGAACAAAATGCAGATCACTTGGGACAAGCCCTGGAAAGGGCTATCTAAATCCTTAACACTTTCTCTCTCTCTCTGTCACTGTTTCTATGTCTCTGTATCTGTTTCTCTCTTTGTCTCTCTCCATCTACTTCTCCTTCTCCCCCTTTCACCATCCCCTCTTCCTCTTGTTTTCCCTCTCCCTCTCTCACCTCCATGTTCTCCTCCTCCTCTCCCTATTTTACACTATTACTTATATCTTGCATTTATGGTCTGGGAATGGCAGCCTAGTACAACTAGCTGGGGATGGCAGAGCATTGTCTTTTGTTTTCTGTTACACTAACACGTACATCATCATATTAAGTGAATGATTCCACGTGGTCGCCTGTAGCCTGAAGCTTTCCTTTATCCCTCAGAGACTTCCACTCAAGTACAACCATATTCCTGGCTGCATAATGGAAAAGAATTTCAGGGTGATGGAGTTGGAGTTTGACATAGATTTAAAGTGCAGAGTGGTGCTCAGGGCACAGGGAGGCAGGTTTTCAAGGGAGAGTTGGCCCATTCTTGGCAATGGCTGCACATATGCTCCATAGCTTTCTAGTCCCATCACCTGGAGAATGTCAGTCACAACGAGTTAAAGATTAAAGAATTGTTTGTTTCTTTTTATTAGACACAGGTGTAAAGTAGATTTATGGGACATGCCTTTTGGGAGAGTGCCCAGTTATAAGTGAGTATATACCATGTGAGACTTTCTGCTTCTGTCTTTACTCCCTCATAGTGATCATTTCTAGTCCCATCCATTTGTCCACAAATTTTGGGATTTCCTTTTATTAATAGCTGAGTAGTATTCTATAGTGTAAATGTAGCACAGTGTCTTTATCCATTCTTCAACTAAGGGATATTTAGGCTGTCTCCAGGTTCTGGCTATTCTGAATAAGGGTGCTATGAACAAGGTCGAGCATATGTCCTTTTTGTGTGATGGACCATTTTCTAGGTATATTCCAAGAAGTGCAATAGCTGGATCTTGAGGAATCTCTATTCCCAGTTTTCTGAGAAAGCACCAGATAGATTTCCATAGTGGTTGTAGAATTATGCATTCTGACCAACAATGAAGCAGTGTTCCTCTTTTTCCACATCCTTGCCAGCATGTGCTCACTTGAACTTTTGATCTTAGCCATTCTGATGGTTGTAAAATGGAATCTCAGAGTTGTTATGATTTGCATTTCTCTGATGACTAAAAATGTTGAGCATTTTAAAAGTGTTTCTCAGCTACTCAATATTTCTCTCTTGAGAATTCTGTTTAATTCGGAGCCCCATTTCTGAATTGGATTAATTGGTTTGGTGGTGTTTAATTTCTTGAGTTCTTTATAAAATTTATATATTATGTCTTTGTCTGATACAGGGTTGGTAAATATCTTTTGCCAATCAGTAGTCTGTTACTTTGTTCTGTTGACAGAGTCTCCTGCCTTACAGAAGCTTCTCATCTCCATGAGGTCCCAGTTATTAGTTGATGACCTTAAGGCTTGGGCTGTTGGTGTTTTTTTTTTCAGGAAGTTGTCTCCTGTGCCAATGTGTTCCAGGCTCTTTGCCATTTTTTTCTCCTAAGCAATTTTGTGTCTCTGGTTTTATGTTGAGGTCTTCAATCCACTTGGATTGAGTTTTGTGCATAGAGACAAATATGGGTCTACTTGCAATTTTTTTATATGTAGACATTCAGTTAGATGTCCAGCACCATTTGTTGAAGATGCTATCTTTTTTTCCATTGAATAGATTTGGCTTCATTGTCAAAAATCAAGTGACCATATGTGTGTGGATTCATTTCTGAGTCTTCGATTCGATTTCATTGATCAACCAGCTGATTGCTGTGCCAGTACCATGTTGTTTTAATTACTGTTGATCTATAGTACAGCTAGAGATCAGGTATGGCAATTCCTCTGGACCATCTTTTCTTGCACAGGACTGTTTTTGCTATTTTGGGTTTTGTTTTCCCATATGAATTTGAGTTGTTTTTCAGTGTCTTTAAAATATTGTGTAGGTATTTTGATAGGCATTGCATTGAATCTGTAAATTGCTTTTTTTCTAGAGGCCATTTTTACTATTTTAATTCTACCGATCCATGAACAAGGGAGATCCCACCATCTTCTTATGTCATCTTCAATGTCTTTCTTCAGAGATTATAGTGTTTTCTCAAACAAGTCTTTCACTTGCTTGGTTAGAGTTACTCCTAGATATTTTATGTTGCCTGTGGTGATCTTGAAGGCTGTAGTTTTCCTAATTTCTTCCTCTGTCAATTTGCCATTTGTATATAGGAAGGCAACTGACATTTTTTAGTTAATTTTGTATCCAGCCAATTTGATGAATGTTTTTGAGCTGTAGGAGTTCTCTGGTGGAATTTTGGTGGTCACTAATATACACTATCATACCATCTGCAAATAGGGATAATTGACTTCCTCCTTTCCCGTTTTGATCCCATTCATCTCCTTTTGATGTCTTATTGCTTTGGATAAAACTTCAAGAACTATATTGAAGAGATATGGAGAAAGTGGGCAGCCTTGTATAGTCCTTGATTTTAGAGAAATTTCTTTGAGTATCTCTCTATTTAATTTGATGTTGGCTATAGGCTTGCTGTATATGGCCTTTATTATATTTAGGTATGGGCCTTGTATTTTTGATCTCTCCAAAACTTTAAACATGAATGGGTGTTGGATTTTGCCAAATGCTTTCTCTGCATCTAAGGTGATGATCATGTAATGTTTTTCTTTCAGTTTGTTTATGTGGTAGATTACATTGATGCATTTTCATATATTTAACCATCCCTGCATGCCTGCAATAAAGCCTACCTGGACACGGTGAATAATATCTTTGATATATTCTTGTATTGGTTTTGTGAGTATTTTATTGAGTATTTTTGCATCCATGTTCATAAGAGAAATTGGTCAGAAATATTCTTTTTTGGTTGGGTGTTTGTGGAGTTTAGGTATCAACCTGACTGTGGCCTCATAGAATGAATGTGGTAATGTTCCACCCATTTCTATCTTTCAGAGTAGCTTAAAGAGTATTGGTATTAGCTCTACTTTTTAGGTCTGGTAGAATTCTGCACGGAAACCATCTTGCCCTGGGCTTTTTTTTAACTTGGGAGACCACTAATTATTGCTTGCATTTCTATTGGAGAGATAGGACTATTTAATTTGTTTCTCTGTTCTTGATTCAATTTTGGCACGTGGAATCGATCAAGAAAATTGTCCATTTTCCCTAGATTTTCAAATTTTGTGGCATATATGCCTTAAATGTAGAATCTTATGATTCTTTGTATTTGTTCAGTGTCTATTGCTATGTCTTCCTTTTCATTTCTGATTTTGTTGATTTGGATAGTGTCTCTCTGCCTTGTAGTTAGTGTGGCTAACTGTTTATCTATCTTGTTGATTTTATCAAAGAACCAGCTCCTGGTTTTGTTGATTCTTTGAATTGTTCTCTTTGTTTATTTTTTTTCTGCCTAGAGTTTGATTATTTCCAGACATCTACTCCTCTTTGGTGTTTCTACTTCTTTTTTTCACTAGGGCTTCCAGATGTGTTGTTAAGTTGCTTATGTGGGATGTTTCCAATTTCTTTACAAAGGCACTTAGTGCTATGAATATTTTTCTTAGCACAACTTTCAATGTGTTCCACATGTGGTCATGTTTTTCCTTCATTTTCACTGAATTTCAGGAATTCCTCAATTTCTACCTTTAATTCTTCCCTGATCCAGGTGTCATTAAGTAGAGAGTTGTTCATTTTCCATGTGTTAGGCTTTTTGTTATTTCTGTTGTTGTTGTTGTTGTTGTTGTTGTTGTTGTTGTTGTTGAAGTCTAGTCTTAGATGATGGTGATCTGATAGGATACAAGGTATTATTTCCATCTTCTTGTATCTGCTGAGGCTTGCTTTGTGACTCAGTGTGTGATCAATTTTGAAGAAGGTACCATGGGGTGCTGAGAAGAAGGTATAATCTTTTGTGTTTGGGTGAAAATTCTGTAAATATCTGTTAGATCCATTTGATTCACGGCTTTGGTTAATGATGTTATTTTTTGGCTTAGTTTCTCTTTCAATGGCCTACCCTTCAGTAAAAGTGAGGTGTGGAAGTTTCCCACTATTAATGTGTGGGGATCAATGTGCGATTTAAGCTTTTTTAAAATAGTTCTCTTACAAATGTGGGTGCCTTTTTATTTGGAGCATAGATGTTCAGAATTATGATGTCATCTTGGTTGATTTTACCTTTGATGAGTATAAAGTGTCACTCCTCATTCCTTTTGATTAATTTTGGTTGAAAGTCTATTTTATACATATTGAAATGTCTACACTATCTTGCTTCTTGTGACCATGTGCTTCAAATAATTTTCCAACCTTTTACTTTGAGATAATATCTGTCATTTTGGCTGAGATAGGTTTCTTCAATGTAGAGGAATGTTGGATCTCGTTTATGGATCCATTTAGTTATTCTGTGTCTTTTTATTGGAGAATTGAGACCGTTGATGTTGAGAGATATCAATGACACTTAAGTCCCTTAATTTTTGATGTTTGTTAAAGTAGAAAGTTTGTTTGGTTTTCTTTTTGTGATGCTGTAGTTTTCTACTTCCCATGGAATTTTGGTTGAGGGTTGTCCCTTTGGGGTGTAGTTTTAGGTCTAGTAACTTCTATAAGCCGGATTTGTGCAAAGGTACTGTTTGAATTTGTTTTTGTCATGGAATCTTTTGTTTTCTCTGTCAATGGTTATTGATAGTTTCTCTGAGTATAGTAGTCTGGTCTGACAACTGTGGTCTCTTAGGGTATGTAGGACCTCTGTCCAGGCCCTTCTGGGTTTTATGGCCTCTGCTGAGAAGTCGGGCGTAATTCTGATACGTTTGCCATTGTATGTTACTTTGCCTTTTTCTCTTGATGCTTTTAATATTTTTCTTTGTTCTGCATTTTGTGTTTTTATTATTATGTGTCGGGGAGATTTTCCTTTTTTGATCTATTGTCTTTCGTGTTCTGTAGGCCTCTCGTATGTTTATATGCATCTCCTTTAAATTTGGGAGATTTTCTTCTATTAGTTTGTTGAAGATATTTTCTGAGCCTTGGAATTGGATCTCTTTCTTTGATGCCAATTATTCTCAGCTTTTGTCTTTTCATGGTTTCTTTGATTTCTTGGATATTTTATGATTGGAATTTTTCAGATTTAGCATTGTCTTTGATGGTTGCTTCAAGTTCTACAATTGTATCTTCTATTCCTGAGATTCATTCCTCCATTTCTTGGATTCTGTTCAAGAAGTTCACCTCTGTGTTGCCTCTCTATAGGCCTCTTTTATGTCTTCCACCTATATGGCTACATCTGAAGACAGGTTTCCTTGTTATTCTGAGACTTCCTCAGGCCAGGAGTTCTGGCATTCCACTGTTGCACACACTGTGCCTGAGCTGCAGAGGCTGGCTGCAGCCTGCAGGTGGGTTCCATTCTAAAGTCTGCAGAGTGGGGTCAAGTCTTCCATGGCCTGTTGTTTGCCTGGGGCCTAGCCCACATGTGGCATGCAGTGTGCAGGATCCCATTCACCCAGCCTTTTCCAGTTTTTGCAGTCTGTGGCTCCCAATCTGGTCCCTCTTCTCCATGCTGTAGATCAGATACAGTGTGTGATAGGCATTGCTATCTTGGAACCACCAAACTTTAGTGTTTTGATGTATATTCTCATGTCACATCTAATTTATGAAGTCTTTTATCATAAAAATAGTATGTCTTATGAAATACCTGTTCTACATCTGTTGTGATGTCTCAGCTAATGGAAAATTCAATGGGAATCCCTCACACTGGAAAAGCACATTTATGACTCTCCCTTGCCAGGTAAATATTCACTGTGGATTCCTGATAAGAGCAACACTTCCCCAAATGAGTAGTCTAAGGAGGGTGAGATAGAAAGACCTAAAACTGGGGTGAAATGAGAAGGAAGCTCTTTACCATGATACTTAGTTGGTAGTTATTCCAGCTAGCAAAAGCCAGGATGCTCCCTTCACCCCTTATCCTGTCAGAACTGCTTGCAGAGATGATTGGTTCTCTTAAATACATCTCAACTGAAAACTCTGAAAGACATACTAAGCCATGCCTACTTATGCACCAAATGATTTCTAACCTTCATACTTTTAGCACTTCTTGTTCATGGCACACCCCTCTTAAATTCACTTTACAATTTTGTTTATAAAGGGAAACTCTTTTACCCATCAACTTGATGTGAATTCCACTGAATGATGGGGGACCAAGTTGTTTCTCTCCCTTGAGAAGATTATTCTCACACTTGGGATGTCTCACATCTCCCATGGATATCACTTTAGTGAATTGTGTGCTTAAGGGCAATACTTTAAAAGTCTTTTAATGAGCTCTGCTTCCTGCTGCTTTTTCCTTACATCTTTGCCATAGCAAAGCCATGGGCCAAGCTTGACCAGATAGCAAGCACTAAGTGGGAAAGGGAACTCCTCAGGCTATACAGCCTGGAGTTCTGACCCAATATTTTACTTTAAGTAGGAAAACTTATTTGGTTTAAGGATCTGAATCAAAGACAAGGGGTGCCATAATGGTTGCATGCTTGTGAGAGAGGGTTGAGAGCCCGTCCAGGACTCTCTGTCTATAGGTTTGTAGGTTCTGTCATCTTGGACTCTTAGGATTGTACAAATGTCACCCTATGAGCATCTCTCTGAATACACATTTCTCTTTGGTGTAATAGGATCAGGGTTCTAATGACCTCATCTTAACTATCTTAAATATTAGTATCTGTAATGACACCTTTTCTAAATAAGTTCAATTTCTAAGGCTCCAAGACATGAGTAGGAAATGACATCATGAGTGAGGGACACCATTCAACAATTAACATGTTAGAAAATATCTGCTTTTAAAAAATAATCTTGAGAGACTGGGCTTGAGTGCATGTGGATCGGGAAAAGGATCAGCGACCAGGCAGGACCAGCATGCAGACCAGAGACACCTAGGGACTTGTCCCATGGAATGGATATCAGAAGGATTGTGGACCATGTTTGGAAGCTCCAGTGAACAATTCAGGGAATTGCACAGATTTCTGGGCTAGGAACACAAAGGTCCCCACATCATGGCAGCAGGAGTGCTCCACAGTTCGGAGGGAACATGGTGTGGAGGACCTGCGTGCCCCTGCACATGGGAGGAGGGCCGATTTTCTTACATCGGAGCAGCTGCGGCAGAGTCAGCAGCAGCACCATCGGCACCAGCGTCAGCAGCAGCGGCGGCTGAGGTTTGCAGCTCAGAGCCTTCCAGTGGAGGTGATTTGTGTGGTGACCGGTGAGAGTTGCTGCAGGAGAGGGAACTCTGAACAGGATATGGGTTGCGTGGTGCCTTGAGACCCAAACTGGGCTTGGCAGACAGTTCAGCCCCCAGAGTCCCAGGTTCACTCAGTGCACTCTTCTGGGGAGACACTGGCTCAGCTCAGCAAGCAATTCTGCCTGAGGCACTACCTCAGCGCAGCCACAGCTCCCCTGCTGTGACACAGGCTGTGCTGAGTGCTCAGTTCCAACCTAGGCACCAGCTCAGCTCAGCGGCACTCTCCTGCTGTGACACAGGCTGGGTGGAGCACTGAGTTCCTCCAGAAGCGCTTGCTCACTGCAGCCGCAGTTCTCCTGCTGTACCGCAGGTGGAGTGGAGCACTCATGTACAAGGGAGGCCCGAGCTCAGCGCAGCCTCAGTTCTCTTGCTGTGGGAGAAGGTTCAGGCTCTGAGAATCTAGCCAAGCTCGATGCATGGTTCGGGCCCAGTGTCCCTGGCTGGACTTGGCAGGGGACCTGGAAGGCTATGGATACATTGGCATGACCCAACACTCATTCAGAGACCCAGAAAGATTGAAGGACCCACAGCAAAGGGGAACTGAGGATCAAAGACTTTGAGCCCAAAACGACAGGACTAACCTCCTGACATCCACACCAGTGAAGCATCAGAGCTTCCAGCCTAGTGGAAATCATGAGAAAACAATTGAATCTATCATCAGACACCCTCTATCCAACACTGGAAGTTACCCAACAAAAACACAGACGGCAAGATGTCTAAAGGACAGCATAAAAGCAGGCTCCAAGGCCCAGAAACTATTCTCAACAAAATCATAGAAGAAAATTTCCCCAATCTAAAGAAAGAGATGCCTATAAACATACAAGAGGCCTACAGAACACCAAATAGAATTGACCAGAAAAGAAAAACTGCCCATCACATAATAATCAAAACACAAAACATACAGAAAAAAATATTAAAAGCTGCAAGGGAAAAGGGCCAAATAACATTTAATGGCAAACCTATCAGAATTACACCCGACTTCTTGGCAGAGACCATCAAAGCCAGAAGGGCCTGGACAGAGATCCTGCAAACCCTAAGAGACCACAGATGCCAGGCCAGACTACTTTACCCAGCAAAACTATCAATAACCATTGATGGAGAAAACAAAATATTTCACGACAAAAACAAATTCAAACAGTACCTATACACAAATCCAGCTTTAGGGAAGGAACTAGAAGGGAAACTCCATCCCAAAGGGTCAAGCTACAACCAAAACTACACAGGAAATAGATAACTATACCATGGCAAAAACACAACTACACAAATGTTCGACTGGAAACAACATCAAAATTAAGACACTTAACAGTCACTGGTCATTAATATCTCTCAACATCAATGGTCTCAATTTTCCCATAAAAAGACACAGACTAACTGAATGGGTGCATAAACAGGATCCAACATTCTTCTGCATTCAAGAAACACATATCAACCATAATGATAGGCATTACCTAAGGATAAAAGGTTGGATAAAAATATTCCAAGCAAATGGTCACAAGAAGCAAGCAGGCGTAGCCATTTTAATATCGAACAAATAGACTTTCAATCAAAATTAATCAAAAGGGATGAGGACGGACACTTCATACTCTTCAAAGTAAAGTCAACCAAGATGACATCACAATTCTGAACATCTATGCTCCTAATACAAGGGCACTCACATTTGTAAAAGATCTGCTAAAAAGGTTAAACCACGCATCAATCCCACACAATAATAGTGGGAGACTCCAACACACCACTCTCACTGAAGGATAAGTCATTGAAACAGAAACTAAGCTGAGAAATAACATCATTAATCAACACCATGGGTCAAATAGATATAACAGATATCTATAGAACCTTTCACCCAAACAAGAAAGAATATACCTTCTTCTCTGCACCCCATGGAACCTTTTCCAAAATTGATCACATCGGAGGTCACAAAGCAAGCCTCAACAGATACGAGAAGATTGAAATAATATCTTGTATCCTATCAGATCACCATGGGCTTAGGCTGCAATTCAACAACAAGAGAAATAACAAAAGCCTACACGTACATGGAAACTAAACAGCTCTCTGCCAAATGGCACCTGGTTCAGGGAAGAAAGAAAGAAAGAAATCAAGGAGTTCTGAAATTCTATGAAAATGAAGGAACAACATACCCAAATTTGTGGGATACATTAAAAGCAGGGATAAGAATACATTTCATAGCACTAAGTGCCTTTAAAAAAAAAATTGGAAACATCACATATAAGCACCTTAACGACACAACTGGAAGCCCTAGAAAAAAAAGCTGAAACACCCAAAAGGAGTAGACGTCTAAAAATAACCAACCTCAGGGGTGACATTAACAAATTAGAAACTAAGAAAACAGTCCAAAGAATCAGCAAAACCAAGAGCTGGTTCTTTGAGAAAATCAACAAGATAGACAGACTGTTAGCCAAACTAACTAAAAGGCATGGAGACAGTATTGAAATCAACAAAATCAGAAATGAAAAGGGAGACATAACAACAGACACTGAAGAAATACAAAGAATCATAAGATCCTACTTTGAAGGCATATATGCCACAAAATTTGAAAGTTTAAGGGAAATGGGTGATTTCTTGAACAATTTCACTTGCCAAAGTTGAGTCAAGAACACATAAACAAGCTAAATAGTCCCATTTCCCCTACAGAAATTGAAGTAATCATTGATAGTCTCCCAACCAAAAAAAGACCAGGGCCAGATGGTTTCAGTGCAGAATTCTACCAGACCTTCAAGGGCGAGCTAATACCGATATTCTTCAAGCTACTCCAAAAGATAGAAAGGTATGGAACATTACCAAATTCATTCTATGAGCCCACAGTCAGGTTGGTAAACTAGCCCTCTTCTTGGAGCCAGTTTGGGAGTCTCCTGTCTAGATCAAACTGGCAACAAGCCCAGAGATGAATGAACCGTAATGATGTGCTTTGACCTCCAGCAAGCCCAAAAGTCTCCACATGATGAATGCATGGCCAATACCAAAAAGGGAGGAATAGGTGGCTGAGCAGTGGGAGCTAATATTGTGGGTCCCTTTTCTTATTTAAAAAGGCAACCAGCCTTTGCTTCCTGCAAATGCCTGTGTCTCTTTGTGAATAATGGGAAAATTAAAATTCATATATCTCAGAATATAAAAGTTTCATTTACAAGGATCTTCAATATTAGGAGGTCTAAAGAAGTGTTTTCTAAATGCTAAAAAGTCTAAGAAGTATTTACAAGTGGGTAAATACAAGTTATAAAAGATGTATTTGAGGGTCTAAGAAAGTGCTTAATGGTACATGGGAAGGCGTGACATTCAGAGGGTCTTTTTAGGTATGAGTAGTAGAAATATAATAATAAATTAGGGCATATAATATTGTGACCAATAGAATTATGATAAGTTGCTGAAGCACTAACTGCTTACTAATTAGTCAGAATCTCAAGATTTTCATTTTCCTTTGGTTATCTTCTGAATATAACTATAAGGGTGATTCTTGTTATGTTAAAAACAAGTCTATCCAATCAGTATATCATGGTTTCTGGACTGAAAAATATTGTTCATGCTTTTACAGAGTCTCAAACATAAGCCTACACTCCCTGTCTTATAGATATAATGAAAACTTTTGTCTAGTCTATTCATGTCTCAGCCGATTTTACCCCGATAACAGACTCCACCCAGAGATCACCTGTAGATTGCAAGCCGCTAAGACCTGGAACTGCTAGAAGCTGTTATGAGACAGTCTTCAAAATATGACTATTGCCTCTTTCTTCAACTAGATGGGATAAACAAATTTTTCTAATAAGTGCCCCATTACCTAGCCTTTGACTACCTTTTCAGGATTTCTGACTCCTGATAACAATGTCCTAATGCCAGCTAGAAGAAGTTGCAGAAGACACATTGGCTCTTATACTACTTTATAGTCTGAAATCTATGTCAAGAAAAAAACCACTCTCTGGCAGAAGGTACATACAGGTCCTTAGTTTTGTTTTTTTCAGTATTGCGAGGCTAAGAAATCTGGGACACTGCTTGACAAAGTTCCTGGGCCTGACACCTAAGCACCTCTGCCATACACCCTGAGGGCACTGCTCAACAAAGTTCCAATGCCCCAAGAATCAGGTGTTTTTAAGGCTGCTTGTCAAAGTTCTAATGCCTGGATGCCTTGGATTGATCCTGACTACAGAAGTTCCTGTTAGAGACTTCTCACCAACAGCTAGAATTGAACATTAGTAACAGCTGATACTAATAAACACTAATAAAGTCATTGATGATTCCCTTGGAAAATACAGCTATGCAGAAAATTGAGTCATTCATAAAACTTATTCAGATTTATTGGTAAATAAATATATGAGTTCAAATTCATTATTAAACTATCATCAAACAACTCTGGTAAATGATTTAGAGGATTTCAGAAGAATTATTAAAGTAGAAAATTTTAGAGGAACTTTGAAGGCTGACAACCTATAGCTTTGGAATGCTCAGCTTTGGAAACAAGGAACTAGTTTAGAAAGAAAAGATATCCTGATCATGCCATTATCAACAGATCTTGGTGCCTACCTAGAAGCAAAAGAAAACAATTTTAAAATTCTAAGTGTCCTTCACAGGATCACAACAAAGATAGAAATTGCATTGAAGTAAAAGTTTATGATGACGTTAAAAAAAGACATTGTAAACAGTTCCAAAGTTCTAATAGTTTTCTATTGTTTGCAAAACTACAGTAAAGATAGAAATTGTGTTGATATAGAAATTCTAAACAAAGTCAGAGAGACCGGCATGTTGTCTCAGTGAACAATCTGCCCTTCTGAGTAAACTTGACACACCAGGACTTTCCTGATGTTCTGGAAAGACAAAGAGACCAGCTGTTTTTAAGTAAAAAAAAAGGGGCCTTATAATATTTTTAAAAGACCGCTAAAATAAAGAAAAGATAGGATCAATTAAGGTTCAGGAAGACATGTTTGGGTTCCAGGGGGAGGGATTGATCTTTGATCTATTAATCATATGTTAATTCAGAACAAAAATCAGATAGATCTGCTTTGTTTAATACCTTTTGTAACTCTAAGACTTTAGGATACCAATCATAAGGAAGAAATTTTTTGGACTTTATTCCTCAAATTAATTTTTAGTTCTCAGGAAATTTGCTGTTTGCTTACTTTGTTTTCTTTGTTCCTATACATTTATGTAACCAAAGAGATTTCAAGCTGTGTAATCAATGAATAAAATTTTTCAGGAAATGATTTTGTGTATGAATAAAGCATGCAAGAGTCATCAGGTGTCAGAGAAAGTAAAGGGAATAAGAAGTGCCAAAAGTCGGTTAGAGATATCCTGAGGCTGGGTAGGCACATTAACTTAGTTTATTTACTATCTTTGATGGTTTTTTAAAATTTGATATGACTTAAGAAAAAAACATATGGTCTACAAGAGCATTTCTGGAGTTTATCAGAGGTGTGTGCAACTTCCTGAAAATCATGAAAAACAAACCAACCAGATCTCAGGATAAAGGGCTTCCTTTCCCTCTCCCACCTCCTCAATTTTCTTTCCACTCTGCCTCATTACGAGTGGCAACTCCTTGTCTTGGAAGTTCCTGTTTCCCATGGTTAACATGTTGGCAAAGAGCTTTCCCTATATAACCTGAAAATTTTGATGTATATTCTTTTTTCATATATAATTTGTTAAGATGTTTTGAATCATAAATTGATTGTATCTTGCAACATACCTTTTCCACATCTTATGCGAAGGCTCAGTCAACGCAGAGTGGAATGGGAAGGAATCCCCCCTGGGAAAACCACCTTTATGACTCTTCCCTGCCAAGTAAGTATTCACTCTGGCTTCCTGATAAGAGTAAAGCTCCTGCAAATACGTAGTGTACGGAAGGTGAGATAGAAAAAGCAAAAAGTGGGTTGATATGAGAAGAAAACTCTTCAAATGAAGTCTGATTTGTTTGTCTTTCCTGTTATCATAGCCAGGATGCTCCATTCACCACAGACAATGTCATCCCTTCCCTTGGAGATCATGGTGGTTTCCCTAAAGATATCTCAACTAAAAAAATATAAAGATAAACTAAGCCATGCCTACTTAGGGCCAAAATGATGTCTAACTTTGATTTTTTTTTGCAATTCTTATTCCTGGCAAAATGTCTCATAAATCCATTTTACCACTTTGTTCATAAAGGAAAATTCTTGAACCCCTAAACTTGCTGTGAATTAACAGAATGAAGGGGAACAAGATTTGACTCTCACTTCAGAAGCCTGCTCCCACACTGTGGATGTTTCACTCCTCCCCTGAACACCTCTCCAGTAAACTCTGTACTTAGGGCCAGTGCTTTAAAAGTCCTTTAATGATCTCTGTTTCCTGCGGCCTTGTTCTGACACTTGTCCCATAGCAAGCCAAGAACCAAGTTTGACCTGAGTGTAAGCCTTAAGTAGGAAAGGAAACTCCCCAGGCTACACACCCTGGAGTGCTAATCCCATTCCCTCATTGTAAGTACAATATCTTAATTGGCTTAAGGCTCTGAGATAGAGACAGGAGGTAGCCTGATGGTTGCATCCTTGTGACTGCTGAGAGTCAGTCCAGTACTCTCTGATTGTAGTTTGTGTAATCTTGGATTCCTTGTGTAGTAGAAATATCACAGTATGATCACCTCTTGAACTGACCTTTCCATTTTGTGTACTATGGTAAGGGTTCTAATGACCTCATCTTAAGTATCTTACCTATTAGGATTTGTAATGACCATACTTCCCAATAATGTCATATTCTAAGGCTCCAAGATATGAAAAGGAAAAGAGGTTATGAAGGTGAACACCATTCAGCCCTTAACATATTAGAAGAATATCTGTTTCTTAAAAATAATCTTGGGTTTTCAAGAAAGGGTTTCCCTATGCAGCCTTGCATGTCATGGAACTTGGTCTATCATCCAGGCTGGCTTTGAACTCAGAGATACACCTGCCTCTGTCTCCTCAGTGTTGTCATTAAATGCATGCATTGCCATTTTCAGGTGGCTGAAAATCTGCATTTAGCAAATGAATAAATTTCACTTTTTCAGGCTGAAATCTGCTTGAATGATTCACAGTTTAAACCACAATAATTACCAACCTTATTTATCAATAGATTAAGAAAAAAATATTTGTCATCAAACTCATACTGGGTTCTCTGAGTGTAGCAGA
Source organism: Acomys minous (assembly GCF_964271855.1). NCBI lineage: Eukaryota > Metazoa > Chordata > Mammalia > Rodentia > Muridae > Acomys > Acomys minous. Next base: position 115,032,574 of record NC_140487.1, read on the forward strand.
ATATTCCAGAATCATTGTCCTTCATACCATGTCCCAGCATCCCAGGGTAAGAACCAGAGAAACTTCATTTTGTAAAAGAAACTCTATTTCATGTTCAAGTTGGCCAAAGGGCCAATCCCAGACCCAGGAAAAATCACAAGGCAGTCTGAATAGAAAAACTCCCCCAGGAACACAATTAGCTGTCATTGAGAAAACACCCAGAGTCTAAATATACTTTGCTGGTTAAGCGGCCCAGTAGGTAATCTGACACATAACAACTACTAATTAGGAGGACCACGACTGAGTTTGTAATGCCCCTGAGATACATTCTTAGCCCTTTGAGGTCTGGCATGATTGTTTCAAACAATCTTTGATATAGGTCAACTTGCCCCTGCAACGGTTACCCAGCCAACAATCACCAAGGCTTGTCACTCCCTGCTTTCAGTTCTTCTGTCCAATAATATACTGAAAAACCCATTTATTTGTCTAAAATCTATTAAAAACCCCTCTGAATTTAGACTCAGGGCCACTTCCCTGCATCTGCTGTATCAGTGCATAGGAGGTGTGGACCTGGATGGAGCCTGCAATTAAGACTTCCTTTGCAATTGTGTTTGTATTTGTCTCTTGGGTGGTTTTATTTGTTGATCTCTCATGATTTGGGCAAAACATATGGCACATTGGCCAGGAACCCCCTATACTCCTGACCCAATGGGTGTTGAATCCAGCAGTTATTTGTTTGTTTTTGTTTTTCTGGCTCTCAGTGTTACTTTTATTTTGCTCTCTCAAGACAATTATGTATATCTAGTGGTCATGTGTAGTGAGTGGACATGCTTAATGTTGGAAATCCAAGGAGTATGGAAGATGTTCCAGATTCCATGGGAGGGGACATAGTGCCCCTATGTGAAGAACTTCAGTTTCATGTGTTGGACAAGGAGATTGCTCCCATGGCACAGCATTGGGATGGTGTCTCATTTTCAGTTTTGCACCAGATCGGATCTTGGGTGTGCTGGTACTGTTATTATTGTCTTTCTCTGGTGTTCATGTCTTCCTTTGCTCTTTTTCTGATTGAGACTTGGACAATTGATGGGACAGATGACCTCCCCCACCCCCAATGTTAATGACAGACAGTAACAGCAACCTTTTCCCTTATGATGGACACTTTTTAGGAAATTAGTTTACTTATTTTAATGCTGTTCTATTTATTGTATTCTAAACAAGGGCCAAGATTCATCTCCTGATTGTTAATTCTATCTCATTTCAAAATTTCTCAGAAAAAAAGCAGAAAATGCAGATAAACTAGCTCTGTCCTTGGAGCCAGGTTGAGAGTCTCCTTCTTAGATCAAAGTGGCACCAATCCCAGCAATACCTGAACCCAGTTGATGTGCTCTGAACTCCAGAAATCCCAGAAGACTCACCATGGTGGGTGTAGGGACACTACCCACAATGGGTAGGAATAGGTGGCTGAGCAATGGGACATAATGTGGTCGGTCTTTCCAGAAGCTCGGGGTAAGAGATAAACAGATGAAGTCACCAATCAAATACTCTTCAGTCCTAGCAATTGTTGGCCTTCTTGACAATGGGCTCTGCATAACGTTCACTATGGGGGCTGCCATTTACCAACAGGGGCTTGTGTGCAGAAACATCCTAGGTAGGATGCCAAACTGAGATAGTCCACGTTTCTCTATTATCTTTCACAAATTCTGCTTTTAATATTTAATACTTAATTGTAATATCCATTTAGAATTATGTTATAAAAGAACAAAGTTAATGATAACTGTAATATGCTAATGAGGCAGATAGCAATATGCTCCGCCCTTGAAACTACAGCTAAAAACCTTTTAAAAATTTTTGTCTGGTTTATTACATGTCTGCTTCTAATTGTTTTTAAATGTCTAAATGTACTATGTCTTGTATATCTTAGTTATAAATTATTGGTTATTGAATATGGTTAATTTTAACATCCATATAAATGGTTAACTTTAGCTTGTAATTTAAGGCTGGAGCCATTCTAAACAGCAAAGGAAATGAGACCACATAGGAAACAGGTCTCAACTTGCACAAGACATAAAATTTGAAACAATGTTTCTTTAATAAAGATATTAAATGTGCACCTCCAGTATATATCTGAAAGCTCTTATCTAAAGGTTTGTAAATTGCTCATTGAGTATGATGTTTCAAGCATAAGTTCAAACTCTAATTTGAATATATATGAGTGCATGTGCATTTTCTAAAATACATATTATGTGATTGACTCTTACTTCAAAATATTCTTTATGTGATAGTAAAACTTAAAGGTTATAAAAGTTGATTCAAATTAACAGACTACTATATTTCAGACTTTAAAATGGATAATTGTAAAGATAATTTTCAGTAGAAATATATTAACTTCAGAAATATACAATTGTTTGCACGATTAAAAATAGGTTTCAACTAGTAAAAATTATGGTTACACTCTTTGATTTCACTCTTTGAAAAGTGTCAAATTAGAGAAAATTTAACAAAATAGGTTATGCCCAACTATCATGGAAAAAAAGATAGTTGAGAGGCAGTTTTTCAGGGAGAGGAAACAAGAAGTTTCCCAGACACCAACTGAGCCAGGGGGAAAAAGCTATTCGTACAACCTTGAGCAATATCAGAAAACACCTAAAAGAGTTTCTCAAAGTTTTATGTGTAGGAAAAGGACTTTTTCATGCAATTAAAAAAACCTGCAACTTTTACAATTTAATCACAGCATCCAGTCTTATGTTTGTAGGATGTAGACAGAGAAACACAGACAAGGATTGACCTCATGTATACTGGCCCTCAAGCTTGTCAGAGATCTGATGAATATGGCATAAATATACTTATACTAATTATGACAGAGATTCCCACATTTAACAGTAATTACCTAAGGTCTCCACGAAGAATTTTGGCCTGACAGGTGACTTCAACGATCGGTTGTAGTATTACAACCACCAGGTAAAACTGCCCCAATGTTTCACCTGCTGCTAGGCCCAGCATGTATGGTAGACAAAAAATGGTGGACATCTGAAGAGTTATTGTCTCACACTGCTGAAAATGAGGTAAGTCCAGTCTCTCCCATGTACTTCTTCCACAGAAATAGTCTTTTGTCTTCTGTGCCTGATGCCCAGACTGCCTCTGCTCATGATACCTGGAAACTACAGGAGCCTGCATAAGATCACTGTCAAGGTGATAGACTGGTTAATCATCTCTGTCATTTTGACTGATATATAAATTCATCTATGTTACAAATTTTCATTCTCAGGTCTCTGATCACATTGATGTCTAAGCTAATAGCAGCTTGACAACTAGATGACAATTAGATCCACTGTTAGTTCATTAGTCAATTCATTAGCTAGTTTAAACTACTAGGTACTAGGTCTGCTCTCTTTTTTAAATGGCAAAAAGTCTTGACTTGCTCCAATTGCCTGTGTCTCTTGGTGAGTAACTGGATTAAAAATGTAAAATTTTATAAGGTTTGATAATATAAAAGTTTAACTTTTAAGGACCTACAGTATTAGATAGTCTAAATGTTTTCCAAATGCTAAAAAGTCTAAGCAAGTATTTAAAAGTTGGGAAATACAAGTCATAAAAGAAGTATTTGACGGTCTAAGAAAATGTTTAAATGTAAGCGGAAATTTTGAAAGTTAGAGAATCTTAAGAAAAGTTTTAAGGTACAAGTTGTACCTTATATAAGTCATATGAAATGAGACCAATAGAGTTAAGATAAGCTGATGAAGCATTTACTGCTTATTAATTAGTCCCAAACTCAAGATTTTAATTTGCTTTTGGTTGTCTTCTCAATATAGACTTAAGTTTGCTTCTCATTATGCTAAAAATAAGTCTATCCAATCTCTACATCAAGATTTCTGGACTGAAAAATATTGTTCACAGTTTTATTGGGTCTGAAAGACATAAGCCTCCTCTGACTGTCTTACAGACACAATTTAAATTTTTGTCCCTACTCTATATTTGTCTCAGCAGTCTTTTACCTGGCTAACAGGCTTCACCCAGAGATCACCTCCTAACAAGGTTGTATAACCTTGGAACTTCTCAGAGGCTTAGAGTGTCTCTTCTTTGGTTGAATGCATGGCTGATGGATGAAATGGGCAATCCATGCAGAATGACCATTCTCTTTCATGTTTCCATATGTTCCAGCTTATCAGAAGGAAGGAACACTGCAGGTGTCCACACACTCTACCTCCCTCACTCTGTACAGTCCTAGAGCACCCTTGGAATTAACTGTTGGGGGGTGATGGGTGGACACACCCAGATTGTCTCTTGGAAATTTCCCCAGGCAAAACCTAAGCCTGGTTTTCCAGCAGCTGAGGGAGGTTTTAATATCAGCTGAAATTTATTATGGTTTCAACCCATGTGATGAAGTGTTTTTCCACCATTCAGCACTGTTCAGCCAGCTGCTAAGTAGAAGAAAGAGGAATTACCTATCCAAGGTATTGGATATACTCATCTGTGACTATTATGCCACTCCCACCACCACACCCACCACACACAAAAGTTCAATAACTGGCAACCTTGCAGGAAAGAACATCTATTTAAGGCCAGTTGGAGTTCAGGAAAAATAAGAGTCTCTTTATCAAGCAACTGCAACAGTATCTGAGAGGTAAATGCCCAGAAACTCCTGATCTTTGCCTGCATTAGAGGGATTGTGCAGGCCCATGTGTGTGCATATGTGTGTGTGTCTGTGGATGTGACTCCATCAGGTAAACGTGTATCAGACAGTATTCACAGGCAAATGTATTGTGTGTGTTCATGAGGGTGCACAGGGAGAATTTGAGAGCATGTGAGTGCACATGCTATTGTTAAAGGCTTAGGAAGACTTGCAAAGAGAATGTGCAGTTTTATTGGAAGCAGAACTTTGGGGATCAGAATTCATTGATGGGAATTCCATGCCTTGAATCTAATATGATGATCCATGTGTGGTATCTCGTGAGGGGATGCATTGTCTTCTGCTTCTGTGAAATGAGTCCAGTCTTTTAGGAGGAATGAAAGAGGTGTTCCTATTACTACATCATTCCTGTATGAGGACCAGTTCCACAGATCTGAAGGGAGAAGAGATGACAGGTGTGATACACCATTGGAAAGACTGTGTGTACTCAATGCATGAGCATGTCTGTACTCTGGGCCTGCTGAGTATGAAAGCAGAGTAGGGGCTGGGGAAGACAGAGGCTGAGACAGCCTGGGGGCAAATGCCCAGGCCTGTCCATCTGTACATTCTTCACAGAGCTGACAGCATGAAGGTCCTCCTGCTGCTAGCAGCCATGATCATGGCCTTTGGTAAGAGTTGACCCTGAAGTAAGCAGGTAACCTGAAGAGGGAGGCACCCTAACCCAGAGCTTTCCTTCCTGTTGCCCTAGCCCTGAAACTTGGTGGGAGAAGAAAGGAAGAGATTCTCAGGGGGAGAAGTTAGCAGAGGGATGCCTTTAAGAGACATTGCACTGGCTTGGGCACACTTCACCAGGCCATTTCTCTATTTCCTTTCAGTTCCAATACAGATCCATGGGAGCCCTCTGAATTTTGGTGAAATGGTCTTCATTACAACGGGAAGGCCATTTTGGCCTTACTTTAATTCCTATGGTTGCTACTGTGACTATGATGGCAAAGGAACCCCCATAGATGCGATCGATAGGTGAGCCCACGCCTATCCTCCATAACTCTAGCTGAAGCAAGAAGGTTAGAGATGGTAACCTAGGCCCCTGTGTCCTCCTCGAGTTGAAGCAGCAAAAGTCAACATATTGAGAACTCTCCTCTGGACAACTCCAAAGTTCTTGAATCTCATTGCTAAGTGTCAAAGGTAAGGGAAAATGCTAGGCACCAGGACTCCAGAGCTGTGAGAAAGCAACCTCAAGAGAACTTGTTCCCAAATAGGTGCTGCTTTGTTCAGAACTGTTGCTACTACGATCTGGAGAAACGTGGATGTGACACAAAATATCTGGACTATGACTTCACCTCAGATTCAGACGTTATCACCTGTGCTGGTAAGAAAGACCCTGAAATGCCAGCAAACTTCCTTCATATCTTTGTTGATCACATGCATACTGGGGACTTCACTGGTGCAGGAGGTGAATCTACTAAGAACCTCACAGTCAAGTAGGAAGGAAAAAGAATAAATGGTGAAAAGGATGGTGAAGAGCAAAGAAAGGAGAGCAAAAAAAGCTTTCACCCAGTCTGATGCTTGAGTTGGATCCTGCAAGCAGTGGTAGCTAACCTGAGTCCTAAAAACTCAACACAATGTCAAGCCAGGTCTTCAGCAATTGTCTTGAGGTTTGTGTGCTCCAACGATAGGGATCTATCATTTAGCAAAGCAGCAATAAGCACATTTACAAAAAGAGGACTTATACTAGCTGAAGAGGTGATGGACAGCAGTTAGAGGGACACATGGTATACATAAAACAACTACAATCAGGTTGGAAAGGTCTCACTCTGGAATATTTCCAGAGAACTGTGGTGCTGGGTCTGGGCAACTTCTATAGCACAGGATCAGCCCAGATCCTCAGCTCCCATGTGTTGCCAGCATCTGAGCTTATACTATAAGCCACACTGATGTTCCAAGGACCCTGCCCTCTGATGAGAGGTAGCCTTCAAGTAGAAAACATAGGGGAAATGGATAGGTCCAAGAAGCCCCTTTCAATTCCACTTTTGGCTTTTCAATCAAAATAAAGCTGCCTGTGACTTCGATGAAGGTCCATGGTGGATCATACAGGCTTTCACCAATTTCATCCACCCAGAGGCCTGAGACTGGGACTACTACCAAAAGCAGACCTGCTAGCAGGAAGGTGGGGCTACCACTGCTAACAATGTAGCTCAGAGGTCAAGGTGCTACCTTAGATTGTCTGAGGGCATGCTGTCCATCCCTAGCACTGTATGCATTGGGCAAGACAAATCATGTCTAGAAGCCTAGAGTTCATGATGTAGAGGCAGGAGGATTACAAGTTCAAGGTCATCTTCAGCCATTTAGAGAGTTCAAGGCCAGCCTGTGCTACCCTGTCTCTAATGTTTAAAAACAGGGGGTAGACCTGGTGGCAATCAGAGGAAGGACAGCAGGTTACCAAGAAGAGACTTGGTATCCTATGATCATATAGAGGGGGAGGTAATCTCCCTCAGGAACAGTCTTAGGGGAGGGGAATAAGGGGAAATTGGAAGGGAGGGAAGAATGGGAGGATACAAGGGATGGGATAACCATTGAGGTGTAACAAGAATAAATTAATAAAGGAGGAAAAAAAGGAAAAAAAACAAATGAAGCAAGCCTCTGGTAATGGCATATGTCTGCTGTATGTACCCATCAGATTGAATTCTGCCTTCACTGGCAGCCCTTGTTCTTTTCTTAGAAGTCTCTTCCAGGAGACTTCCAGGTCCCCAGAAGCAGCCATGGGATATTAACACCTTGAGCTCAGGGGCTGTTTTCACCTAATTTCAGCAAACCAGGACTCCTGTAAGAAAGAGCTGTGCCAGTGTGATAAAGCTGCTGCTGAATGTTTTGGCCAGAACCGGAAAAGCTACTCTAAGAGATACCGGTACTATCCTCCCGTGTTGTGCAATGGAAAGCCACCCAAGTGCTGAGGGAGCAGCCTTCTGAAATCCATGCATATGGGCCTCCTCTAACACCTCTCTCAGCCCATCAAAGTCCCCAAATGATAAAGAAAACATCCTCTCCCACCCCAGTGGCAAGGTGAGGCTCTTCTGTCCTCACCCAGAATGAGGCAGCAAAGCAATGCATCAGGCTGATCCTTTCCCACCACCCCACTACCAACTCATTTCCTCTCTTCCATCTTCCCCTTCACAGCCAACTTCCTTCCACTACCTAAGAGAGTCCCAGGGCTCTCACAAATAAAGTCATGCATCAACAACCATGTGCCTGTTTCTCTCATCTCAAAATGAGCCACTGATAGAAAGGGTGCATAATAAAGTATCAGCCTTGAAGCTGGGGTGGGGCTCAGTTCTCAAAGTGCTTACAAGAAATGAACGAGGACCTGCACTCAATGCCCAGAACCCATGGACATAAAGCACTCACTTGTTTACAATCCTAGCACTGGGGAAGCAGAGGCAAATAAATCTCTGGGGATCAATGCAGGGCTAGCTGGAATTAGAAATTCCAGGACAGTGAGTAACCATGAAGAACAAGGTAGATGGTGTCCTGAGAAGTGACACCTGAGCTTGACCTATGGCCTCCACAAACACAGACACACACACGTTTGATTGTATGAATGGGCACACACAAACATACACATGCACACAAAAGACACAGCTTCTGGGTTGATCTAGCAGGGTCTGATGCCCAGTATCCTCAACCTTAAGCCTCGTTTCTCGTATTCAAATGGAGAATCCCATCAGAGCCTCTTGCAGGACTTGTTTGAGAATCAAGAGGGGGAAGTAGTGTTCGTCAAGCAGTGTCCAGCCTGGTTAAGGCTATCATCTCTGTTAAAGACGACTTCCCTGTCCACAACCCAAGGCCAGTTCCATATCTCCTGGCCGATTGGTGGATCTGGAACTGTCAGGATAAAATGGAGTTGCTTCTCGCCAGGAACGGCCACAAAAAAGTTCAAAGTAAGCAGAGACTGTGGAGGACTGTATCCTGTGCTCACATGCCTAACATAAACCTTCTCCCTGAAGACTGATGCAGCCAAGGAATGTGCAAAGCTGGCCACCAAGCACAAACAGAATCCTGGGTAAAGAGATGATGGACCAAATACGAAACATTAAACCAAAAAAATAAAATAAAATCTAGGGTATCACTCAGGTAACTACAAAGGGTGGCTACAACAGGACAGAGACAATGCGATTTTCAAATTGTCAATATGACACATCATGCTGTTCCAGATGAAAAACCCCAAAGACTCCACCAAAAAGACTAAAAAGTTGCAGGATACAAAATCAAGAGAGAAATGCCATACCATTAGAAACACTCATGTTTTAAAGCTTCAACTGTCACTATGACAGAAACCTAGAGTCGCCTAGAAAGAGGAATGTCAGATGAAAAACTGTCTGCATCTTGATTGTAGTTTGATATGGAAAGGTCCAGCCCTTGTTGGCCCTGCAATCTTTAGGCTGGTGTGCCTGGGCTGTAGGAGAAACACAACTGTAATGGGGCTGTGGTGGGACACACCTTTGTAGAGGAAGGAGAATCTCTGAATGCAAAGCCAGCCTAGTCTATGGAGCCAGTTCCAGGAGAGCAAGTGTACATAGAGAGACCTGTCTTAGAAGAGCCAAAAAGAAGGAGGAGGGAAAGGGACAGGGAGAAGCCACAGAGCAAGGAGGCATGGGGAGGAAAACAGTAAGTAATATCTCTCCATGTTTCTGCTTCAGGATGCTACCTTGGCTTCCTTGATGTTAGACAGCAACCTGTAAGCTGAAATACACCTGCCCCTGCCTGAAATGCTTTGGGTCATGATGTTAATTGTAGCCACAGAAAAGCAAACTTATCCTCCAGCACTCTGGAGGGTTATTGTATGGCTCATATAGGCTGTTGTGTGTATTAGTAGGTTGAGTCAGAAAAGTGGGGAGATGACCTGCAGGCAGAAGAGACTGTAGGCAGATATTGGAACTGACCATATGCAGAACTGGAGGAGGTACTATCTGGAAGCTAGCTGTGCCCTGCATCTGTGCATGTCCAGCTTTATTTTAACAGTTTCCAGAACAACACAAAAGTACAAGGTCCTCCTGGAGTCAGCCAGAACCCAGTACCACAGACTGGAGAGCTTAAGTAACAGGAATAGATCCTATCTGGAGGACAGGAATGCTGAACATAGAGTCTGAGATAAATGCACTGTCAAGGGTTCGACTTCTCTGCAAGGGTCTCCAGTGAACGTGCAGATGCCCATGTTCTCACTGTGTCCTCACATTGTTTTTCCACTTTTCTAGACCTCTTCATAGGATGGTAGCAGCCACACTGATGGAAGTTCCCCATAATGCCTTCTTTTAATTCAATCACTATTTAAATCCCTAACCTCCAAACACAGTCACAGTGTTTTTGAGACAAGCACTCAAGTAGCTCAGGCGTCTCTCAAAGTCACTATGTAGCCAGGGACAACCTTGAACTCCTGATCCTCTTGCCTCCACCACCCAACCGCTGTTTACCCCTGGACATAGATCCATTCTGAAACAGTAGTGTGAGGACTTGAACATATAATTTTTCAGGGGTACAGTTAAACCCTTAAGGCACAGAAAGACACTATTTCTAGAATATCTACCCTTTGTTAGTTTTCCCACTTTAGCATTGCCTATTTAAAATAATACAGTAGGAGACTCTTCACCACATCTGATTTCTTCCGTCTGATGGAAAGAAGTTAATTATTCTTCTGTACAAATCAGAAATGTGCTTTTTATGTTGCTTTAAAATGCATTGATTTTATGTGCACAGTGCTTTGCTTGTATGTGTATATGTGTGTCACATGCATGTAAGTGTACTCCTTAGTCCAGAAGAGGGCATCAGACACCCAGGACTAGACTTACAGCCAATGGTGAGCTACAATGTAGCCTGGAACCTGAATGACAGTTGTCTGGAAGGGCAGGCAATTATGAAACACTGAGCCACATCTCCAGCCTTCCATGCATTTTTATTTCAATAAATTATGAAGAAAAACACTTAAGAATATGATGGTAATAATATAATAGATATTAGTTACTTTGCTGTTATTATGATAATACATCATGGCAAGAAGCAATCTAAGAATGAAAGTCCTTATGTTGATCTACAGTTCTGGAGAAAAAGAGTCCATCAGGGCAAGAAGGACACACAGGAAGGAGAAGAGAAGAGAAGAGAAGAGAGACAGAGAGGTGGGGAGAGTAGGAAGTGGGGTGAGGCTATTAGCTGTCAAAGCACACCCCAAGACATACAAGCTCCAGCTAGCTTACACATCCTAAAGATTCCATAACTATTCCCAAACACCACCAACTGGAGGCCAAGTGCTCAAAAACATGATCATATGGGGGGCCATTTCTCATTTAAGCCACCACAGAGGGATAATTTTCATTTTATTGGAGGAGAAAGGTCACTTGGCATTGGGTGGCTGTCCGATGCCTTTGTGTTATTTCCACATTTCTGAGATAGACTGCCTGGTGTGCACCACTTGAAGGTGGAAATACTTACCTTAGCTCTTGGTTTTGTAAGGTTTGGATCCCTCCTACAGGGAATCTCTGATCATGATGGCAGGAATGTAAGGTGAAGGCTGTTCACACCACAGCAGGTCCGGAAGCAGGGTGCCTAGGAGGAACAGAAGCAGAGGAGAGGGGCTCCACCTTCAAAGTCCAGGTCCTAGTGGCTTCCTTTTGTCAGCCAGTTCCTGCCTCTTAAATATCCCATGCCAAATAGCACCACCAGCTGAGGAAAAACTTCAACACATGAACCCTTCAGTGACTGACAATCAAAATGTAAGTCTATTTGTAGGGGGTGATGTTGTCAAGGAAACAGGAAGGCAACATCCCCATCAGGAGTACAGGCTGCCTCCTGGCAGAAGGAACCCTTTAAAACCAGAGGAGGAGAGAAGTCCCTGGTCAGTGTCAGTACTGGATACATTGTACACGTGTAAGGAAGAGATGGCGGTGACCTTTGCTTCCAGGGACTTTAGCCCAATGGAGAGGATGTATTCTCTCAGGACCCCTCAGTCAAATGAAAGGGACATAATCCTTAGCACCAGAGAGTGCTCATTCTGAGCGACTCTTCCCAAAAGGGCCTTTAGTGTGCTGGCAGAGACAACTTCTCTATCCACAAATGGATCTATGTCATGCATGTCATATGGAGGCACAGTGTCTCTTCAATGTAGATCACATTGCAGTGGAAGGGATCTTCCTTAACAGAGCTTCTCCTCTTGTATAAAATCCAATCCAACATAAAGATGAAACTCTCCTTGATTTGGGGGGTAGTATGAGATAGAAACCTTAAGGAACCTTAAATATTAACTCTGTGTTCTATCATTGGGAACCCTCAATTATCTGATTCAAACTTTTAAAAAAATCACCCAGCATCCTTCCATTCTTCACATCTCAAGTTGATAATAAAATATCCTCACTATAAGTATCTCCATTCACCACTTACCCTTCACCTGCTCCTCTGAGATCAGCAGGCTGGCTTCATCATGCCATCCCACAAACACCACCTTCACCATGACTCAGATCCAGAACCCAGTTCCCTGTGTGATTTGGTTCTAGTCCACAGTAACATCTGACAGTATCACACAAGAGAAATGAAGTACGCCTGAGAGACTGTAGCTGTGCTTGGGGGCTTGAAGCATGTTTGATCTATGCTCACGAGAGCTCTGTGACTCTGAAGAGATCCAGAAGCCAAAGTTGTGAGATGGCTCTGTTGGTAATGAAGTTGCTGTGCAAACAGGAGGACCTGAGTTCAGTTACCAGAAACCAAAGGCAGATGATAAATGCTGGCTGCTGCAGCCCAGTTGTTTCAGTCAGATTCTCAAACGATAATCATGTGCTCAAAATAATCTTGAACTTGTCTGTTTGCTGTGTGGGACTGCCCAGGCGATGAACATCTCAGCTAAGCATGTTTCTCTTTAGTTTCCCAGGTAAGTAAATTAACCATTTACAAAAAGGCCATAGCTGATATGAGGGTTTGGAATCCAGTGTGGTGGCACAAGCCTGTAGTCCCAGCTCTGGGGAGCAATAGACAGTCAAACCCTTGGGGCTGCAGACAACTGAAAGACTGTCACAAAAGAAAGCAATTAGTGCCTGAGGAGTGACACTACAGTCTCTGGTTGCCACATGAACTTGCACACACATGTGTACTGACATGCACATCCACATGCAGCTTGTGCCACATGTAAACTTGTGTACACACACACCCACATATGCCCCCACCCTCCCACACACTGACTACTAGATACAATTCTTAGAATGTGCACCTAGCTTGATGGTTGTCAAGCTTGTAGCTAACCTCACAGTAAGGTGACAACATGTGACTCTTGGCAGAATTTCTTTTACTTCAGAAGAGATAGAATGATTACTGGAATGGTTCTGCAGCCAGAGGGATGCATGACCCACCTGCTGTTGTGTGACCAGTTGTGCTCATAGAAGGTAGTATTCAGTGGCTGGAAGAGTCTGCCATCAGAGTAACTGAATCTGAGTCCCGAAGACCATGTTCGGACTTGTATTGACTCAGGAAACGCCACTTCATTATTTCTTTTAAAACATAATTGTTATTTTATGCCAGCCACCATCTGTCTTTCTTCATTGTTTCCTAAGTTAATTGTAGTCATAGAAACAATAAAGCCAAATGGCTAGCTTGCTTGTCACCTTTCCAGTGACATTTGAGACATCTAGCAGGTTCCCATGCCTTGACCACAGAACTCAAGAATACTCTTTAAGCCCTGAATGCATGTGTGTGTATATTTGTGTGTGTGAATGTGTGTGCATATATATGTGTGTCTGTGGATGTAACCCCCCATCAGGTAAGTGTGTACCAGACAGTATTTGTGGGCAACTGTGGTGTGTGGGTTCATGAGGGTGTGAGTGAAAATTTGAGAGCATGTGTGTGCACATGTTATTGACAAAGGTTTAGAAAGGCTTGCAAAGAGAATGTGCAGTTTTAGTTGGGAGGAGAACTTTGGGGATGAGAATTCATAGATGGAATTCCCAAGCCTTGCATCTGGACAACCATGCAGCTGGGATGAAGGGTATTCACTCTCTTCCAGGTGCCCCTGAGACTCTCCAAAAACAAAAACCTATCATGTCTTCTTCCAAATATTTCAAGTGCCTCAGTGCAAAACCAATGGCTGAGGGACATCTGCAACTAAAAGCTTGACTGGGCCTTTTCAGATGCCAGTCAGAAAAAGAACCAAGGCTTAGACTCTTGTTTTCAATCTGTGGATTGTGACCCTTTTGGGATTTGAATGGTTTTTTCACATGGGTCGCATATCAGATAGCCTGCACATGAGGTGTTAACATTGCTATTCCTAGCTGTAGAAAAATTACAGGAATGAAATAGCAGTGAAATTAATTTTGTGGTTTTGAGTGCCGCCACGATGTGAGGAACTGCATTAAAGGGTCTCAGCATTACAAAGCTTTAGAATCTCTTGCCAGGAGCCCTTTGAAAAAGCTCTCTGTCCATAAGTGATGTTCTTATGCTCTCTACTCCAGCATAAGAATCACATGGGTTGTTGATTAAACAAGATATTCTTTCAGTATATACTCAAGTCTCCAATCTTTCAGAGTAAGTACACTGTTGCCTCAAACCTGAGAGCTGATTGACATTACACCATTTTGTCCATGAAAATGTCAGCATTATCTCCTGAGAGTGACCTTCTGCTTTGTTGTCACATGCCTGAGATGTATATAAATTGACCTGGTGAATAAAGTTAAGGGGTCCTGCAATATTGATTGCATGCCTTCTGAAGCCTATCCTGTGTTTCCAGTTATGTCTTACCTCAGTTTCGTTTTTCTGTTCTTTCATTTCTCAATCCTCAATCCCTGTTCTGGATCTGTTTCTTACTGTCTGGAACAGGCTCTGACAACCACTGAGGAGAACTGATCACCAACTGTCAGCAGAGAAATTTACACTAGACCAGAGCTAAAGCAATGCTGATAGGTTTGGTATTAAGATGTTTTTGATAATGAATATGCTTTGCCTACTGATGAGAGATCTGGATTCTCATCCAAGCCTCTTAATCCCAGGATACTGAAACTTGCAGGCTGCCAGCCTTATATACAGAGAGAGCTCTCCTCTCAAAGGGTAAATAGAAGGAAAGAAGGGAAGGAGGAAGGGATAATGGGAAGGGGAAAGCCTTCAGATAGAAGTGTTGGGTCAGGAACTATGGTCCCACAGATGGAGCCACACCTCAGCAGCTGATATAGCCAGGAGGAGTAGACAGGTAGCCCCTCTGTGACCTTCCACCATGGGCTAAACTTCTCATGTCACCCAGAAGCAGAGACAGACTGGTTACAAGCTGGTGCTCTCTGCTAATTACATGCCACAGGATCCTCCTCAGCTCTCTGAAACCATAAGAAGGAAACCCCACTTTACTTTTGGAACAACATGCCTCTCTAGAACTCCTGCCATGCTCTCTTTAGCATTAAATAGCTTCTAATAAACCGGCTGCCCAAATGAGCAGTCTTGGGCTGGCAAGATGGCTCATGGGTAATGGTACTTTCTGCTAAGCGTGACTACCTGATTGGAGGCCAGGAACCCCCAGAGAAGAGAAATGACTCCTACAGGATGTCTTCTGAGCTACACACAAAAATAATCCAAATGTTTTTAAGGGTCAGTCTGACTCAGTGTCCCTCTTAAACCCGAGGCCTTCCAGAGTGGCCCAGATGGAAAAGCAACTGTTGTTTGTGGGCATGCTGGAGTTGACAGTTCAGAGTTCATAAGTAGACAGGGTTCATTGGCCCTCAAGTTCAGACATGATAGGCCTGAAGTCAAAATTGTCAATTGCGCAGCTTACTGGGGATCTCCCCTCCCCTCCTTCCCTCTGTTCTCTGGCCATTAGAATCACATTTAAGATGCCTTAGTGTCTTTTTTTCTACTCTTTTCTCTAATATGGAAATAACAGGATGTTATTTGTTGTGCATTGTTTTGTGTGTCAAACATGGTTTCTCTGTGTAGCCTTGGCTGTCCTGGACTCACTTTGTGGACCAAGATGGCCTCAAACTTCTGTCTCAGATTTGCTTTGGTTGAAGATGTGTGCTACCATGCATGGCTAACAAGAAAACAAGAACATGCACTTTGTCATCCAGCACTCTGCAAGTTTATCTGTATGGCTCATATAGGCTGTTGGGGGAATGAGAGATGTGAGTAAGAAAAATGTAGAGAAGAGACTGAAGGCACATATCTGAATGGACAATTTGGGGAACATGGAAACTTAACTTGCTGTGCACTGATATTCTCCAAGTCCAGCTTTAATTTAAAATGGTTACCAGAGCAACACAAAGGCAGAAGACTCTGCTGGAGGCTACCAGAGTGAAATACCACAAACTGGAAAGTTTAAGTAATAAGAAAGATCCTACCAAGAGAAGAGGAATGCTGGTTTGTTGGTCCATTTTGTCAAAGGCTGGATTCTCCACAGGGATCTCTAGGGAACTCTCAGATGCCCTTTCTCTCTGTGTCCTCCCAGTTTCTTCCTTCTGTGTCCTGACCTCTTCATATGAGGACAGGAGCCATGCTGGTACAGCGTGACCATGATGGATTCATTTTAAGTCAATTACTATTCAAATCCCTAACTTACAATAAGATGAAGAATCTTTTATATATTATAATATAAAGCACATTAGTGGCGTATCACACAATCCTACAGGACAAGCAGTTGTAGAAAGAGCTAACTGTACCTTGAAATAGATGTTTATTAAACAAAAAAGAAGAGTAAAGATCCCAGTAGACAGACAAATTAATGCTTTGTTGATTTTAATTTTCTTAATATTTGTAAAAAAGACACAACAGCAGCTGAGAGACATTACATTATAGTGAAACCTGAGGAACCAGGACTTCCAACATACTATAAGGATCTGTTGACACTGGACTGGAAACCTGTAATAGTTTTGAGATGGGTCATAGTTATGTTTACTCTTACTTTTTGTTTAACAACCAAAGTAATCTTAGGGCTACTTGGTCCTGGTGACATGCCATATTTTCATACAGCACGAATATTAGAGCTGCATCCTCTACCTGTTATCATCAAAAATTCTGTTATTGCACCTTTTGCTATTCTACAACCAGGGATCACAGGGGATGTAAAAAATTTTTAATATGGGTCTATGTATAACATTCCTGCAAAAACGTGCTACTTAACTATTTTGCAGTTTTTGTCATGAGCCCTAATGTTCTTTCTCATTGTAGGCATTGTTATCTGTTATTCTCTAACAGCTTTGATATGAGCACATTGCTATGCATGTGATAGCATGGGTTTGCTAATGCTCATGTACAGTATGAGATTATACACTCCAGAAGAATCTGCCTGGGGAATGGTGCCATCCACCCTGGGCATTAATTAATATTCAAGTCTAACTCCTACAGACATGCCCACAGAATAAATGTGATCTAAAGGGTTTGTCAATCCAGGATTTCCCCTCAATGAAAAACTCTGCTAAACCCTGGTGACCCTTGCATCTGCAGTTTCTTGGGAATTTTTAAAATGTAAGTCAAGGTGTATACCAAAAGGTAGACTACTCGATTCCTTTCAGAGTGTAAAATTTAGACTTCGGCCAATTCTTCTCTCTCCTGTGGTTGCATTGTGTTCCTTGGTGCTCATTTTTCTTGAGAAAAACGTATAATATGACCAACTGTTCTAAGACCGATTTAACCTAAGAATCTTCTCTAAGTAACCAAGTGTGATCACTGGTGTGTCATAGCTTCAGCTGTCAATTTGATAAAAATCTACAATCACCTGGAAAGAAGGAATGTCAGCAGAAAAACCCTCTCCATCTTGATTGCAAGTTGATAGGGAAAGGTCCAACCCTTTGTGGGTCCTGCCATTTATAGATTGCTTAGCCTGGTCTATATAAGAAACACAGCTGTAATGGGGCTCTGGTGGCCCATACAGCAGTAGAAGCAGGTAAATTTCTGAGTACCTGGCATTCTAGTTTACAGGGCGAGTTATACAACAACAAGTGTGCCTGGAGAGACTCTGTCTCAAAAGAGAAAAAAAGAGATGGGGGAGAGGGTAGAAGAGCAGCAGAGCAAGGAGACATGGGGAGCATGTTGGTAAGCAATATCCCTCTATGTTTCTGCTTCAGGATGCTACCTTGTCTTCCTTGATGCTGGACAGCAACCTGTAAGCTTAAATATCTCTACCCATGCCCCATCTGCTTTTGGTCATGATGTTAATCTCAGCAACAGAAAAGAAAACTAGGACACCACCCTTGTCATCTAGCATTCTGGAGGGTTATCTGTGTGGCTCATATGCTGTTCAAGAATGACAAGAGTGAGTCAGAGGAGTGGGCAGAAGAGACTAAAGGCAGGTGTCCGAACTGACCATTTGGGGAACTGGAGGAGTTACAATCTGAAAACTGGCTGTGCCCTGTATCTGTGCAAGTCCAGCAACACAAAAGTACAAGATTCTCCTGGAGGTTTCCAGAGCAAAGCACCACAAACTGGAGAGCTTAAGTAACAGGAAACATCCTATCTGGAGAACAAATAGTTTGAATGTAGGGTCTTAGATCAACTCTCTCGCAAGAAATTAGCATGTCTGGAGGGATCTCTAGTGAACTCTCAGGTATTAAACTTATTGCTCTGTCCTCCTAGTGTCTTACCTCTCTTTCTGACCTCTTTATATAAGGAGAGCAGACATGCTGATAGAGGATCCCTACGATGGCTTCACATTAAGTCAATCACTATTTAAATCCCTACCTTACATGGCTGATGCAAATGTATCCAATAAGATGAAGAAACTATTTGCCACTTATAATGTAAAGCACATTACTGGTATACCACACAATCCTACAGGAAAAGTCATTGTAGAAAGAGCTAATTGCACCTTAAAAGAGGTGCTTATTAAACTAAGAGGAAGAGTAAAGGCCTCCAGGGACAGGTTAAATAATGCTTAATATTGGTGAAAAAGAACGACAGCAGCCGAGAGACATTAGATTATAGAAAAAACTGAGGAACTAGGACAACCAATATAATATAAGCATCTGTTGACAATGGAATGGACGTTTGTAATAGTTTTGAGATGGGGGTGTGGCTATGTTTATGTATCTACTGGGAATCAAAAATGTGGTTGCTAACAAAGTTCATAAAAATTAAATCTGATCGCAGAAGACCTCCTACTACCTGAAAATTGAATGTCTTTGCATAGCAAGGGAATCTCAGGGATTCCTGGCATGTGATTCTTTCATGCAGCATGGCTATTACAGCTCAAACAGAGGTACAGAGTTCATGCCTTATACCTGCTAAAAAATAGGACAGAAATTTATCTTTAGAAAATTTGTACACTTTGCATACTTCACCAATATATATGTGTGTGCATATATATGTATCTATACTAGTATTTTTAAAGGTTGCTTATTTTTAGAGCAAAAGGCCACATAATAATGAAGACATGGCAAATAGCACAGGTGATTCGAAGACTGCCTCAGCTACTCAGAATGTGCATGCAAATCAACATTAAAAAGGTGAGCCAAGGGCTGGAGAGATGGATCTGCCACTAAAGGCTAGGCTCACAATAAAAAAGAGCCAGCCCAAAGAATCAATCCTACAAAACTGGACAGAGTTTTTCCAGCACTTGGTCAATATCTTAATTTTTGTAAGGGTACCCTAAAGATGTTTTTACCCCCAGACAGCAAAAAATAATTTTAGGAACATGACACACCCATTCCCCATAGCCGTGGTGTGTGTTTGTGCTGAGGTATCAATGTTTGTTATTGTCTAGGGGGTTGGTTATAAGTTAGTAAAGGTTACATTTAGGGATTTCTTTCTTTCTCCCCTCTATCCTTCTTACTCTCTTATCTTTCTATTCTGTCTAGTGGTAGGGGAAAGGAGAGAAAAAGGGAATGATAAAAAGGGGATATTGAATTATAGGATAAAAGGTAGACTACTGAATCTACTATCCTCAAATATTTTACACTGGTATTGTATATTGAAAGAAATTTAAGATTATTTTGTTGCACTTATGTTTAATATATTGCATACATTATATATTGATTGGAATTTAAGATTATTATGTTCAACTTTTGCTTAATGTATTGTACATATGCAACTCATTTGAAAACATGATTTAACATTCTAGTCATATGGAAGCTACCTATGGCAAACTGTTCAGGATGGTTGGAGATGCAGGTTAGTAGTTAGACTCCTATAACTTTTACTTGCCGTCTTGTTAGATATTAGTTTAGTAAATTACAGAATATGCCTTATTAAGACTCTTGTATATGTTTTCAAGGTTATGCAGGAGGTACATGGCTAAAATCATGCAATGTTTGTCTATTTAGATATAGCGAGAGATATAAATAGTTTGACTGATCAATAGATAGATAAATGTATATATATGTAGGTAGATAGAGAGATATGATTATGCACTATAGTAAATAAATAGATGATCATCAAAGACTTCAGAGATCTACAGAATATGGCATTTAGTAAGAAGGGACATTTCTGACAGAGAGACACACCCACTCCTGTCTGCACCTCCAATCTACTTCGATGAAGAGGATGGACATAAAAGAAACAAATGTGGCAAAATAGCCACTGGACCATAAACTGTTCTTGCCTCTACTGCTGTTAGCAGACTGACTGTTCAAATTTTATCAAGCATGACACTTGGAAATTGACTATCCATCATTGCAGAGGCTAGATGGTCCAGTCCTTCAAAATTCCTGCTTCACAGAAAAGGCTGTCAGATATTCTTGGCCAGTAGGATGAAGATTGGATGCCTCAGGAATATAGAAAAACCTTTGGTGACTGTCTAGGTAGTCAACTGTCTGTCATGTCTGTACATTTGTAATCAGCTTGCCAGGACTACCTTCATATTAGATAATATTTTTTCTTAATTCTCTGAAGGGGTTGAAGTCTAAATAGCTATAGTATTTCTACAATTAAGTTTTAGGTGTTTAAGAGATAAAGATATTTTTCTAGGTTCATAAATATAAGTTATAAACATCATTTAGAAAAACATTGGAAATTAAAATAGGACTCACTCGGATAGGTTCGATAGTGTAATTCTTTCTCTAAGATTTTCAAACACAAATGAACTAGAGCTTATAAAAGTAATTTTATGAGATAGTTCCCACAATTATTCTTATTGTATATTGTTGTATATTGTTATTTGTTTGTTATTCTTTATTAGTTTATTCATATTACATCTCAATTTTTATCCCATCCCTTCTATCCTCCCGTGCCTCCCTACCTCCTGCTTTCACCCTATTCCCCTCCCCTATGTCTGTGTCTAAGGGGGACCTCTTCTTCCTCTATAGGATCAAGTCTCTTCTATGTAGCCTGTTATCCTTCCTCTGAGTGCCATCAGGAGTCCCCACCAAGGGTATGTGGTCAAATATGGGACACCAGAGTTCATGGGAAAGTCACTCCCCACTCTCCACTCAACTGTCCATTGTCTAGATCTGGATATGGGTTCAATGTTACTGCACGTGTTGTCCATGGTTGGTGCCATAGTTTGAGCAGAACCCCTGGGGCTAGATCAGCCTATCACAATGTTCTTCTTGTACTTTTCTAGGACCTTCTGGATCCTTCTATGTCTCCATCTCATATATTTTTCTTACCTAGAGTCTCAGTGGGATGTCCTCACATCTATCCTAATCTCCTGGTTAGTGAAGAGTTCCTTTGGACATACCTTTTGGGCAAGTGCCCAATTACAAGTGAGTATATGCCACGTGAGTCTTTCTGCTTCTGGGTAAACTCGCCCATTAGGATCATTTCTAGTCCCATCCACTTGTTCACCAATTTCTGGATTTCCTTGTTTTTAATAGCTGTGTAGTATTCCATAGTGTAAGTGTAGCACAGTTTCTTTATCCATTTTTCAATTGAGGGACATTTAGGCTGTTTCCAGATTCTGGCTATTATGAGTAAGGCCGCTATGAACATACTTGAGCATATGTCCTTTTTTTGCTTGTTGACTCATGTTGTAGGTATAGTCTAAGAAGTGGAATAGCTGGGTTTTTATTAATTTATTCATATTTCATATCGATTGTTAGCCCTTCCCTTGTTTCCTCCTATACCTCCCTCCCTCCCTTCCTCCCACTTCCCCTTTCTCCCCTCCCCTATGTCTGTGTGTTTTGAGGAAGCTATATCCCAGTTTTCTCAGAAAGAGCCAGATAGATTTCCACGGTGGTTGTATAAGTTTGCATTCCCACCAGCAGTGAAATAGTGTTCCCCTTTCTCCACATCCTTGCCAGCATGTGGTGTCACTTGAAGTTTTGATCTTAGCCATTCTGATGGGTGTAAGATGGAATCTCAGAGGTGTTTTGATTTGCATTTCCATGATGACTAAAGACGTTGAGCTTTTTAAAAGTGTTTCTCGGCCATTTGATATTCCTCTCTTGAGAATTCTCTGTTTCTCTCTGAGTCCCATTTCTTCATTGGGTTATTTGGTATGGCAGTGTTTAATTTCTTGAGTTCTTTATATATTTTGGATATTAGACCTATGTCAATTGTATGATTGTTTAAGGTCCTTTCCCAATCTGTGGGCTGTCACTTTGTTCTGTTGACAGTGTCTAGTGCCTTACAGGAGCTTCTCAGCTGCACGAGGTCCCATTTATTAATTGTTGACCTTAAGACCTGGGCTGTTGGTGTTTTATTCAGCAGTTGTCTGGCATACCAATGTGTTCAGGCTCTTCACCATTTTTCTGCTAACCAATTAAGTGTAGACATCAAGTTAGATGTCCAGCACCATTTGTTGAAGATGCTATAATTTTCCATTGAATAGATTTGGCTTCTTTGTCAAAAATCCAGTGACCATATGTGTTTGGATTCATTTCTGGGTCTTCGATTAGATTCCATGATCAAACAGCCTATTGCTGTTGCTCTATAGTACAGCTTGAGATCAGGTATGGAGATTCCTCTGGACGATCTTTTATTGAACAGAATTGTTTTTTCTATTCTGGGTTTTTGTTTTCCCATATGAAGTTGAGTTGATCTTTCAGTGTCTTTAAAATATTGTGTAGGTATCTTGATAGGCATTGCATTGAATCTGTAAATGGCTTTTGGTCAGGTGGCCATTTTACTATGTTAATTCTCCCAATCCATGTACAAGGGAGATTCCCTCCATCTTCTGATGTCATCTTCAATCTCTTTCTTCAGAGATTTAAAGTTTTTTCTCAAACAAGTCCTTCACTTGCTTGGTTAGAGTTACTCTTAGATATTTTATATTGCTTGTGGCTATCATGAAGGCTTTAGTTTTCCTAATTTCTTCCTCTGCATAATTGTCATTTGTATATAGGAAGGCTACTGACATTTTTTTAGTTAATTTTGTATCCAGCCAATTTGATGAATGTTTTTGAGCTGTAGAAGTTTTCTGGTAGTAATTTGGTAGTCAGTTATGTACACTATCATGTCATCTTCAAATAGGGATAATTTAACTTCCTCCTTTCCCTTTGGATCCCCCTGGTCTCCTTTCGATGTCTTATTGCTTTGGCTAGTACTTGAAGAAATATATTGAAGAGATATGGAGAAAGTCGGTAGCCTTGTATACTCCTCGATTTTAGAGGAATTTCCTTAAATATCTCTCCATTTAATTTGATGTTGGCTATTGGCTTGCTGTATATAGCCTTTATTATGTTTAGGTATGAGCCTTGTATTCCTGATCTCTCCAGAACTTTAAACATGAATGGTTGTTGGATTTTGGCAAATGCTTTCTCTGTACCTACGGGGATGATCATGTAATTTTTTCTTTCAGTTTGTTTGTATGGTGGATTGTATTGATGCATTTCCATATATAAACTGTCCCTGCATGCCTGCAAGAAAGCCTACCTGGTCATGGTGAATGATATCATTGATATGTTCTTGTATTCATTTTGCCAGTGTTCATAAGAGAAATTGGTCAGAAATACTTTTTTTGTTGGGTGTTTGTGGGGTTTAGTTATCAACGTGATTCTTGTCCCATAGAATGAATTTGGTAATGTTCCATCCATTTCTAATTTTTGGAGTAGCTTAAACAGTATTGGTATTAGCTCTTCTTTGTAGGTTTGGTAGAATTCTGCATTGAAACCATCTGGCCCTGGGATTTTTTTTCTTTTTTCATTTTGCCTAGGAGAGCACTAATTATTGCTTCCTTGTCTAGTTGAGAGATAGGATTATTCAAATTTTGTTTAATCTGTTCTTGATTCAGTTTTGGCACGTGTAATCAAGAAACTTGTCCATTTCCCCTAGATTTTCAAATTTTGTGGCATATATGTCTTTAAAGCAGAATCTTATGATTCTTTGTAAGTTTTCAGTGTCTATTGTTATGTCTTCCTTTTCATTTATGATTTTGTTGATTTGGATAGTGTCTTTCTGCCTTATAGTTATTTTGGCTAACAGTTTGTCTATGTTATTGATTTTCTCAAGGTACCAGCTCATGCTTTTGTTGATTCTTTGAATTGTTCTCTTTGTGTCTACTTTATTGATTTCTTCCTCGTGTTGATTATTTCAAGACATATACTCCTCTTTGGTGTTTCTGCTTCTTTTTTCCCTAGGGCTTCCAGATGTGTTGTTAAGTTGCTTCTGTAGGATGTTTCCAATTTCTTTACAAAGGCATTTAGTGCTATGAATTTTTCTCTTGGCACAACATTCAATGTGTCCCACAAATATGGGTATGTTTTCTCATCATTTTCATTGGATTTCAGGAAGTCCTTAATTTCTTTCTTATTTCTTCCCTGATCCAGGTGTCATTAAGTAGAGAGTTGTTTACTTTCCATGTGTTTAGTCTTTTTGTTATTTCTGTTGTTGTTGAAGTCCAGCCTTAGAAGATGATGATGTGATAGGCTACAAGGTATTATTTCAATCATCTTGTATCTGTTGTGTCCTGATTTGTGACTCAGTATGTGATCAATTTGAAGAAGGTTCCATGGGGTGCTGAGAAGAAGGTATAATCCTTTGTGTTTGGGTGAAAAGTTCTGTAAATATCAGTTAGATCCATTTGATCATGGCATTGGTTAATGATGTTATTTATTGGCTTAGTTTTTGTTTTAATGACCTACCCTTCAGTAAAAGTGGGGTTTTGAAGTCTACCACTATTAATGTGTGGGGATCAATGTGTGGTTTAAGCTTTTTTACTAGTTCTCTTGCAAATGTGGGTGCCCTTGTATTTGGAGCATAGATGTTCAGAATTGCGATGTCATCTTGGTTGGTTTAAGGTTTGAAGTGAGTATGAAGTGTCCTTCCTCATCCCTTTTGAGAAATTTTGGTTGAAATCTATTTTATAGATGTTAAAATGTGTACACTATCTTGCTTCTTGTGAATATTTGCTTGGAGTATTTTCCCAGGCTTTTAATTCAAGATAATGTCTGTCATTGTGGCTGAGATATGTTTCTTCAATGCAGAAGAATGTTGAATCCAGTTTATGCAACCATTCAGTTAGTCTGTGTCTTTTTATTGGAGAGTTGAGACCATTGATGTTGAGAGGTATTAATGACAAATGACTGTTAAGTGCCTTAATTTTTGATGTTGGTTACAGTAGAAAGTTTGTTTAGTTGTGTTTTTGTGACGGTGAAGTTATCTATTTCCCGTGGAATTTTAGTTGTGGTTTGTCCCTTTGGGGTGGAGTTTTCCATCTAGTAACTTCTGTAAAGCCAGATTTGTGGATAGGTACTGTTTGAATTTGTTTTTGTCATGGAGTATTTTTGTTTGTCCGCCAATGGATATTGATAGTTCTCTGAGTACAATAGTCTGGCCTGGCATCTGTGGTCTCTTATGTTTTACAGGACCTCTATCCAGGCCCTTCTGGGTTTTATGATATCTGCTGAGAAGTCGAGTATAATTCTGATACGTTTGCTATTGTATGTTACTTTGCCTTTTTCTCTTGATGCTTTTAATATTTTTCTTTGTTCTGTATATTTTGTGTTTTTATTACTATGTGTTGGGAAGATTTTCCTTTTTGGTCTAATCTCTTTGCTGTTCTGTAGGGCTCTTGTATGTTTATATGCATCTCCTTCTTTAAATCTGGGGATTTTTCTTCTACAATTTTGTTTAAGATATTTTCTGGGCCTTGGATTTGGGTCTTTTCTCTTTCTTCGATGCCAATTACTCTCAGCTTTCATCTTTTCATGGTGTCCTTGATTTCTTGGATATTCTGTCTCAGGAATTTTTCAGATTTAGCATTGTCTTTGATAGTTGCTTCGAATTCTACAATTGCATCTTCTAGTCCCGAGATTCGTTCCTCCATTTCTTGGATTTTGTTAGAGAAGCTCACCTCTGTGTTGTTTACTTTCTTTTCAAAGTTCTCTCATTCCTATGTTTCTTCTGTCTGTGCCTTTATCACTGTTTCCATTTTCATCTTCAGATCTTGAGCTGTTTTGTGTATTTCCTTCATCTGGTTGTTTGTATTTTCCTGAAGTTTTTTCCAGTGCCTCGCTATAGGCCTCTTTTATGTCTTCCACCTCTTTGGCTGCATCTTACTCCATTGGATTATGGATTTTATTCATTTCCTCCATTATCATCTTCATTACTAAGGATTTTGGGTCATTCTCTTGTGTTTCAATGGTGTTTGAGTTCTCAGGGTCACTTTCTTTGGGCTAGCTGGGATCTGTGGATGCCAAGTTGTTTTGGTTTTTGTTGTTTGCATTCTTATGCTGTCCTTTAGTCATCTCGCTACCTCTAATATTGGGTGGTAGCTTCTGATGTCTTTCACTGGTCGTTGAGTGTGTGTAGTTGGTGAGTGATTATAGGTCATGTGACCTTGCCTGTGAGGATCAGGGAGTTCTCCAGACCCAGCAGGCAACATGATTTCTGTTCCAGGAGAGTTTACTCTACACCTTAAGATCCTGATTAGGTCAGCAGATGTAAGCTTCTGCTGATCCCATTCACACTACTGAGGGGATTCAGACTAGCTGTTTTGGGAGCCACTGTTTAATTTTATGTTCTGATACCTCGGGTCAGTCCAGATACTCCCAAGCATGTAGGAGACCCTGCTAGGCCATAGGGACTATTGCTATATCTGCTGAAATGTCCAGGCTCAGTACTTTCTGGTCCAAAGACAGGTTCATGCCTGATCAGTCTAGATAGTGGACCAGTCAAGATTGCACACCTTTGCTGGTTGAGTCCCACTGAGCTGTGGTTGCTATTCAGAACCCCTTCCAGACCCTCAGCACCTTCCAGCTTCTCTGAAGAGCATGGGAGTCCCTGCTAGGATGTGGGGACTCTCCTGGCTAGCTTCTATCAGACACATTTTGCATGCTCAGTCTGCCTAGGCAAACTGCCTGGCTCTGCCCAGACCTGCCCAGACCCTACATGCTGTGGCTGGGCACAGTGGGCTTCCCTGCGGCCTCCAGGGCTCCCAGTGGACTGGGGTGGTGTGGATGGGGGTGTCTGAGGACAGATTTACTTGTTTCCCTGAGACCTCCCCATGGCACGAGCTCTGCATTCCACTCTCACACACACTGTGCCTGAGCTATAGAGGCCAACTGCAGTCTGCAGGTGTGTTCCATTCCAAAGTCTGGAGAGTGGGTTTGGGTGTTACATGGCCTGTTGTCCGACCAAGGGCCTACCCCACCTGTGTTTTGCACTGTGCAGGACCCCACTCTCCTACTGTTCTCCAGTTCTTGCAGTCTGTGGCTCCCAATCTGGTCCCTGGTCTCCATGCCGTAGGTCAGATACAGTGTGTGATAGGCACCGCCATCTTGGAACCACCACACTTTAGGATTTTGAAATATATTCTTATGTCACATCTACTTCATGAAGAGCCTTTTATAATAAAAGTATTGAGTCTTATGAAATACCTGTTCTACATCTGTTGTGATGCCTCAGCTAATGGAAAGTACAACGAGAATGCCTCACCCTGGGAAAAGCACTTTTATGACTCACCCCTGCCAGGTAAATATTCACTGTGGCTTCCTGTGGTCTAAGGGAGGTGAGATAGAAAGATGAAACACTGGGCTGAAAAGAGAAGGAAGCTCTCCACCATGATGTCTAGTTGGTTTGTCATTCCAGCTGGCAGAGCAAGGATGCTCCATTCACCCCATATACTGCCAGAACTGCCTGCAGAGATGATGGGGTTCTCTTAAAGACATCTCAGCTAAAAATTCTGAAAGACAAACTAAGGCAGGCCTACTTATGCCCTGAATGATTTCTAACCATAATACTTTTAGAACTTCTTATTCCTAGCAACACCCCTCATAAATCTACTTTACAATTTTGTGTATAAAGGGAAACTCTTTAACCCATCAACTTGCTGTGAATTACACTGAATGATGGGGGACCAAGGTGTTACTCTCTTGAGTATCTTGTACTCACACTTAGGATGCCTTACTTCTACCCCTGGACATCTCTCTAGTAAGTTGTGTGCTGAAGGGCAATGCTTTAAAAGTCCTTGATTGAGCTCTGCTTCCTGCTGCCTTTTCCTTACACATTTGCCATAGCAAAGCCAAGGATCCAGCTTGACCAGAGATCATGCACTAAGTGGGAAAGGGAACTCCTCAGGCTACACAGCTTGGAGTTCTGACCCAAACCTTGACTTTAAGTAGCAAAACTTATTGGGCTTAAGGATTTGAGGCAAAGACAAAGGGTGCCATCATGGTTGCAGGCTTGTGAGGGTTGAGAGTCTGTCCAGGATTCTCTGTCAGTAGTTTCTGGCATCTTGGACTCCTAGGGCTGTACCTATGTCACCCTGTGAGTATCTCTCTGAGTGCACATTTCTCTTTGGTGTAACAGGGGCAGGGCTCTAATGACCTCATCTTAACTATCTTAAATATTAGTATCTGTAATGACACTATTTCCAAATGAGGTCAAATTCTAAGGCTCCAAGACATGAGTAGGAAATGACATCATGAATGAGGGACACCATTCAACAATTAACATGTTAGAAAATATCTGCTTTAAAAAGTAATCTCAACTTATCAATACAGGGTTTCTCTGTGTAGCCTTGGCTGTCCTGGAACTTGCTCTGTAGTCCAGGCTGGCCTTGAACTCAGAAGTGTACCTATATCTGCCTCCTGAATGTTGTGATTAAAGGCATGCATTTCCACTTCTGGGGAGCTGAAAATCTGTATTTTGGCAAATGAAGTAAATTTGAATTGATCAGTTAGACAGATGCTTGAATGACCACCGTATAAACTGCAATGATTACCAACCTCATTTTTCAAAGCCTAATATAAAAATGGTTCAGTTTTTATTCACACCGAGTTCTCTTAGATTAGCAAAATATTCAAGAATCACTGTCCTTCATTCTATAACCCGGTTTCCCAGTGTAAGGGCCAGACAAACTCCATTTTGAAAAAGAAACTTAATTATGTGTTACACTTGGCTAAGAGCTGAATGTAGATACCAGAAAAAACCACATAGCAATCTAAAGAGAAAAATTCCCATAGAAACACAATCTGCTCACCTTGAGACAATATCCCGAGTTCAAATATATTCTCGGCTGGTGAAGTTGACCAGTAATTGGTCTGGCACATAGCAACAACCAATTAGGAGAAGCCAGGCCAAAGTTCCTAACGACACCCCCTAGATACAGTCTAAGCAGTTTGAGGTCTGGCATGACTGCTTTAGCCAATCTTTTATAGGACAACTTGTGCCTACAACTGTTACCCAACCTTGAAATGCCAAGGTGCATAACTCCCTGCTTGCAGTTTTTCTTTGCAATCCTATACTGTAAAACCTGTTTCTTTGTCTAAAACCTATAAAAGCCCATCTCAATTTAGACTCGGGGCCACTTTCCTGTATCTTCTGTGTCAGTGCCTAGGAGGTGTGGCCCAGGCTCAAGCTGCAATAAAGATTTCCTTGAGATTGCATTTGGACTTGGGTCTTGGTTAGTCTGTTGCCAGGCCTCTCACAATTTGGACATAACATATGGCTGGGAACCCAAGCAACTTCTGACCCAAGGGGAGTCTAATCCAGCAGTGTGGTTTTGTTCTTGTTTGTCTTTCTCTCAGTCTTACATTAACTTTATTGTCTTGAGACAATTATGTATATATAGTGATCATGTTGGCTGAGTGGACATACTAGACAATAGAGTTTACAGGGGTCTAGAAGATGTTGCAGATGCCATGGGTGACACAGAGGGCTCCTATTTGTAGATCCTCAGGTTCATGTGTTGGGACAAGGCTGGTAGCTCCCATGGCTTAGTATGGGACCAGTGTCCGATTTTCAGTTTTGCTTCTGATCATATCTTGGGTGTGCTGTTACTCTTACTAATTTTTTCTTGTTGTGTTTATGACTCTCTATTACTCTTTATCTGACTGAGACTTGGATGGAAGGCAGGACAGACCACATCCCCCATATATTTAATAAGTGACTGTTCACTAAGTCACTCTTTTCCCTCACAATGGACAATTTTAGGAAAATTAGTTTAACTATTTAAATGTTTTATAATTTATATTCTAAAAAGTGGCCAAGATTCATCTCCTGGACATTAGTTCTAACTCATTTCAAACATTCTCAGAAAAAGAAAGAGCAAAAGCTAATAAACTAGCTCTGTTCTTGGAGCCAGGTTGGGAATCTTCTTCCTAGATGAAATTGGCAACAAGCCCAGGGCTGCCTGAACCATAATGATGTGTTCTAAACTCCAGTAGGCCTAAAAGGCTCCACATGGTGAGTCAGGGCCAACTAACAACAAAAGGGAGGAATAGGTGGATGAGCAGTGGGAGCTAATATGGTAGTTTTCTTCTCCTATTTAAAAAGGCAAACACTTTGCCTCCTGCAAATGCCTGTGTCTCTTTGTGAGTAACGGAAAAAAATGAAAATATATATACAATCTGAGAATATAAAAGTTTAATTTACAAGGATCTACAATATTAGGAGGTCTAAGAAAGTATTGTATAAATGCTAAAAAGTCTAAGGAGTACTTAAAAGTGGGCAAATAAAAGTTATAGAAGAAGTATTTGAGGGTCTTAGAAAGTGCTTAATGGTAAGTGGGAAGGGAAAACAGTTACACAATGTTTTAGGTATGAGTAGTAGAGATACAATAATAAATTAAGTCATATAATAATGAGACCAATAGAGTTATGATAAGTTGCTGAAGCACTAACTGCTTATTAATTAGTCAGAAGCTCAAGATTCTAAGTTCCCTTTGGTAATCTTCTGAATATCGATGTAAGGGTGCATCTCATTGTGCTAAAACCAAGTCAATCCAATCAGTATATCATGGTTTTTCAGACTGAAAAATACTGTTTTGCTTTTACAGTCTCAAACATAAGCATACTCTGGTTGTCTTATAGACCTAATGAAAATTTTTGTCTAGTCTATACTTGTCTAAGCAGATTTTAACCTGGATAACAGACTCCACCCAGAGATCACATGTAGATTGCAAGCTTCTGAGATCTGGACCTGCTAAATGCTGAGGTAAACCAGTCCTGCAAATGTGACTACTCCCTCTCTCAAGTAGATGGGATAATCAAATACTTTCAATAAGTGCCCCATTACATAGCCTTTGACTAGCTTTTCAGGCTTTCTGGGCCCCTGATAACCATGTCCTAATGCCAGCCAGAAGAAGCTGCAGAAGACACTACATCATAAATTACCCCACTTAGTAGGCTGAAAGGCTATGTCAAAAATAAGACTCTCTGACAGAAGGTACATATAGGCCCTTAGTTCTGTTTTTCCCAGTCTGGTGAGGCCAAGAGGTCAGGGGGCACTGCTTGACAAAATTCCAGTGCCTGAGGAGTAAGCACCTCTACCATACACCCTAAGGGCACTACTTGACAAAGTTCCAGTGCCCCAACAATCAGGTGTCCTTAAGGCCTGCTTGACAAACTTCCGGTGCCTAGATGCCTCAGATTGATCCTGACTACAGAAGTTCTTGTTAGCGGCTTCTCACCAAAGGCTAGAATTGAACATTAGTAAAAGCTGATACTAATAAAAACTAATACAGTCATTGATGATTCCCTGGGAAAATATAGCTATGTAGAAAATTGAGTCATTCATAAAACTTATTCAGATTTATTGGTAAATTAATATATGAGTTCAAATTCATTATTAAACTATCAACAAACAACTCTGGTAAACAGTTTAGAGGATTTCAGAAGAATTGATAAAGAAGAAAATTTTAGAGGAACTTTGAAGGCTGACAACCTATAGTCAAAATCATTAGGTCTTCATACTCAGCTGTGGAAACAAGGAACTAGTTTAGAAAGCAAAGAGATCCTGACCATGCCATTCTCAACAGACATTGGTGCTTACCTAGAAGCAAAAGAAAACAATTTTAAAATTCTAAGTTTCCTTCACTGGATTATAATAAAGATTCCCGAAATATGTGGGCAAATGGATTGAACTAGAAATTAATCATAATGAGTGAGTTCACTCAGAAGCAAAAAGAGACAAATGGTATATACTCACTTATATCGAGACACTAGCCCAAGAGGCATATCCGATGAAAGACTTTACTTACTAGGAAAGTGGGTCAGAAGGGAGGACATTCTATTGGGACTTTAGGTGAGAGAAGCATGGGAGAATGGGGAAATAGAAGGATCCAGAGGGTCTTGGAAACCTACAAGAAGAACATTATGATGGGTAGATCTGGGTCCTGGGGTCCTGCTCAAACTATGGCACAAGCCAAGGAAAATATAGCCAATAAACTTCGAACCTCTATCCAGTCCTAGTAATGGACAGGATAGTCTCCATCGTTGAGTGGTGAGGAAGTCCTGACTTTCATACAAACTCTGGTGCTCAATTTTTGACCATGTCTCCTTTTTGGGGAGGCCTGGTTGCACTCATAGAAAGGATAACAGGCCACCAAGGAGAGATCCGATACCTTATGAGCATATACATGGGGAGTAGGTCCCCCTTATTCACAGACATAGGAGAGGGGTGTAGGGGGAAAGTAGGAGGGGGGGAGGAATGGGAAGATACAAGGGATGGGCTAACAATTGAGATGTAATATGAATATATTAATAACATATTAAAAAGGAAATTGCATTGAAGTAAAAGTTTATGATGAGGTTAAAGGAAGACATTGGAAACAGTCTTAAAGTTCTAATAGTTTTCTATTGTTTACAAAACTACAGTAAAGATAGAAATTGTGTTGATAAAGAAGTTCAAAACAAAGTCACGAAGACAGGCACATTATCTCAGTGAACTACCTGCCCTCCTGAGTAACCTTGACAATCCAGGACTTTCCTGATGTTCTAGAAAGACAAAGGGACCAGCTGCTTTTAAGTTAAAAAAAAAGGCCAGTTAATATTTTTAAAAGATACCTAAAATAAGGAAAAGAAAGGATTAATTAAGGGTCAAGAAGACAAGTTTAGGGTACCAGGTGGAGGGATTAATCTTTGATCTATTAATCATATGCCAAATCAAAACAAAAATCAAATAGAGTTTCTTTGGTTAATGCCTTTTGTAACTGCAAGGCTTTATGATACCAATCATAAGTAGGAAGTTTTTAGATTTTTGTCCTAAAAGTTAATTTTTAGTTCTCAGGAAATTTGCTGTTTGCTTACTTTGTTTTCTTTGTTCCTATATACTTATGTAACCAAAAAGATTTCAAGCTGTGTAATCAATGATGAAAGATTTTAAGGAAATAATTTTGTGTATAAATAAAGCTTACAAGAGACATAAGTTGTCAGAGTAGGTAAAGCCATCAAGGCTTCCGCTCTGTCCCATCTCTCATCAAAAGAATTGAATGGTGTCCCAAGTCTGATTCTTCCTTCCCTCGTTGCTCTTAAACCCTTCTTCATTGGCCAAACCTAATCTGGAGCTGGACTCCCGGCACCAGTCATGCTTTGGCCCCTCTCAAAAGAGACTTTACATTTTGCTTGTTCAAGCCCATGTTAATAATGGCTTGAATTATGGTTCAGCTTGTCTCCAAGGCTGACCTCTTAAATATCCATGATTCTGATCCTTGTTCATTTTGTTTCTCCTTCTCATTTTCAGTCCTTGTATCCTAAACAGGCAAACACAATTAATAAAAGAAAGACTAGCTTTCATCCAACTTATGCTTCGCAAAGTCTATTATCAGACCATACAAAACATGAATCTGGACAGTTGTGATATGCAAAGAACATAAACCCCCAGGATTGAGCTTTCTCATCACTAAGAGAGAGGGAAATGTAAAGACCAGACAGAAAAGAAATTCCATTTTGTCATAAACCTGGCAAAAGGCTGAACCCAGATTCTAGGAAAACCACAAAGTAGTCTAAACAGAATAATTCCCCTAAAAACACAAACAAATCATCTAGAGAAACCACCCAGAGTCCAAATGTACACTCTACTGCTCTCAGAAAACCAAAAAGACAGGAGTTGGGAAGAGGAGTAGGAGAATGAAAACAGAGAACAGAATATGGTTCTGCTGGCATTCAGGGCGAGAGAGAATCCACCTCATGCAAGAACTCCTCTTCTTCGCTTCCCAAGAAGGTTGAGCATCTTTGGAACTTAACCGAGACTTAGAATGTCCTTCTGTGGTCAAATGAATGACTGATGGATGAAAAGAACAAACGTGGCAGAATCGACATTCCCTTTCCTATTTCCAGATGTCACAGCTTATAAAGAAAATAGGAACACTGTATGTGGACAAACACTCTCCCTCCCTCCATTGCTCACAGACTTCACCACTCTTGGAACTGGCTACTGTGAGGAGAATTGCGGCCATACCTAGATGGGCTTTTGGAAAGTTCCCCAGGCAGTGGTTGAACCCAGTTTCTCAACAGCTGAGGGAGGATTCAATATCAGCTAAAATTTATTATGGTGCAAACGCATGGAATTAGTGAGGAAATAACTATTAAAGGACAGTGAGAGTTCAGAAAAAAGAAGACAGGCACTTGAAAAAGCAACTACAGCAGCATCCTATAGGCAATTCTCCCTAGGCTACACTTCCTGGAGTGCTGACCCCATCCACTCAATGTAAGTAGGAGATCTTAATTGAGTTGAGGCTCTGAGGCGGAGACAATAGGTGGCCAGATGGTTGGATCCTTGTAAGGGCTCAGAGTCTGTCCAGGACTCTGACATCTTGGACTCCTTGGGTAATAGAAATAAAACCCTCTGACTTCTTCTCTGAACCCACATTTCCCTTTTGTGTATTAAGTTTAGGGTTCCAGTAACCTTGCCTTTAGTATTAGAATAAGGTTATATTCTAAGGCTCAAGACATGAACAGGAAATGAGATCAGGAAAGGGGGACACAATTCAACCAATAAAATAAACAAAGAAAATCTGCCTTTTAAAAATAAGTTGGTTTTTCAAGATATGGTTTCTTTGTTTAGCCCTGAATGTCCTGGAACTTTCTAGGTAGTCTAGGTTTCCCTTGAACTCAAAGATCCACCTTCCCCTGTCTCCTGATTTTTGGGAGGCTTGCACCATCAGCTCCCAGTGGCTGAAAAATCTGCATTTTACCAAATGAAGTAAATTTGAATTTTACAGGTAGACATCTGCTTGAATGACTCACAGTATGAACTACAGTGTTTACCAATCTCATTTATCAGTAGTTTACTATAAAAATATTTCACTTCTTACCCATACCAGGTTCTCTGATTGATTTGAACAGATATAAATGTGTATGTTTAAAAAAGAAGTACAATAATGAAAGTGGGAAAGAGTGGTAGCTCAGTTTGGAAAACGTCTCAGCCATTAAAGACTAGGCTCCCAATCAAAACAGGTCTACTCCAAAAAATCAAGCCCCAAAAACTGGACAGAGTTTTTCCAGCAGTTGGCAAATATCTTAATTTTCTAACAGTACCCAAAAGATGCTTTTATTCCAGGACAGCAAAAAGAAATTTGAAGAACATGCCATCTTGATTCATCACAGGTAGGGTGGCTGTTTGTGGTTGGGTTAAATGTTTGTTATTGGTTGGGGGCATTGGTTATAAGTCAGTAGAGGTTACATTTAGGGATTTATTTCTTTCTCACCTCTAGCCTTGTAGTTCTCTTATCTTTCTACTCTATCCAATATTAGGGGAAAGGAGGGAAAAGGGAATGATAAAAGGGGGATATAGAATTATAGAATAAATGATATATTATTGAATCTACTATCCTCAAATACTTTACACTGGTATTGTACATCGATAGAAACTTAAGATTTTGTCCAGCTTTTGCTTAATGTATTGTACATAGGCAACTCATTTGAAAACATGATATAACATTCTAGCCTTATGAAAGTTAACTATTGCAAACTGTTCAGGATGGTTGGAAATATAAGTTAGGGGTTAGTCACCTATACATTTTACCTGTAGTCTTGTTACATACTGTTTAGTTAATTACAGAATAAGCTTTATTTGCTCTATTGTATATGTTTTCAAGGTTAAGCGAATAGTACATAGCTAGCAATAAGCAATGTTTGCTTACTTAGATATACTGAGATAGATACATAAGTCAACTGGTCAATACATTGGTAGGTACTTGGCTAGGTAGATGATAGATAGATAGATAAATAGATAGATAGATAGATAGATAGATAGATAGATAGATAGACAGAAAGATAGAATTTTGCACTATAGTAAATAGATAATCTTCAAACACTTCAGAGATCTACAGAATGTGGCATTTAGTAACAAAGGACTTTTTTGACAGACAAATCTGCTCCTGCCAGCACCTCCAATCTAGTTCAATGAAGAGGATGGATATAAAGGAAACAAATGTGACAAAATAGCCACTGGACCAAAAACTGTTCTTGCATTTAATGCTGATAGCAGACTGACTGTACAAACTGTGATCAAGTATGACCATGGGGAATTGTCTATCCAGCTTTGCAGAGACTAGATGGGACAGTTCTTCAAAATTCCTGCTTCACAGAAAAGTCTGTCAGATACTCGGGGCTGGTAGGCTGAAGACTGGATGCCCCAATGATACAGAAAAACCTCTGATGACTTTCTAGGCAGTCTACTGTCTTGTTATGTCTATAAATTTAGAATCGGCTTGTCAGAACTTCCTTTATATTAGATAATATTTTTTTCTTAAGTCTCTGATGGGGTTGCAGACTAGAAAGCCATAGCATTACTACAGTTAAGTTTCAGAGTTTTAAGAGATAAAGACATATGTATAGGTTGATATATATATAAGCTATTATAAGAAAGTGATTTAGGAAAACTTTGGACAGTATGAGAGGACTTGGTAGAATAGGATAGATAGTGGCAGAAGCAAGCAACTGAGCTTCCTGGACACAGCCCACTGAGGTTTGCAGGGCTATCAAATGGGTGTATAGCTTTTTCAGGCAAGGCCCCAAGGTTTTTGCCTCAAGACTGTTTATTGTTGCTGTACAGCCTTTCCATGCTTGTTTCATGTATCTGGCATGGTCAAGACCCTCACTCCCTATTGCTTCACTCTGTTGGGAAGATTTTTTGAAGATTATTTTAAAGATGCATTTTAATGGCATAGTGTTGTATAAATTAATTGGTGATTTCATAATCCCTGGTGATGGTTTTAAAGAAATTCTGATTTGATTAAAAGATTTGAAATGCCTTCCTGCAGTATAGAAAAAATACTAGGCCGTCTGTGAACCTCCATATGTCAAGCACTTGAAATACAGGAAGAGAGAAAACAAGACTGGAACAAATGAATAATCAAGGGGATATATTCCCTGTAGCTTAGTTCACACATATGGCTCAGGTGTACAGCCTGATAAGAAAGACTGTATGAATATAGAAACAAATACTTAGCTATACAAGACAAGACAGACAACCAATTCTAACAAAAACCTTGACATAAAAATTGCTTTCAACGTATAACTTACATTAGGAATAAGAAAAAGATAATACTTCTGCTTTGAACTCATCATGAGCATGAGGCATATCTTTTTGAATGAGGTCATTTTTCCATACATAGAGAAACTTTTTATTAGATCATATGAAAATACAATGCAGAGTTAAACAGTTGTTGAAGCCACCCCCTTCATACAAAAATGTATCTTTCTGTTTATACATCTAGTTGTCTGTATATATCGTCTATATGGATTTATATATGTACATATTTGTAATTACATCTGTATGTTTACATATATTTGGATGAATGGTGTGGGGAGCCATGTTAAATTCTGCCATGTCATAAATCTTGTGCTTAGGCTGCATGCTGTGATCTTCAAGTTGCTGACCTTTGACTCATGAGGTCTTGTGTTCTAGGCTATCGTTGGACTATTTACATTTGAAATAGGTAGGGAAATCCCAGCTTGGAACCAGTCAGGGAATTACCCAGAGAACTAGGAAGTTCTACAAGGAGTGATTCAGGCTATTGTATTCTTGCCTGGTGGTTAGTGTGAGTGAGATTAGAATAGATCCTGTTGACCTTGTTCTCTGTATATTCTTACTAGTTGGCTTTAAAGTGAATCTTGATCAGAATTTTTAAACTTAATTTTTTATTTCTCGCATCTCTGTACCCTACTTTTAATCGTCATTCCCTCTTTCAGGTGAACCCTGGTGGATGTGTCCTATGGGCCATGACACAACATTTTGGAAGCTGCTTTGTTTCATCTATTGAGTGACTGTGTGCATATGTGTCTTTCTGTGTGTTAGGTTCATAAAGATCTATTTGGTAAGTGGTAAACTGTCTGGAGTGTTTCATTTGCCTTTTTCATTGGGACTCTAACTTTCAACAAGCAGCTGTTCACTGCTAAGCCATTAAGTTTAAAGGAACTATAGTTTCCCTTTTTTACAACTCTTCTTATTTATAGTAAGAAAGTGTCAGGTGTAGAAAGTGTCAGGTGTGCGGGCCACTTGTACTCTGACTTAAAATGTTAAGATTAAGACCTTCTGCTGTTAAGCAGTGCCCATTTTTAGCCAGAGACCTGTTTTGATGGCTGAAAACCAGAACACTGGATAGTGCATTTGATATGCCTACAGAATGTGAATTTGAAAGATCAGGGTTCAATTCACTGATTTCTCTCTTTTTCTTCTGAGGCAAGCAGCCCCTGGGAGTTAAGCTGCATACAGACCTATATTATATGTAGACAGTGAAGCTATGACAGAGGTACAAATAGCAAGGCTACCAACCTGGAAGTTTAAAAGTGAAAGTGTATATAGAAAGAGCCCCACATCGCAAGGCTACCAGCCTGAAGGATTAAGAGCTAAAGTGTGGAGAGAAGGACAAGCCTGACAAGTAAAGGGCTGGGATTGTTCTTCAGCTCTAAGTCAATGAATAAAGAAATAATATTACAATCAAAAAGTTTAATTGGACTGAAAGTATCTGAAACCATATAAAAAATTATTTCAATAAACGAAGAAAAAAAGAATAGGTAGTGAACAAAATGGAGATCACTGGAGCCTAGGACTGGAAGTGGCTATCTAAATCCTTAATACTCTCTCTCTCTCTCTCTCTCTCTCTCTCTCTCTCTCTCTCTCTCTCTCTCCAACTGTTTCTCTGTCTCTGTCTCTCTCCCTCCACTTCTCCCTCTCCCCCTTTCAGCATCTCCCACTTCCCTTCATTGTCCCTCTCCCTCTTTTGCCTCCATGTTCTTTTCCCCCTCTCCCTAATTTGCACTATTACTTATATCTCACAGTTATGGCCTGGGAATGGCAGCCTAGTGTATCCAGCTGGGGATGGTAGAGCACGGCCTTTTGTCTTTTGTTACACTAATACATACGTCATCATATAAAGTAAATGGATCCACATGGCCGCCTGTAGCCTGAAGCTTTCCTTTACCCCTCAGTGAGTTCCACTCAGGTACAACCATATTCCTGGCTACATAATGGAAAAGAATTTCATGGCAGAGGAGTTAGAGTTTGAAATAGATTTAAAGCACTGAGTGGTGCTTAGGGTACAGGCAGGCAGTTTTTCAAAAGAGAGGTGCCCCAATCTAGGCAATGGCTGCACATATGTTCCATAGCTTTCTAGTCTCATCACTTCGAGGATGTCAGTCACAATGAGTTAAAGATTAAAGAGTTGTTTGTTTCTATTTAATAGACAAAGGTGTAAAGTAGATTTATGAGGGGTTGGGTGGGGTTTAAGAAGTGCCCAATGTCGGTTACAGGTATCCTGAGGCTGGGTAGGCACATTAACTTAGTTTACTTACTATCTTTGATGGTTTTTTAAATTTGATATGACTTAAGGAAAGCACACATGGTCTTCAAGGGCATTTCTGGAGTTTATCAGAGGTGCGTGGAACTTCCTGATCCTGCCATCATGAAAAACGAACCAACCACATCTCAGGAAAAAGGGCTTCCTCTCCCTCTCCCATCTCCTCAATTTTCTTTCTACTCTACCTCATTATGAGTGACAACTCCTTGTCTTAGAAGTCTAGTTTCCCATGGTCAACATGTTGGCAATGATCTTTCCAAATATAATCTTTAGGATTTTGAAGTGTATTCTTTTTCACATATAATTTGTGAAGTTTTTTTAAAATTATAAATTGATTGTATCTTACAACATACCTGTTCTGCATCTTATGCGAAGGCTCAGTCAATGCAGAGTGGAATGGGAAGGAATCACCCTTGGAAAACCACTTTTATGATGTTTCCCTGCTAGGTAAGTATTCACTCTGGCTTCCTGATAAGAGCAAAGCTCCTGCAAATATGTAGTCTAAGCAAGGTGAGATAGAAAAAGCAAAAAGTGGGTTGATATGAGAAGAACACTCTTCACAATGAAGTCTGATTGGTTTGTCTTTCCTGTTATCATAGCCAGGATGCTCCATTCACCACAGACAATGTCATCCCTTCCCTTGGAGATCATGGTGGTTTCCCTAGAGACATCTCATCTGAAAAAATTTAAAGCTAAAGTAAGCCATGCCTACTTAGGGCCAAAATGATGTCTAACTATGATTTGGTTTTTTTTCACTTCTTATTCCTGGCAAAATGTCTCATAAATCCATTTTACCACTTTATTCATAAAGGAAAATTCTTTATCCCCTCAATTTGCTGTGAATTTACAGAATGAAGGGGAACAAGATTTGACTCTCACTTCAGAAGCCTGCACTCACACTGTGGATGTCTCACTCCTCCCCTGGATACCTCTCTAGTAAGCTCTGTACTTAGAGCCAATGCTCTAAAAGTCCTTTAATGAGCTCTGCTTTCTGCTGCCTTGTTTTGACACTTGTCCCATAGCAAAGCCAAGAACCAAGTTTGACCTGAGTGTAAGGTCTAAGTAGGGAAGGAAACTCCCCAGGCTACACACCCTGGAGTGCTAATCACATTCCCTCATTGTAAGAACAAGATCTTAATTGGCTTAAGGCTCTAAGATAGAGAAAAAAGGTAGCCTGATGGTCGCATCCTTGTGACTGCTGAGAGTCAGTCCAGGACTCTCTGACTGTAGTTTGTGTAATCTTGGACTCCTTGTGTAGTAGAAATATCACAGTATGATCACCTCTTGAACTGACCTTTCCATTTTGTGTATTAGGGTGTGGGTACTATTGACCTCATCTTAAGTATCTTAACTATTAGGATTTGTAGTGACCATACTTCCCAATAATGTCATATTCTAAGGCTCCAAGATATGAAAAGGAAAAGAGGTTATGAAAGAGAATACCATTCAACACTTAACATATTAGAAGAATATCTGCTTTTTAAAAATAATCTTGGGTTTTCAAAAAAGGGTTTCTCTATGCAGCCTTGCATGTCATGGAACTTGGTCTATTGTCCAGGCTGGTTTTGAACTCAGAGATACGCCTGCCTCTGTCTCCTCAGTGTTGTCATTAAATGCATGCATTGCCATTTTCAGGTGGCTGAAAATCTGCATTTAGCATATGAATAAATTTCACTTTTTCGGCTGGTATCTGCTTGAATGATTCATTAAACCACAATCATTACCAACCTTATTTATCAATAGATTAAGAAAAAATATTTGTCCTCATACTCATACTGGGTTCTCTGAGTGTAGCAGAATATTCCAGAATCATTGTCCTTCATTCCATGTCCCAGCATCCCAGGGTAAGAACCAGAAAAACTTCTTTTTGTAAAAGAAACTCCATTTCATGTTCGAGTTGGCCAAAGGGCTAAACCCAGACCCAGGAAAAATTACAAGGCAGTCTGAATAGAAAAATTCCCCCAGGAACACAATCAGCTGTCATTGAGAAAATACCCAGAGTCTACATGTACTCTGCTGGTGCAGCTGGCCAGTATGTAGCCTGGCACATGACACCTACTAATTAGGAGGACCACGACTGAGTTTGTAATGGCCCTGAGATACATTCCTAGCCCTTTGAGGTCTGGCATGATTGTTTTAACCAATCTTTCTTATAGGTCAACTTGCCCCTGCAACGGTTACCCAGCCAACAATCACCAAGGCTTGTCACTCCCTGCTTTCAGTTTTTCTGTCCAATCATATACTGAAAAACCCATTTATTTGACTAAAATCTATTAAAAACCCCTCTGAATTTAGACTCAGGGCCACTTCCCTGCATCTGCTGTATCAGTGCA
The DNA here is from genome assembly GCF_964271855.1 of Acomys minous. Taxonomy (NCBI): domain Eukaryota; kingdom Metazoa; phylum Chordata; class Mammalia; order Rodentia; family Muridae; genus Acomys; species Acomys minous. The sequence continues at coordinate 115,074,350 of NC_140487.1, forward strand.
TAGGAGGTGTGGACCTGGATGGAGCCTGCAATTAAGACTTCCTTTGCAATTGCATTTGTGTTTATCTCTTGGGTGGTTTTATTTGTTGATCTCTCATGATTTGGGCAAAACATATGGTACATTGGCAAGGAACCCACTAAACTCCTGACCCAATGGGTGTTGGATCCAACAGTTATTTGTTTGGTTTTGTATTTCTGGCTCTCAGTGTTACTTTTATTTTGCTCTCTCAAGACAATTATGTATATCTAGTGGTCATGTCTAGTGTGTGTACATGCTTAATGTTGGAAATCCAAGGAGTATGGAAGATGTTCCAGATTCCATGGTTGGGGACATAGTGCCCCTATGTGAAGAACCTCAGTTTCATGTGTTGGACAAGGAGATTGCTCCCATGGCACAGCATTGGGATGGTGTTTCATTTTCAGTTTTGCATCAGATCGGATCTTGGGTGTGCTGGTACTGTTATTATTGTCTTTCTCTGGTGTTCATGTCTTCCTTTGCTCTTTTTCTGATTGAGACTTGGACAAATGATGGGACAGATGAACTCCCCCCACCAATGTTAATGACAGACTGTAACAACCCCCTTTTGCCTTATGATGGACACTTTTAAGGAAATTAGTTTACTTATTTTAATGCTGTTTATATATTGTATTCTAAACAAGGGCCAAGATTCATTTCCTGAATGTTAATTCTATCTCATTTCAAAATTTCTAAGAAAAAAAGCAGCAAAAGCAGATAAACTAGCTCTGTCTTGCAGCCAGGTTGAGATTCTCCTTCTTAGATCAAAGTGGCACCAAGCCCAGCAATACCTGAACCCCATAGATGTGCGCTGAACTCCAGAAATCCAAGAAGACTCACCATGATGGGTGTAGGGCACTACCCACAATGGCGAGGGATAGGCGACTGACCAATGGGACCTAATGTGGTCAGTCTTTCCAGAAGCTCGGTGGTAAGAGATAAACAGATGAAATCACCAATCAAATACTTTTCAGTTCTAGCAGTTGTTGGACTTCTTGACAATGGGCTCTGCATAACGTTCACTATAGGGGCTGCAATTTACCAACAGGGGCTTGTGTGCAGAAAGATCCTAGGCAGGATGCCAAACTTAGATAGTCCACGTTTCTCTATTATCTTTCACAAAATCTGCCTTTAATATTTAATACTTAATTGTAATATCCATTTAGAATTATATTATAAAAGAACAAAGTTAATGATAACAGTAATATACTAATGAGGCAGATAGCAATATGCTCCTCCCTTGAAACTACAGCTAAAAACGTTTTAAAAAATTTGTCCGTTTTACTACATGTCTGCTTCTAATTGGTTTTAAATGTCTAAATTTACTATATATTGTACATCTTAGTTATAAATTATTGGTTATTGAATATGGTTAAAAATTTTAACATATGTATAAATCGTTAACTTTACCTTGTAATTTAAGGCTGGAGCCATTCTAAACAGCAAAGGAAATGAGACAACTTAGGAAACAGGTCTCAACTTGCACAAGACATAAAATTTGAAACAATGTTTCTTTAATAAACATATTAAATGTGCACCTCCAGTATATATCTGAAAACTCTTATCTAAGGGTTTGTAAATTGCTCATTGAGTATGATGTTTCAATATAAGTTCAAACTCTAATTTGAATATATATGTGTGCATGTGCATTTTCTAAAACACATATTATGTGATTGACTCCTACATCAAAATATTCTTTATGTGATAGTAAAACTTTAAGGTTATAAAAGTTGATTCAAATTAACAGAATATTATATTACAGACTTTAAAATGGATAATTGTAAAGATATTTTTCAGTAGAAATATATTAACTTTAGAAATATACAATTGTTTACACTATTAAAAATCTGGTTTTAACTTGTAAAAATTATGGTTATACTCTTTGATTTCACTCTTTAAAAAGTGTCAAATTAGAGAAGATTTAACAAAATAGGTTATGCCCAACTATCATGGAAAAAAGATAGTTGAGAGGCAGTTATTCAGAAAGAGGAATCAAGAAGCTTACCAGACACCAACTGACCCAGGGGGAAAAAGCTATTCATACAACCTTGAGCAATATCAGAAAACACCTAAAAGAGTTTCTCAAAGTTTTATGTGAAGGAAAAGGACTTTTTCAAGCAATTAAAAAAACTTGCAACTTTTACAATATAATCAAAGCATTCAGTCTTATGTTTGTAGGATGTAGACAGAGAAACACAGACAAGGATTGACCTCATGTATACTGGCCCTCAAGCTTGTCAGAGATCTGATGAATATGGCATAAATATACATAAACTAATTATGACAGAGATTCCCACATTTAACAGTAATTACCTAAGGTCTCCAAGAATTTTAGCCTGGCACATGACTTCAATGATCGCTTGCAGTATTACAACCACCAGGTAAAACTGCCCCAATGTTTCACCTGCTGCTAGGCCCAGCATGTATGGTGGACAAAAAAAGGTGGACATCTGAAGAGTTCTTGTCTCACACTGCTGAAAATGAGGTAAGTCCAGTCTCTCCCATGTACTTCTTCCACAGAAATAGTCTCTTGTCTTCCGTGCCTGATGCCCAGACTGCCTCTCCCCATGATACCTGGAAACTACAGGAGCCTGCATAAGATAACTGTCAAGGTGATAGACTGGTTAATCATCTCTGTCATTTTGACTGATATATAAATTCATCTATGTTACAAATTTCCATTCTCAGGTCCATGATCACATTGATGTCTAAGCTAATAGCAGCTTGACAACTAGATGACAGTTAGATCCACTGTTAGTTCATTAGTCAATTCATTAGCTAGTTTAAACTACTAGGTACTAGGTCTGTTCTCTTTTTTAAAATGGCAAAAAGTCTTGACTTTCTCCAACTGCCTTGTCATTTGGTGAGTAACTGGATTAAAAAATGTAAAATTTTATAAGGTTTGATAATATAACAGCTTAATTCATAAGGACCTACAGTATTAGATAGTCTAAGTGTTTTCCAAATGCTAAAAAGCCTAAGCAAGTATTTAAAAGTTCGTAAATACAAGTCATAAAAGAAGTATTTGAGGGTCTTAGAAAATGTTTAAATGTAAGTGGAAAATTTGAAAGTTAGAGAATCTTAAGAAAAGTTTTAAGGTTCAAGTTGTACCTTATATTAGTCATATAAAATGAGACCAATAGAGTTAAGATAAGCTGATGAAGCATTTACTGCTTATTATTTATTCACAAACTCAAGATTTATTTTGCTTTTGGTTGTCTTCTCATTATAGACTTAAGTTTACTTCTCATTATGCTAAAAAGTAAGTCTATCCAATCTGTACATCAAGATTTCTGGACTGAAAAATATTGTTCACAGTTTTGTTGGCTCTGAAAGACATAATACTACTCTGGCTGTCTTACAGACGCAATTTAAATTTTTGTCCCTACTCTATATTTGTCTCAGCAGTCTTTTACTTGGCTAACAGGCTTCACCCAGAGATCACCTACAGATTGCAAGCTGCTGAGATTTGGACCTGCGAGAAGCTGATGTAAACTACACCTGCAAATATGACTGCTCCCTGTCTCTTTAACTAAATGGGATGAACAGATGCTTCTGATAAATTTCTCCATTACACAGCCTTTGACTAGCTTTTCAGCCTTCCTGGGACCCTGGTAACAATAATCTAATGCCAGATAGAATAAACTGTACAAGAGATCACAATGTCTATTACCCCCACTTAATAGGGTGAAATGCTATGTCAAAAAAAAAAAAGACTCTGGGATGAGGGACATATGGCCCCCTAGTTCTGATACTCCCAGTCATTCTTTGTGCACCTTTTAAAATAGACTTTACATTATGTTTGTCCAAGACCACATTAATAGAATCATGATTCAACTTTTCTCCATGGATGAACACTTTAGTTTCTTTGGTTGAGTTTTTGTTCATTTTGCTTCCCCTTCTCATCCTTTGGCCTATCCTAAATAAGCTAATACATCCATAAAAGAGAGACTAGGTGTTATCAAAGTGATGGTTAACAAAGTCTATTGTCAGCCCAAATGAAAAGTGGACCTAGGCCATTTCGAAAGGCAAAGAATACATGAGCGAACTATGGAGCTTCTCTAGTTGCTAGGAGAGGGAAAAATGTAAAGACTAGGCAAAAAAGAAACTCCATTTTCTGTTAAACCTGGTCAAAGGTTCAACCCAGATTCCAGAAAAACCACAAGTCAGTGTAAACAGGGTAATTCCCCTAGTAACACAATCAACTCACCTTGAGAAAGCACCCAGAATACAATTGTACTCTCTGCAGGTCATGAAAAACCAAAGGGGGACAAGTTGGAGGAGGAAGAGGAGGAGGAGGAGAAGAATGAAGATGAAGAAGAAAATATAGAGGTGCTGGCCTTGGGGGCAACAGAGAATCACACTAATAAGCTGCTGCTCATGCTAGACAAGAAAATGGGAGCCCCAAGAACTACTCCTCATCACCTCCCAAGGGGGTTGTACAACGTTGGATCTTCACAGAGGCTTAAGAGTGTCCCTTCCATTGTCAAATGAATGGCTGATGGGTGAAATGAGTAAACCATGCAGAATGACCATTCTCTTTCGTGTTTCCAGATGTTCCAGCTTCTCAGAAGGAAGGAACACTGCAGGTATCCACACACTTTACCTCTCTCATTCTGCACAATCCGAGTGCACCCTTGGAATTAGCTGCTGGGTGGTGATGGGTGGTAACACAGAGATTGTGTTATGGAAATTTCCCCAGGCAAAACCTAAGCCTGGTTTTCCAGTAGCTGAGGGGGATTTCAATAGCAGCTGAAATTTATTATGGTGTCAACCTATGTGATGAAGGATTTTTCCAGACTTCAGTGCTGTTCAGCCAGCTGCTAAGTAGAAGAAAGGGGAATTACCTATCCAAGGTATTGGATACACTCATTTGTGAGTCGACGATTTTACCACTCCCACCACCACACCCTTTGATTCACCAACGCCCAACCTTGTAGGAAAGAACATCTATTTAAGGACAGTTGGAGTTCAGGGAAAACAAGACAGGCCCTTGAACAAGCAACTGCAACAGCATCTGAGAGGTAAATGCCCAGAAACTCCTGATCTTTTCCTGCATTAGAGGGATTGTGCAGGCCAATGTGTGTTCATATGTTTGTGTGTCTGTGGATGTGATCTCATCAGGTAAACATGTATCAAACAGTATTCATGGGCAAGTGTATTGTGTGTGTTCATGAAGGTGCACAGTGAGAATTTGAGAGTATGTGACAGCACATGTTATTGTTAAAGGCTTAGAAAGACTTGCAAAGGGAATGTGTAGTTTTATTGGGAGCAGAACTTTGATGATCAAAATTCATAAATGGGAATTCCAAGCCTTGAATCTAATATGGTGATCTATGTGCAGTATCTAGTGATGGGAGTCATTGCCTTCTGATTATGTGAAGTGAGTCCAGTTTTTTAGGAGGAATGAAAGAGGTGTTCCTATTACTATATCATTCCTGTATGAGGACGAATTCCACAGACCTGAAGGGAGAGGACATGACAGGTGTGATACACCATTGGAAAGACTCTGTGTGCACTCAATGCAAGAGCATGTCTGTACTCTGGGTTGCTGAGTATGAAAGCACATCAGGCAATAGGGAAGAGAGATGCTGAGACAGCCTGGGAAGAAATGCCCAGGCCTGTCCCTCTGTACATCCTTCACAGAGCTGACAGCATGAAGCTCCTCCTGCTGCTTGCAGCCATGATCATGACCTTTGGTAAGAGTTGACCCTGAACTAAGCAGGTAACCTGAGGAGGGTGCCACCCTAACCCATAGCTTTTCTTCCTGTTGCCCTATCCCTGACTCTTGGTGGGAGGAGAAAAGAAGAGACTCTTAGGGCAAGAAGTTAGAAAAGGGATGCATTTCAGAGATGTGGCACTGTCTTAGATACACTTTACCAGGCTACTTCTCTATTTCCTTTCAGTTCCAATGCAGATCCATGGGAGCCTCATGAATTTTGCTAAAATGGTCCAGATGACAACGAGAAAGCTTTATTGGCCTAGCTATAAATCTTATGGTTGCTACTGTGGCTATGGTGGCAATGGATCCCCTAAAGATGCGACAGATAGGTGAGCCCATCCCTATCCTCTGTAAATCTAACTTAGGGGAGAGTATGTCAGAGACTGTCCACTAGGCTGCAGTGTCATGGTCAATTTGAGGCAGCAAAAGTCAACACATTGAGAACTCTCCTCTGGACTACTCCAAACTTCTTGAGTCTAAATGCTCAAGGTCAAGGTCAAAAATCAAGGGAAATACTGGGTACCAGGCCTCTAGGGCTATGAGAAGGCAACCTCAAGAGAACTTGTTCCCAAACAGGTGCTGCTTTGTTCATGACTGTTGCTACTACGATCTGGAGAAACATGGATGTGACCCAATATTTCTGAACTATGAGTTTACCTCTGAAAGTGGCATTATCACCTGTGCTCATAAGAAAGACCCTGAGATACCAGCAAGCTTCCTTAACATCTTTGTTGATCATATGCATACTGGGGACTTCACTGCTGCAGGAGAGAAATCTACTCAGAGCCTCACAGTCAAGTAGGAAGCAAAAAATAATGGGGAAGAGTGTAGTGAAGACTCCAATAGGAGAGGAAAAAAAGCCTTCATCCAGCCTGATGCTTGAGGTGGATCCTGCAAGCAGTGGTATCTAAGCTGAGCCCTAAAAGACTCAACACAATGTCAAGCCAGGTCTTCCCAGTAATTGTCTTAAGGTTTGTGTGCTCCAACAACAAGGACCTATTATTTAGCAAAGCAGCAATAAACACATTTGCAAAGAGATGACTCACTCTAGCTGGAGAGGGGATGGACAGTAGGTAGAGGGGCATTTGATATAAAACAACCACAATCAGGTTGGAAAGATCTCACCCTGGATGATTTCCAGAGAACTATGGCGCTACGTCTGGGCAACTTCTACAGCACAGGATCAGCCCTGCTCCTTCCTCAACTCCCATGTGCTGCCAGCATCTGAGCTTAAATTATAAGCCACACTAATGTTCCAAGGACGCTGGCCTCTGATGAGTGGTATCCTTCGACTAGAAAAGATAGGGGAAATGAATAGGTCCCAGAAGCCCCTTTGAATTCCGCTTTTTGCTTTTCAGTCAGAATAAAGCTGGCTGTGACTTAGACGAAGATACATCGTGGATCCTACAGGTTTTCACCAATTTCATCCATCTAGAGGCCTGAGACTAGGACTACTAACACAAGCAGATCTGTTAGCAGGAAGGTGCGGCTAGCCCTGCTGGCAATGTAGCTCAGAGGGCACGGTGCTAGCTTAGCATTCCTGAGGGGATGGTGGCCATCCATAGCACTGTATGAATTGGGAAAGATAAATCGTGTTTAGATGCCCAGAGTTCATAATGTAGAGGCAGGAGGATTACAAGTTCATCCTCAGCCATTAAAGAGTTCAGGGTCAGCCTAGGCTAACCTGTCTCCAATGTTTTAAAACCGGGGTGATGGTAGTGGTGATGTTGAGTAGAAAATGAAGCAAACCTCTGGCAGGAACATGTGTGGCTGCTGTGTCCTCATCAGTTTTAATTCTGCTTTTGCAGGCAGTCCTGACCCTTTTCTTAGAAGTCTCTTCTAAGACTTCTAAAGTCCCCAGAAGCAACCATGTAATATTAACAACTAGAGCTCAGGGTCTGTTTTCATCTAATTTCAGCAAACCAAGACTTCTGTAAGAAAGAGCTGTGCCAGTGTGATAAAGCTGCTGCTGAATGTTTTGTCCAGAACCTGGGAAGCTACAGTAAGAAGTACCTGAACTATCCTGACTTCTTATGCGATGGAAAGCCACCCAAGTGCTAAGGGAGCAGCCTTGAAACCCCTGCACATGGGCCTCCTCTGACACCTCTCTCAGCCCATCCAAGTCCCCGCAAAGAGAAAGAAACATCCTCTCCCACCCCAGTGGCAAGATGACGCCCTTCTGTCCTCACCCAGAATGAGGCAGCTAAGCAGTGCATCAGGCTGAACCTTTCGCACCACACCACTGCCAACACATTTCCTCACTTCCACCTTCCCCTTCACAGCCAACTTCCTCCCACTACCTAAGAGAGTCCCAGGGGCTCTCACAAATAAAGTCATGCATCAATAACCATGTGCCTGTGCCCTTATCTCAAAGTGAGCATCTGATAGAAAGCATGCATGCTGAATGTACCTGCCTTCACACTGGGTGGTAGCCCAGTGCTTACCACAAATGCGTGAGTACCTGTGTTCAACCCCCAGAATCCATAAACATAAAGCACACACTTGTTCATAATCATGGAGAGTGAAAGTGTATATAGAGAGACTCCCAAATAGCAAGGCTACTAGCCTGAAGGATTATGAGCTAAAGTATAGGGAGAGGACAAGCCATCAGCTGGTATTCTCAGATGTTGCAACATGAATTGGTTTACCCTTGGAGCTTGAGCTTCCCTCTAGCAAAGAGGATCTCTCAGTTGAGGAATTGCCTGCATGAGATTGGCCTATGAGCAAGGCTGTGGGTTCATTGTATTGACAAGTGGGTGATATGGCAGGGCAAAGAGAGGACTGTGGATGGTGTCACCCTTGAGCAGATGGTCCTCAGTTGTATAAGACAGCAGGATAAGCAAGCCATGGAGAGAAAAAAGTAAGCAGCATCCCTCCGTAGTCTCTGTTTCAGTTCCTGACTCTAGGATGATGCTTTGAGCTCTTGCTTCCGTCAGTAGTGGACTGTGACCAGCAAACCAAATCAACCCTTTCAATTTTTAGTTGCTTTTCATCAGCATCTTATCACATTGATAGAGAAACCAACTAGTCAACTTATGTGCATTAAACTTTCTTACACTACCGTATCAAAGGGAGATATGGATCCAGATAAATTTCCAGTAGAAGCATTAATATATTGATTTTATCGATGCACACATCATTCAGGAATAATAAATGAACTAAAGAAACTCCAGATTCAATTTGACAAAATCTATCAGTGCAGTCTCAATCAAAATTCAAAGTGCTGTTTCACTAAACTAGAAAATGAATTTCAGAACTTTATATGGAAACAACAACTCCAAACTGTCAAAGCCAGAGGAATCTTCACACCATATTTGGTCTCCCCAACAATGTGGATAATCTTAATAGTATAGAAAAGATGAATTTCTTTAGACAGAGGAGGAGTCTAGTTAGCTGGTGTAATGGTTTATATTGTACCTGTCCCTTAAAAGACGTAACAGTAAGGTCTAGGTCCCCAGACTGTGGCACACTGAAAAGGATGTTAACTTTAAAAGGTAGTGGACCCAGCTAAATACTAGGCCGAGCCAGGGGTACGTCACATAAGAGGGGGACAAAGGATCACAGGACCCAGAAGGTTGAGGATATCACAAGAGCATTGCCTCAATATCAACAAAACAGGGCTCATAAGGGCTCACAAAGACTGAAGCTCCAAACATGGACACTTTGGGAGTGAGAGTGTCTCTGACTCTTTGCCTGCTCTTAGGACCATTTTCCACCCACTGTGTTGCTTCATGCAGCTTAGATATGAGAGTTGGTGGCTAGTCTTAACGTATTTTCTTAGGCAGTGATATGGAATCGCTAGGAAGCCTGCTCTTTATTCTTTTTTAAGAGAAATGAAGGAGAAGTAGATATGGTGTTAAGGGATTGGTCCTCAGCACTAAGTCAATGAATAAAGAAATAATATTACAATTAATATGCTTAACTGTACTAAAAGTATCTGAAACCATATAGAAAGCTAATTCAATAAATCAAGAAGAAAAGAAAAATAGGTAGTGAACAAAATGCAGATCACTTGGGACAAGCCCTGGAAAGGGCTATCTAAATCCTTAACACTTTCTCTCTCTCTCACTGTTTCTATGTCTCTGTATCTGTTTCTCTCTTTGTCTCTCTCCATCTACTTCTCTCTCTCCCCCTTTCACCATCCCCTCTTCCTCTTGTTTTCCCTCTCCCTCTCTCACCTCCATGTTCTCCTCCTCCTCTCCCTATTTTACACTATTACTTATATCTTGCATTTATGGTCTGGGAATGGCAGCCTAGTACAACTAGCTGGGGATGGCAGAGCATTGTCTTTTGTTTTCTGTTACACTAACACGTACATCATCATATTAAGTGAATGATTCCACGTGGTCGCCTGTAGCCTGAAGCTTTCCTTTATCCCTCAGTGACTTCCACTCAAGTACAACCATATTCCTGGCTGCATAATGGAAAAGAATTTCAGGGTGATGGAGTTGGAGTTTGACATAGATTTAAAGTGCAGAGTGGTGCTCAGGGCACAGGGAGGCAGGTTTTCAAGGGAGAGTTGGCCCATTCTTGGCAATGGCTGCACATATGCTCCATAGCTTTCTAGTCCCATCACCTGGAGAATGTCAGTCACAATGAGTTAAAGATTAAAGAATTGTTTCTTTCTTTTTATTAGACACAGGTGTACAGTAGATTATTGGACATGCCTTTTGGGAGAGTGCCCAGTTATAAGTGAGTATATACCATGTGAGACTTTCTGCTTCTGGCTTTACTCCCTCATAGTGATCATTTCTAGTCCCATCCATTTGTCCACAAATTTTGGGATTTCCTTCTATTAATAGCTGAGTAGTATTCTATAGTGTAAATGTAGCACAGTGTCTTTATCCATTCTTCAACTAAGGGATATTTAGGCTGTCTCCAGGTTCTGGCTATTCTGAATAAGGGTGCTATGAACAAGGTCGAGCATATGTCCTTTTTGTGTGATGGACCATTTTCTAGGTATATTCCAAGAAGTGCAATAGCTGGATCTTGAGGAATCTCTATTCCCAGTTTTCTGAGAAAGCACCAGATAGATTTCCATAGTGGTTGTAGAATTATGCATTCTGACCAACAATGAAGCAGTGTTCCTCTTTTTCCACATCCTTGCCAGCATGTGCTCACTTGAACTTTTGATCTTAGCCATTCTGATGGTTGTAAAATGCAATCTGAGAGTTGTTATGATTTGCATTTCTCTGATGACTAAAAATGTTGAGCATTTTAAAAGTGTTTCTCAGCTACTCAATATTTCTCTCTTGAGAATTCTCTGTTTAATTCGGAGCCCCATTTCTGAATTGGATTAATTGGTTTGGTGGTGTTTAATTTCTTGAGTTCTTTATAAAATTTATATATTATGTCTTTGTCTGATACAGGGTTGGTAAATATCTTTTGCCAATCAGTAGTCTGTTACTTTGTTCTGTTGACAGAGTCTCCTGCCTTACAGAAGCTTCTCATCTCCATGAGGTCCCAGTTATTAGTTGATGACCTTAAGGCTTGGGCTGTTGGTGTTTTTTTTTTTTCAGGAAGTTGTCTCCTGTGCCAATGTGTTCCAGGCTCTTTGCCATTTTTTTCTCCTAAGCAATTTTGTGTCTCTGGTTTTATGTTGAGGTCTTCAATCCACTTGGATTGAGTTTTGTGCATAGAGACAAATATGGGTCTACTTGCAATTTTTTTATATGTAGACATTCAGTTAGATGTCCAGCACCATTTGTTGAAGATGCTATCTTTTTTTCCATTGAATAGATTTGGCTTCATTGTCAAAAATCAAGTGACCATATGTGTGTGGATTCATTTCTGAGTCTTCGATTCGATTTCATTGATCAACCAGCTGATTACTGTGCCAGTACCATGTTGTTTTAATTACTGTTGATCTATAGTACAGCTAGAGATCAGGTATGGCAATTCCTCTGGACTATCTTTTCTTGCACAGGACTGTTTTTGCTTTTTTGGGTTTTGTTTTCCCATATGAATTTGAGTTGTTTTTCAGTGTCTTTAAAATATTGTGTAGGTATTTTGATAGGCATTGCATTGAATCTGTAAATTGCTTTTATTCTAGAGGCCATTTTTACTATTTTAATTCTACTGATCCATGAACAAGGGAGATCCCACCATCTTCTTATGTCATCTTCAATGTCTTTCTTCAGAGATTATAGTGTTTTCTCAAACAAGTCTTTCACTTGCTTGGTTAGAGTTACTCCTAGATATTTTATGTTGCCTGTGGTGATCTTGAAGGCTGTAGTTTTCCTAATTTCTTCCTCTGTCAATTTGCCATTTGTATATAGGAAGGCAACTGACATTTTTTAGTTAATTTTGTATCCAGCCAATTTGATGAATGTTTTTGAGCTGTAGGAGTTCTCTGGTGGAATTTTGGTGGTCACTAATATACACTATCATACCATCTGCAAATAGGGATAATTGACTTCCTCCTTTCCCATTTTGATCCCATTCATCTCCTTTTGATGTCTTATTGCTTTGGATAAAACTTCAAGAACTATATTGAAGAGATATGGAGAAAGTGGGCAGCCTTGTATAGTCCTTGATTTTAGAGAAATTTCTTTGAGTATCTCTCTATTTAATTTGATGTTGGCTATAGGCTTGCTGTATATGGCCTTTATTATATTTAGGTATGGGCCTTGTATTTTTGATCTCTCCAAAACTTTAAACATGAATGGGTGTTGGATTTTCCCAAATGCTTTCTCTGCATCTAAGGTGATGATCATGTAATTTTTTTCTTTCAGTTTGTTTATGTGGTAGATTACATTGATGCATTTTCATATATTTAACCATCCCTGCATGCCTGCAATAAAGCCTACCTGGACACGGTGAATAATATCTTTGATATATTCTTGTATTGGTTTTGTGAGTATTTTATTGAGTATTTTTGCATCCATGTTCATAAGAGAAATTGGTCAGAAATATTCTTTTTTGGTTGGGTGTTTGTGGAGTTTAGGTATCAACCTGACTGTGGCCTCATAGAATGAATTTGGTAATGTTCCACCCATTTCTATCTTTCAGAGTAGCTTAAAGAGTATTGGTATTAGCTCTACTTTTTAGGTCTGGTAGAATTCTGCACGGAAACCATCTTGCCCTGGGCTTTTTTTTTCCTTGGGAGACCACTAATTATTGCTTGCATTTCTATTGGAGAGATAGGACTATTTAATTTGTTTCTCTGTTCTTGATTCAATTTTGGCACGTGGAATCGATCAAGAAAATTGTCCATTTTCCCTAGATTTTCAAATTTTGTGGCATATATGTCTTTAATGTAGAATCTTATGATTCTTTGTATTTGTTCAGTGTCTATTGCTATGTCTTCTTTTTCATTTCTGATTTTGTTGATTTGGATAGTGTCTCTCTGCCTTGTAGTTAGTGTGGCTAACTGTTTATCTATCTTGTTGATTTTATCAAAGAACCAGCTCCTGGTTTTGTTGATTCTTTGAATTGTTCTCTTTGTTTATTTTTTTTCTGCCTAGAGTTTGATTATTTCCAGACATCTACTCCTCTTTGGTGTTTCTACTTCTTTTTTTCACTAGGGCTTCCAGATGTGTTGTTAAGTTGCTTATGTGGGATGTTTCCAATTTCTTTACAAAGGCACTTAGTGCTATGAATATTTTTCTTAGCAAACTTTCAATGTGTTCCACATATGGTCATGTTTTTCCTTCATTTTCATTGAATTTCAGGAATTCCTCTCTTTTTACCTTTATTTCTTCCCTGATCCAGGTGTCATTAAGTAGAGAGTTGTTCATTTTCCATGTGTTAGGCTTTTTGTTATTTCTGTTGTTGTTGTTGTTGTTGTTGTTGTTGTTGTTGTTGTTGTTGAAGTCTAGTCTTAGATGATGGTGATCTGATGGGATACAAGGTATTATTTCCATCTTCTTGTATCTGCTGAGGCTTGCTTTGTGACTCAGTGTGTGATCAATTTTGAAGAAGGTACCATGGGGTGCTGAGAAGAAGGTATAATCTTTTGTGTTTGGGTGAAAATTCTGTAAATATCTGTTAGATCCATTTGATTCACGGCTTTGGTTAATGATGTTATTTTTTGGCTTAGTTTCTCTTTCAATGGCCTACCCTTCAGTAAAAGTGAGGTGTGGAAGTTTCCCACTATTAATGTGTGGGGATCAATGTGCGATTTAAGCTTTTTTAAAATAGTTCTCTTACAAATGTGGGTGCCTTTTTATTTGGAGCATAGATGTTCAGAATTATGATGTCATCTTGGTTGATTTTACCTTTGATGAGTATAAAGTGTCACTCCTCATTCCTTTTGATTAATTTTGGTTGAAAGTCTATTTTATACATATTGAAATGTCTACACTATCTTGCTTCTTGTGACCATGTGCTTCAAATAATTTTCCAACCTTTTACTTTGAGATAATATCTGTCATTTTGGCTGAGATAGGTTTCTTCAATGTAGAGGAATGTTGGATCTTGTTTATGGATCCATTTAGTTATTCTGTGTCTTTTTATTGGAGAATTGAGACCGTTGATGTTGAGAGATATCAATGACACTTAAGTCCCTTAATTTTTGATGTTTGTTAAAGTAGAAAGTTTGTTTGGTTTTCTTTTTGTGATGCTGTAGTTTTCTACTTCCCATGGAATTTTGGTTGAGGGTTGTCCCTTTGGGGTGTAGTTTTAGGTCTAGTAACTTCTATAAGCCGGATTTTTGCAAAGATACTGTTTGAATTTGTTTTTGTCATGGAATCTTTTGTTTTCTCTGTCAATGGTTATTGATAGTTTCTCTGAGTATAGTAGTCTGGTCTGACAACTGTGGTCTCTTAGGGTATGTAGGACCTCTGTCCAGGCCCTTCTGGGTTTGATGGCCTCTGCTGAGAAGTCGGGCGTAATTCTGATACGTTTGCCATTGTATGTTACTTTGCCTTTTTCTCTTGATGCTTTTAATATTTTTCTTTGTTCTGCATTTTGTGTTTTTATTATTATGTGTCGGGGAGATTTTCCTTTTTGATCTATTGTCTTTCGTGTTCTGTAGGCCTCTCGTATGTTTATATGCATCTCCTTTAAATTTGGGAGATTTTCTTCTATTAGTTTGTTGAAGATATTTTCTGAGCCTTGGAATTGGATCTCTTCTCTTTCTTTGATGCCAATTATTCTCAGCTTTTGTCTTTTCATGGTTTCTTTGATTTCTTGGATATTTTATGATTGGAATTTTTCAGATTTAGCATTGTCTTTGATGGTTGCTTCAAGCTCTACAATTGTATCTTCTATTCCTGAGATTCATTCCTCCATTTCTTGGATTCTGTTCAAGAAGTTCACCTCTGTGTTGCCTCTCTATAGGCCTCTTTAATGTCTTCCACCTATATGGCTACATCTGAAGACAGGTTTCCTTGTTATTCTGAGACTTCCTCAGGCCAGGAGTTCTAGCATACCACTGTTGCACACACTGTGCCTGAGCTACAGAGGCTGGCTGCAGCCTGCAGGTGGCTTCCATTCTAAAGTCTGCAGAGTGGGGTCAAGTCTTCCATGGCCTGTTGTTTGCCTGGGGCCTAGCCCACCTGTGGTCTGCAGTGTGCAGGATCCCATTCACCCAGACTTTTCCAGTTTTTGCAGTCTGTGGCTCCCAATCTGGTCCCTCTTCTCCATGCTGTAGATCAGATACAGTGTGTGATAGGCATTGCTATCTTGGAACCACCAAACTTTAGTGTTTTGATGTATATTCTCATGTCACATCTAATTTATGAAGTCTTTTATCATAAAAATAGTATGTCTTATGAAATACCTGTTCTACATCTGTTGTGATGTCTCAGCTAATGGAAAATTCAATGGGAATCCCTCACACTGGAAAAGCACTTTTATGACTCTCCCTTGCCAGGTAAATATTCACTGTGGATTCCTGATAAGAGCAACACTTCCCCAAATGAGTAGTCTAAGGAGGGTGAGATAGAAAGACCTAACACTGGGGTGAAATGAGAAAGAAGCTCTTTACCATGATACTTAGTTGGTAGTTATTCCAGCTAGCAAAAGCCAGGAGGCTCCCTTCACCCCATATCCTGTCAGAACTGCCTGCAGAGATGATTGGTTCTCTTAAATACATCTCAACTGAAAACTCTGAAAGACATACTAAGCCATGCCTACTTATGCACCAAATGATTTCTAACCTTCATACTTTTAGCACTTCTTGTTCATGGCACACCTCTCTTAAATTCACTTTACAATTTTGTTTATAAAGGGAAACTCTTTTACCCATCAACTTGATGTGAATTCCACTGAATGATGGGGGACCAAGTTGTTTCTCTCCCTTGAGAAGATTATTCTCACACTTAGGATGTCTCACATCTCCCATGGATATCACTTTAGTGAATTGTGTGCTTAAGGGCAATACTTTAAAAGTCTTTTAATGAGCTCTGCTTCCTGCTGCTTTTTCCTTACATCTTTGCCATAGCAAAGCCATGGGCCAAGCTTGACCAGATAGCAAGCACTAAGTGGGAAAGGGAACTCCTCAGGCTACACAGCCTGGAGTTCTGACCCAATCTTTTACTTTAAGTAGGAAAACTTATTTGGTTTAAGAATCTGAATCAAAGACAAGGGGTGCCATAATGGTTGCATGCATGTGAGGGAGGGTTGAGAGCCCGTCCAGGACTCTCTGTCTGTAGGTTTGTAGGTTCTGTCATCTTGGACTCTTAAGGTTGTACAAATGTCACCCTATGAGCATCTCTCTGAATACACATTTCTCTTTGGTGTAATAGGATCAGGGTTCTAATGACCTCATCTTAACTATCTTAAATATTAGTATCTGTAATGACACCTTTTCCAAATAAGTTCAATTTCTAAGGCTCCAAGACATGAGTAGGAAATGACATCATGAGTGAGGGACACCATTCA
The DNA here is from genome assembly GCF_964271855.1 of Acomys minous. Taxonomy (NCBI): domain Eukaryota; kingdom Metazoa; phylum Chordata; class Mammalia; order Rodentia; family Muridae; genus Acomys; species Acomys minous. Next base: position 115,090,914 of record NC_140487.1, read on the forward strand.
ACAATTAACATGTTAGAAAATATCTGCTTTTAAAAAATAATCTCGAGAGACTGGGCTTGAGTGCATGTGGATCGGGAAAAGGATCAGCGACCAGGCAGGACCAGCATGCAGACCAGAGACACCTAGGGACTTGTCCCATGGAATGGATATCAGAAGGATTGTGGACTATGTTTGGAAGCTCCAGTGAAAAATTCAGGGAATTGCACAGATTTCTGAGCTAGGAACACAAAGGTCCCCACATCATGGCAGCAGGAGTGCTCCACAGTTCGGAGGGATCATGGTGTGGAGGACCTGCGTGCCCCTGCAAATGGGAGGAGCACGGATTTTCTCAGATCGGAGCAGCTGCGGCAGAGTCAGCAGCAGCACCATCGGCACCAGCAGCAGCAGCAGCGGCGGCTGAGGTTTGCAGCTCAGAGCCTTCCAGTAGAGGTGATTTGTGTGGTGACCGGTGAGAGTTGCTGCAGGAGAGGGAACTCTGGACAGGATATGGGTTGCGTGGTGCCTTGAGACCCAAACTGGGCTTGGCAGACAGTTCAGCCCCCAGAGTCCCAGGTTCACTCAGTGCACTCTTCTGGGGAGACACTGGCTCAGCTCAGCAAGCAATTCTGCCTGAGGCACTACCTCAGTGCAGCCACAGCTACCCTGCTGTGACACAGGCTGTGCTGAGTGCTCAGTTCCAACCTAGGCACCAGCTCAGCTCAGCGGCACTCTCCTGCTGTGACACAGGCTGGGCGGAGCACTGAGTTCCACCAGAAGCGCTTGCTCACTGCAGCCGCAGTTCTCCTGCTGTACCGCAGGTGGGGTGGAGCACTCAGGTCCAAGGGAGGCACAAGCTCAGCGCAGCCTCAGTTTTCTTGCTGTGGGAGACGGTTCAGGCTCTGAGAATCTAGCCAAGCTCGATGCATGGTTCGGGCCCAGTGTCCCTGGCTGGACTTGGCAGGGGACCTGGAAGGCTATGGATACATTGGCATGACCCAACACTCATTCAGAGACCCAGAAAGATTCCAGGACCCACAGCAAAGAGGAACTGAGGATCAAAGACTTTGAGCCCAAAACGACAGGACTAACCTCCTGCCATCCACACCAGTGAAGCATCAGAGCTTCCAACCTAGTGGAAATCATGAGGAAACAATTGAATCTATCATCAGACTCCCTCTATCCAACACTGGAAGTTACCCAACAAAAACACAGACAGCAAGATGTCTAAAGGACAGCATAAAAGCAGGCTCCAAGGCCCAGAAACTATTCTCAACAAAATCATAGAAGAAAATTTCCCCAATCTAAAGAAAGAGATGCCTATAAACATACAAGAGGCCTAAAGAACACCAAATAGAATTGACCAGAAAAGAAAAACTGCCCGTCACTTAATAATCAAAACACAAAACATACAGAACAAAGAAAAAATATTAAAAGCTGCAAGGGAAAAGGGTCAAATAACATTTAATGGCAAACCTATCAGAATTACACCCGACTTCTCACCAGAGACCATGAAAGCCAGAAGGGCCTGGACAGAGATCCTGCAAACCATAAGAGACCACAGATGCCAGGCCAGACTACTTTACCCAGCAAAACTATCAATAACCATTGATGGAGAAAACAAAATATTCCACGACAAAAACAAATTCAAACAGTACCTATCCACAAATCCAGCTTTAGAGAAGGTACTAGAAGGGAAACTCCATCCCAAAGAGTCAAGCTACAACCAAAACTACTCAGGAAATAGATAACTATACCATGGCAAAAACACAACCACACAAATGTTCGACTGGAAACAACATCAAAATTAAGACACTTAACAGTCACTGGTCATTAATATCTCTCAACATCAATGGTCTCAATTTTCCAATAAAAAGACACAGACTAACTGAATGGGTGCATAAACAAGAGCCAACATTCTTCTGCATTCAAGAAACACATATCAACCATAATGATAGGCATTACCTAAGGATAAAAGGTTGGATAAAAATATTCCAAGCAAATGGTCACAAGAAGCAAGCAGGCATAGCCATTTTAATATCGAACAAATAGACTTTCAATCAAAATTAATCAAAAGGGATGAGGACGGACACTTCATACTCTTCAAAGTAAAGTCAACCAAGATGACATCACAATTCTTAACATCTATGCTCCTAATCCAAGGGCACTCACATTTGTAAAAGATCTGCTAAAAAGCTTAAACCACGCATCAATCCCACACAATAATAGTGGGAGACTCCAACACCCCACTCTCACTGAAGGATAAGTCATTGAAACAGAAACTAAGCCGAGAAATAACATCATTAATCAACACTATGGGTCAAATGGATCTAACAGATATCTATAGAACCTTTCACCCAAACAAGAAAGAATATACCTTCTTCTCTGCACCCCATGGAACCTTTTCCAAAATTGATCACATCGGAGGTCACAAAGCAAGCCTCAACAGATACGAGAAGATTGAAATAATATCTTGTATCCTATCAGATCACCATGGGCTTAGGCTGCAATTCAACAACAAGAGAAATAACAAAAGCCTACACGTACATGGAAACTAAACAACTCTCTGCCAAATGGCACCTGGTTCAGGGAAGAAAGAAAGAAAGAAATCAAGGAGTTCTGAAATTCTATGAAAATGAAGGAACAACATACCCAAATTTGTGGGATACATTAAAAGCAGGGATAAGAATAAATTTCACAGAAGTAAGTGCCTTTAAAAAGAAATTGGAAACATCACACATAAGCACCTTAACGACACAACTGGAAGCCCTAGAAAAAAAAAGCAGAAACACCCAAAAGGAGTAGATGTCTAAAAATAATCAACCTCAGGGGTGAAATTAACAAATTAGAAACTAAGAAAACAGTCCAAAGAATCAACAAAACCAAGAGCTGGTTCTTTGAGAAAATCAACAAGATAGACAGACTGTTAGCCAAACTAACTAAAAGGCACGGAGACAGTATTGAAATCAACAAAATCAGAAATGAAAAGGGAGATATAACAACAGACACTGAAGAAATACAAAAAATCATAAGATCCTACTTTGAAGGCATATATGCCACAAAATTTGAAAGTTTAAGGGAAATGGGCAATTTCTTGAACAATTTCACTTGCCAAAGTTGAGTCAAGAACACATAAACAAGCTAAATAGTCCCATTTCCCCTACAGCAATAGAAGCAATCATTGATAGTCTCCCAACCAAAAAAAGCCCAGGGCCAGATGGTTTCAGTGCAGAATTCTACCAGACCTTCAATGGCAAGCTAATCCCGATACTCTTCAAGCTACTCCAAAAGATAGAAAGGGATGGAACATTACCAAATTCATTCTATGAGCCCACAGTCAGGTTGGTAAACTAGCTCTCTTCTTGGAGCCAGTTTGGGAGTCTCCTGCCTAAATCAAACTGGCAACAAGCCCAGAGATGAATGAACCGTAATGATGTGCTTTGAACTCCAGCAAGCCCAAAAGTCTCCACATGATGAATGCATGGCCAATACCAAAAAGGGAGGAATAGGTGGCTGAGCAGTGGGAGCTAATATTGTGGGTCCCTTTTCTTATTTAAAAAGGCAACCAGCCTTTGCTTCTTGCAAATGCCTGTGTCTCTTTGTGAATAATGGGAAAATTAAAATTCATATATATCTCAGAATATAAAAGTTTCATTTACAAGGATCTTCAATATTAGGAGGTCTAAAGAAGTGTTTTCTAAATGCTAAAAAGTCTAAGAAGTATTTACAAGTGGGTAAATACAAGTTATAAAAGATGTATTTGTGGGTCTAAGAAAGTGCTTAATGGTACATGGGAAGGCGTGACATTCAGAGGGTCTTTTTAGGTATGAGTAGTAGAAATATAATAATAAATTAGGGCATATAATATTGTGACCAATAGAATTATGATAAGTTGCTGAAGCCCTAACTGCTTATTAATTAGTCAGAATCTCAAGATTTTCATTTTCATTTGGTTATCTTCTGAATATAACTATAAGGGTGATTCTTGTTATGTTAAAAACAAGTCTATCCAATCAGTATATCATGGTTTCTGCACTGAAAAATATTGTTCATACTTCTACAGAGTCTCAAACATAAGCCTACACTCCCTGTCTTATAGATATAATGAAAACTTTTGTCTAGTCTATTCATGTCTCAGCCGATTTTACCTCGATAACAGACTCCACCCAGAGATCACCTGTAGATTGCAAGCTTCTGAGATCTGGACCTGCTAGAAGCTGTTATGAGACAGTCCTCAAAATATGACTATTGCCTCTTTCTTCAAGTAGATGGGATAAACAAATTCTTCTAATAAGTGCCCCATTACCTAGCCTTTGACTACCTTTTCAGGCTTTCTGACTCCTGATAACAATGTTCTAATGCCAGGTAGAAGAAGTTGCAGAAGACAAATTGGCTCTTATACTACTTTATAGTCTGAAATCTATGTCACGAAAAAAACCACTCTCAGGCAGAAGGTACATACAGGTCCCTAGTTTTGGTTTTTTTCCAGTATTGTGAGGCTAAGATATCTAGGACACTGCTTGACAAAGTTCCTGTGCCTGACACCTAAGCACCTTTGCCATACACCCTGAGGGCACTGCTCAACAAAGTTCCAATGCCCCAAGAATCAAGTGTTTTTAAGGCTGCTTGTCAAAGTTCTAGTGCCTGGATGCCTTGGATTGATCCTGACTACAGAAGTTCCTGTTAGAGGCTTCTCACCAACAGCTAGAATTGAACATTAGTAAAAGCTGATACTAATAAAAACTAATAAAGTCATTGAAGATTCTCTGGGAAAATACAGCTATGCAGAAAATTGAGTCATTCATAAAACTTATTCAGATTTATTGGTAAATAAATATATGAGTTCAAATTCATTATTAAACTATCATCAAACAACTCTGGTAAATGATTTAGAGGATTTCAGAAGAATTAATAAAGTAGAAAATTTTAGAGAAACTTTGAAGGCTGACAAACTATAGCTTGGAATGCTCAGCTTTGGAAACAAGGAACTAGTTTAGAAGGAAAAGATATCCTGATCATGCCATTATCAACAGATCTTGGTGCCTACCTAGAAGCAAAAGAAAACAATTTTAAAATTCTAAGTGTCCTTCACAAGATTACAATAAAGATAGAAATTGCATTGAAGTAAAAGTTTATGATGACGTTATAAAAAGACATTGTAAACAGTTCCAAAGTTCTAATAGTTTTCTATTGTTTGCAAAACTACAGTAAAGATAGAAATCGCGTTGATATAGAAATTCTAAACAAAGTCAGAGAGACCGGCATGTTGTCTCAGTGAACTATCTGCCCTTCCGAGTAAACTTGACACCCCAGGACTTTCCTGATGTTCTGGAAAAAAAAGAGACCAGCTGTTTTTAAGTAAAAAAAAAGGGGGGGCCTCATAATATTTTTAAAGGACAGCTAAAATAAAGAAAAGATAGGATTAATTAAGGGTCAGGAAGACATGTTTGGGTTCCAGGGGGAGGGATTGATCTTTAATCTATTAATCATATGTTAATTTAAAACAAAAATCAGATAGAGCTGCTTTGTTTAATACCTTTTGTAACTCTAAGACTTTAGGATACCAATCATAAGGAAGAAAGTTTTTGGACTTTATCCCTAAAATTAATTTTTAGTTCTCAGGCAATTTGTTGTTTGCTTATTTTGTTTTCTTTGTTCCTATACATTTATGTAACCAAAGAGATTTCAGGCTGTGTAATCAATGATTAAAATTTTTCAGGAAATGATTTTGTGTATGAATAAAGCATACAAGAGTCATCAGGTGTCAGAGAAAGTAAAGGCATCAAGACTTCCTCTCTGTCCAGACTCTCATCAAAAGAATTGAATGGTGTCCTACATCTGATTCTTCCTTCCCTTGTCACTCTTACACTCTTCTTCAGGCCTGACCCTAATCTGGAGGTGGACTCCGGAACCAGACATGCTTTGTATCCCTCTTAAAAGAGACTTTATATTATGCTTGTTCAAGCCCATGTTAATAATGGTTTGAATTATGGATTGGCTTGTCTCCAAGGCTGACCTCTTTAATATCCATGATTCTGATCCTTGTTCATTTTGTTTCTCCTTCTCAGTTTCAGTCCTTATATCCTAAACAGGCGAATACAATTAATAAAAGAAAGACTAGCTTTCTTCCAACTTATGGTTAACAAAGTCTATTATCAGACCATACAAAACATGGATCTGGAAAGTTGTGATAATGCAAAGAACATAAAACCCCAGGATTGAGCTTTCTAGTCATTAAGAGAAAGGGAAATGTTAGGACCAGACAGAAAAGAAATTCCATTTTGTCATAAACCTGGCAAAAGGCTGAACCCAGATTCCAGGAAAACCACAAAGTAGATTAAACCAAATAATACCCCTAAACACAAACAGGTCACCTAGAGAAAGCACCCAGAGTCCAAATGTACACTCTGCTGGTCTCAGAAAACCAAAGAGAGAGGAGGTGGGAAGAGGAGGAGAAGAATGAAGACAGAGAACAGAATATGGTGGTGCTGGCATTCAGGGCGAGAGAGAATCCACCTCATGCAAGAACTCCTCTTCTTTGCTTCCCAAGAAGGTTGAGCATCTTTGGAACTTAACCAAGACTTAGAATGCCATTCTGTGGTCAAATGAATGACTGTTGGATGAAAAGAACAAACCATGCAGTATCGACAGTCCCTTTCCTATTTCCAGATGTCACAGCTTATAAAGAACATAGGAAAACTGCATGTGGACAAACACTCTCCCTCTCTCCATTGCTCACAGCCTTAGCCACTCTTGGAAGTGGCTTCTGGGAGGAGAATGGGGGCCATACCCAGATGGACTTATGGAAAGTTCCCCAGGCAGTTGCTGAGCCTGGTTTCTCAACAGCTGAAATTTATTATGGTGCCAATCCATGGAATTAAGGAATGAATAACTATTTAAGGACAGTAGGAGTTCAGAAAAAAGAAGACAGGCACTTGAAAAAGCAATTGCAGCAGCATCCTATAGGCAATTCTCCCTAGGCTACACTTCCTGGAGTGCTGACCCCATCCCCTCACTGTCAGTAGGAGATCTTAATTGAGTTGAGACTCTGAGGCAGAGACAATAGGTGGCCAAATGGTTGGATCCTTGTAAGGGCTCAGCGTCTGTCCAAGACTTTCTGGCTGCTGTTTCTGACATCTTGGACTCCATGAGTAATAGAAATAGGACCCTCTGACTGCTTCTCTGAACCCACATTTCTATTTTGTGTATTAAGTTTAAGGTTCCAATGACCTTGCCTTAACTATCAGAATGAGGTCATATTCTAAGACTCAAGACATGAACAGGAAATGAGGTCAGGAAAGGGGTACACAATTCAACCAATAAAATACTCAAAGAAAATCTGCCTTTTTAAAATATGTTGGGTTTTCAAGATATGATTTCTCTGTGTAGAACTGGATGTCTCAGAACTTTCTAGGTAGTCTAGGCTGGCCTTGAACTCAAAGATGCACCTTCCCCTGTCTCCTGATTGTTGTGAGGCTTGCACCACCACCTCCCAGTGCCTGGAAAATCTGCATTTTACCAAATGAAGTAAATTTGAATTTTACAGGTGGACATCTGCTTGAATGACTCACAGTATGAACTACAGTGTTTACCAATCTCATTTATCTTTATGTGATAGTAAAACTTTAATGTTATAAAAGTTGATTCAAATTAACAGGCTACTATATTACAGAGTTTAAAATGGATAATTGTAAAGATATTTTTCAGTAGAAATATACTAACTTTAGAAATATACAGTTGTTTACACTATTAAAAATCTGGTTTTAACTTGTAAAAATTATGGTTATACTCTTTGATTTCACTCTTTGAAGAGTGTCCAATTAGAGAAGATTTAACAAAATAGGTTATATCTAACTATCATGGAAAAAAGATAGTTGAGAGGCAGTTTTTGAGAAAGAGGATACAAGAAGCCTCCAAGACACCAACTGAGCCAGGGGAAAAAAGCTATTCGTACAACCTTGAGCAATATCAGAAAACACGTAAAACAGTTTCTCAAAGTTTTATGGTAGGAAAAGGACATTTTCAAGCAATTTAAAAAAAACCTGCAACTTTTACAATATAATCACAGCATCCAGTCTTATGTTTGTAGGATGTATACAGAGAAACACATACAAGAATTGACCTCATGTATACTGGCCCTCAAGCTTGTCAGAGATCTGATGAATATGGCATAAATATACTCAAACTAATTATGGCAGAGATTCCCACATTTAACAGTTATTACCTAAGGTTACCAAGAAGAATTTTGGCCTGGCATGTGACCTCAATGATTGGTTATAGTATTACAACCGCCCAATGTTTCACTTGCTCTAGGCCCAGCATGTATGGTGGACAAAAAAAGTGGACATCTGAAGAGTTATTGTCTCACACTGCTGAAAATGAGGTAAGTCCAGTTTCTCCCATGTACTTATTACACAGAAATAGTTTCTTGTCTTCTGTGCCTGATGCCCAGACTTCCTCTGCCCATGATACCTGGAAACTACAGGAGCCTGCATAAGATAACTGTCAAGGTGAGAGACTGGTTAATCATCTCTGTCATTTTGATTGATATAGAAATTAATCTAAGTTACAATTTTTCATTCTCAGGTCTCTGATCACATTGATGTCTAAGCTAATGGTAGCTTGACATCTAGAGGACAATTAGATCCACTGTTAGTTCATTAGTTAATTCATTAGCTAGTTTAAACTACTAGGTACTAGGCCTGTTCTCTTTTTTAAAATGGCAAAAAGTCTTGACTTGCTCCAATTGCCTGTGTCTCTTGGTGAGTAACTGGATTTAAAATGTCAAATTTTATAAGGTTTGATAATATAAAAGTTTAACTTTTAAGGACCTACAGTATTAGATAGTTTAAGTGTTTCCAAATGCTAAAAAGTCTAAGCAAGTATTTGAAAGTTGTTAAATACAAGTCATAAAAGAAGTATTTGAGGGTCTTAGAAAATGTTTAAATATAAGTGGAAAATTTGAAAGTTAGAGAATCTTAGAAAAAATTTTAAGGTACAAATTGTACCTTATATAAGTCATATAAAATGAGAGCAATAGAGTTAAGATAAGCTCATGAAGCATTTACTGCTTATTAATTATTCACAAACTCAACATTTTAATTTGCTTTTGGTTGTCTTCTCAATATAGACTTAAGTTTGCTTCTCATTATGCTAAAAATAAGTCTATCCAATCTGTACATCAAGATTTCTAGACTGAAAAATATTGTTCACAGTTTTATTGGGTCTGAAAGGCATAATACTACTATGGCTGTCTTACAAATGCAATTTAAATTTTTGTCCCTACTCTATATTTGTCTCAGCAGTCTTACCTGGCTAACAGGCTTCACTCAGAGATCACCTATAGATGATGGAAGCTGCTGAGATCTGGACCTGCGAGAAGCTGATGTAAACTACACCTGCAAATATGACTGCTCCCTGTCTCTTTAACTAAATGGGATAAACAGATGCTTCTGATAAGTTTCTCCATTACACAGTCTTTGACTAGCTTTTCAGCCTTCCTGGGACCCTGGTAACAATATTCTAAGGCCAGGTAGAATAGGCTGCACAAGAAATTACAACGTCTATTATCCCACTTAATAGGGTGAAATGCTATGTCAAAAAAAAAGACTCTAAGATGAGGGATATATGGCCCCTTAGTTCTGTTATTCCCAGTCATTCTTTGTGCCCCTCTTAAAATAGACTTTACATTATGTTTGTCCAAGACCACATTAATGATTATTTGAATCATGGTTCAACTTCTCTCCATGGATGAACACTTTAGTTTCCATGGTGTTGAGTTTTTGTTCATTTTGCTTCCCCTTCTCATCCTTTGGCCTATCCTAAATAAGCTAATACATCCATAAAAGAGAGACTAGGTATTATCCAGCCGATGGTTAACAAAGTCTATTATCAGCCCAAATGAAAAGTGGACCTAGGCCGTTACAAAATGCAAAGAACACATAAGTGAAGTATGGAGCTTCTCTAGTTGGGAAGAGGGGAAAATGTAAAGACTAGGCAAAAAAGAAACTCCATTTTCTGTTAATCCTGGTCAAAGGTTCAACCCAGATTCCAGAAAAAACCACAAGTCAGTGTAAACAGAGTAATTCCCCTAGTAACACAATCAGTTCACCTTGAGAATCACCCAGAATCCAACTATGCTCTCTGCTGGTCATGAAAAACAAGAGTGAGACAGGTTGGAGGAGGAGGAGGAGAAGAATGAAGATGAAGAAGAAAATATAGAGGTGCTGGCCTTTGGGACAACAGAGAATCACACTAATAAGCTGCTGCTCAGGCTAGACAGTACAATGGGGGCCCCAAAACTACTCCTCATCACCTCCCAAGGGGGTTGTACAACGTTGGAACTTCACAGAGGCTTAGAGTGACCCTTCCATGGTCAAATGAATGGCTGATGGGTGGAATGAGTAAACCATGCAGAATGACCATTCTCTTTTGTGTTTCCATGTTCCAGCTTATCAGAAGAAAGGAACACTGCAGGTATCCACACACTTTACCTCTCTCACTCTGCACAATCCTAGCGCAACCTTGGAATTAGCTGCTGGAAGGTGATGGGTGGTCACACACAGATTGTCTTATGGACATTTCCCCAGGCAAAACCTAAGCCTGGTTTTCCAGTAGCTGAGGGGGATTTCAATATCAGCTGAAATTTATTATGGTGTCAACCTATGTGATGAAGGATTTTTTCAGCCTTCAGCGCTGTTCAGCCAGCTGCTAAGTAGAAGAAAGGGGAATTACCTATCCAAGGTATTGGATACACTCATTTGTGAGTCGACGATTTTACCACTCCCACCACCACACCCTTTGGTTCACCAACGCCCAACCTTGCAGGAAAGAACATCTATTTAAGGACAGTTGGAGTTCAGGGAAAACAAGACAGGCCCTTGAACAAGCAACTGCAACAGCATCTGAGAGGTAAATGCCCAGAAACTCCTGATCTTTTCCTGCGTTAGAGGGATTGTGCAGGCCCATGTGTGTGTATATGTTTGTGTGTCTGTGCATGTGATCTCATCAGGTAAACATGTATCAGACAGTATTCATGGGCAAGTGTATTGTGTTTGGTCATGAGGGTGCCCAGTGAGAATTTGAGAGTATGTGACAGCACATGTTATTGTTAAAGGCTTAGAAAGACTTGCAAAGAGAATGTGTAGTTTTATTGGGAGCAGAACTTTGCTGATCAGAATTCATGGATGGGATTTCAAAGCTTTGAATCTACTATGATGATCCATGTGCGGTATCTAGTGAGGGAATGCATTGCCTTCTGATTCTGTGAAATGAGTCCAGTTTTTTAGGAGGAATGAAAGAAGTGTTCCTATTACTACATCATTCCTGTATGAGGACCAATTCCACAGACCTGAAGGGAGAGGACATGACAGGTGTGATACACCATTGGAAAGACTCTGTGTGCACTCAATGCAAGAGCATGTCTGTACTCTGAGGTTACTGAGTATGAAAGCAGAGCAGGCACTGGAGAAGACAGATGCTAAGACAGCCTGGGAAGAAATGCCCAGGCCTGCCCCTCTGTACATCCTTCACAGAGCTGACAGCATGAAGGTCCTTTTGCTGCTAGAAGCCACGATCATGGCCTCTCGTAAGAGTTGACCCTGAACTAAGCAGGTAACCTGAGCAGGGTGCCACCCTAACCCAGAGCTTTCCTTCCTGTTGCCCTAGCCCTGACTCTTGGTGGGAGGAGAAAAGAAGAGACTCTTAGGGCAAGAAGTTAGAAAAGGGATGCATTTCAGAGATGTGGCACTGTCTTGGACACACTTTACCAGGCTATTTATCTATTTCCTTTCAGTTCCAATGCAGATCCATGGGAGCCTCATGAATTTTGCTAAAATGGTCCAGATGACAACGAGAAAGTTTTATTGGCCTAACTATAACTTCTATGGTTGCTTCTGTGGCTATGGTGGCAATGGATCCCCTAAAGATGCCACAGATAGGTGAGCCCACCCCTATCCTCTATAAATCTAACTGAGGAGAGAGTATGTCAGAGCCTGTCCCATAGGCTGCAGTGTCGTGGTCAATTTGAGGCAGCAAAAGTCAACACATTGAGAACTCTCCTCTGGACTACTCCAAAGTTTTTGAGTCTCACTGCTCAAGGTCAAGGTCAAAAATCAAGGGAAATGCTGGGTACCAGGACTCTAGGGCTGTGAGAAGGCACCATCAAGAGAACTTGTTCCCAAACAGGTGCTGCTTTGTTCATGACTGTTGCTACTATGATCTGGAGAAACATGGATGTGACCCAATATTTCTGAACTATGAGTTTACCTCTGAAAGGGGCATTATCACCTGTGCTGGTAAGAAAGACCCTGAGATGCCAGTAAGCTTTTTTCACATCTTTGTTGATCACATCCATACTGGGGACTTCACTGGTGCAGGAGGGAAATCTACTAAGAACCTCACAGTCAAGTAGGAAGCAAAAAGAATAATGGGGAAGAGGGTGGTGAAGACTCCAATAGGAGAGGAGAAAAAGCCTTCATCCAGCCTGATGCTTGAGGTGGATCCTGCAAGCAGTGGTATCTAAGCTGAATCCTAAAAGACTCAACAGAATGTCAAGCCAGGTCTTCCCAGTAATTGTCTTGAGGTTTGTGTGCTCCAACAACAGGGACTTATTATTTAGAAAAGCAGCAATAAACACATATGCAAAGAGATGACTCACTCTAGCTGGAGAGGGGATGGACAGTAGGTAGAGGGACACTTGATATAAAACAACCACAATCAGGTTGGAAAGATCTCACCCTGGATGATTTCCAGAGAACTGTGGCGCTGGGTCTGGGCAACTTCTACAGCACAGGATCAGCCCTGCTCCTTCCTCAGCTCCCATGTGCTGCCAGCATCTGAGCTTATATTATAAGCCACACTAATGTTCCAAGGACCCTGGCCCCTGATGAGTGGTATCCTTCGACTAGAAAAGATAGGGGAAATGAATAGGTTCCAGAAGCCACTCTGAATTCTGTTTTTGGCTTTTCAGTTAGAATAAAGTTGGCTGTGACTTAGACCAAGGTACATGGTGGATCCTACAGGTTTTCACAAATGTCATCCATCTAGAGGCCTGAGACTAGGACTACTAACACAAGCAGATCTGTTAGCAGGAAGGTGCGGCTAGACCTGCTGGCAATGTAGCTCAGAGGGCAAGGTGCTAGCTTAGCATGCCTGAGGGGATGGTGTCCATCCCTAGCACTGTATGTATTGGGAAAGATAAATCGTGTTTAGATTCCCAGAGTTCATGATATAGAGGCAAGAGGATTACAAGTTCATCTTCCACCATTAAAGAGTTCAGGGTCAGCCTAGGCTAACCTGTCTCCAATGTTTTAAAACCGGGGTGATGTTAGTGGTGGTGGGTAGAACATGAAGCAAACCTCTGGAAGGAATGTGTGTGGCTGCTGTGTCCTTTTCAGTTTTAATTCTGCTTTTGCAGGCAGTCCTGGCCCTTTTCTCAGAAGTCTCTTCTAAGGCTTCTAAAGTCCCCAGAAGCAACCATGTAATATTAACAACTAGAGCTCAGGGTTTGTTTTTACCTAATTTCAGCAAACCAAGACTCTTGTAAGAAAGAGCTGTGCCAGTGTGATAAAGCTGCTGCTGAATGTTTTGCCCAGAACCTGGGAAGCTACAGTAATAAGTACTTGAGCTATCCTGACATGTTGTGCGATGGAAAGCCACCCAAATGCTAAGAGAGCAGCCTTGAAACACCTGCACATGGACCTCCTCTGACACCTCTCTCAGCCCATCCAAGTCTTGTAAAGAGAAAGAAAACATCCTATTCCACCCCAGTGGTAAGGTGAGGCCCTTCTGTCCTCACCCAGAATGAGGCAGCAAAGCAGTGCATCAAGCTGATCCTTTCCCACCACACCACTGCCAACACATTTCCTCACTTCCACCTTCCCCTTCACAGCCAACTTCCTCCCACTGCCTAAGAGAGTCCCAGGGGCTCTCACAAATAAAGTCATGCATCAATAACTATGTGCCTGTTCCCTTATCTCAAAGTGAGCATCTGATAGAAAGCATGCATGCTGAATGTACCTGCCTTGACACTGGGTGGTAGCTCAGTGCTTACCACAAATGCATGAGTACCTATGTTCACCATGAACATAAAGCACATGCTTTTTCATAATCCTAGAGAGTGAAAGTGCATATAGAGAGAGCCCCACATAGCAAGGCTACCAGCCTGAAGGATGAAGTGCTCAAGTATAGAGAGAAGGACCAGCCATCAGCTGGTATTCTCAGATGTTGCAACATGACTTGTTTTACCCAATGCAATAGAGTTGCCCTGTTGCAAAGAGGGTCTTTCAGGTGAGGAATTGCCTCCATAATTTTGGCCTATAAGCAAAGCTGTGGGGATATTGTAATAAAAAGTGTGTGATAAGGCAGAGCAAAGAGAAGACTGTGGGTGGTGTCACCCTTGGTCATATGGTCCTCAGTTGTATATGAAAGCAGGGTAAGCAAGCCATGGAGAGCAAACAAGTAAGCACCATCACTCATAGTCTCTGCTTCACTTCCTCACTCTAGGATGCTGCTTTGAGCTCTTGCTTCCATCAGTAGTGGATTGTGACCTGCAAACCAAATCAACCTTTTCTTCTTCTAGTTGCTTTTCAACAGCATCTTATCACATTGATAGAAAAACCAACTAGTCAACTTATGTGCATTAAACTCTCATACACTACCATATTAAAAGGAGATTTGGATCCAGACACATTACCATTGGAAGCATTAATATGGTGAATTCATTGATGCACATATCATTCAGGAATAATAAATGAGCTAAAGAAACTTCAGATTCAATTTGTCAAAATCTATCAGTGCTGTCTCCATCAAAATTCAAAGTACTGTTTCCACCAAACTAGAAAATGAATTTCAGAACTTTACATGGAAACAACAATAACCCCAAACTGTTAAAGCCAGAGGGATCTTCTCACCATATTTGGTCACCCCAACAATGTGGATAATCTTAATAGTTTAGAAAAGATGAAATTCTGGAGACAGAGGAAGAGTCTAGTTAGCTGGTGTAATGGTTTATATTGCAACTGTCCCTTAAATGCCATAATAATAAGGGCTTGGTCCCCAGACTGTGGCACAATGAGAAGGGGTGTTAACTTAAAAAGGTAGTAGACCCAGCTAAACACTAAGTAGAGCCAGGAGTGCCCACAGAAGAGTGGGACAAAATATCACAGAACCCTGACGGGTTGAGGATATCATAAGAAAATGCCTGAATATCAAATAACAGGGCTTATGGGGCTTACAATGACTGAAGCTACAAACATGGACGTTTTAGAATGGGAGTGTCGCTGACTCTTTGCCTGATCTTGGGATCATTTTCCACCTACTGTGTTGCTTCATGCAGCTGAAATATGACGGATCATGGCCAGTCTTACAGTATTTTGTTAGGCAGTGATATGGATATCTCTAGGAAGCTTGTTCTTTATTCCTTTTTAAGAGAAATGGAGGAGAAGTAGATATGGTATTAAGGGAGGAGGTGGGAGGCATTGAGGAGAGGACACTCTGGTTGCACTGTAAAGTATGAGAGAGGAATTTAAAATAGGAAAGAAAAAGAAAGGCTATTTTTAGTCATACACAGAAAAGAACAAGTAAGTGAATGAAGGTGTAGCTCGGGGAGAGAGCACAAACCTAACATGTACAAGGCCCTGGGATTGGTCCTCAGCACTACGTCAATGAATAAATAAAGAAATAATATTACGAGGGATCCAAGATGGTGGCGAGCAGTGTGGACCATGTTTAGAAGGTCCAGTAAACAACTTGGGAAATTTCATGGAATTCTGAACCAGGAACACCAAGCTCCCCACCTCACTACAGCGGGAGTTCTCCACAGTTCGAAAGAACCAAAATACAGAAAATCTGCGTACCCATGAACACAGAAGGAGCTTGGATTTTCTTGGACTAGAGTGGCAGCAGCGGCACCTGAGGGTTGCAGCTGGGAACCGTCTGGCAGAGGCCATTGGCATGGTATCCAGTGGGAATTGCTGTGGGAGAGGGGACTCATTGCAAGATTTGGACCCCAAGACCCTAGATGAACTTGGTGTGAGGTTTGGGCTCCATGACCCAAGCTCACCTTGGTGTGTAGCTCTTGACCTGAGACCCAAACTTCCTCAAGAGCCAGTTATTTCACTCCTTGGAATATATCCAGAAGATCCTCCAGTACACAAGAACACTTGCTCAAACATGTTCAGAGCAGTGTTATTCATAATAGTCAGAACCTGGAAACAGCCTAAGTGTCCCTCAGTAGAAGAATGGATAAAAAAAAAACTGTGGTACATTTACACTATGGAATACTGTTCAACTATTAAAAACAAAGAATTCTTGAAATTTGTGGACAAATGAATTGAACTAGAAATGAGCATAATGAGAGTTTACTCAGAAGCAGAAAGAGGAAAATTGTATATACTCACTTATATCTGTACACTAGCCCAAGGGGCATGTCCCATGAAAGTCTTCACTCACCAGGAAAGTGGGACAGGGGAGGACATCCTAGTGGGACTATAGGTAAGAGAAGCATGGGAGAGTGGAGAAATAGAAGGATTCACAAGGTCCTAGAAACTTACAAGAAGAACATAATGATGAGCAGATCTGGGCTCGGGGTCCAGTTCAAACTATGGCACCAGTCAAGGACAATATGTGCAGTAAACTTGAAAACCCTACCCAGATCCATTCAATGGACAGGACATTCTCCACAGTTGAGTGGGGAGTGGTGTCTGCCTTTCACATGAACTCTGATGCCCCATATTTGACCACATGCCCTGGATGGAGAGACCTGGTGGCACTCAGAGTAAGGATAGAAGGAGACCAAGAACAGACTTGATACCCTATGAACTTATATGTGAGGAGGTGTCCTCCTCAGTCAACGGGAGTAAGGGGAAAATGGGAGGGATGGAGCAATGGGAGGATATAAGGGATGGGACACAATTTAGATGTAATATAAATACATTAATAAAATATATTTAGAGGAGATTCCAAGATTGTGTCGACCAGTCTGCACTGTATCTGATCTACTCTGAGGAGACCAGGGACATGAATGGAGCCACAGACTGCTGGATCTTGAGAACTGTGGTTGAGTGGTGTCTCAATTTCGCAGACCACCGGTGGTTCTAACCCTGGGACAAGTGATAGCCCGGAGGTGCTAAACGCACTCCCCAAACTCTGGAACAGAATCCACATGCGAGCTGTAGCCAGCATATAAAACCCAAACTCGCTGTTTGGGGAGTGGGTTTTCCAGAGCCCCCAGCCTGAGGAGTCTCAGTGAATAGGGTGAAACGGCTCTTGGATCCCTCCATCCACACCATGCCAAACTGCAGAAGTCACCCTCCTAGGCCGAGTGAAAACACAGGTGGTGGGACTCACCAAAAACAGGTAGAGCAGGCATGCAGTTCGTGAACCGTCTTGGGCCCAATTTAAAGCCAGACACAATGGACTGACCCTGCAAATAGGGGCAGTTAGAATCCAGCTTGGACTGCTCCCACAGGCCCAGCAGGACCTCCGAAGATATCAGGAGATGTGAGTTGTGCTTACAGTGTCTAATTGCTGACCTAAAGTGATCTTGGAGCACCCTGGCTTACATGGGCAGAAAGAGATGATACCTGGGATTCCCACCAGTGGTCTGAATCTGTATTGTCTCCAGCTGCCCAGCCACTGGGCACTGAGCCTGCACTCCCCAAAAGACAGAACCTAGCTGGGTCAACTCTCAAAAGCATGGCAGAACCACCCCCATGATATCAGGAGACGTGGGTTGTGCTTGCAGTATCTAATTGCTGACCTAAAATGATCTGGGAATGTCCTGGCTTTCACTGGCAGAAAGAGAAGTCACCTGGGATTCCTGCCAGTGGTTTGAATCCACATTATCTCCAGCCACCCAGCCATAGGACACTGAGCTGGCACTCTACAAAAGACAAAACCTAGCTGAGTCAACTCTTGCAGGCATGGCAGGACCTTTCACGATATCAGGAGACGTGGGTCGTGCTTGCAGTGTCTAATTGCTGACCTAGAGGGATCACTAAGCATCCTGGCTTACAGGGGCATGGAAATTGCTGCCTCCTTGGATACTGCCAATGGCCTGAAACCATATTGTCTCAGGCCCACCAGGCACTGATCCTGCACTCTCCAATAGACACAACTTAGCTGGGTCAGCTTCTATAGCCCTGGAAAGAACCCCCAAATTCCCAGGAGAGGCTGGACACTTCTACAGAGTATAGAGGCAGAGCTAAAAGACAGCTAAAGCCCAGAAAATCTGATCCACCTGGGGTCTTGGCTACAAAGCAACAGGAAGGACAGGCAGCTGGGATAAACCTACACAACCAGAGAGCTTGTGTGCTGACCTTATTCTAGATCCCCAAAATGCTGATCTGAATTACAGCAGTAAGGTGAAAGGGTCCAAACAGAAACCTACTTTGCCTGACTCAGCCTGGAGTTTAGAGGTGTAGAGAAAAATCTCCAGGAGTGGAAGCCAGATCATCTGCCTGTACCAGGGAAATACTCCCTGATCCCACAGACAAGGGCCCCTGACCTATAATCAGTCATCAACTATCCACTGTCAACCAGGGATGGTCACTACAAACTACCTCCCAACATCAGAGTCACCAAAATGACAAGAGGACAGCGAAAGAATGCTAACAAAAACTAAAATAGTTTGACATCTCCAGATCCCAGCAAACCCAATGAAAACAAGCTAGAGAACTCAAGAACAATTGATATACAAGAAAATAACCTCAAGTCCTTAGTAAGAAAGATGATAATTGAAGAAACTAATAAAATCTGTAAACAACTGCAGGAGAAGGCAAACAAGAATGCTGAAGATTTAAAAGAGTCATATAAAGAGGCACTTGAAGAATTCCAGAAAAATACAAATAACCAGATGAAGGAAATCATTAAAACAGTTCAAGACCTGAAGATAAAAATGGAAGCTATGATAAAGGAACACACAGAAGAAAAACATGATCGAGAGGCATCAGAAAAGAAAGCAAATATCTCAAGGTGACCTTATCTAACAGAATGCAAGAAATGGAAGAACCTCCTTTGCCTGACTCAGCCTGGAGCCTAGAGGTGTAGAGAAAAATCTCCAGGAGTGGAAGCCAGATCACATGCTTGTACCAGGGAAATACTCCCTGATCCCACAGACAAGGGCACCGGACCTATAATCAGTCATCAACTATTGGGACTTGAAGATACACTCATAGAACCTGAAACAACCACCAAAGAAAATACTAAATCTGAAAAGGTCATGACACAGAACATCCAAGAAATCAAGGACACCATGAAAAGACAAATTTTGAGAATAATAGGTATTGAGGAAAGAGAGGACAACCGACTCCACAGCCCAGAAAATATCTTCAACAGAACCATAGAAGAAAATTTCCCCAATTTGAAGAAGGAGATGCATATGAGCATAAAAGAGGCCTACAGAACACCAATAGGATAGACCAGAAAAGAAAATCTTCCTGCCACATAGTAATAAAAAACACAAAATATATAGAGCAAGGAAAAAAATATTAAAAGCGGCAAGAGAAAAAGGCCGAGTAACATATGATGGCAAACCTATCAGAATTATTTCCAACTTCTCATCAGAAACAATGAAAGCCAGAAGGGCCTGGACAGAGGTCTTGCAAACTCTAAGAGAACACAGATGCCAGGCAAGATTACTATACCCAGCAAAACTATCAATAACCACTGACAGGGAAAACAAGATATTTCATGACAAAAACAAATTCAAACAGTACCTAGCCACAAATCCGGCTTTACTGAAGTTACTAGAAGGAAAACTCCACCCCAAAGGGTCAAAAGTACATAGGAAGTAGATAACTACACCATCGCAAAATCACAACCTCACAAAATCTCGACTGTACCAAACAGCAAAAATGAAGGGACTTAGCAGTCACTGGTCATTAATATCTCTCAACATCAATGGTCTCAATTCTCCAATAAACAGACACAGACTGAGTGGATGCATAAACACAACCCAACATTCTTCTGTATTCAAGAAACACATCTCAACCACAAGGACAGACATTGCCTCAGAGTAAAAGATTGAGGAAAAATATTTCAAGCAAATGGTCACAAGAAGCAAGCTGGGGTTGCCATTCAATTTTATAATAAAATAGACTTTCAACCAAAATTAATCAAAAGGGATGAAAAGACATTTTGTACTCATCAAAGGTAAAGTCAACCAAGAAGACATCATGATTTTGAACATCTATGCTCCTAATACAAGGGCTCCCACATTTGTAAAAGAGCTATTAACAAAGCTTGAGCCACTCATTGATACCCACACATTAATAGTGGGAGACTTCAACACCCCACTTTCACTCAAGGATAGGTCTTTGATTCAAAAACTAAGCCAGGAAATAACCTCATTAACCAATGTCATGAATCAAATGGATCTAACAGATATCTACAGAACTTTTCACCCAAACCCAAAGGATTACACCTTTTTCTCAGCACATCATGGAACATTCTCTAAAATTGATCTCATAGTAGGTCATGAAGCAAGCCTCAACAGATACAAGAAGATTGAAATAATAGGTTGTATCTTATCAGATCACCATGGTCTAAGGCTGGACTTCAACAATAACAGAAATAACAAAAAGCCTACTCACACGTGGAAACCAATCAACTTTCTACTTAATGACACATGGGTCATGGAATAAATAAAGGAAGAAATAAAAGACTTCCTGAAATTCAATGAAATGATGGAACAACACACCCAAATTTGTGGGACACGCTGGAAGTTGGAGTATAGGGAAAACAAGACAGGGCCTTGAACAAGCAACTGCAACATCATCTGAGAGGTAAATGCCCAGAAACTCCTGATCTTTTCCTGCATTAGAGAGATTGTGCAGGCCCGTGTGTGTGCATATGTTTGTGTGTCTGTGGATGTGACCTCATCAGGTAAACATGTATCAGACAGTATTCATGAGCAAGTTTATTGTGTGCATTCATGAGGGTGCACAGTGACACATCTGCTCCTGCCAGCACCTCCAATCTACTTCAATGAAGATGATGGACATAAAATAAACAGATGTGGCAAAATAGCCACTGGACCAAAATCGTTCTTGCCTTTAATGCTGATAGCAGACTGACTGTACAAACTGTGATCAAGTATGAGCATGGGAAATTGTCTATCCAGCTTTGCAGAGATTAGATGGGACAGTTCTTCAAAATTCCTGCTTCATAGAAAAGTCTGTCAGATATTCTGGGCTGGTAGGCTGAAGACTGGATGGCGCAATGATACAGAGAAACCTCTGATGACTGTCCAGGCAGTCTACCATCTCTGTCATGTCTATAAATTTAGAATCTGCTTCCCAGCACTTCCTTTATATTAGATAATATTTTCTTCTTAAGTCTCTGATGGCGTTGCAGACTAGAAAGCCATAGTATTACTACAATTAAGTTTCAGTTGTTAAGAGATAAAGACATATGTATAGGTTGATAAATATATCCAATGATATGAAAGTGACTTAGGAAAACTTTGGACAGTATGAGAGGACTCGGTAGGATAGGATTGATAGTGGCAGAAGCAAGCAACTGAGCTTCCTAGACACAGCCCACTCAGGTTTGCAGGGCTGACAAATGGGTGTATCACTGTTTTAGGAAGGCCCTAGGATTTTTCCTCAAGACTGCTTATTGTTGCTCTACTGCCTTTCCATGCTTGTCTCATGTGTCTGGCATAGCCGAGGCCCTCACTGCCTATTGCTTCACTCTGTTGGGAAGATTTTTTTGAAGATTATTTTGAAGATGTATATTCATGGCATAGTGTTGTATAAATGAATTGGTGATTTCATAATCCCTGGTGATGGTTTTAAAGAATTTCTGACTTGATTAAAGGATTTGAAAAACCTTCCTGCAGTATAGCAAAAATTGCTAGGCCCTTTGTGAACCTCCATATGTCAAGCACTTGAAATACAGCAAGAGAGAAAACAAGACTGAAACAAATGAATAATCAAGGAGATACATTCACTGTAGCTTAGTTCACACATATGGCTCAGGTGTACACCCTGATAAGAAAGACTTTATGAATATAGAAACAAATGCTTAGCTATACAAGACAAGACAGACACCCAATTCTAACAAAAACCTTGACATAAAAATTGCTTTCAACGTATAACTTACATTAGGAATAAGAAAAAGATAATACTTCTGCTTTGAACTCATTGTGAGCATATAGGTAAAATCTCTGCATTGATCTAATAATAAATAGTATCTGGTTTATATATTAGGATCAGTAGTCCTACTGTAACTTTCTTTTTATGTAATGATTGTATCTCTTTTTGAATGAGGTCATTTTTCCATACATAGAGAAACTTTTTATTAGATCATATGAAAATACAAGGCAGAGTTAAACAGTTGTTGAGACCACCCACTTCATACCAAAATGTATCTTTCTGTTTATCCATCTAGTTGTCTGTGTATATTGTCTATATGGATTTATATATGTATATATTTGTAATTATATATGTATGTTTACATGTATGTGAATGAATGGTGTAGGGAGCAATGCTAATTCTGCCACGTCTTAAATCTTTTGCTTAGGCTGCATGCTGTGACCTTTGAGTTGCTGACCTTTGACTCATGAGGTCTTACATGCTAGGCTATCCTTGGACTATTTACCTTTGCCAGAATTAGGGAAGTCTCAACTTGGAACCAGCCAGGGAATTACCTAGAGAACTAGGAAGTTCTACAGGGAGTGATTCCAGCTGTTGTATTCTTGCCTGAGGTGAGTGAGATTAGAATAGATCCTATTGACTTTGCTCTCTATACATTCTGACTAGTCGGCATTAAAATGAATCTTGATCAGAAATTTCTACACTTGATTCATTATTTCTCACATCTCTGTACCTGACTTTCAATCCACACTCCCTCTTTCAGGTGAGCCCTGGTTCGACGTGTCCCAGAGGCCAGGACACATCATTTTGGAAGCTCCTTTGTTTCATCTATTAATTGAATGTGTGCGTGTGTTTGTCTTTCTGTGTGTGAGGTTCATAAAGATCTGTTTGGTAAGTGATAAGCTTTCTGGAGTGTTTTACCTGCCTTTTTCATTGGGACTCTAGCTTCCAGCAAGCAGCTGTTCACTGCTAAGCCATTAAATTTAGAGGAACTAAGGTGTTCCTTTTTCGACCCCTTCTTATTTATAGCAAGAAAGTGTCAGAGCTGTGGGCCACTTGTACTCTGACTTAAAAGGTTAAGATTAAGACCCTCTGCTGTTAAGTAATAAAAGTTTTTAGCCAGAGACCTGTTTTGATGGCATAAATTCTAGAACACTGGATAGCTCATTTGACTTTGAAAGATCAGGGTTCAATTCACTGATTTCTCTCTTTTCCTTTAGAGGCAAGCAGCCCCTGAAAGTTAAAATGCCTATAGAACTATACTGTATGTAGACAGTGAAGCTGTGACAGAGAGGCAAATAGCAAGGCTACCAGCCTGGAAGTTTGAGAGTGAAAGTGTATATACAGAGAGCCACACATAACCAGGCTACTAGCCTGAAGGATTAAGAGCTAAGGTATAGAGAGATGGACAAGCCTGACATATAAAAGGTTCTGGGATTGATCTTCAGCACTAAGCCAATGAATAAAGAAATAATATTACAATTAATAAGCTTAATTGGACTAAAAGTATCCGAAACCATATTAAAAAACTAATTTAATAAACCAAGAAGAAAAGAAAAACAGGTGGTGAACAAAATGGAGATCACTGGAGCCAAGCCCTGGAAGGGACTATCTAAATCCTTAATACTCTCTCTCTCTTTGTCTCTCTGTATCTGTCTCTCTCTTTGTCTCTCTCCCTCTACATATTCCTCTCCCTCTTTCACCATCCCCTCTTCCTCTCATTTTCCCTCTCCCTCCCTTGCCTTCATGTTCTCCTCCCCCTCTCCCTATTTTGCACTATTACTTATATGTCATAGTTATGATCTGTAGATGGCAGCCTAGTGTGTCCAGCTGGGGATGGCAGAGCACGGCATTTTGTCTTCTGTTAAACTAACACATACATCATCATATTAAGTGAATAGTTCCATATGGCCGCATGTAGCCTGAGGCTTTCCTTTATCCCTCAGTGACTTTCACTCAAGTACAACCATATTTCTGGCTACATAATGGAAAAGAATTTCAGGGTAATGGAGTTAGAGTTTTACATAGATTTAAAGCACAGAGTGGTGCTCAGCGTACCAGGAGACATTTTTTCAAGGGAGAGGTGGCCCATTCTTGGCAATGGCTGCACATATGCTCCATAGCTTTCTCGTCCCATCACCTTGAGAATATCAGTCACAATGAGATTCTCACAAAGATTAAAGGGTTGTTTGCTTCTTTTTAATAGAAACAGGTGTAAAGTAGATTTATGAGAGGTGTTGTGGGGAATAAGAAGTGCCAGAACTCAGGGTAAGAGGTATCCTGATGGCTATATAGGCACATTAACTTAGTTTACTTATTATCTTTAGTGGTTTTTTAAATTTGAGACACCTTAAGGAAAACACCCATGGTCTCCAAGGGCAGTTCTGGAGTTATCAGAGGTGTGTGGAACTTCCTGATTCTGCCATCATGAAAAACAAACCAACCAGGATAAAGGGCTTCCTTTCCCTCTCCCACCTCCTCGGTTTTCTTTCTACTCTGCCTCATTATGAGTAGAAACTTGTCTTAGAAGTTCCAGTTTCCCATGGTCAACATGTTGGCAAAGAGCATTCCCTATATAACCTGAAGAATTTGAAGTATATTCTTTTTTCATATATAATTCGTTAAGATTTTTAATCATAAAATTGATTATATCTTACAACATACCTGTTCTACATCTTATGCGAAGGCTCAATCAATGCAGAGTGAAATGGAAAAGCCTCACCCTGGGAAAACCACATTTTATGACTCTCCCCTGCCATGCTAGTACAGCGTGACCATGATGGATTCGTTTTAAATAAACCACTATTTAAATCCCTAACTTACAATAAGACTAAGAATTTTTTTATATAATATAATGTACATTACTGGCATATTGCACAATCCAAAAGACAAGTAGTTGTAGAAAGAGATAATTGTACCTTGAAAGAGGTGTTTATTAAACAAAAAAAGAAGTGTAAAGACACCAAGGGACAGACTAAATAATGCTTTGTGGAATTTATATTTTCTTAATATTTGTGAAAAAGACACAAGAGCAGCTTCGAGACATTACATTATAGTAAAAGCTGAGGAACCAGGACATCCAATATACTCTGAGGATTTATTGACAATGGAATGGAAACCTGTAATAGCTTTGAGATGGAGGTATGGTTATGTTTATGTATCTACAGGGAAGAAAAAATATGGTTACCAACAAAACTCATAAAGATTAGATCTGACCAGGACAGACCCCCTACTATGCAAAAGATGAATGTCTTTGTATAGCAAAGAAATCTTAGGGCTACCTGGTCTTCGTGACATGCCATTTTTTCATATAGTGTGAATATTACAGCAAAAAAGAGGTACAGAGGTGATGTCATACACCTGTTCAAAAATTGCACAAAAACTTATTTTTAGATGATTTGTATACTTTGCATATATTTATATGTATATGTATATGTATATCTATGTACCTACACTAATATTTTTTAAAGTTTGCTCATTTTCATAGCAAAAGACCAGATAATAATGAAGATAAAGCAATTAGCACAAGTGATTCATGGACTACTTCCCCAGCTACTGTTTCCCCAAGCATTTGCATACATATCAACTTTAAAAGGACTAGCTCAGGCTTGGAGAGATGATTCAGTCATTAATGTCTAGACTCAATACCAAAAAAATTAAAAATTAAAAATTAAAAGGTCTGGCATAAAAGATCAATCCCAAAAAGACTGGACAAAGCTTTTCTTATGCTTGGACAATATCTTAATTTAGTAAGGGTACACATTAGATGATTTTACCCCCAGACAGCAAAAAAATAATTTTAAGAATTTGCCATCTCCATTCCCAATAGGTGGGGAGGGGGTGTGTGGTGGGTTACCAATGTTTGTTATTGTCTAGGGTGGTTGGTTTTAAGTTACTAAAGGTAATATTTAGGGATTTCTTTGTTTCTCTTCTCTATCCTTCTTTCTCATATCTTTCTACATTATCTAGTACTAGAGGAAAGGAGGGGAAAAGAGAATGTTAAAATGGGATGAAATATAAAATTAAGGGATGAAGGGTCGATTATTAAATGTACAATCCTTAAATATTTTACACTGGTATTGTATGTTAATAGAAACTTTAGACTATTTTGTTCAATGTTTCCTTAGTGATTTCTACAAATTAGGTATTGATAGAAATGTAAGATTTTTTATTCAAATTTTTCTTAGTATATTGTATATATGCAACTCATTTGAAAATATAATGTAACATTCTAGTTTTATAAAAGCTAACTATTTCAAACTTTTTAGGAGGATTGGAGATGCAGGATAGTTGTTAGTCTCCTATAAATCTTACTTTTAGTCTTGTTAGATACTAGTTTAGTAACATAATAAGCTTTATTTAGTATCTTGCATATGTTTCAAGGTTAGGCAGATAGTACTTAGATAGAAACAAGAAATGTTTTTCTATTTAGAAATAGAGTGATAAATAAGTAAGTTGAGCAATCGATAAATAGATAAATGAATAAGTAGAACATAGATAGATAGATAGATAGATAGATAGATAGATAGATATGATTATGTACTATAGTAAACATATTGAAGATCATAAAATGCTTCAGAAATCTACAGAATATGACATAGTAATAAGGAGTTTTTCTGACAGAGAGACACATCTGCCCCTGGAAGCACCTACAATCTCTTCAATGCAGATGATGGGTATAAAAGAAACAAATGTGGCAAAAATAGCCACTAGACTAAAAATCTGTTCTTATCTCTACTACTGATAGCCACTGACTGTTCCAGCTGTGACCAAGCATGACACTGGGAAATTGATTATCCAGCATTGCAGAGCTGAGAGGGGCTAGTCCTTCAAAATTCCTGATTTACAGAAAAGTCTTTCAGATGCTCTGGGCTGGTAGGCTGAAGAGTGGATGCCGCAACAATAAGGAAAAACCTCTGTTGACTGTCTAGGAAGTCAGGAGTTTCTGTCATGTCTATAAATTTGGAAGCTGCTTGCTTAAATGAACTGATGATTTCATAATCCTTGATGATGATTTTAAAGAATTTATGACTTGATTCAAGGAATTTAAAAACCTTTCTATAGTATAGCAAAAACAGCTAGGACCTCAGTGAGCCTCCATATGTCAAGCACTTAATTTACAGTAAGAAAAAAAGAGACTGTATCACATGAATAATCAAGGAGATACATTCACTCTATTTTAATCCAAGAATATGGCCCAAGTGTACACCACAAAAAGAAAGACCATATGAATATAGGAAGAAAGGAAATGGTTAGCTATACAAGTCAAGATGGAAGCCCATTATTTAGAAAAACCTTCACATAAAAAATTTGCTTAGAACACATAATGTAAATTTTAAATAAGAAAAAGATAAAAGTTCTGCTTTGAATTCATAATGAGCATATAGATAAAACCACTGTTTTGAATTTAATAAACAAAGTATTTAGATAGATATTAGGATCCATAGTCCTACTGTAATTCCCTGTCCATGTAACTATTGTATATATTTTTGAATGAGATCATTTTTCCATACACAGAGACCTCATGTATTAGATCATATGAAAACCCAAGACATAATTAAAGAGTTGTTGGGGCCACCCCTTTATCTAAAAATGTGTCTGTCTGTTTTTATATCCAACTGTCTATATATATTGTCTACATGGATGTATATATGTATATATTTATATTTATATCTGTATGTTTACATTTATGTGGGTGAATGGTGTCCAAGCATACTCCCTTGTTTTGCCTCTTGATTGTGTGTGTGTGTGTGTGTGTGTGTGTGTGTGTGTGTGTGTGTGTGTTTCATAAAGATCAGTTTGGTAAGTGATAAGCAGTCTAGAGTGTTTTATGTACCTTCTTCATTAGGACTCTAGTTTCCAGCAACTAAACATTCACTGCTAAGCCATTAAGTTAAAAAAAAGTAAGGTTTTCCCTTTTTTGTTTAAGATATTAATTTTGCCATAAAATTTTACATAATTACATGTATATAGAGTACATGTACAAGGATACACAAAGAACTTATGCATACACAGGAGTACAAGTAAAAAGTCACAAACCTAGCCTAGCCAGTCTCCACAGACTAGAAGGGTCTTCCACACTCTTACAAGAGGATGGACAAACCAAAGGGGTCAAGACAGAAAACAAAACAGTGCCCCAACACAGTAGGATTGAATAGTCACACCAGAGCCATCTAAACAGGTCCAGGCAGGAACCTAGCTACTGGCCACAGTGGGCTGAACCTGAAAAAATTGGGCAGATAACACACAGGCTAGCCAGTATCCATAGCAAGGCAGTGTGTCTCATGTTCTGGGGAGAGGTTGGACAACCCTCAGGAGTCAGGACAAAAAACTGAACAGCAGCCCCAACTCAGTGAGACTGAACATCCTCAGTAGTGCCATCTGAATAGGACCAGGCAGAAGCCTACCTCTTATGACTCAGTTGGGAGCCCAAGGGGAAGAACAAACTCTCCTAAAGCAGAAATAATGTCATCTGCCTGCTACAAAGAAAAAAATCCCTGTTCCCCATAGGCTAGGGCACTAGATCTATAACCACTCACCAACTATCCACTCTCAAAGACCAGCAAAAGATAAAAGAAGCTACCTCCCAACATTAAAGACAGCAAGATGACTAAATCCCAGGGTAAGAATGCAAACAACAAAAGCCAAAACAATTTGGCATCTCCAGATCACAGCTATCGCAAAGAAAGCAAACCTAAGAATTCAAACATAATCAAAACACAAGAAAATGACCTCAAATCCTTAGTAATGAAGATGATAATAAAAGAAACAAACAAAATCTGAAAACAAATGCAGAAGGATGCAGCCAAACAGGTTGAAGACATAAAAGAGGCCTATAGAGAGGCCCTGGAAGACATTCAGGAAAATAGAAACAATCAGATGAAGGAAATCAATACAACAGTTCAAGATCTGAAGATGAAAATGGAAACAATGACAAAGGCACAGACAAGAAAGACAGCAATGAGAGGTCTTAGAAAAGAAAGCAAGCAACACAGAGGTTGGCTACTCAAACCGAATCCAAGAAATGGAGGAATGAATCTCAAGACTAGAAGATACAATTATAGAACTCAAAGCAACCATCAAAGAAAATGCTAAATCTGAAAAACATCACAGAAAACAACAACACCAGAAAAAGATGAAACCTGAGGATAATAGGCATTGAGGAAAGAGAAGATGCCTGACTCCAAGGCCCAGAAAGTATGTTCAACAAAATCATAGAAGAACATTTTCCCAATTTAAAGAAGGAGCTGTTTATAAACATACAAGAGGCCTACGGAACACAAATAGAATAAACCAGAAAAGAAAATCTTCCCACCACATAATAACCAAAATACAAAATATGCAGAACAAAAACCATATTAAGAGCAGCAAGAGAAAAGGGACAAGTAACATATACTGGCAAACCTATCAGATTTACATTCGACTTCTAAGCTGAGACCATAAAAGCCAAAAGAGCCTGGTCAGATGTTCTGCAAATATTAAGAGATCACAGATGCCAGGCCAGACTACTATACTCAGAGAAATAAACATTGATAGACAAAACAAGATATTCCATGAAATGAACAAATTCAAACAGTACCTATTTAAAAACCCAGCTGTATAGAAGTTGTTAAAAGGAAGTATACAACCCAAAGTGACAAGGTACAACTAAAATTACACTATAAGTAGAGAACTACACCTTCACAAAAACATGACCACACAAACACTCTATTGTGACCAACATCAAATTCAAGGGCCAACAGTCACTGGCCAATAATATCTCTCAACATCCAATGTCTCAGTTCTCCACTAAAAAGACACAGACTAAATGAATGGAGATATAAACAATACCCAACATTCCTCTGCATTCAAGAAACACATCTCAGCCATAAGCATAGACATTACTTCAAGGTAAAAGTTTGGAAAAATGTAGTCCAAGCAAACAGACACAAGAAGGAAGCTGGTGTAGCCATTTTAATATCTAATAAAAGGATTTCCAACCAAAATTAACCAAAAGAGATGAACAAGGTCACTACATACTCATCAAAGGTAAATTCAACTATGATGACATCACCATTCTAAACATCTATGCTCCCAACTTAAGGACACCCACATTTGTAAAAGAACTATTAACAACACTTAAATAACACATTGAACCCCACACATTCATACTGGGAGAATTCAACACCCCACTTTCACCAAAGGAAAAGTTATTGAAAGAGAAATTAACCAAGAAATAATGACATTGACCAATGGCATGAATCAAATGGATCTAACAGAAATCTAAAGAACTTTTCACCTAAACACAAAGGATTATACCTTCTTCTCAGCACCCCATAGAACTTTCTCCAAAATTGATCCTATACTAGATCACAAAGCAAACCTCAACAGATTCAAGAAGGCTGAAATAATACCTTGTTTCGAATCAGATCACCATGGTCTAAAGTGGACCTCAACAACAAGAGATATAACAAAAAGCCTACACACACATGGAAACTAAACAACTCTCTACTTAATGATACCTGGGTCATGGAAGAAATAAACAAATTAAGGACTTCCTGAAATTTAATGAACATGAAAGAGCAACATAGTGTATCCACATCATTCAAGGCTTCCCATGTTGGGCAGGACTGTTGAGACCTAGGAACAGGTCTTCATCAAATAAGAAGAAGGTTGTCCAACTTTGGAACTTCCAAGAGCCTTAAAATGTGCCTTCTGTGGTTTAATAAATGACTGATGGATAAAGTGAGGAAATCATACTGAATCAATGTTCAGTTTCCTATTCCCAGAAGTCACAGCTTACCAGAAGAAAGGATCATGGCAGGTGTACAAACACAATCTCTCCCTCCAATGTGCACAGTCCTTCCCACTCTTGGAAGTGACTTCTGGGGGTTAATAGTTGGTCACACACAGATGGGCTCCTGGAGAATTCCCCAGGCAGGAGCTGATCCCTGCTTTTCAGTAGCTGAGGAAGTCATCAAAATCAGCTAAGATTTATTGTGGCATCAACCTATGGGATGAAGCATTTTCCAGCCCTCAGAGCTGTCCTGCCATCTCTTGGGGTAATTACCTACCCAGGGCCTTGGATATGCCCATCTCAATCCACTCTTTGGCCACACCTACCTTACTCTCTGTGACTCATCAACCACCAACCATGCAGGAAGGAACAAGTATTTAAAGGCAGTTGGAGTACTGTAAAAACAAGTCAGGCTCTTGAACAAGCAATTGCAACAGCATCTGAGAGGTAAACGCACAGAAACTCCTGTGCTTCGACTGCATTTGAAGTATTGTGCAGGTAGAGGTACGTGTGTGTATGGACATGTCTGTGGATGTTAGTCACCATCAGCTAAACATCTACAAGACACTATTGCTCATGAGCAAGTATGTTGTGTGGGTTCAGGAGGGTGTGAGTGTGAATTTGAGAGCATGTGTGCACATGTTATTGGCAAAAGGTTAGAAAGGCTTGCAAAGAGAATGTGCAATTTTAGTTGGGAGGAGAACTTTAGGGATCAGAATTCATGGATAGGATTTCCAAGCCTTAAATCTGGCATGGGGATCCATGTGGGGCATCTACTGAGGGAAGACATTGCCTCCCCATGCTGTGTAATGAGGCCAGTCTTCCAAGAGGAATGAAGGAGTTGCAAGATTGGTCCCCTTACAACACCATTCCTGTATGAGGATGAGTTCCACAGTCTAAGAAAAGACAGGAGATCACATGTGTGATACTCTGTTGAAAGTCACTCTGTGTGCACTCCATGCAAGAGCATGTCTGTGCTCTGTGGTTGCTGGGTCAGACAGGAGAACAGACGCTGGAGCAGACAGAGGCTGAGACAGCCTGGGAGGAAATGCCCAGGCCTGTCCCTCTGTACATCCTTCACAGAGCTGACAGCATGAAGGTCCTCCTGCTGCTAACAGCCATGATCATCGACTTTGATAAGAATTGACCCTGAACTAAGCAGGTAACCTGAGGAGGGAGGCACCCTAACCCAGAGCTTTCCTTCCTGATGCCCAGGCCCACTCCTTTGGTGGGAGGAGGAAGGAAGACACATTTAGGGAGAGAAGGTAGCCTAGAGATGCCATGAAGAGATGTGACACTGGCTGGACACACTTCACCAGCATATTTCTCTATTTCCTTTCAGTCCCAATACAGATACATGGGAGCCTTGTGAATTTTAGTAAAATGATCAGAATTACAAGAAGGTCTGCATTTATCTATAACAACTATGGATGCTATTGTTGCCCTAATGGCAGAGGATCCCCCAAGGATACAACAGATTGGTGAGGCCACCCAGTGCCCTTATCCTCTCTAAATGTGGCTAAGAAAGGACTATATGAGAGCCAGCACCCATTGCCTCAATGTCTCAAGGAGGATGTTAGAAAGTTAGAGCTTGTATTCACTGCCTGATTTTCCTGGTGGATCCAGGCTACAAAAGTCAGCACATTGAAAACTCTACTCTGGACCATTTCTATGATATTAAGTCTCCCTGCTAAGGGTCAAAGGTCATGGGAAATGCTAGGCACCAGGATTCCAGGGCTGTAAGCAAGCACTCTCAGTACAGCATGTCCACAAACAGGTGTTGCTTTGTTCATGGCTGTTGATACTACTATCTAGAGAAACGTGGATGTGACACCGAATTTCTGAATTACAAGTTTTTCTACAAAGAGGACAGTATCACCTGTGGTGGTAAGAAAGAACCTGAGATGCCAGAAAGCTTCCTTCACATGTTTATCCATCACTGGCTTACTGGGGACTTCACTGGTGCAGGAGGGAAATTTGTTTAGAACCTCAAAGTCAAGTAGGAAACAAAGAAAATGGTGAAGAGGGTGGTGAAGACTCCAATAGGAGAGCCGAAAAAGGCTTCACCCATTCTGATGCTTGAGGTGGATCCTGCAAGCTAGGGGTGTCTAAGCTGAGTCCTAAAAGACTCCTAGAGTCAATGAAGCACACATCCTCTAAAACAGGGAACACACAGCCATGCCTCAAACAGTGCATAGCATGGCCAAAGGGTCAAAGAGGACTGTCGGCCACTCTGTCCTATCCTGTGGACATGTGAGAATGAGTCTGAACTATGTGGACACAAGGTCAAGCCAGGTGTTCTTTGCCATTGTCTTGAGGTTTGTGTGCTCCAACAACAGGGACCTATTATTTAGCAATTCACCAAGAAATACTTTTGCAAAAGGAGGACTCACCCTGGCTGCAGAGGGCATGGGCAGCAGGAAGAGGGACACCTGTTTAAAACAGCGACTGTCAGGCTGGAAAGATCTCACCCTGGAGATTTCCAGAGAAGTGTGGTGCTGGATCTGGGAAACTTCTACAGAACAGAATCAGCCCTGCTACTCAGCTCCCACATGTTGCCAGCATCTGTGCTTATATTATAAGAAACACTAAAGATCCAAGAACCCTGGTCTCTGATGACCGGTGGCCTTCAGCTCTAGATGAGAGGAAAAATGAACACATCCCAGAAGCCCCTGTTGAGTTCCTCTTTTGGCACTTCAACCAAAATAAAGCTACATGTTGCCTTAAGACCAATCCCAGCCAAGGCAAATGTTGGATCATACAGCCTTTAACCAATACCAACCATCCTGAGGGCACTGAGGCTGGGGCCTACTAACACAAGCAGGTCTATTAGCAAGAAGGCAAGACAGCAGTGTATCTCAGCTTGCAGAGTGATTGCCTACCATGCTTGACCTCCTGGGGTCCATACCCTGCACTGTATGAATTGAGCAAGATTGATCATGTCTAGAATCTCTGAGTTTATGATGAGGAGACAGAAGTATTACTAGTTCAAGATCATCCTCAGCTATTTAGAGAATTCAAGGACAGCCTATGCTACATGAGAAACTCTTTTTAACTTAAAAAGAAAAAGAAAAGAAAAAGATTGTAGCTAAGAAGTGAGACAAATCTGTCGCAGTCCCATGTGTATTTTCTATGTGTCCCCTTCAGATGGAGTCTTTCTGACAGTCCCAGTCCCAGAAAGGTTCCCACAAGAAGCCATGGGATATGAACAACTTGAGCTCAATGTCTGTATTTGCCTAATTTCAGCAAATCAGGACTCCTGTAAGAAACAGCTCTGTGAGTGTGATAAAGTCACTGCCAAATATCTTGCCCAGAACATTTATACCTACAGTCATAAGTACCTTGGCTACTGCAACATGTTTTGCAATGAGGAGTTCCCAAATTTCTGAGAAAGCTGCCATCCAAGACCCCTGGACACAGGACTTTTCTAACATCTCTCCATTCAACCAAGTCTCCAGGTGATAAAGAAACACCCTCTCCCACCCTAGAGGCATGGTAGGGCTCTTCTGTCTTTACCCAGAAAGGGGCACCAAAGCAGTACATCAGGCTGATTTTTCCCACCACCCCACTACCAACTCATTTCCTCACTTCCACCTTCCCCTTCACAGCAAACTTCCTCCCACTACCTAAGAGAGTCATGTATAGACAACCATGTGCCTGTTCTCTTATCTCAAAAAGTAACTGATAAAAAGTGTACATGTTAAAAAATACCTGTCTTGATGCTGGGGTGCTGTCTCAATGCTTACCACAAATACATGAGTAAATGTGTTCAACCCCAGAATCCACAAACATAAAGCACACACCTGTTCACAATCCTAGAGATGGGAAAACAAAGACAGGTGAATTGCAGGGTCTCCATGTCAGGCTGGCTGAATCAGCAAGTTCCAGGCCAGTGAGGGACCCTGAAAAACAAGGTAGATTGTGTCTGAGAAATGACATCTGTGCTTGATCTATGCCTCTCCTACACACATGCACATGTTTGCACGTATGCATGGACACACACAAACATAGAGGTGCACACACCTGAACAACGTCCAGGTCTGTCTAGCAGGGTCCAACTCCTAGTACCCACAACCTTAAGCCTTGATTCTCATATTCAAATGGAGATGCCCCTCAGAGCCTATGGCAAGGCTTGTTTGAGAATCAATAGGAGCAAGAGATGTCTGTCAAGTAGTGTCCACCCAGCCTACAGGTGCCATCTCTGTTAAAGGAAGACCTCTCTTTTCCTGCCCCCAGGCCAGAGCCAACTATCCTGGCCTATTAAGGCATCTGGATGCTGTCAGAATAAAGTGGAGTTGCTTCTGTACAGGTTTAGCCACACTTAACTCAAAGAAAACAGAAACTGTCGAGGATGGTACCTTGTACTCATATGCCTAACACAACTACCAGAGGACTGACAGAGCCATGGTATGTGCAAAGCTGGCCACCCTGCACAAATAGGATCCTGTGACGGGTGCACATTGTAAACCTAGATACTTTGCAGGGATTCTGAAAATGCTCTAATGGCTCAGAGAATTCTCTATGCCTGTGACAGAGCATTCAGAAAACAGCAAGATCATCTCATGGTTCTTGGTACTGGCCATAGGGTGGGTGGAGTACCCACAGGTAAGTTTTTTTGTTGTCCTGCTCTGTTGATTCTAGCTGCCTATTTTGAATGCTAACTTTTTCACTTGTATTAAGATAAAAATAGACTGCAATTACAAACAAAACAAAAGATATGTCAACTCCCACATAAGAATTTTACTTTTGACATTTTGGCCATTAGAAGATGAGGTTTTTATTTCCTCCCACACCTAAATTCTGATTTTGAAACCTACAGCCAGTCCTTGGAATCCCTGGGTCCTAAAGGGGCCCTCACAGAAATAAGAACTAGGGATTCAAGACCTGAATGAGGAGCTTCATGAAGTTGTTCTGCCCTTTAAATCACCTGATGCCAGAGTCTGAGCCTTGTGCAATATGAAGATCTCTGTCTGACATGCAAAAGTCAGTGCCACACACACACAAACACTGCCAAGAACCTTTTGAAACTCACTCTGAAAATGCATCTTGCACTAATTGATAAGTCAAGTAAACAGTCTAAGTAAAACATAAAAGAGGGGGGATGTAGGAGAAGTGCAGGGTTGTTTGCAAGTCAGCAAGATGGCTTAGAGGTAAAAATCTTATTAACCAATCCTGCCAACTGGAGTTTGATCCCTGGAACCCCATAGAGGACAGGACAAAGTTGACCTCTAACCCACACATGTGTGTTGTAGAAGGCACCAGTGTGTTCAAATTCACATATAACATCTATACATAAAAATGCACACACAATACATGAAAATGTTTTTAAAAGAAATTATCACCACCACCACCACCATCATCATCATCATCATCATCATCATCATCATCCAGATGGTTGGGCAGTGTGCTTTCCTCTCAGGTGCAAGCTAACATGGAACATCAGAGAATTCTCCCCTAAACCCACTCAAGACTGAGCAGGCTCCAGGGAAAGATGTGTGCTTTAGCATCAGCACTTATGGGAAGAGCTCTACTATTTAGCTCTCTATTTAGTCCAAGAACACAATACAAATACAATATTTTGTGTTTGTGTATTCTTAAGGGCACACACGTGTGGGGGGGTATGCTCAGCCATATATGCACATGTAGAAGCCAGAGGCTAAACTCTCGGTCATTCTCTACATTTTGAGACTGAGTCTTTCATTGAACCTAGAGCTCACTGAACTTCAGATCAACTAGACAGAGTTCCCCAGAATCCTCCTCTTCCTGGCTGTATCCACACTGGGTATTTACATTTTTACCTTTGGCATCCAGTATTTACATGGGCTCTGAGACTCTCAGGTCCACAAACTTGCACAGAAAGTCATTTCCCCACCACAGAATTAAGATCTTTGTACTTGTGTTTAGCTGTGTCCACATACATGCCTGTTACATGTTGGGCCTATATAGTAACATCATAATCTTCTAGTTAGCTCTTAGGTGAGTGATCATTCACTAGATTAAGACTATGTGGAGCAAAGTAATTATCACAATGCATTTTAACTCACATGGCTTTAGCAAATTACTGATAAATCAGAAGGCTTTAAATAGTTTGATAAAAATAAAACATAGTATCTTAGCACTTGTGAGCATGTTTTTTTGCCTTGGTTTCATGGCAGAAATGTTCACATCTGTCTGTTAGATATTTAAGGTCATAAGCATGTAAGATGGACCTAATACTGCATCTCATGCTTCCTGTGTGAGTCCAGCAATTTACATTTTTGTGGTTTTCTTTGACCCATGAATAACTTGAGATCATGCAGCTTATGCACCCTATTTTTTTAAAAAAAAAAACATAGTCTAGATATATCTGTTAAAAAATAAAAAGTTAGTCAGGCATGGTTGCCCACACTATTAATGGCAACACACAGGAAGGAGAGGCAAGTGGATCTCTGTGAGTTTGAGGCCAGCCCTGTCTACAGAGCAAGTCTGGGACAGCCAGGGTGACATGGAGAAATCTTTCTCAGAGGTGGTGTTGGGGAAGGTCATCCTCACTGTGTCAACTGGACAGAATTTAATCTCAACCTGTCACTTGGGCCTCTGAGTTTGTCTGTAGATTATCTTTTTGTTTCTGTTGCAGTGGTAGTAGTGGTGATGTTATTGTTTTTGAGACAAGATTTCTCTGTGTAACATCCCTGGATGTCCTAGACTAACTTCTTAAATCAGATAATGGCATGCTGTTAAGAGAGCTCACTCCCAGAAGGGCTAAGAATTGGTCAGATAGAAAGGTGCTGAGGACCTGCTAGATGGCTCATTAGATGTAAGTGCCTGCCTCCCAGCTGGGACCTGAGCTCGATTCCTGGCAATCACATAGCAGAAGGAGAAAAACAACTTTTGAGAACTGGCCTTTGGATTCCACTTCCACACTAAGACTCAGGTACATGCATACTCACATCAATAATAAATAAATAGAATATATAGTAATATTTTAAAGGAAAATAAAGTCATTTCTCCCTTGACTCAGGAACTTTCCTTACTGAAAAGGGCTCTAGACATGAACTGACAGGGCAAACAAGACATGATGACATCTGGAGAGTGTCTGGGAGAGTGAAAGTCAAAACCAGGAGACATCCAGAGTGATGGCTGGTCTTTGAGTGTTCCCTCCCAAAGCAGCAGCTTGGTCACTGAGGAGTACATGCCACCTAGCCCAAGGGAGACACTGATTTCTCCCTTACCGCTGTCTTTGCTTTGTTCTCACTGGTAATTCAAGAATCCATTTTATTTCACTCTGGTGACCTAAAGCAAGAAGGCATCCAGGCCACCTGAGAATCAATCTGGTACATTCATTGTGACACACAGATGGTTTTCCCACCTGACCAATTTCTCTCTAGCTTCTAAGGAGACATACAGCAAGAAGGCATCCAAACTACCTGTGAATCAATCTGGTACATTCATGGTGACACACAGATGGTTTTCCCACCTGACCCATTTTTTCTCTAACTGCTAAGGAGACATGTGAGGATGGAAAAACCTATGTGAAAGACATGATTGACACTAACCTTGAATCAGTCAGTTTCACTCCCACCATAGATACATAAATGGATACATAGATTGATTGATTGGTAGATAGATAGACAGGTAGACAGACAGAAAGATGATCAATAGATAGATAATAGGTAGATGGATAGATAGATAGATTAATAGATAGATAGATAGATAGATAGATAGATAGATAGATAGATTATTCTCTATAGTAAATAGATGATCATCAAACACTTCAGAGGTCTATAGAATCTATAGAGTAATAAGGGACTTTTCTGACAGAGAGACACATCTGCTCCTGGCAGCACCTCCAATCTACTTCAGGGAAGATGATAAGCATAAAAGAAACAAATGTGGCAAAAATAGCCTCTAGAGCAAAAAAGTGTTCTCATCTCTACTGCTCATAGCAGACTGACTGTCCAAACTGTGATCAAGCACGACATTGGGAAATTGACTATCCAGCTTTGCAAAAACTAGATGGTCCAGTCCTTCAAAATTCCTGCTTCATAGAAATGCCTGTCAGATATTCTGGGCAGGTAGGCTGAAAACTGGATGTCCCAATGATACAAAAAAGACCCTCTGGTGACTGTACAGAAAGTCAACTTTCTCTGTCATGTCTATACATTTGGAAGCTGCTTGCCAGCACTTCCTTCATATTAGATAATATTTCCTTCTTAAGTTTCTGATGAGGTTGAAGACTAGATAGCCATAATATTACTACAATTATGTTTTAGTTATTTAAGAGATAAAGACTTGTTGATAGGATGATAAATATAAGTTGTGGACATTTTAGATGTAATATGAATAAATTAAGAAAATATTAAATATATATATTATGATAAATAAGTGATTTAGGGATTTAGGAAAACTTTGGACACTACGATATCACTCACTAGGATAGGATAGATAGTGGAATACTTTCTCCAAGATTGTCAAACACAAATGGACTGAACCTTATAAATGTAAAATTTATGAGATAATTATTTGTATAACTATTCTTATTGTATATAATGTTTGTTTGTTTGTTTGTTTTTCCAGACAGAATTTCTCTTGTAGTCCTGGCTGCCCTGGACTTGCTTTGTAGACTAGGCTGTCCTTAGGTTCACATAGTTCCGCTTCTGTATGTCAACTTAGGCTACCTCTCTAATTCAAAAGGCACACGACTTTAACAATGTGTATTCCTTGACTCAAATATTTCCTTAGCACTGATTACTCAGGATAGAAATAATCAAGGTTTAACAAATGCAATTAATGCTTTGGAACAAGTTATCTTCCACATAGGGACAAAGATTTAAGAAATGAGATATGTATATTTACCTCTCATCATGCTACTAATAACTAGATTTATGTTACTTTTCTACACTATAATGGGTCAGACGTGTCTTGAGATCAGATACAAACACACCTATCAGATGTTTAACATACTTCATAGCTTCCTATTAACATGTGGTCTCTTCTCAGTCTTCTTCAAATATTTATAAGTCTTCTGTGTGGTCTACCAAGAGAGAGATTCACACTTCATTTAGTTAATTGGAAAGTGTGAGACTGAATGCTGGCACAAGGAGGCAAGTGAGCTTCCTGTAGTCAGACCACTCAGTTATAAAGGACTAACAAATGGGTGTATCCCTGGTTTAGGCAAAGCCCCAAAGATTTTACCTCAGGATGGTTATTGCTGCTATACTGCCTTTCCATGCTTGTCTCATATATCTGGCATGGCAGAGACCCTCACAGCCTATAGCTTCATTCTTTTGGGAAGACTTCCTGAAGATTATTTAGAAGATGTACCTTCATGGAGTAGTGTTGTATGAATGAATTGATCATTTCATAATCCCTGATGATGATTTTTAAAGAATTTCTGACTTGCTTCAAGTAATTTAAAAGCCTTATTGTAGTATAGCAAAAACTGTTAGGACCTCTGTTAACCTGCATATGTCAAGCACTTTATTTACCATAAGAAAAAAATGAGACTGAAGCACATTAGTAATCAAGGAGATACATTCACTCTAGTTTTATTTTTTAATAATAACACATTTTTATTGAAAATTAAAAATAATTCCTATTACATCTCATTTTCTATCCCATCCCATGCATCCTCCCATTCCTCCCTCCCTCCCACATTCACCCCAATCCCCCTTCCCTATGACAGTGGCTGTGGGGGACCTCCTCCCCCTGAATATGGTGCTAGGGTATCAAGTCTTTTCTTGGTAGACCGCTATCCTTCCTCCAAGTGCCATTGGGCCTCCCCAACAAAGGGACATGGCCAAATATGGGGCACCAGAGATCCTGTGAAAGTCAATCCCCAGTCTCCACTAAGCTGTGGAGAATGTTCTGTCCCTTGGCCAGATCTGGGTAGGGGTTTGATGATGACTGCCCGTTTGTCCATGGATGGTGCCTTAGATCTAGCAGAATCCCTGGGCTCAGATCTAGCCATCATAATGTTCTTCTTGTAGGTTTCTAGGACCCTCTGGGTCCCCCTACTTGCCTAACCTCTATATTTTCCTCATTAGAGTCTCAATAGGATGTCCTCACCTCTATCCCCGTTTCCTGGTAGGTGCAGACTTTCATGGGACCTGTCCCTTGGGCTAGTGTCCAGAAATAAGTGAGTATATACCATTTGACTCTTTCTGCTTCTGGGTTAGCTCACTCATTATGATCATTTCTAGTTCAATCCATTTGTCCACAAATTTTGGAAAATCAGTGTTTTTAATAGCTGAGTAGTATTCCATAGTGTATATGTACCACAGTTTCTTTATCCATTCTTCTACTGAGGGGCACTTAGGCTGTTTCCATGTTCTGGCTATTATGAATAAGGCTGCTATGAACATGGTTGAGCAAATTTTCTTGTTGTGTGCTGGAGCATCTTCTGGGTATACTCCTAGGAGTGTAATAGCTGGGTCTTGAGGAAGCCCTATTCCCATTTT
The DNA here is from genome assembly GCF_964271855.1 of Acomys minous. NCBI lineage: Eukaryota > Metazoa > Chordata > Mammalia > Rodentia > Muridae > Acomys > Acomys minous. The sequence goes on from NC_140487.1 coordinate 115,132,205, forward strand.
TCTGAGATAGCACCAGATAGATTTCCAAAGTGGTTGTACTAGTTTGCATTCCTACCAGCAATGAAGGAGTGTTCCTCTCTCTCCACATCCTCACCAGCATGTGTTGTCACTTGAATGTTTGATTTTAGCCATTCTGATGGGTGTAAGATGGAATCTCAGAGTTGTTTTGATTTGCATTTCTCTGATGACTACAGATGTTGAGCATTTCTTTAAGTGTGTCTCAGCCATTTGATATTCCTCTGTTGAGAATTCTCTGTTTAATTCTGAGCCCCATTTCTCAAGTGGGTTATTTGGTTTGGTGGCATTTAATTTCTTGAGTTCTTTATAAAGTTTGGAGATTAGACCTTTGTCAGATGCAGGGTTGGTGAAGATCTTTTCCCAGTTTGTAGGCTGTCGCTTTGTTCTTTTGACAGTGTCTCCTGCCTTACAGAAGCTTCTCAGCCTCATGAGGTCCCATTTATTAATTGTTGACCTTAAGGCCTGGGCTGTTGGTGTTCTGTTCAGGAAGTTGTCTCCTGTGCCGATGTGTTCCAGGCTCTTCCCCACTTTTTCTTCTAACTGATTTAGTGTCTCTGGTTTTATATTGAGGTCTTTAATCCATTTGGACTTGAGTTTTTTGCATGGTGACAAGTATGGGTCCAATTGCATTTTTCTACATGTAGAAATCCAGTTAGACCAGCACCATTTGTTGAAGATGCTATCCTTTTTCCATTGAATAGACGTGGCTTCTTTGTCAAAAATCAGGTGACTGTATGTGTGTGGATTCATATCTGGGTCTTCAATTCGATTCCATTGATCAACCAGCCTATTGCTGTGCCAGTACCATGCTGTTTTAAGTACTATTGCTCTATAGTACAGCTTGAGATCAGGTATGGAGATTCCTCCTGAGGATCTTTTATTGTATAAGATTGTTTTAGCTATTCTGAGTTTTTTGTTTTTCCATATAAAGTTGAGAATTGACCTTTCAATGTCTTTAAAAAATTGTGTAGGTATTTTGATAGGGATTGCATTGAATCTGTAAATTGCTTTTGGTAAAATGGCCATTTTTACTATGTTGATTCTCCTGATCCATGAACAGGGGAGATCCCTCCATCTTCTCAAGTCACCTTCAATCTCTTTCTTTAGGGACGTAAAGTTTTTTTTCAAAAAAGTCTTTCACTTGTTTGGTTAGAGTTACTCCTAGATATTTTAACTTGCTTGTGGCTAATGTGAAGGGTGTAGATTTTCTAATTTCTTCCTCTGTATGATTGTCATTTGTATATAGGAAGGCTACTGATTTTTTGAGTTAATTTTGTACCCAGCCAGTTTGCTGAACGTGCTTATCAACTGAAGGAATTCTCTGGTGGAATTTTGGGGGTAACTTATGTACACTATCATATCATCTGCAAATAGGGATAGTTTGACTTCTTCCTTTCCCATTTGGATGCCCTTGATCTCCTTGTGTTGTCTTATTGCTCTGGCTAGGACTTCAAGGACTATATTGAAGAGATATGGAGAGAGTGGGCAGCCTTGTCTGGTTCCTGATTTTAGAGGAATTTCCTTGAGTATCTCTCCATTTAATTTGATTCTGGCTACTGGCTTGCTGTATATCGCCTTTATTATGTTTAGGAATGTACCTTGTATCCCTGATCTCTCCAATACTTTAAACATGAATGGGTGTTGGATTTTGTCAGATGCTTTTTCTGCATCTAAGGAGATGATCATGTGGTTTTTTTCCCTTAGTTTGTTTATATGGTGGATTACATTGATGGATTTCCATATATTAAACCATCCCTGCATTCCTGGAATGAAGCCTACCTGGTCATGATGAATGATATCTTTGATATGATCTTGTATTCGTTTTGTGAGTATTTTATTGAGTATCTTTGCGTCTATATTCATTAGAGAAATTGGTCTGAAGTTCTCCTTTTTTGTTGGGTCTTTGTGAGGTTTAGGTATCAACGTGACTGTGGCCTCATAGAAAGAATTTGGTAATGTTCCATCCAATTCTATCTTTTGGAGTAGCTTGAAGAGTATTGGTATTAGCTCCTCTTTGAAGGTCTGATAAAATTCTGCACTGAATCCATCTGGCCCTGGGCTTTTTTTTGGTTGGGAGACTATCAATGATTGCTTCTATTTCTATAGGAGAAATAGGCCTATTTAAGTTGTTTATCTGTTCTTGATTCAATTTTGGCAAGTGGAATCTGTCAAGAAAAATGTCCATTTCCCTTAGATTTTCAAATTTTGTGGCATATATGCCTTTAAAGTAGGATTTTATGATTCTTTGTATTTCTTCAGTGTCTGTTTTTATGTCTCCCTTTTCATTTCTGATTTTGTTGATTTGGATACTGTCCCTCTGCCTTTTAGTTAGTTTGGCTAACGGTTTGTCTATTTTGTTGATTTTCTCAAAAAAACAGCTCCTGGTTTTGTTGATTCTTTGAATTGTTCTTTTTGTTTCTAATTTATTGATTTCAGCCCTGAGTTTGATTATTTCCAGACGTCTACTCCTCTTGGATGATTCTGCTTCTTTCTTTTCTAGTGCTTCTAGATGTGATGTTAAGTTACTTATGTGGGATGTTTCCAATTTCTTTTTAAAGGCACTTAGCGCTATGAATTTTCCTCTTAGCACTGCTTTCAATGTGTCCCATAAATTTGGGTATGTTGTTCCCTCCTTTTCATTGAATTTCAGGAAGTCTTTTATTTCTTCCTTTATTTCTTGTATGACCCACGTGTCATTAAGTAGAAAGTTGTTTAGTTTCCATGTGTGAGTAGGCTTTTTGTTATTTCTGTTGTTGTTGAAATCCAGCCTTAGACCATGGTGATCTGATAAGATACAAGGTATTATTTCAATATTCTTGTATCTGTCGAGGCTTTCTTTGTGGCCTACAATGTGGTCGATTTTGGAGAAGGTTCCATGTGGTGCTGAGAAGAAAGTATAGTCTTTTGTGTTTGGGTGAAAAGTTCTGTACACATCTGTTAGATCCATTTGATTCATGGTGTTGGTTAGTGATGTTATTTCTCGGCTTAGTTTCTGTTTCCAAGACTTATCCTTCAGTGAGAGTGGAGTGTTGAAGTCTCCCACTATCAATGTGTTGGAATCAATGAGTGGTTTAAGCGTTGTTAATAGTTTTTTTTTACAAATGTGGGTGCCCTTGTATTTGGAGCATAGATGTTCAGAATTGTGATGTCATCTTGGTTGATTTACCCTTGATGAGTATGAAGTGTCCTTTCTCGTCTCTTTTGATTAATTTTGGTTGAAAGTCTATTTTGTTGGATATTAGGATGGCTACACCTGCTTGCTTCCTGTGGCCATTAGCTTGAAATATTTTTCCCACCCTTTTAACCTGAGGTAATGTCTGTCCTTGTGGGTGAGATGTGTTTCTTGGATGCAGAAGAATGTTGGGTTTTGTTTATGCACCCATTCTGTTAGTCTATGTCTCTTTATTGGAGAATTGAGACCATTGATGTTCAGCGATATTAATGACCAGAGATTGCTAAGTCCTTTCATTTTGATGTTTGTTCAAGTTGAAAGTTTGTGAAGTTGTGATTTTGCGATGGTGTAGTTATCTATTTCCTGTGTGGTTTTGGTTGTAACTCATTCCTATGTGGTGGAGTTTTCCTTCTAGTAGCTTCTGTAATGCTGGATTTGTGGATAGGTATTGGTTGAATTTGTTCCTGTCATGGAATATTTTGTTTTCTCCATCAACTGTTATTGAAAGTTTTGCTGGGTACAGTAGTCTAGCCCGGCATCTGTGGTCTCTTAGGGTTTGCAGGACCTCTGTCCACGCCCTTCTGGCTTTCATGGTCTCAGCTGAGAAGTCGGGTGTAATTCTGATAGGTTTGCCATTGTATGTTACTCTGTCTTTTTCCCTTGCAGCTTTTAAAATTTTTTCTTTAGTCTGTATGTTTTGTGTTTTGATTATTATGTGGCGGGAAGATTTTCTGTTCTGATCTATTCTATTTGGTGTTCTATAGGCCTCTTGTATGTTCATATGCATCTCCTTCTTCAGATTGGTAAATTTTTCTTCTATAATTTGGTTGAAGATATTTTCTGGGCCATGGAGTCGGGCGTCTTCTCTATCCTCAATGCCTATTATTCTCAGGTTTCTTCTTTTCATGGTGTCCTTGATTTCTTGGATGTTCTGTGTTAGGAACTTTTCTGATTTAGCATTTTCTTTGATGGCTGATTCGAGTTCTACAATTGTATCTTCAAGCCCCGAAATTCGTTCCTCTGTTTCCTGGATTCTGTTTGAGAAGGCCATCTCTTTGTTGGCTGCTTTCTTCTCTATGGTCTCTCGTTCACATTTTTCTTCTGTGTGTTCCTTTATCATAGATTCCGTTTTTGTCCTCAGATCTTGAAGTGTTATCCTTATTTCCTTCATTTGTCTGTTTGTATTTTCCTGAAATTCTTCCAGTGCCTTTCTATATGACTCTTTTATGTCCTCCACCTGCTTGGTTGCCTCCTCCTGCAGTTGTTTACAGATTTCATTCCTTTCTTCCATAATCATCTTCTTTACTAAGGACTTGAGGTCATTTTCTTGTATTTCTATTGTTTTTGGGTTCTCTGGGTTGCTCTCATTGGGATTGTTGGGATCTGGAGATTCCAAACTGTTTTGGGTTTTGTTTGCATTCTTTCATTGTCATCTTGTCATTTTGGTGTCTCTGATGTTGGAAAGTAGCTTCTGGTGACTTTCACTGGTTGAGAGTGGATAGTTGGTGAATGATTATTGGTCACGTGCTCTTACTTGTAGGGATCAGGTAGTTTTCCTCCTGACACAGGCAGGTGACCTAGTTTCCACTCATGGAGACTTTGTTCTACACCTTATTCTCTGGGATGGGTCAGCAGAAGTAGGCGTCTGACTGGTTCCTTTCACGTTAGTGTTGTGAATCAGGCCTGCTGCTGTGGGGTGTCAGATCGAGGCTGGCAAGCTCTGAATGGGCAAGCTGTTCTCAGTTGCCTGCACTACACACAGACCTGTATCTCAGACCTTGCCCCGCTCAGATCCACTGAGCTAAATGTGCCTTTTAAACCAGCATATACACACCTCTGAGGTGTCCAGCCTTTCCCGAGGGGGTGGGAGATCCTGTCTATGCTGCGTGTAGTGTCCACACTAGGTCCTGACAGCTGGGATCTGCAGACTCAGGCCCTGTGCTCTGTTCCAATATGGGCCCAGTATGGACGCGCTGGCTACACGCTGCTATCTCTGAGCCAGCTGACCCAAGCAGCTCAGTCTCCTGTGCACTGTTCCAAAGTATGCAGGGTATATCGCCTCTAACTGGGCACCGCTGTCTCTGAGCTAGGCAAATCCCACCAGCTCTGTTTCCTGCGCACTGTCCCAAAGTGTGCCTGCTTTGGCGCCACAGGTTGGGCACACTCTCTCTGAGTTAGGCTGATCCAAGCCCCTCAGACTCCCTCGCCCTGTTCCAAAGTGGGCAGGGTATGGCGCCTCTGGCTGGGCGCCGCTCTCTCTGAGCTAGGCGGATCCCACCAGCTCTGTTTCCTGCACACTGTTCCAAAGAGTGCCTGCTTTGGCGCCACGGGTTGTGGTCACTCTCTCTGAGTTAGACTGATCCAAGCCGCTCAGACTCCCTCGCCCTGTTCCAAAGTGGGCAGGGTATGGCGCCTCTGGCTGGGCGCCTCTCTCTCTGAGTTAAATGGGCTCAAGCAGCTCCGTATCTCGCACTCTGTTCCAACGCAGGCACAGTTTTGCGCTACCGGCCGAGCGCTGCTCTCTCCAAACTAGGTGTACCCCGTTGCCTGTGTTTCCACGCGGCTTGGGGTCCTCGGCAGATTTGCGTGTGGCAGATGTATGGGACCAAGGGGACCTTCCCCTGTTTCCCTGTAACTTCCCCTGGCCAGGGGCTCCTGTACAGATCCAACCCGCACTCTGAATTCCGGCTTTATCTACCAGCTGCAGCCCGCAGGTGGGTTCCGTCAGATCTACCGGAGAGTGGATTCAGGGCCTCCGTGGACTGGTACTTGACTCGGGGCCAGGCCCGCTGGTGGTCTGCACTGTGCGGGACCCAACTCACCTAAAGATCTCTGGATTTAACAGTCTGTGGCTTCATTCAAGTCCCTGGTCTCCGTGCAGTTGATCAGATACAGTGCTTGCTGGGCGCCGCCATCTTGAGGATCCTCCACTCTAGTTTTAATCCAAGAATATGGCACAGGTGTACACCACAAAAAGAAATACCCTATAAATATAGAAACAAAGAATGTGGTTTGCTATACAAGTCAACATGGAAACCCATTTTTTAGAAAAACCTGACATAAAAAAATTTGCTTTGAATATATAATGTAAATTTCATATATGAAAAAGATAAAAATTCAGCTTTGAATTCATAATGAGCATATAGATAAAACCACTGTTTTTAATTTAATAAACAAAATATTTAGATAGATATTAGGATCAATAGTCCTACTGTAATTCCCTGTTCATGTAACTATATATTTTTTGAATGAGGTCATTTTTCCATATACAGAGACCTTTTGAATTAGATTATGTGAAAACCCAAGACATAATTAAAGAGTTGTTGAGGCAACCCACTTCATCCAAAAATGTGTCTGTCTGTTTTTACATCCAATTGTCTATATATATTGTCTATATGGATGTATATATGTATATATTTACATTTACATCTGTATGTTTACATTTATGTGGGTGAATGGTGTCTGAGGGGGTTCCTTTGATTCACCCTTAAGTGTGTGAATGAGTGTGTGTGTGTGTGTGTGTGTGTGTGTGTGTGTGTGTGTGCATGTTTGTGTGTGTGTGCCCACAGCCAGGCAGGGTGTCCCACTTTCTTGGGAGAGGCTGAACAACCCTGAGGACTCAGGACAAAAAACTGAAGAGCGGCCTCAACTCAGCAAGACTGAACCTCTTCAGTAGTGCAATCTGAATGGGACCAGGCAGAAGTCTAATCCTCATGACTCAGTGGGGAGCCCAAGGGGAAGAACAATATCTCTTGGAGCAGAACCATGTCACCTGCCTGTTTCAGGGGGGAAATCCATGTTCCCCACAAACTAGGGCACTAGATCTATAACCACTCACTAACTATCCACTCTCAAAAAACAGCAAAGGACACCAGAAACTACCTCTTAACATTAATAACAGCAAGATGAGTAAATTCCAGGATAAGAATGCAAACAACAAAAACCAAAACAATTTGGCTCCTTCAGATCACAGCTATTCCAAAGAAAGAAACCCTGAGAATTGAAACACTATCCAAATATAAGAAAATGATCTCAAATCCTTAGGAATGAATATGATAATAGAAGAAACAAATAAAATCTGTAAACAAATGCAGAAGGATGCAGCCAAACAGGTTGAAGACATCAAAGGCCTATAGAGAGGCACTGGAAGAAATTCAGGAAAATAGAAACAATCAGATGAAGGAAATCAATACAACAGTTCAAGAGCTGAAGATGAAAATGGAAACAATGATAAAGGCACAGACAGAAGAAAGACAGGAATGAGAGATCTAAAAGAAGAAAGCAAGCAACATAGAGCTTAGCTACTCAAACATAATCTAAGAAATGGAGGAATGACTCTCAGGACTAGAATAAATAATTCTAGAACTCAAAGCAACTATCAAAGACAATGCTAAATCTGAAAAACTTTTGACACAAAATATCCAAGAAATCAAGGACACCATGAAAAGACAAAACCTGAGAATAATAGACATTGGGGAAAGAGAAGAGACTCAACTTCAAAGATTAGAAAATATCTTCAACAAAATCATAGAAGAAAATCCACAAAAATTAAAGAAAGTGTTGCATATAAACATACAATAGGCCTAGAGAACACCAAGTAGAATAGACTAGAAAAGAAAAATATTCCTGACACATAATAATAAAAACACAAAATATACAGAACAAAGAAAAATATTAAAATCATCAAGAGAAAAAGGCAAAGTAACAAAGAAACCTGTCAGAATTACACCCGACTTCTCAGCAGAGACCATAAAAGCCAGAGGGGCCTGGACAGAGGTCCTGCAAAACCTCAGAGATATCAGATTCCAGGCCAGACTACTATACCCAGAGAAACTATCAGTAACCATCGATGGAGAAAATAAAGTATTCCATGACAAAAGTAAATTCAAACAGCACCTATGCACAAATCTAGCTTTACAGAAGTTACTGGATGGAAAACTCCACCACAAAGGGACAACCTGCAACCAAAATTACACAGGAAATAGATAACTACACCATCCCCAAAATACAACCAAACAAACTCTCTACAGTAACCAACATAAAAAATTATGGGACTCAACAGTCACTTGTCATTAATATCTCTCAACATTAATGGTCTCAACTCCCCAATAAAAAGACACAGACTAACTTAATGGATGTCTAAACAAGATCCAACATTCTTCTGCACTGAATAAATATATCTCAGCCACAAGGAGAGACATTGTCTCAAATAAAAAGGCTGAAAAATATTCCAAGCAAATGGTCACAAGAAGCAAGCTGGTCTAGTCCTTTTATTATCTAATAAAATAGATTTTCAATCAAAATTAATCAAAAGGAATAAGGAAGGACACTTTATACTCATCAAAGATAAAATCAACAATGATGACATCACAATTTGAACATCTATGCTCCAAATACAAGGGCACCCTCATTTGTAAGAGAACTATTGAAAGCTTAAACCATGCATTGATCCCCACACATTAATAGTGAGAGACTTCAGCACCCCACTTTCACTGAAGGATAGGTCATTGAAATAGTAATTAAGCCCAGAAATAATATCAGTAGCCAATGCCATGAGTCAAAACGATCTAACAGATATTTACAGAACTATTCACCAAAGACACAAAGGGTTATACCTTCTTCTCAGAACCCTATGGAACCTTCTCCAAAATTGATCACATACTGGGTCACAAAGCAAGCCTCAACAGATAGAAGAAGATTGAAATAAAATTGTGTATCCTATCAGATCATTATGGTCTACAATGTGAGTCCAAGACAGCCAAAGCTACACAGAGAAACCCTGTTTTGAAACAAACTGCCTGTGTGGCAGGTGAGGTGTCTCTTTGGGTAGGGTGCTTGACAAGCTGAGTTTGAATCTCAGAACCCACATGATGGAAGGAGAAATCTGATATCCATGGCTAACCTCCAACCTCCCTGCAAGTCTGTCCCCTTTCTCTCTCTCTCTCTCTCTCTCTCTCTCTCTCTCTCTCTCTCTCTCTCTCTCTCTCTCTCTTTCTCTCTCTCTCTCTTATACACACACACACACATAATCACATTCACAGTAAAATTTAAGTATGAAACAACACATTGCTTGGCATGGTGGGGTACACCTGTAATCCCAGCACTTGGGAGGCAGAGGCAAGCAGATCTCTGAGATCCATTCATGCTTGGTCTACTAAGTGAGTCCAGGACAGCCAAGGCTACACAGAGAAATCCACTCTTCAAAAACAAAACAATACAATACAAAAACAGCCTGTTATTTCAATATTGATTAGTGAAATGACTCTGAGTCATCTTAAAGGTGATTCTAATGGCAAGAGTACAGTGAGAAGAAGGAGAGAGAAGTTTGCCTGTGAATTGGGCAGAGAAACCCTAAAGTTTCCTGCTTCTGAGGGTGTATTGATAATTTTGACTTCAGTCCTACCATGGCTGACCTCAAGGGCCACTGAACCCTGTCTACTTATGAACTCTGAACTGTCAACTCCAGCAAGCCCACAAACAGCAGTTGCTTTTCCATCTGGGTTACTCTGGAAGGCCTCAGACTTAAGAGGGATACTGTGTCAGACTGACCCTTAAAAACATTTAAATTATTTTTGTGTGCTCATGTGTAGCTCAGGAGACAACCTGTGGGAGTTAGTTCTCCTATCTGGGGATCACTGGGTTCTAAGAGGTAGTCATGCTTAATGGAAAGTACCCTTACCCATGAGCCATCTCGCCAGCCCCACACTGCTCATTCGGGCAGCAGATTTATTAGAAGCTATGGCAGAAGTTCTAGAGAGACTGTTTGGTCCCACAAGGCAAAGTGGTGTATCCTTCTTATGGTTTCAGAGAGCAGAGGAGGATCCCATGCCTTGTAATTAGCACAGACTACAGCTTGTAACCAGGCCATCTCTGCTTCTGGGTGACAGGAGAACATTAGCCCATGGTGGAAGGTCAGAGAGGGGCCACATATAAGTTTCTCCAGGCTGTATCAGCTGCTGGGGTATGTCTTGATCTGTGAGACCACAGTCCCTGCCTCAACACTTCCACCCAAAGGCTTCCTCTTCCCACTCTCCCTTCCTCCCTTTCTTGTTTTCTTCTATTTCCTTTTTGAAAGGAGAGATCTCTTTTTATCCCAGGCTGACCTTAGACTGGCAGCCTATGAGCTTCAGTCTCCTGGGATTAAGGGGCTTGGAGGTGAATCCTGGCCTCTCATCTGTAGTCAATGCAAATTGATTATCAACAAGATCTTAATTCCAAACCTGTCAGCATTCCTTTAACTCTGGGTGTAGGGGAAAGTTCTCTCCTGACAGTTTGTAAAGAGTTATCCTTCAGTGGTTGCCAGAACCCATTCTGCATAATATGGAACAGACACTTGGTCAGGGATTGAGGATTGAGAAAGAAAAGAAAAGAAAAAAAAGAAAAGAAAAGAAAAAAGAAACTGAGGCAAGACATAGTCAGAAACACAGGATAGGCTTGAGAGGACCTGCAGTTAATAAAACATGACTCCATAAATTAATTCACCAGTTCATCTTATACACATCTCAGGCATGAGGCATCTAATCAGAAAGTCACTCTCAGGAGATAATGCTGACATTTTCATGGGGAAAATGGTATAATCTCAACCGACTCTCATCTTTGAGGTCTCAGTGTACTTTCTCTGAAAGTCTGAAGACCTCGAGTGTATACCTGGCTGGACATCTTGTTTAATCATAGTTTGAGCCATCCATGTGATTCTGATGCTGGAGCAGAGAGCATGAGAGCAATGCCTATGGACAGAGAGCTTTTACACAAGGCTCCCAACAAGTGGTTCTCAAGCTTCCTAATGCTGCAACCCTTCAATACTGTTCCTTATGTTGTGGTGGCACTCCCAACGACAAAATTATTTTCATTGATGTTTCATAACTGTATTTTTCTACTACTAGGAATAGCAATGTTAACACCTGATGTACAAGTTATCTTATATGCAACCACTGTGAAAAGGTCACTCAAATCCCAAGGGTTCACACTCACAATTTGAGAACATTGGCCCTCTTACTGGCTGGCATCTGAAAAGGTCCAGTCAATCCTTTAGTTACAGATATCCCTCAGCCATTGGATTTGCACCTGGTCCATTCTCCTGGCACTACAAATTATTGGAAGGAGACATGACACGTTCTGTGTCTTTGCAGAGTCTCAGGAACACCTGGAAGATAAACAGGGAATTAGAATCTGAATATTCATCCTAATATCTAACTAGATATTTTGTTCATTATAAGTCAAAAGCAGTGAGTTCAAGGCAGAATTTTTTTCTTCTTTCTTATTTCAAATGTACACTATGTGTTCAAAGTAAGTTTTTTATGGCAAGGTTTTTCTATGAAACTGGTGTCTGTTCTGTCTTATATAGCTAACTATTTCCTTTGTTTCTATATTCATATGGTCTTTTCTGTCCTGGTGTACGTCTGGGTCTTATCCTTAGACTAAACCTAGAATGAATGTACTTCTTGATAATTAATTTCTTTAAGTATTGTTTTCTGTCTTGCTGTGAATCAAGTGCTTGACATATGGAGGTTCACAGAGGTCCTAGCAGTTTTTGGTATACTGCAGGAAGGTTTTTAAATTCCTTGAATCAAGTCAGAAATTCTTTAAAATCATAATCAGGGATTATGAAATCATCAGTTCATTTAAGCAACACTATACCATGAAGGTATGTCTTCAAAATAATCTTCAAGAAATCTGTCCAACAGAGTGAAGCAATAGGCAGTGAGGGTCTCTGCCAAGCCAGATATGTGAGACAAGCATGTAGTCTAGTAATCATAACCAGTCCTGAGGTAAAATCTTTAGAGCTTTGCCTAAACCAGGGACACACCCATTCATCAGCCCTGCAAAATGAGTGGGCTGCCTCCAGAAAGCTCACTTACTTGCTTCTGACAACCCAGCATGCAATTACTCCCAGCACCTCATCCATTCCAATTAGTTAAATGAAGTGTGAATCTCTCTCTAGGCAGATCATAGAGAAGACTTACAGACATTTGAAGACTGAAAATATAGAGTCTACATGTTAATAATAAGCTGTGAACTATGTTAAACACCAGATAGGTGTGTTTGTAACTGATCTCAAGACACCTCTGACCCATTATTGGGTAGAAGGGTAAAATATGTCTATTTATAATTAACATGACATGAAGTAGTTAGACGTATTTTTGAATCTGCGTCCCTATGTAGAAGATAACTTGCTCTAAGGGATTGATTGTATTTATTAAACCTTGATCATTTCTATCCTGAGTAATCAGTGCTAACGCTATATTTGTGTCAAGGATCATACATGACTAACAGTGTGCACCTGTCAAATTAGAGAGTTAGCTTAAGTTAAAATACAGATCTTCCTACCTAGAATACATGTAGTTATAAATCTCATAGACTGTAAATGAGCATTAGCAAACCCATGCTATCACATGAATAGCAATGTGCTCATATTAAAGCTGTGAGAGAATAACAGGTAACAATGCCTACAATGAGAAAGAACATTAGGGCTTACGAAGAAAATTGCAAAATAGTCAAATAGCATTTTTTACAGGAAAAGTTATACATAGACCTTATAATCCCTGGTTGTAGAATAGCAAAAGGTGCAATAACAGAATTTGAGATGATAACAGGTAGAGGATGCAGCTTCCAGTTTCCGTTGCCTTCTTTTGGTGAAGTATCTAATACAGGCTGGAGATGCTGATGCCTGAGTCATATGAAAACCTTTGCCTTCAAGCTTGACCAGTGTGTCCTGGCACAATCAATTGGTATGGCATCCATAAAGGTGTGTCAGTGTCTAGGCTTTGGACATTTTCAAACACATATTATTTGGGGTTCCTTAGTGCTTATACATCCCTTCAAACCCTTTTAAGACTCAGTTCCTTGGAACGAGTCCATTTGCATGGTCAGCCATTTTCCAACGGAAGCGTTAAACAGCAAAGCATCAATTCAACAAAAGCGACTGCAACTGCAGCAGCTAGAACCCAGAGCAGAAGCTGGAAAACAGATCCTAGAAGCATTCACTTGAGCAGTTCTCGCTAAGAGCCTCTCAAAGTGCTGTGATGAACATACAAGACAGAAAAGCCTCACCTTTTGCTTTGGGCTAATATGTATATGTGTATGTGTATGTATATACACATATATACATATATAATACATAATTATACACATATATGTACACACACACACATCCTCTCAGAGTCTGCCCTAGGATGTCTATCAGTTGGCAAAGACTGTGCCCCCACAAGAGGTGGTTTCTCCTCTAGTGGACAAATATCACCTGTTCACCTGTTCTCTCACAAGTCTGTTTTCAGTGGAAAAACACTGCACACCCTTACACAAATCTGTTTTATATCTCACACTTGGGGTCCAAACAAAAACATGTTTAAATCCACTACATATTCCCTTTTCTATTAAAAATAAACTATATGCAGGGATGGGTGTAGTTGCACATGCCTTTATTCCCAGAACTAGGGAGGGGGAGCAGGCAAATCTATGTGAGTTCAAGACAGCCTGGTTTGCAAAGTTATTCCAGGACACCCAGGACTACAAGTGGAACCCTGTCTTTAAAAAACTAACAAACAAGACATTATATACAGTACGAATAACTATGTGAATTATGTTATAAAAATTACATTTACGGCACATGGGAGGAGCGTGGATTTTCTCGGATTGGAGCAGCAGTGGCAGAGGCAGCAGCAGCAGTGGAACCAGTGGCACCAGTGGCACCGGTGGTGGCAGCGGCTGAGGTTTGCAGCTCAGAGCCTTCCAGTGGAGGCAACTGGAGTGGTGGCAGGTGGGAGTTGCTGCAGGAGAGGGGACTCTGGACAGGATTCGGGTCACGTGGTGCCTTGAGACCCAAACTGGACTTGGCGGTCAGTTCAGCCCCAGAGTCCCAGGCTCCGCTCAGTGCGCAGTGCCGTGGAGATGCTGCCTCAGCTCAGCAAGTAATTCTGCCCGAGGCACTAGCTCAGCAGAGTTACAGCTCCCCTGCTGTGATGCAGGCTGCGCAGAGCACTCAGTTCCACCCTAGGCACTAGCTCAGCGCAGCCGCAGTTCTCCTGCAGTAACACAGGCTGGGCGGAGTGCTCAGTTCCACTGGAGGTGCTAGCTCAGCGCAGCTGCAGTTCTCCTGCTGTGACATAGGCTGGGCGGACCACTCAGTTTCATCGGAGGCACTAGATCAGCGCAGCTCCAGTTCTCCTGCAGTGACACAGGCTGGGCAGAGTGCTCAGTTCCACTGGAGGCGCTAGCTCAGTGCAGCCACAGTTCTCCTGCAGTGATTCAGGGTGGGCGGAGCACTCAGTTCCACCGGAGGCACTAGCTCAGCGCAGCTACAGTTCTCCTGCTGTGACGCAGGCTGAGCAGAGGGCTCAGTTCCACCGGAGGTGTTAGTTCAGCTCAGCGAGCAGTTCTGCCTGAGACACTAGCTCAGTTCAGTGGGCAGTTCTGGGGCACTGACAGAGGCTGAGGTCACCACGTAGATTCAGCCTAGAGGCCCTAGCTGGACTTGCCTGGCAGATTGGGCCCATAGACTCTAGCTGAGCTGTGTGCACAGGCTTGGTGGCCCTAAGACTCTGGCTGGACTGTCCATGCAGTTTAGGCCTGCAGTCCTGGGCTGATCTCAGTGTGCACTGTGAGTCCAGAGTCCCTGGCTGAGCTTGGTGCACAAATCCACCCCGGAGACTCGGGAGGAGCTCGGCATGTAGTTTGGGGCCAGAGTCTCTAACTGTGCTTGGCAGACAGTTGGGTCCAGAGACTCTAGCTGAGCTTTTGGCACAGTCCTAGCTCTAAGACTCTGGTTGGACAGTGTGCAGTTTGAATCCAGAATTCCTGGCTGAGCTTGGTGGACAGTTTGGGCCCTGAGTCAATAACTGACCACAGCATGCACTTTGGGCCAAAATCCCCTAGCTGAGCTGTGTACGCAGTCCCAACCCAAAAATTCTGGCTGGACCCAGTGTGCATTTTTGGCCCCGAATTGCTAGCTGAGCTCTGCAGATGGGTCAGGCCCTGAGAATGTAGCTGAGCTCGATGCATGGTTCAGGCCCAGTATCTCTGGCTGGACTTGGCAGGGGACCCACAAGGCTGTGGATACCTTGGCCTGACCCAACGCTCATTCAAAGACCCAGAACAATTGCAGGACCCACAGCACAAGGGAGCTGAGGAGGTTCTTTGATGCTCATTATCTTCTTTGGGGTTGGCTGGGTGTTATCAGGAGTTAACTTGTCTTGTTCTCAAAGAAATTATGATTGTCGAACAACTTTAAATTCCGTATTCTTTGTGTCTCTGAGGTTTTTGAACTAATTAGTTTTCAACTAATTTACCACATATATTGATAGAGTGACAACTATCTGTTAGACTTAAGATATATATTCTTGTGTTAAAATCTTTCAAGTATGTGGCATGCCTATGATTTGTATCAGTATACTAAACTCTATAGCAATGATTTGGACATAATCTTCATTATAAATAACAATTAAGGCCTTGAGTTAAAGAGTAGGCTCAATCATCTAGCTTTTGTTCTATCCTTCCTCTATGTTCCTAAATCTCCCTTTCTTTCCTTTCACCTCCCATCTCCTTGCCTACATATGCAAGATAAAGAAAAGGGAGGCATTCCTACAGTTTCCCTAGTTTTTTCCTTGGTATAAGCCCAATAATGACTTATGACCACCTCCCAATGAGAATAAACATTTGTAGATCAAACAAGCAAACAGCAACCTAGACAACCCCCCTTTGAGGGAATGGGGCATCATTCTTTTAAGGTTTCTTCAGGTTCAATAGGGGAAATATTGGAGAGAATGGTTAAAATAATTTGGTGATTGCATTTGTGGTTTAGTTTCTAAATGTTGAGAGATTCCAGGCTTAGTAGGAGATTGAAATAGTGTTCCAAATTGGATCAGAAGTTTTCTACAATGTTGCCCAGGAAACTGTCCAAATCTGATGGGTAAAAGCAACAGAATCATCTGGGGTTGGAACTAGGAGGATGCACAATGTCAGTGTCCATCATGCTGGGAGGAGTGATTCCTGTCAGGTCTGATCCAGCTGGTTATTTTGTTCTGAAAGCATAATTTCTCACAAGCATTATACAGTCCTAACATTATAATTGTACAAGATGTGTGGGATGCACAGAACAATTAAGGCTAGTTTTCTGCTCATTGTATGGGTCAACATAAGGCATTTGCAAATCTTCCTTCATACCTTACTAGTGGTGGCATCTAGTACTATGTCACAGAGAATCTGTGGTCTACGTGTGGACTCTCTATGCCTTTACATTTATATCTCTGCCAGTTGCAGAACTATTTCCATGTAGTGGGACTAGGAATTTAAATTACCTGCTTGTTCTGCAGTTTGAGTTCTTTACATCTCAATTGTAGCCCCCCTCTCTCATCCCCTCCCGATCCCGCTCCCTCCCTCATCTACCCTTGATCCCATCCCTTCTCTCATCCCCTTTCCCTCCCTTCCCTAGTTCTTAGATAGGAGAGCTCTCCTCCCTTAACATCTGACCTTAGTTTATCTAGTATCCCCTGTACTACACATGACCTCTTCCTCTGTGGCCTGAGAGGACCACTCTATACTCTTGGGACTCTGTCCAGTGTCCAGCTTTAAGTCTATGTAACTGTTCCTATACCCTGCTGGGTAGAGTCTCTCCTAGGATGTCTATGTTGGTTTAAAATCCACATATTAGTGAGTATATACCATGTGTGTCTTTTTTAGTCTGGGTTATCTCATGTAGTATGATCATTTCTAATTCCACCCATTTGCCAGCAAAATGCAAGATTTCCTTGTTCTTAATAGCTGAATAGTATTCCATTGTGTAGATGTAACACAGTTTTTTTATCCATTCTTCAGTTGAGGGATATCTCAGTTGTTTCCAGGTTCTGGCTATTATGAATACAACTTCTATGAACATTGTTACACAAATGTCTTTGTTGCATGATGGGGCATCTTTTGGGTATATGCCCAGGAGTGGTATAGTTGGGTCTTGGGATAGAGATATTCCCAATTTTTTGAGAAAGTGCCATATTTCTTTCCAGAGTGGTTGAACATGTTTGCACTCCCACCAGCAGTGAAGAAGTATTCCCCTTTAGCCACATCCTCACCAGTATGTGTTGTTAAACAAGTTATCGATCATTGCTAATCAGATAGGTGTAAGATGGAATCTCAGGGTCATTTTGATTTGCATTTCCCTGATGAGTAGGGAAGTCGAGCATTTCTTTAAGTGTTTCTCAGCCATTCGATATTCCTCTGTTGAGAATTCTCTGTTTAGTTCTTTACACTATTTTTAATTGGGTTATTTGGTTTGGTGGTGTTTAATTTCTTGAGTTCTTTATAAATTTTAGATATAAGCCCTTTTTCAGATGTAGGGTTGGTAAGATTTTTTTCCCAATCTGTGGGCTGTTGCTTTGTTCTGTTGACAATGTCTTCTGCCTTGCAGAAGCTTCTCAGCCTCATAAGGTCCCATTTATTAATTGTTGATCTTAGAGCCTGAGCTGTTGGTATTCTGTTCAGGAATTTGTCTCCTGTGCCAACGAGTTCTAGGATCTTACCAACTTTCTCTTCTAACCGATTTAGTGTGTCTGCTTTTATGTTGAAGTCTTCAATCCACTTGGACTTTAGTATCATACAGGGTGATAGATATGAATCTATTTGCATTTTTACATGTAGACATCCAATTGGACCAGCTCCATTTGTTGAAGATGCTTTCATTTTTCATTGTATTGTTTTTGTTTCTTTGTAAAAAATCAAATGGCCATACGTGTGTGGATATGTATCTGGGTCCTCAGTTCAATTCCTTTGGTCAACTGGCTTATTTCTATACCACTACCATGCTGTTTTTATTACTGTTGCTCTATAGTACAGCTTGAGATCAGGGACGGAGATTCTTCTGGTAGATCTTTTATTGTATAGGATTGATTTAGCTATCCTGGGTTTTTTGTTTTTCCACATGAAGTTGAGGATGATTTTTCTAGTTCTATAAAATATTGTATTGGTATTTTTATAGGGATTGCATTAAATCTGTAGATTGCTTTTGGTAGGATGGCCATTTTTACTATGTTGATTCTCCCAATCCATGAGCATGGGAGATCCTTCCATTTTCTGATGTCTTCTTCAATTTCTTTCTGTAGAG
Source organism: Acomys minous (assembly GCF_964271855.1). Classification (NCBI taxonomy): domain Eukaryota; kingdom Metazoa; phylum Chordata; class Mammalia; order Rodentia; family Muridae; genus Acomys; species Acomys minous. The sequence continues at coordinate 115,150,483 of NC_140487.1, forward strand.
ACTTGAAGTTTTTTTTCATAAAGATCTTTCACTTGCTTGGTTAGCTTTACACCCAGATATTTTATATTGTTTAAGGCTATTGTGAAGGGAGTAGTTTCCCTAATTTCTTTCTCTGCCCTTTTGTCATATGTATTCAGAAGGGCTACTGATTTTTTCATGTTAATTTTGTATCCTGCCACTTTGCTGAAGCTGTTTATCAGCTGTAGGAGTTCTTTGATTGACTTTTGGGGATCACTGATGTATATTATAATATCATCTGCAAATAGGGAAATTTTATCTTCTTCCTTTCTGGTATGTATCCCCTTGATCTCCTTTAGCTGTCTTAGTGCTCTAGCTAGGACTTCAAGTACAATATTGAAGAGCAATGGAGAGAGTGTGCAGCCTCGTCATGTCCCTGAATTCAGTGGGATTGATTTAAGTTTCTCACTATTTAGCTTGATGTTGGCATAGGTTTTCTGTATATTGCCTTTACTAGATTTAGGTATGTACCTTATATCCCTGATCTCTCTAAGACTTTGGACATGAAAGGGTGTTGGATTTTGTCAAATGATTTTTCTGCATCTAAAGAGATGATCATGAGATTCTTTTCCTTCAGCTTGTTTATATGATTAATTATGTTGATAGATTTCCTTATATTGAACCACCCCTGCATGCCTGGTATGAAACCTACTTGGTCATGATGGATGAGATTTTTGATGTGATCTTGTATTTGGTTTGCCAGAATTTTATTGAGTATTTTTGCATCTATGTTCATAAGGGAGATCAGTCTAAATTTCTCTTTCTTTGTTGGGTCTTTGTATGGCTTAGGTACTAAGGTGATTGTGGCTTCCTAGAATGAGTTCGGTGGTGTTCCTCTGTTTCTATTTTGTGGAATAGTTTGAGGAGTTTTGGTATTAGTTCTTCTTTGAAGGTTTGGTAGAATTCTGCCCTGAATTCATCTGTTTGCCTTATCTTGATTCAACTTTGGTAAGTGGAATTTATCAAGGAAATTATCCATAGCCTTTAGATTTTCAAATTTTGTGGCATATAGGCTTTTGAAGTAAGGCCTAATGATTCTTTGGATTTCCTTGGTATCCATTGTTATTTCTCCCTTTACATTTGTGATTTTGTTAATTGCCTTTTAGTGAGTTTGAGTAAGGGTTTATCTATCTTGTTGATTTTCTCAAAGAACCAGCTCTTGGTTTCATTGATTTTTTTGAATTGTTTTCTTTGTTACTAACTTATTGATTTCAGCCCTGAGTTTGATTATTTCCAGCCGTCTACTTCTCTTGAGTGTGTCTGCTTATTTTTTTCTCTATAGTTTTCAGTTGTTCCATTAAGTTGCTTATATGTGCTGTCTCCAATTTTTTTTAATGAGGGCACCTAGTGCTATGAATTTTCCTCTTAGCACTGCTATCATTGTGTCCCAAAAGTTTGGATATGTTGTGCCTTCATTTTCATTGAACTCTAGGAAGTCTTTGATTTCTTTCTTTATTTCATCCCTGACCCAGTTGTCATTGAGTAGAAGATTGTTCGTTTCCAAGCATTTGTAGGCGTTTTGTTATTCCTATTGTTATTGATGCTCAGTGTTAGGCCATGGTGGTTTGATAGGATGCAGGGTGTTATTTGAGTTTTTTGTATCTATTGAGGCTTGTTTTGTGACTAATTATATGGTCTATTTTGGAGAAGGTTCCATGTAATTCAGAGAAGAAAGTATATTCTTTTCTGTTTGGGTAAAAAGCTCCATGAATGTCTGTTAGGTCCATTTGATTCATAACCTCTGTTAGATTATTTCTCTATTTAATTTTTTCCTCAAGGATCTGTCCATTGGTGATAGTGGGGTGTTGAGGTCTCCCACTATTATTGTGTTGGGATCAATGAGTGATTTAAAATTTAAAAGTATTTCTTTTACAAATACAGGTGCACTAATATTTTGCGTATAGTTATTTAGGATGGTGATGTCCTCTTGGTGGATTTTTCCTTGAATCAGGACAAAGGGTTCTTCTTGATTTTTCTTGATCAATTTTAATTGAAAGTCTATTTTGTCAGATATTAAAATGGCTACTCTCACTTGCTTCTATTTGCTTGAAAAAAAATTTCCAGTCCTTAATTCTCAGGTAATGTCTATCTTTGTTGATGAGATGTGTTTCTTGAATGCAACATATTAAAGGATCTTGTTTTTGCATCCATTTTGTTAGCCTGTGCCTTTTTACTGGAGAGTTGAGGCCATTGATGTTGACAGATTTATTGACCAGTGGTTATTGGATCCTTTTATTGTTGAGTTAGTGGTGATTATGTGTGGCAGTGTCTCTTTTGGTTTTGCTGATGTACAATTATCTGTATGCTGCATTTTCTTGGGTGTGGCTGATCTCATTGTGATGACATTTTTCTTCTACTATTCTCTGTAGAGAAGGGTTGGTGTTTAGATACTGTTTAATTTTGGTTTTATCATGGAATATCCTGTTTTCTCCACATATGTTGATCGAAAGTTTTACTGGATATAGTCACCTAGGTTTGCATCTGTGGTCTCTTAGAGTCTGTATAACCTCAGTCCAGGCTCTTCTGGCTTTCATAGTCTCTGTTGAAACGTCAGGTTTAATTTTGATGGGTCTACCATTATATGTTATTTTGCCTTTCTTTCTTGCAGCCTTTAATATCTTTTCTTTATTCTGCAGATTTAGTGTTTTGATTATTATGTGCAGTGAGGAATTTCCTTTCTGGTCTAATGTATTTGGTGTTCTGTAGCCCGCTTGTATATTCAAGGGTATCTCTTTCTGTAGATTGAGGAAGTTTTCTTCTATGATTTTCTTGAAGACATTTTCTGGTTTTGGGGACTTTGTATCTTCCTTTTCATCTACTCCTATAATCCTGATGTTACTCCTTCTGATGGTGTCCTTGATTTCTGGGATGCTTTGTGTCACCATTTTTTCTGTTTTGAGATTTATTTTTGCGAGATGTATCAATTTCTTCTATTATATCTTCAGCACCTGAGGTTCTCTCTTCCATGTGTTGGATTCTGTTAGTTATACTTGTCTGTTGGATTCCTGCTTCCTTTTTTTAATTGTTCCATTTCACTGCTTTTCTCAATTTGTGATTTTTAATATTGTCTAATTCTGTTTTCATGTGTCTTGAATTGTTTTATTTAATTCCTTCACTTGTTTGCTTGTGTTTTCTTGCTTATCCTGGATGGCTTCTATTTGTTTGTTTGTGTTATCCTGAAATTCTTGGAAGGATCTATTAATTTCCTCTTTATAATTCTCAAATAGCTGTATAAGCATGATTTTGAGGACATTTTCCTGACAATCTGCTATAATAGGGTATCTGGTGGATTCTGGGCTTTCTGGTGGAGCCATAATGTCTTGATTTTTGCTATTAGACCTCGTATTCTTTCCTTTAGGCATCTGCTTAGAGGGCTTGAGTTTTCCAAGCTGGTGGTCTCAGGAATGAATACCTTTGATAGGGAGCTGTTTTCTGTACTGGCTTCTCAGACTCTGTTTTCCTGTATCTATATTTGTTTAAGCTCTGCCACCAGGATTCTGTGGTTTTATAAGGCTCCTCTGGTTGCTTGTTCTCCTCGGAGGGATTCACGACACAGTGGATCTGTGATTTGGATGTTAGATGCTGTATGGCTTCTGTGTTGCTATTCTCTTTGCTCTGTAAGCAGGCCACTCAGCTTTGGTGCACTATTCTGTCCAGCAGTCTGACCTTCCCTTTCTCCCTACTGGTTGCAGACTGCCCCTGAGACAAGGCACTTTTCCACTCTCTGTCACACACTATCGCCACTCACAGTCCATTGCAGGCCCTGTTGCATGCCACTTTGTGCAATGGATCTCACCAATCCCCCCCAATCACCTCTGTGGGTGTTTTGTTACCCACAGCCTACCTCAGCAAATGCCTCTGGTGTTGCTGGTGCTGCAGTCACTATCGCTGTCACTACCACCACCACTGCCACTGTGGGTGTTCTGCTCCTCTGGGAGTCCGTGCTTTTTCCCCATGGTTGGAGGTGCACAAGATTGTCCCTTGTTTGTTCCTTGTACACTATCGTTTCTCCCACTGTAGTAGGGTGGTGAGCTTGGTGTTGCTGCTTAAGAAATAGTTCCAATTTTCTAACTTGATTTCTCTGGCTTCTAAACAAGGTCTACACTGCTTGCTGCCATCTTGGAATCCTGCTAGAGCTTTTCTTATGCTTGGCCAATATCTTAATTTTCTAAGGGTACCCAAAATATGATTTTATCCCTAGACAGAAAAAAGCAATTTTAAAAACATGCCGTCTCCATTCCCAGTAGGTGAGGAGAGTGTGTGTGGTGGGTTACCAATGTTTGTTATTGTCTAATGGTGTTGGTTATAATTTAGTAAAGATTACATTAAGGGATTTCTTTCTTTCTTCCCTCTACCCTTCATTCTCCCTTATCTTTCTACCCTATCTAGTGCTAAGGGAAAGGTGGGGGGAAAGGGAATGTTAAAACAGGAAGAAATATAGAATTATAGGATAAAAGGTAGATTATTAAGTCTACTATCCTCAAATATTTTACACTGATATTGTATATTGATAGAAATTTTAGATTGTTTTCTTCAATTTTTGCTTAATGTAGTGTACATATTGTATATTGATAGAAACTTAAGATTATTTTATTCAACTTTTGCTTAGTGTATTATATATATGCAACTCATTTTAAAATATGCTATAACATTCTAGTCTTATGAAAGCTAACTATTGCAAACTTTTGAGGATGGTTGGAGATGCAGGATAGTTGTTAGTCTCCTATAAACCTTACTTGTAGTTTTGTTTGATACTAGTTTAGTAAAAGACTAAGCTTTACTTTGTATCTTGTATATGTTTCTAAGGTTCATCAGATAGTACTTATTTAGAAATAAAAAATGCTTGTCTATTTAGATATAGAGAAATAAATAAATAAGTTGACCAATAAATAGATAGATAAATGGATAGAAAGAAGATAGATAGATAGACAGATATGATTATGCACTATAGTAAATATATGGAAGATCATCAAATGCTTCAGAGATCTACAGAATATGACATCGTAATAAGGTGCTTTTCTGACAAAGAGACACATCTGCTCCTGGAAGCACCTACAATCTCTTCAATGAAGATGATGTGTATAAAAGAAACAAATGTGGCAAAAAAACAGCCACTAGACCAAAAAACCTGTTCTTATTGCTACTGCTGATAGCCACTGATTTTTCAAGCTGTTATCAAGCACAGCACTGGGAAATTGACTATGCAGCATTGCAGAGATGAGATGGACTAGTCCCTCAAAACTCCTACTTCACAGGAAAGTCTGTCAGATGTTCTGGGCTGGTAGGTTGAAGATTGGATGCTACAACAATATGGAAAAACCTCTGGTGACTGTCCAGGCAGTCAATGGTCTATGTCATGTCTATACATTTGGAAGCTGCTTGCCAGCACTTCTTTCATATTTGATAATATTTCTTTCTTAGGTCTCTCATGAGGTTGAAGATTGGATAGCCACAGTATTAGTAAAATTTATTTTTAGTTGTTTAAGAAATAAAGACGTGTTTGTAGGTTGATAAATGTAAATTATGATAAAAAAGTGATTTAGGAAAACATTGGACCATATGATAGAATTTATTAGGATAAGGTAGATAGTAGAATACAAGATTGTCAAACACAAATGGACAGGACCTTGTAGATGTAATTGTTTTCTTTTTCACATTATCATTTATTTTGGAAATGGGCTTTCTTACAAGAAAGGCGAATGAATGTATTTGGTGACAGTCTGTCAAATTGTTTCTTAACATCAGGGGAAGGATTAAAACATTTACATCTGCTCATCTCATTAGTTCTGATAAGTAGAAAATCACAACGTTCTCAGACAATGGTTTCTTCATGAACATAATTTGAGTCGGCAGCTCTCAAAGTCTGAGGACTTCTGGGAGTCCCCAAGAGTCTTTCAGAAGATGCGCACCATCAAAACCACAGGCACACCAATTCATTATTTGTCCCCTTTCACTCTTGCTCTCTTGTTGTGGAGAAAGGGTCTGACATTCCTATGTTACCTCTTGACTATAAGGTGTCCACTCTGAAAGAGTCATGGATTGAAGTATTGGTTCCCAGCTGGGGGTGAATAAACCATGAGAGCAGTGATCCTGGCAATGGATTAATCCATCCATCAATTCATGGAATGCTGATTTTCCTCTTTAGTTTCAGAGTGGATTTTTGATGTCTCCATTCTTTCTGGTGCTATCATCTCTGCTGAATTCTGGTTGTCTCCAGTGTTTCATAGTTAATTTTCTTCTTCATTCTTTTTCAGCTACTTTTGCCGTTTGTGCTACAAAATGCTATTTTTTTATTAATTTATTCTTGTTACATCTCAATGGTTATCCCATCCCTTGTATCCTCCCATTCTTCCCTCCCTCCCATGTTCCCCTTATTCCCCTCCCCTATGACTGTTCCTGAGGGGGATTACCTCCCCCTGTATATGCTTATAGGGTATCAAGTCTTTTCTTGGTAACCTGCTGTCCTTCCTCTGAGTGCCACCAGGTCTCCCCTTCCAGGGGACATGGTCAAATGTGAGGCACCAGAGTATGTGAGAAAGTCATATCCCACTCTCCACTCAACTGTGGAGAATGTTCTGACCATTGGCTAGATCTGGGTAGGAATTTAAAGTTAACCGCTTGTATTGTCCTTGGCTGGTGCCTTAGTTTGAGCAGGAGCCCTGAGCCCAAATCTGCCTATCATAATGTTCTACTTGTAGGTTTCTAGGACCCTCTGGATCCTTCTACTTTGCCATTCTCCCATGCTTCCCTCATCTAGAGTCACAATAGGATGTCCTCCCCTCTGTCCCAGTTTCCTGATAAGTGAAGACTTTCATGGGACATGCCCCTTGGGCTAGTGTGCAGATATAAGTGATTATATACCATTTGACTCTTTCTGCTTCTGGGTTAACTCACTCATTATGATCATTTCTAGTTCAATCCATTTGTCCACAAATTTTGGGAATTCCTTGTTTTTAATAGCTGAGTAGTATTCCATAGTGTAAATGTACCACAGTTTTCTTTATCCATTCTTCTACTGAGGGACACTTAGGCTGTTTCCATGTTCTGGCTATTATGAATAATGCCACTATGAACATGGTTGAGCAAATGTTTTTGTTGTGTGCTGGAGCATCTTCTGGGTATATACCAAGGAATGGAATAGCTGGCTCTTGAGGAAGCCCTATTCCCAATTTCCTGAGATAGCACCCCATAAATTTCCAAAGTGGCTGTATTAGTTGGCATTCCCACCAGCAATGAAGGAGTGTTCCTTTCTCTCCACATCCTTGCCAGCATGTGGTGTCACTTGAACTTTTGATCTTGGCCATTCTGATGGGAGTAAAATGGAGTCTCAGAGTTGTTTTGAGTTGCATTTCCCTGATGACTAATGAGGTTGAGCATTTCTTTAAGTGTTTCTCAGCCATTCGCTATTCCTCTCTTGAGAATTCTCTGTTTAGTTCCAAGGCCCATTTCTCAGTTGGGTTCTTTGGTTTGGTGGTGTTTAATTTCTTGAGTTCGTTATATATTTTTGATATTAGGCCTTTGTCAGATGTATGGTTGGTGAAGATCTTTTCCCAGTCTGTACGCTGTTGCTTCATTCTGTTGACAGTGTCTCTCCTGTCTTACAGAAGCTTCTCAGCCTCATGAGGTCCCATTTATTAATTGTTGACCCTAAGACTGGGTTGTTGGTGTTCTGTTCAGGAAGTTGTCTCCTGTGCCAATGTGTTCCAGGCTCTTTCCCACTTCTTCTAACTGACTTAGTATCTCTGGTTTTATGTTGAGGTCTTTAATCCACTTGGATTTGAGTTTTGTGCAAGGTGACAAATATGGGTCCAGTTGCATTTTTTTTACATGTAGACATCCAGTTAGACCAACACCATTCGTTGAAGATGCTATCCTTTTTGTAACTTTAGTTTCTAAATAGTGCCTGCTACATGATAAATGAAGGAATAAACTTCTGAAACACACACACACACACACACACACACACAGAGAGAGAGAGAGAGAGAGAGAGAGAGAGAGAGAGAGAGAGAGAGAGAGAAGCTCTGTCCAAGCTTCTTGAGATTGATACGTTGGGCAAGATCTTTTTTGTGTGAGTCTAGTCTTTAATGACTGAGACATCACTTCAGCCCTAGGGTTGCCCTTTTAAAGTTGATATGTATGCAAACTCTTGCGGAAACCGTTGCTGAGGCAGTGTGTGAAGTTAAATCACATGGGCTAATTGCTTTGTCTTCATAATATCAAATCTTTTGCTCTGAAAATGACCAAACTTTAAAAATATTAGTATAGGTACATAGACATACATACACATATAAATAAATGAAGTATACAAGCTGTACAAATCATTTAATTATAAAAATACATCCTATTTTTTAACAGATGTAAGGCATCAACTCTGCACCTCTTTTTGAGCTATAATATCCACATTGTTTGAAAATATGGCATGTCACAGGGATCAGGTAGCCATAAGATTCCTTTGCTATGCAAAGACATTCATGTTTTGCATAGTAGGAGGTTTGCCCTGGTCAGATCGAATCTTTATAAGTTTTGTTGGTAACCACATTTTTTCATCCCTGTAGATACATAAATATAACCATGCCCACATCTCAAAACTATTATGGTTTCCATTCCATTATCAACAGATCCTCATAATATATTGGATGTCCTGGTTCCTCAGTTTTTACTTTAGCATACTGTCTTTCAGCTGCTGTTGTGTCTTTTTCACAAATATTAAGAAAATATAAATTCCACAAAGTGTTATTTAGTCTGTCCCTTGGGGTCTTTACTCTTCCTTTTTATTTAATAAGTATCTCTTTCAAGGTACAATTAGCTCTTTCTACACCTGCTTGTCTTGTAGGATTGTGCAATATGCCAGTAATATACTTTATATTATAATATATAAAATGATTCTTATTCTTATTGTAAGTTAGGGACTTAAATAGTGATTGACTTAAAATGAATCCATCATGGGGATGCTATACCAGCATGGCTCCTCTCATATGAAAAGGTCAGGACACAGAAGAAAGAAATTGGGAGGACACAGAGAGAAGGTAGGCATCTGTGAGTTCCCTGGAGACCACTGCAGGGAAGCGAGCCCTAGACAGAATGTTGATCTCTGACCACCAAACTAGCCTTCCTGTTCTCCAGGTAGGATATTCTTTATTTCTTAAGCTTTACAGTTTGTGGTACTTTGCTCTGGCAGCCTCCAGGAGAATCTTGTGCTTTTGTGTTGCTCTGGTAACCATTTTAAATTAAAGCTGGACTTGGACAGATTCAGTGCACAGCCAGTTTCCATGTTCCCCAAATGGGGGACCTTCAGTCTCTTCTCCCCATTCTCACATCTCTCATTCCCCCAACAGCCTATACAAGCTACAAGCCATACAGATAAACTTCCAGCGTGAAGGATGACAAAGATGGTTGTCCTTGATTTTTCTCTGTTGCTTGGAATAACATTATAACTAAAAGCAGTTGGAGCAGGGATAGAGTATTTCAGCTTACAGGTTGTTGTCCACCATCAAGGAAGCCAAGTTGCATCCTGAGGCATAAACATGGAGGGGTATTGCTTACTAGCTTGTTCCCCATGCATCAATATTCAGCTGCTTCTTCCTTACCCTTCTCCCTCTCCTTTTTTGATCTTTTGGGGCAGAGTCTCTCTGTGCACACTTTTTGTTCTGGAACTTGCTCTGTAAACCAGACTGGCCTTGCACTCAGAGAGTCACCTGCCTCTGCCCAGGCGTGTGCCACCGCAGTCCCATTACAAATGTGTTTCTTATACAGTCCAGGCTCATCAGTCTACAGATGGCAGGGCCCAGAAAAGACTGGACCTTTCTATATCAACCTACAATCAAGATAAAGACAGTTTTTCTGCTGACATTCCTTCTTTCCAAGTGACTCTAGGTTTGTGTCAAATTGACAGCTGGATCTATGACACACTAGTCACCATACTTTGTTACTTAGAGAAGAAATTTAGGGTAAGTTGGTCTTAGAACACGTGTTCATATTATCCATCCTCAAGAAAAATGAGCATGGAGGATCACTATGCAACCACAGGAGAGTGAATACTTGGCCAGAGCCTGTCGTTTTAAATGGTGAAAGGATTTGAGTGGTCTATTGTCTGGTATATATACAACTTTTATTTATATTGACAAAAGATTCTCAGGAAGCTGCAGATCCAAGGATTACCAGAGTTCAGGGGAGATGGTCACTGAGAGAAAAGCCTGGCTCGAGGAATCATTTAGATTGTATTTAATCTGTGGTATGTCTGTAGGAGATTGATTTGATTATTAATTAATGCAGGAGGGTCTAGTCCAGTGTGGGTGGCTCCATTCCCTAGGTGGAAGCTCCTGGACTGGGCAAGAAAAGTACCTAAGCACTAGTCTTCCAGTTAAACCAGAAATTGTGTCAACAAGCAGTGTTCCTCCAGAGTCCTGCCTCAACTTACCCCAACATTGGTTTGGGGAAATGGAAATGTATAAGTAAAACCTTTTCTATTCTAATTTGCATTTAAGTCACAGTGTTGTATCATGGCAACAGAAAGGAAACTAGAATATATGTGAAAGAGCAAAGACTGCCCTTTTGTTCACATATGCTCATCACACTGCCCTTTAGTTAATGCATGCCCATCACACTGACCTTTAACTAATACATGCCCATAACACTGTCCTTTAGTTAATACATGTCCATCACACTGTCCTTTAGATAATGCATGCCCATCACACTGTCCTTCAGTTATTGCATGCCCATCACACTGTCCTTTAATGCATTTCAAACACACTGCCCTTTATTCAATCCACACCGATCATACTGTCCTTCAGTTAATGGATGCCCTTCACACTGTCCTTTGCTTAATGTGTGCCCATCACACTGTCCTTTAGTTAATGCATGCCCGTTATACAGCCCTTTAGTTAATGCATGCCTATTATACTGTCCTTTAGTTAATGCATTTCCATCACACTGTCCTTTAGTTAATGCATGTGCATTATACTGTCCTTTAGTTAGTGCATGCCCATCACACTGTCCTTTAGTTAATGCATGCCCATCACCCTCTCCTATAGTTAATGCATGCCCATCACACTGTCCTTTAGCTAATGCATGCCTATCACACTGTCCTTTAGCTAATGCATGCCTATCACACTGTCCTTTAGTTAATGTATGCCAATTATACTGTCCTTTAGTTAATGTATGCCCATCACACTGTCCTTTAATTAGTGCATGCTCAGCACACTGTACATTAGTTAACATATGCCCATTACACTGTCCTTTAGTTCACGCATGCCCATCACCCTGACCTTTAGTTAGTTCATGCTCATCACATATCCCACTTCTGCCTACTAATTGCTTAGAAGTTTGCATAGATGGGATGGGAAGAGCTTCCTCTGGGGAAAAGAGGGTTAAGAGTTCACAGGGAGGCTCTCAATAGGAAGCCTGCCATCTGTCTGTAGCAAGTAAGAAAAGAAAGAGGCCACTGTATGTGAGGCTGTCTGAGTAGCCACCAGCCCTGACCTAATATATGACCTGAAAAATAGACGATAAAAGCAAAGAATTGAAACCAGGGGAGTCCAGTTATAAAGTTGGCTTAGTCATTCTCTCAGCTGCAATTTGGAACATTCCAGAAGGACCAGTCCACTCACCCAAGAGTGCTATTTTGGAGGTGTGTGTTTGCAAAACCAATAGCTTAGAAACAATGAAATGTCTTTGTAGTGAGTAAGGAAAGAGGCAACTGTATGTGAGTCTGATTGAGTAGCCTCCTGCCCTGACCTAATATGTGACCCAAAAACAGATGATAAAAGCAAAAAATTGAAACCTGGGCAATCCAGTTAGAAAGTTGGCTCAGGAATTCTCTCAGCTGCAATTTGGAACATTCCAGAAGGACCAATCCACTCACCCAAAAGTGCTACTTTTGTAGGTGTGTGTGTTTGGGAAACCCATATAGCTTAGAAACAATGAGATTTATTTTTCATTTGAATGGAGATGGTTGTAAAAATAACATAGCATTGAAAATGTTGCCTCAAGAACACTCCTTTCAAGAGGGAGAACGAAAGCCAGGCAGCTCATGGAAGAAAAAAATTCCAAGCTTTTAAACAGAAAAATGATGAGTAAGTGTCTACGTAAATGACAAAATTAGTACTATTTAAACAGCCCATGGAAGTTGTGCATAGTGGCACACACCTGTAATCCCAGCATTCCTGAGGCAGAAGCAAGAGATCTCTTTGAGTTTAAGGCCATTGTGGTTTATGAAGCGAGTTCAGGGCAGCCAAGGCTACACAGAAAAATCCTGTCTTGAAAAACAAAACAGGACACAACAAATAACATCCTGTTATTTCTATATTAGGGAAAAATTATAAAAATACTCTAAGCCACCTTATATATGATTCTAATGGCCAGAGGACAGGAAGGAGGGGAGGGAAGATCCCCCAGAGAACTGTGCAGAAAAAAATCTAATGTTTCCCCCTTCTGTGAGTATGTTGAAATTTTTTACTTCAGTCCTTTCTTGCTGACCCTGAGGGCCACTGAACTCTGTCTATGTATGAACTCTAAACTGTCAACTCTAGCAGGCCCACAAACAATTGCTTTTCCATAAGGTTCATTCTAAAAGGCCTCCGGTTTTAGTGGGACACTGAGACAGACAGACCCTTAAAAACATTTGAATTATTTTTATGTGTTGCTCAGGAGACAACCTGTGGGAGTCAGTTTTCCTATCTGGGGATCCCTGGACTCTAACTCAGGTAGTAATCATGCTTAGAGAAAGTACCTTTACCCATGAGCCATCTTGCCAGCCCAGACTACTCATTCAGGCAGCAGATTTACTAGAAGCTATTTAATGCCACAGACAGCATGGCAGGAGGTCTAGAGAGTGTTTGGTTCCACAAGACAAAGTGGGGTTTCTTTCTTATGGTTTCAGAGAGCAGAGGAAGATCACATGCCATGTATTTAGTACAGAGTACCAGCTTGTAACCAGGCCAACTCTGCTTCTGGGTGGCAGGGGAAGTTTATCCCATGGTAGAAGGTCACAGAGGGGCCACCTGTCAGCTCCTCCAGGCTGTATCAGTGGCTGAGGTGTGGCTCCATCTGTGGGATGATAGCTCCTGACCCAACCCTTCCATCCAAAGGCTTTTCCCTTCCCATTATCCCTCCCTCCCTTATTTTCTTATATTTCCCCTTGAAAGGAGAGATGACTTTTTATGCAATGATGGCCTCAGACTGGGAGCCTGTAAGCCTCAGCATCTTGAGATTAAGGGTCTTGGAGGCCTAGCCAAGTCTCTCATCTCCAGCCAACACAAATTGATTATGAAGAACATCTTATGCCCAAATCTACAAGCATTCTTTTAGCTCTGTGTCTACTGGAAAGTTCTCTGTTGATTTTAAAGAGTTATCCTTCAGCAGTTGACTAAGCCTGCTCTGAAGAATATCAAAGAGATGCTAGATCAAGGATTGAGGATTGAGAAATAAAAGAACAGAAATAAGAAACTGAGGGAAGACATAACCAGATACATAGAATAGGCTTAGAGAGCCATCAGTCAATATCATAGGACTCCTTAACGTCATTCATCAGTTCAATTTATACACATCTCAGGTATGGGAAAACAAAGCAGAAGGTCCCTCTTAGGATATAATGCTGACATTTTCATGACAAAAACAGTGTAATCTCAATCGACTCTCAGCCTTTAGGCCACAGTGTACTTTCTCTGAAAGTCTGAAGACCTTTAAGTGTATACTTTGCTGAACATCCTGTCTGATCACGGTCTCAGCTATCCATGTGATTCTGATGTTGAAGCAGAGCGCACAAGACCAATGCCTATGGACAGAGAACTTTTACAAAGGCCTACCAATATATGGTTCTCATGTTTCCTAATGCTGAGACCCTTTGATACAATCCATTTGTGGTGGCACTGGCAACCACAAAAATATTTTTATTGTTACTTCATAACTCTATTTTTTCTACTGCTATGAATAGTAATATAAACACTTGATATACAGGCTACTGACATGTGACCCCCGTGAAAAGGTCATTCAAGTCTAATACTTGGTCCTTTTTCTGACTGGCATCTAAAAAGGCCCAGTCAAGCCTTTAGTTGAAGAGGTCCCTTAGCCATTGGTTTTGCACCCAGTCCAGCCTCTACACACTAGAAATTATTTCAAGGAGACAAATATGTTTTGTGTCTTTGGGGAGTCTCAGGGGCACCTGGAAGAGAATTTACACCCCTCATCCAAGCTGCAGTGATATCCAGAGCCCAGTAGATGGCAGCATAGGAGACCAGCTGTGAGGGGTAAAGAAGGTGGGTTGTTTTGGTATTGCCTCTTCTTTCACTCCCACCATCTTTTTGTTGTTTGTTTGTTTGTTTGTTTGTTTTTAAAGTTACACAGACCAACAACAGAGATACAGTTCAATGCTGTGGTTGATAAATAATCTTTCCTCAAGAACAAATCTGCAGTCTGTGTTTTACACTTTCCAACACATGGAATAAATAAGAAACAGCTAATCATTTTAAATATTAATGATATTCTTGCCCTCTGGACAGAAAAAGGGAAGAAATTTGTCTCAACCATGGCAGCTTAAACCACAATGCAGTTCAGCAATGATGGTTATTTTGCAAAGGAAAGGGAAGTGGTCTTATGTTTTGTGCTCAGATATTTGACGTCACTATAGCAGATCCAAAGTTTGAGATCAGGCAGGATTGGATGTGCTGGTCCACCTCTGGGAAGCAGTCACATATTCTCTAGCAGGTGTGAATTTGCATGTTAACTTCTGCCACCTGCATAGAGTAACTTGTCTGCTGAGGTCTGAGAACTGCATCCATCTTTGTCTCTCCAGTTCTTAGAACAAGGAATTTCTATTCTTTTGGGAAGTGGCAAATGAGAAAGGGGCCAGAAAAGCACACATCCCTTCTCAGTTAAAGCAGCTCACCAGAGAACACATTTCTATTTGTAAAGCAGTCTCTTATTATGCTGTTTAACTTATTTTGTATGTTTGTTGGGTTGAGACAGTTCTCATGTGTCTGCCTCTGCTTCCTGGGTGCTAAGAGGAAAGGTGTACAGCACCATACCTGACCAAAGCCAAGTATTTAACATACAAGCTGCTTTTAATTTGTTGGTCAGAGACAACAGAAATCTGGATATAGTGGCTCTTGTCAGCAATTGTAGCCCTCAGGAGCTTGAGGCAGGAGAATCATGGCCAACCTGGTCTACCTAGTGAATTCCAGCCAGCCTGTCTAGCTGAAGATGACCTTGAACTTCTGATCCTGCTGCCTCTGCCTACATAATATGGATTATAGACATGAACCACCATGCCTGGTTTATTTGGTGTTGCATCTTGAAGACAGGGCTTTGTGCATGGCAGGCAAGCACTCTCCCAACTTAGCCACATCCCTAGCAATGTTAAAACCATGTAAATTAGGGCTAATGGTGTAATTTAAGGCTTGGATTTCAGAAGTAGGGCCAGAGGCCTTACTTTTCTGATTTTTGAAATAGTGGTGATGGAGCTGAAATAATACCAAAACTTTGAGATCCTCTATAAACAAAAAGAATCCCCAAATAAATAGTAAAGACACCCTTCAGCTTAGTCAGTCTCTCGGTGTGACTTTACATTTTAGCCAATGTTTTCATTTCTGACTTCCTGAAATATTTTATAAAATATTTTCTTTCTTGTCTTCTGTGGTGGTTTGCATGCAATTGGCACCCATAGGCTGTAGGGACTGGCATTATTGGAGACATAACCTTGCTAGAGGAAGCTTCTCACTTTGGGGGCAGGCTTTGAGGTCTCCTATGCTCAAACTACACACAGTGTGGCACACAGTCCCCTTCTGCTGCCTGCGGATCAAGATGTTTCTCTCCAGCTCCTTTTTTATCACCATGTCTGCCCGCACACTGCTATGCTTCCCACTGTCATGATAATGGACTATAAGAGTTTCCATGGTCATGGGGTCTCCTCACAGCAATAGAAACCCTGACTTAGTCATTCCCCTCAGTGATGGTCTAAATCTTTCATAGTCTTGAGCTGCCCAATCTGTGCACAAATCAAACTTGTAGAATTTATTTATCTATTTTTGTGTATTTATGTATTTATTCATAATGGGTTTTCTCTGTGTAGCCCTGGCTATCTTGAAACTTGCTCTGTCGAGCAGACTGCCTTCAGACTCAGATATCTGTTTGCCTTTGCCTTCTAAATGCTGGGACTAAAGGCATGTGCCTGCCTGGTTTAAATCTGCTAATTTTATAAGCCTAATTTTATGTTTAAATTATTCCAACATGGCCTGGGTCTTGGTGCTACCCATTGTCCTAGCACATTCCTCTTAGCATCCTGAGAGACCCTCAGGCTGTCATGGGTCCATCCAACCTGTGGACACAAGTATCCAGAGCTATGAGCACAGTCCAGCACATTTGGACTTCATCATACCTTGTCTCAGTTTCAGCCAGTGGGACACAGCTAGGTGTAGCATGTATCAGGAAAACTGTGTGGAGACGATGGTGGGAGTGAAACTGAGGGGTTCAAGGTTGGTTTCCTTTGGGTCTAACATCCATATCTGTCACATAGGTTTTTCCAGTCTCACATGTCTCCTTAGCAGTTAGAGATTAATTGGTCAGGTGGGAACACCATCTGTGTGTCACCATGAATGTACCAGGTTGATTTGCAGGTGGTTTGCATGCCTTCTTGCTTTAGGTCACCAGAGTGAAATAAAATGGATCCTTGTGTTACCAGTGAGCATAAAGCAGAGATGGCAGTAAGAGAGAAATCACTGTCTCTCTCGGTCTAGGTGGCATGTACTCCTCAGTGACCCAGCTGCTGCCTTGGGAGGGGACACTCAAAGACCAGACATCACTCTGGATGTCTCCTGGTTTTGACTTTTACTCTTCCGGACACTCCCCAGGTATCATCATGTCTTGTTTGCCCTATGACATCATGTCTAGAGGCCTTTTTCAACAAGAAAAGTTGCTGAGTCAAAGGAGAAATGACTTTCTTTTATTTCAAAATATAACTATTTCTTTATTTATGTATTTATGTATTTATTTATTATTGATGTGAGTATGCATGTCCCTGAGCTCTGCAATGGGAGTTGAAGTCAGAGGCCAGTTCTCAAAAGTTGTTTTTCTTCTTCTCCTATGTGAGTGCCAGGGATCAAGCTCAGGTCCCAGCTGGGAGGCAGGCACTTATACCTAATGAGCCATCTAGGAGGCCCTCAGCACCTTTCTATCTGACCAATTCTTAGCCATCCTGCAAGTGAGTTTTCTTCATAGCATGCCATTACATGGTCTAAGGAGTTAGTCTAGGACACCCAGGGGTTTTACACAGAGAAATCCTGTCTCAAAAAACAGTAAGACCCACCACCTCTACCACTACAACAGCAATAAAAATATTATCTACGCTGATAAACCCAGAGGCCCTGCTGCCAGGGTAAGTCTAAATTCTGTCCTGTTGACACAGTGAGGATGACCCTCCCTAACCCCACCCCTGAGACAGGGTTTCTCCGTGTCACCCTGGATATCCTAGACTCACTCTGTAGACCATGCTGGCCTCAAACTCACAGAGATCCACCTGTCTCTGCTTTCTGTGTGCTGGGATTAAAAGTGTGGGCTACCATGCTTGACTAACTTTTTATTTTTTAACAGTTAAACATAGGATATGCTTTTTGAAAACAGAGAGAGTGGACAAGTAGCATTATCCCACATTATACACAGGTCAAGGAAAAACACAAAAAGTTAAATTGCTGGACTCGACACCAGAAAGCATCAGATGCTGTATTAGGTCCACCTTACATGCTTGTGACCTTAAATATCCAACAGACAAATATTTACATTTCTGGCAGCAAACCAGGGCAAAAATACATGCTCATAATTCCTAAGATACTACGTTTTTTTAATCAACCTGTTTAAAGCCTTCTGATTTATCAGTAATTTTCTAAAGCCATGTGAGTTAAAAAGGCACTGTGATATTTACTTTGTTCCACATAGTTTTAATCTAGTGCATGATCTATTATCTATGAGCCAACTAGAAGATTATGATGTTACTATGGCGGCTCAACATGTAACAGGCATGTGTGTGGACACAGCTAAACATAAGTACAAAGATAATGATTCTGTGGTGGGGAAATGACTTTCTGTGGAAATTCGAGGACTTGAGATGCTCAGAGCCCATGCAAATGCTGGGTGCCAAGGTACAAATGTATATTCCCAGTGTGGAAATAGTTAGGCACAGGAGGATTCTGGGGAACTATGGCTAGTCGAGCTGAAGTTTAGTGAGCACTAGGTTCAGTGAAAGTCTCAGTCTCAAAAAATAAGCTGGAGTATGACCAAGAGTCTTGGGCTCTGGGTTTTACATGTGCACATATGGATGAACACACCCACACACACATGCGTGCCCTTAAGGACACACACATTTGTAGGCTCAGTTGTCTTAACATATATATTTTATTATGAACTTATTATCCAGGAGTACATCACTTATAACCCATCTAACCTAAACAATAGGAGAAGAGGATTAAAGAATACAGTAATGAAACCATAAGGATATCAGTTCCAAGGAATGATTCTCCTGGCATAATCAGCAGGACTTCTTCTGATGGAACCTGGAGCAACTGGAACCCAGAACCTCAGCAGGAGTCCAGAGCCCCAAAGCCTTCCTCAAGTGGTTCTCTCTAGAAGCGTCTTGAAGTGGAGCAATAAACAGCCAAAACTCTCCCGAGTCTCCAAAATCCTAGCCTCCAGTTTTGAGCTCCTTTATATATCTCTGCCCAGATTCTGTTCATTGGTCTTTTCAGCTAGCAACAATCAAGCTCCCTCATGAAGTGGTTTGTCTTCTAGTGGATTAACATCACCTGTTCTCTCACAAGACCATTTCCCACCCTGCACTTGGGATCATAACAAATACAGGTTTCTCTCTCCTTCACATATAAAATATTGGATTTGTATTGTGTTCATGGACCAAACTTTAGAATAAAGCACTTTCCATAAGTGCTGATGCTAAAGCACATGTCCTTCCCTGGAGCCTGCTCATTCTTGATTGCGTTTGAGAGTGAACTCTCTGATGTTCCATGTTAGTGAGCACCTGAGAGGATAGCACACTGCCCAAATATCCTGACAGCAACAACAAAACAATAACAACAACAGTAATGATAATAACAGTAGTAATTGTCTTTTAAAAAACCATTTTATGTATTGTATGTGCATTTGTATGTATACATGTTATATATGAATGTGACCACAGAGGTGCCTGCTACTGCACACATGTGTGGGTCAAAGGAAAACTTTGTCCTGTTCCACCATGGGATTTCAGGGATCAAACTCAGGTTGGCAGGATTGGTTAATAAGATTCTTAGCTCTAAGCCATATTGCTGACCTGCCAACAACCCTGCACCTCTCATACATCCCCTCTCTTTTATTTTTTTACTTGGATTGTTTACTTGACTTATCAATTAGTGCAAGATGCATTTTCTGAGTGAGTTTTGAAAGGTCCTCGGCAGTATTTGTGTGTATGGCACTTACTTTTGCATGTCAGACAGAGATATTCATACTTCACAAGGCTCAGACTCTGGCATCGGGTAATTTAAAGGGCAGAACAACTTCATGGAGCCCCTCATTTCAGGTCTGGAATCCCCAGTTCTCATTTCTGTGAGGCCCGTTAAGGAATGCAGGGAGTCCAAGGGCTTGCTTTGAGTTTCAAAATCATGATTTTGGGGCTGGTAACATATAAAAATTTCATCCTCTCTTGGCCAAAATGGCAAAGGAAAAATTCTTATCTGAGAGTTGACATATTTTTGGTTTTGTTTTTAATTGCAGTCTGTCTTTATCTTAATATAAGTGAAAAAGTTAGCAGATTCAAAAGAGGCAGCTGGAATCAACAGAGCCAGACAATCAAACACCTTTACCTATGGGTTGTCCACCCACCCCATGGCCAATACCAAGAAACCAGAGATGATCTTGTTGGTTTCTCATTGCTCTGTTACAGGCATAGAGAATCCTCTGAGCTGATGGTGTTCGCAGCATCCTTGCAAAGCATCTAGGTTTATCACGTTGCATCTGTCACAGGATCCATTTGTGCTGGGTGGTCAGCTTTGCATATGCCGTGGATCCAACAGTCTTCTGGTGGTAGGTATGTGTTAGGCATGTGAGTACAAGGTACCATCCTCCTCCAAGATCTCTGTTTTCTTTGAGTTCAGTGTGGTTAAGCCTGGACAGAAGCAACTCAACTTTCTTCTGACAGCTTCCAGATGCCTTAATAGGCCAGAAGAGATGGCTCTGGCCTGGGAGCAGGAAAAGAGAGGTCTGGCTTTAAGAGATGGCACCTATAGGCTGGGTGGACACTGCTCGACAGACATCTCTTGCCCCTGTTGATTCTCAAACAAGACTTCCAAGAGGCTCTGAGAGGCATCTCCATTTAAATATGAGAATCAAGGCTTAAGGTTGTGGGTACTGGGAGTTGGATCCTGTTAGACCGACCTGGAAGTTGTTCCTGTGTGTGCACATCTATGTTTTTATGTGCCGATGCATACATGCAAATGTTTGCATGTGTGTAGGGAGACCCCAGGTCAAGCTCAGATGTCATTTCTCAGGTACAATCTACCTTGTTTTCAAGGACCCTCACTGGCCTAGAACTTGCTGATTCAGCCAGCCTGGCATTGAGACCCAGGAATTCAACTGTCTTTCTTTTTCTGTCTCTAGGATTATGAACAATTGTGTGCCTTATGTTCATGGATTCTGGAGGTTGAACACAGGTACTCATGCATTTGTGGTAAGCACTGAGCTACCACCCAGTGTCAAGGCAGGTACATTTAGCAAGTATGCTTTCTATCAGATGCTCACTTTGAGATGAGGAAACAGACACATGTTTGTTGATGCATGGCTTTATTTGTGACAGCCCTGGGACTCTCTTAGGTAGTGGAGGAAGTTGGTTGTAAAGGGAAAGGTGGAAGTGAGGAAATGTGTTGGTAGTGGGGTGGTGGGAAAGGATCAGCCTGATGAACTGCTTTGGTGCCTCATTCTGAGTGAGGACAGAATGACTTCACCTTGCCACTGGAGTGGGAGAGGATGTTTTCTTTCCCATTTGGGGACATGGATGGGCTGAGAGAGATATTAGAGGAGGCCCATGTGCAGGGGTTTCAGAAGGCTGCTCTCTCAGCACTTGGGTGGCTTTCCATTGCACAACACTTTAGGATAGTACCGGTATCTCTTAGAGTAGCTTTTAAAGTTCTTGGCAAAACATTCAGCAGCAACTTTATCACACTGGCACAGCTCTTTCTTACAGGAGTCCTGGTTTTCTGAAATTAGGTGAACACAGACCCTGAGCTCAAGTTGTTAATATCCCATGGCTGCTTCTGGGGACCTTAGAAGTCTCTTAGAAGATGTGAAGTAAGGTTGCTGGCCTCTCAGGATCTTTCTTACCAGCACAGTTGATAACGCCCGTTTCAGAGGTGAACTTGTAGTGGAGAAATGTTGTGTTACATCCATGTTTCTCTAGATCATAATAGCAACAGTTGTGAGCAAAGCAGCACCTGTTTGGGGACACGTCATATTAAGGCTGCTTGCTCACAGCCCTGGAATCCTGGTGTCTAGCAGTTCCCTTGACCTTTGACCCTTAGCATGGAGACTCAAGAATGTAGGCATGGCCCAGAGCAGAGGTCTCAATGTGTTGACCTTTGCTCCCTGGATCCAGCCACACAATCAGGCAGGAGATACTGGCTCTGAACTTGTCAAATCCTCACAGGGACACTGAGGCAGCAGGTGCTGGCTCTCACCTAGTCACTTCTTAGCCAGAGTTACAGAGGATAAAGGGCACTTGGTGACCTCACCAATCTGTTGCATCCTTGGGAGATCCTCTGCCACCAGGGCCACAGTGGCATCCATAGTTGTAAGATTGTGATACAAGCATTCCCGTTGTTCTCCGGACCATTTCACCAAATTCAAAAAGAGTCCCTTGGATCTGTATTGGGCCTGAAAAGAAATGGAGAAATGTCCTTCTGAAAGGTTCCAACCCACTGCTACATCTCTGCATGGCATCTCTCTGCTACCTTATCTCCCTACAAGTGACTTCCTTCCTCCTCTCACCAAGAGAGAGGGCTAAGGCAACAGGAAGGAAAGCTCGGGGATAGGGTGCTTCCCTCCTGAGGTTATCTGCTAAGTTCAGGGCCAGCACTTACCAAAGGCCATGATCACAGCTGCCAGCAGCAAGGGGACCTTCATGCTCTCAGCTCTGTGAAGGATGTACAGAGGGACAGGCTAGTGCATTTCAGGGCATCTCAGCCTCTGTCTGCCCCAGCCACTATTCTGCTGTCTGATTCAGCAATGCTAGAGCACAGACATGCTCTTGCATGGGGTGCCCACAGAGTGGCTTCCAAACATGTATCACATGTCATCTCCTTTCTTTTCCTTGTCTGTGGAACTGGTCCTCATACAGGAATGATGTAGTAATGGGACCACCCTTGCACTTCCTTCATTCCTCCTTGCAGACTGGACTCATTCCACAGCATGGGGAGGCAGTGTCTCCCCTCACTAGATCCCCCACATGGATCCTCATGTCATATTCAAGGATTGGGAATCCCATCCATGAATTCTGATCTCCAATGTTTTCTTCCCAAGTAAAACTGCACATTCTCTTTGCAATCCTTTTTAACCCTTCACCAATAACATGTGCACACATATGCTCAAAAATTCACACTCACAACCTCCTGAACCCACACAACACACTTGCTCATGAGTACACTCTTGTACACCTTTAGCTGATGGGGCTAACGTCCACAGGCATGTCCATATACACACACATGCACCTGCACAGTCCCTCAAATTCAGCCAAAGCACAGGAGTTTCTGGGCATTTACCTCTCAGATGCTGCTGTAGTTGCTTGTTCAAGGGCCTATCTTGTTTTCCAATACTCCAACTGCCTTTAAATACTTGTTCCTTCCTGCAGGTTTGGGGGTTGATGAGTCACAGGGAGTAAAGTAGGTGTGGCCAAAGAATGAACTCACAGATGGGCATACCCAAAGCTCTGAGTAGGAAATTCTCCCAGGAGCTGGTAGTGCTCCCTCAGATACTGAGAAGCAGGGATCAGCTACTCTCTGGGGAACTGTCCATAAGCCCATCTGTGTGTGACCCACCCACCCAACAACCACTTCCTGGAGTTCAAAGGACTGTGCACAGTGGAGAGAGTGAGATTTTTTGTACACCTGCCATGTTCTGTTCCTCTGGTAAGCTGTGACTTCTGGGACTGGGAAAGTGAACATTGATTCTGTGTGGTTTGCTCACTTTACCCATCACTCAGTCAGTCATTCAAGGACAGAAGGGACATTCTAAGATTCTGTGAAGTTCCAAGGTTGTACAGCATTCTTGTCATTTGATGAACCATTCTTGGGATCCCCACAGTCCTGTCCAGCATGGGAAAACTTGGATGATGTGGCTTCTCTGTCACCCAAAGGCCAGCACCTCCATATTCTCTTCTTCCTCTTCACTCTTGCCCTCCTCTTCCTTCCTCCTCCACTTCTGGGATTCAATACAAGGGTTGTGTAGCCTTGCCTGTCCTTGACTCACTTTGTCAAAGAGGCAGGCCTTGATCTCACAGAGATTTGCTTGCCACAGCTTCACATGTGCTGGGATTACAGGAATGAGCCAACATGCCTGGCTATCTTCTGTGTGTTTATGTGACTGTGGTTGTTCCTGTGTGTAGATGCACATCTGTGAAGGTGAATGCATATGAAGATGTGTGTGCATATGTGTTTGCCTGCATGGGGACCTCAGAGGACAACCTTGGAGATTGTTCTTCAGGGACTGTCTGCTCTGTTTCCTGAGACAGGGCTTCCCGTCAGCATGGAGTTCACATAGTAAGATAAGCTAGCAATGTGGTCGTCTCTACCCCAGGTAGCATTAGGGTTATGTAAGAGGAATGAGGCCTGTCATTCTGCAGGAACAAAGTCTCTGCCTAATAACACCCATATCTGACTGGTTTCTGCATAAAGCCAACCTGAGGCCTGCCCAAGATTGCTCATAAACTGATGACATCGTACCTAGTGAAGAGACCCAAGCCAATGATGTGGATCCCTATGCATATGCCACTTACCTGACTTTGGAGTCTGTGTCATTGACTCTGTGCTAGCTTATCCCTGCCCCCAAGAGTCCCAGGATTGGATTCAGGCAACAGGCTTACAATTGTATGCTATCACATGTAGCTTTTTTTAACCAGGGTTTTAGGGACTGAAATCTAGTCCTTGGGACTGCAAGGCAAGCACTTTACTCACCAAGCTATCTCACTAGTCTGATATGAAATTCACACCTGGGAAAATCCCATGGATATTCTGTATTTTCCCACCAAACTGCTGCCTCCTCTGTCCCTAGTCCTTCCTTGATGGGTGATGGGCCTTCTGATGCTTACTGAGTCCATAATGTCTTCATTATCCAGTCTTCAGGGATAGAGTAAATCTATCTTTTGGCTCTAAATTAAACATCTTTCACCATGTTCTTCATCCTGTGTTAAGAATGTACTTTCCACAGCCCTGAGTAAACCACTTGACACTAGTCCATCAACTTTCCTATAGCAGAGGCTGTGAGGTGTCTGAACACTCTGTCTGTTTCTCACTATTCTGTGTTGATGGCAGGTCATATCATAGACCTGCTTCAGATGAGAGCACCAGGTCAAATGGTCACATCCAGGCTTACAAAAACAAATGAGATACAACCCATGACCTTTCCATACTCCTCTTGGAAGATCTTCAAGGGGAACAGTTTCCTGGGATGCTGAGTACTGGAATAAAGGTAGTGATCCTGGAACATTCTGCTACCATCAGATAACCCAGTATAAGTAAAAAGTGAAATATTTTTATATTAAACTACTGATAAATGAGATTGGTAAACTTTGTAGTTCATACTGTGAGTCATTCAAGCAGATGTCCACCTGTAAAATTCAAATTTACTTCATTTGGTAAAATGCAGATTTTTCAACCACTGGGAGGTCATGGTGTAAGCCTTTCATCATAACAATCAGGAGACAGAAGCAGGTGCATCTTTGAGTTCAAGGCCAATCTAGACTACCTAGAGTGTTCCAGGACAGCCAAGGATACACAGAGAAACCATATCTTGAAAAACAAAGATATTTTTAAAAGGCAGATTTTCGTTGAATATTTTCTTGGTTGAATGGCATCCCCCTTTTCTGACCTCACTTCCTGTTCATATCTTGAGACTTAGAATATGACCTTATTCTGAAAGTAAGGAAAATGTCATTAGAACCTTAAACCTAGCACACAAAAGGGAAATATGGGTTCACAGAAGCAGTCACAGGGTCCTATTTCCACTACCCAAAAAGTCTGAGATGCCAGAAACAACAGCGAGAGAGTCCTGGACTGACTCTTAGCCCTTACAAGTATCCAAACATCAGGCCACCTGTTGTCTCTGCCTCAGAACCTCAACTCAATTAAGATCTGCTATTTACAGTGAGGGGATGGGGTCAGCACTCCGGGAAGTGTAGCCTAGGGAGTTGCCTTCCCCACTTAGGCATTGCACTCAACTCAAGCTGGGTTTGTGGCTTTGCTATGACAAACTTACCAGAACAAGGCAGCACAGATCAGAGCTCAGAACTGTCATGAACTCATACTACACACTTGTCCATGAATACTATTTTGTATATGTTTAACTGAAGTGAAATCACATCCAGAGGCACAAACAGACATGTGTACACACATGCCCATGCACAATTTCTCAAATGCAGCCGAAATTTTTGAGCATTGTCTATAGGATGCTGCTGCAATTGCTTTTTCAAGTGCCTGTCTTGTTTTTTCTGAACATCAACTGCCCTTAAATAGTTATTCCTTCCTTCATTCCATGGATTGGCAACATAATAAATTTCAGTTGATATTGAATCCTCCCTCAGGTATTGAGAAATTGGGCTCAGCTACTGCCTGGGGAACTTCCCATAAGACCATCTGGGTGTGCCCACCATTCTTCTCGCAGAAGCCACTTCCAAGAGTGGCCAAGGCTGTGCACAATGGAGGGAGAGAGAGTGTTTGTACACATACAGTTTTCCTCTTTTTTTAATAAGCTGTGACATCTGAAAATAGGAAAGAGAATGTGGATTCTGCATGGTTTGTTATTTTCTTCCATCATTCATTCATTTGACCACTGAAGGACATTCTAAGCCTCTATTAAGTTCCAAAGATGCTCACAATTCTTGGGAAATGCAGAAGAGGAGTTCTTGCATGAAGTGGATTCGCTCTCACCCTGAATGCCAGCACCACCATATTCTGTTCTCTGTCTTCATTCTTCTTCTCCTCTTCCTACCTCCTCTCTCATTGGTTTTCTGAGACCAGCAGAGTGTACATTTGGACTCTGGGTGCTTTCTCTAGGTGACCTGTTTGTGTTTTTAGGGGAATTATTCTGTTTAGACTACTTTGTGGGTTTTTGTGAAAACTGGGTTCAGTCCTTTGCCAAGTTTAAGACAAAATGAAATTTCTTTTTTGTCTGGTCCTTACATTTCCCTCTCTCTTAGTGACTAGAAAGCTCAATCCTGGGCTTTTATGTTCTTTGCATTTCACAGCTGTCTAGGTTTTGTATGGGCTGATAATAGACTTTGTTAACCATCAGTTGGATGAAAGCTAGTCTTTCTTTTATGAATTTTATTAGCTTGTTTGGGATATGAGGACTGAAACTGAGAAGAGAAAACAAAATGAACAAGAATCAGAATCATGGATATTAAAGAGATCATCCTTGGGGAGGAGTTGAACCATAACTCAAAACATTATTAATATGGGCTTGAACAAGCATAATATAAAGTCTCTTTTTAGAGGGGCACAAAGCATGACTGGTGCAGGGAGTCCAACTCCAGATGAGGTTAGGACCCTGAAGAAGGGTGTATGTAAGAGCGACGAGGGAAGGAAGAATCAGATGTGGGACACCATTCAATTCTTTTGATGAGAATAGGACAGAGAGGAAGCCTTGATGGCTTTACCTACTCTGACAACTTATGTCTCTTGGAAGATTTATTTATACACAAAATCATTTCCTTAAAAACTTTAATCATTGATTACACAGCTTGAAATCTCTTTTGTTACATAAGTATATAGGGACAAAGGAAACAAAGTAAGCAAATAGCAAATTTCCTAAGAACTAGAAATTAACTTTTAGGATAAAATCTAAACATTTTCTTCCTTTTGATTGGTATCGTAAAGCCTTGCAGTTAGAAAAAGGTATTAAACAAAGCAACTCTATTGGATTTTTGTTTTGAGTTGGCATATGATCAATAGGTCAGCGATCAGTCCTCCACCTGGTACCCTAACCTTGTCTTCCTGACCCTTAATTAATCCTTTCTATTCCTTATTTTAGCTATCTTTTAAAAATATTGTGCGGCCTTTTTTTTTTAACTTAAAAGCAGCTGATCCCTTTGTCTTTCCAGAATATCAGGAAAGTCCTGGCCTGTCAAGTTTACTCAGAAGGGCAGGTATTTGACTGGGACAACATGCCTGTCTCTGTGACTTTGTTTTGAATTTCTATTTCAACACAATTTCTATCATTACTGTAATTTTGTAAAGAATAGAAAATTATTAGAACTTTAGGACTGTTTCCAGTGTCTTCCTTTAACCTCATCATAAACTTTTACTTCAAGACAAATCCTTTTTTTAATATTTTATTAATTTATTCATATTACATCTCAATTGTTAGCCCATTCCTTGCATCCTCCCATTCCTTCCTCCATCCTGCTTCCCCCTACTCTCCTCCCCTATGTCTGTGACTGAGGGAGACCTCCTCCCCTTGTATATGCTCATAGTGTATCAGGTCTCTTCTTAGTGACCTGTTATCCTTTCTATGAGTGCCACCAGGCCTCCCCATTAAGAGGACATGGTCAAATATGGGGCACCAGAGTTTGTATGAAAGTCAGACATCCCTATCCACTCATGGTGGAAAATGACTTGTCCATTGGCTAGGTCTGGGTATGGGTTCGAGTTTACTGCATATATTTTCTGTGGCTAGTGCCATAGTTTGAGGAGGACCCCTGGACCCAGATCAGCCCTTCATAATGTTCTTCTTGTAAGTTTCCATAACACTCTGGATCCTTCTATTTTCCCATTCTCCCATGCTTCTCTCACCTAAAGTCCCAATAGGATGTCCTCCCCTGTGACCCACTTTCCTGGTAAGTAAAGTATTTCATAGGATTTGCCCCTTGGGCTAGTGTCTCGATATAAGTGAGTATATACCCTTTGTCTCTTTTTGCTTCTGAGTGAACTCACTCATTATGATTAATTTCTAGTTCAATCCATTTGTCCACAAATTTAGGGAATCATTATTATAATCCAGTGAAGGAAACTCAGAATTTTAAAGTTGTTTTCTTTTGCTTAGATAGGCACCAAGGTCTGTTGATAATGGCATGGTCAGGATCGCTTTTCTTTCTAAACTAGTTCCTTGTTTCCAAAACTGAGCATGAAGACCTAACGATTTTGACTATAGGTTGTCAGCCTTCAAAGTTCCCCTAAAATTTTCTTCTTTATTAATTCTTCTGAAATCCTCTAAATCATTTACCAGAGTTGTTTGTTGATAGTTTAATAATGAATTTGAACTCATATATTATTTTACCAATAAATCTGAATAAGTTTTATGAATGACTCAATTTTCTGCATAGCTGTATTTTCCCAGGGAATCATCAATGACTTCATTAGTTTTTATTAGTATCAGGTTTTACTAATGTTCAAGTCTAGCCTTTGGTGAGAAGCCTCTAACAGGAACATCTGTAGTCAGGATCAATCTGAGGCATCCAGGCACTGGAACTTTGTCAAGGGGGCCTTAAGGACACCTGATTGCTGGGGCACTGGAACTTTGTCAAGCAATGCCCTCAGAGTGTATGGCAGAGGTGCTTAGGCATCAGGCACTGGAACTTTGTCAAGCAGTGCCCACAGACTTCTTGGCCTCACCAGACTGGGAAAAACAGAACTAAGGGCCTATATGTACCTTCTTCCAGAGAGTCTTTTTTTTTGACATATCATTTCAGCCTATGAAGTGGGATAATTTACGATGGAGTGTCTTCTGCTGCTTCTTCTAGCTTGCATCAGGACATTGTTATCAGCAGCCTAGAAAGACTGAAAAGCTAGTCAAAGTCTATGTAATGGGTCACTTATTAGAAGACTCTGTTTATCCCATCTACTTGAGGAGAGTAGGAGGAGTCATATTTGCAGGACAGGTTTACATCTGCTTCTAACAGGTCCAGCTCTCAGCAGCTTGCAATCTACAGGTGAAATCTGGGTGGAGTCTCTTATCCAGGTAAAAATCTGCTGAGACAAGGATAGATTAGACAAAAGGTTTCATTGCCTCTATAAGAAAGCCAGAGTAAGCTTAGGTTTGAGACTCTGTAAAAACATGAACAATATTTTTTAGTCCAGAAACCATGATATACTGATTGGATAGACTTGTTTTTAGCATAATGAGAATCACCTTTATTTCTATATTCAGAAGATAACCAAAGGGAAATTTAAATCTTGAGCTTCTGACTAATTAATAAGCAGTTCAGCAACATGGTATAACTCTATTGATCTCATTAGTATATGCCTTAATGTATTATTGTATCTCTACTACTCATACCTTAAAAGATTCTCTAACTGTTATGCCTTCCCACTTACCATTAAGCACTTTCTTAGAACCTCAAATCCTTCTTTTATAACTTGTATTTACCCACTTTTAAATACTTCTTAGAATTTTTAGCACTTCTGAAACACTTTCTTAGACCACCTAATATTGTAGATCCTTGTAAATTAAACTTTTATATTCTCAGATCTTATAT
The DNA here is from genome assembly GCF_964271855.1 of Acomys minous. Classification (NCBI taxonomy): domain Eukaryota; kingdom Metazoa; phylum Chordata; class Mammalia; order Rodentia; family Muridae; genus Acomys; species Acomys minous. The sequence goes on from NC_140487.1 coordinate 115,180,208, forward strand.
AAATTTTCATTTTTTCCCAGTTATTCACAAAGAGACACAGGCATTTGCAGTAAGCCAAGCCTGTTTGCCTTTTTAAATAAGAGAAGAGACCCACCATATTAGCTCCCACTGCTCAGCCACCTATTCCTCCCTTTTGTTGGTATTGGCCATGCACTCACCATGTGGACACTTTTGGGCTTACTGGAGTTCAAAGCACATCATTACGGTTGAGGCATCCCTGGGCTTGTTGCCAGTGTGATCTCGGCAGGAGACTCCCAACCTGGCTCCAAGGACAGAGCTAGTTTACCTGCTTTTGCTGTGGCTTCTTCTGAGAATCCTTGAAATGAGTTAGAAATAATGTCCATGATATGAATCTTGGCCCTTTTTAAGAATATAAATCATAAAACATTTAAATAGTTAAACTAATTTTCTTAAAATCATCCATCATGAGGGAACAGAGGGTTTCTACAGTTGCTCATTAAGTATATGGTGGCAGAGATGTGGTCTATCCTGCCATCCATCCAAGTCTCAGTCATATAAAGAGTAACAAAAAGTCATAAACACAAGGAGAAGACAATAGTAACAGTAACAGAACATCCAAGATATGATCAGAAGCAAAACTGAAATGGGACTCATCCCCACACCAAACCATGGGAGCAACCTGCCTTGTCCCAACACATGAACCTGAGGATCAACAAATAGGGACACTCTGTGTCACCCATGACATCTGCAACGTCTTCTAGACTCCTGTGAACTCTGCTGTCTAGCATGTCCACTCAGCCAACATGACCACTACATATACATAATGGTCTCAAGATGACAAAGTTAAAGTAATACTGAGAGACAGACAAACAACAAACAAAACACATTGCTGGATTAGATTCCCCTTGAGTCAGAGGTTGCTTTGGTTCCCAGCCATATGTTATGCCCAAATTGTGTGAGACCCCAGAACAGACTACCAAGAGCCAAGTCCAAATGCAATTGCAAGGAAATCTTTATTTTGGCTTGAGCCTGGACCACACCTCCTAGGCACTGACACAGTAGATGCAGGAAAGTGGCCCTGCAGTGGGCTTTTATAGGTCTTAGACAAAGAAATAGGTTTTACACTATGTGATTGCACAGAATAACTGCAAGCAGAAAGTTATATGCCTTGGCGTTTCAAGGTTGGGTAACAGTTGTAGGCACAAGTTGACCTATAAAAGATTGGCTAAAGCATTCATGCCAGACCTCAAACTGCTTAGACTGTATCTGGGGGATGGTGTTAGGAACTTTGGCCTGGCTTCTCCTAATTGGTTGTTGCTATGTGCCAGACCACCTGCTGGTCAGCTTCACCAGCAGAGAGTATATTTCAACTCCGGATGTTGTCTCAAGGTGAGCAGATTGTGTTTCTATGGGAATTTTTCTGTTTAGATTGCTTTGTGTTTTTTTCTGGTATATAGGTTTAGCTCTTAGCCAAGTGTAACACAGAATGATGTTTGTTTTTCAAAATGGAGTTTGTCTGGCACTTCCACTAGGACACTGGGTTATGGAATGAAGGAACATGATTCTTGAATATTTTGCTAACATAAGAGAAACCAGTATGAATAAGAAGTGAACTATTTTTATATGAGGCTTTCATAAATGAGATTGATAATCATTGCAGTTTATACTGTGGTCATTCAAGCAGCTGTCTACCTAATCAATTAAAATTTACTTCATTTGCTAAAATACAGATACTCAGCTGCCCAGAAGTAGAAATGCATGCCATTAATCACAAAACTCAGTAGGCAGAGAAGGGTACATCTCTGAGTTCAAGACCAGCCTGGGCTACAGAGCAAGTTCCAGGATAGCCAAGGCTACAAAGAGAAACCCTGTCTTGATAAATCAAGAATTTTTTAAAAGCAGATATTTTCTAACATGTTAATTTTTAATGGTGTCCCCCATTCATGATCTCATTTCCCATTCATGTCTTGAAGCCTTAGAATTTGACATTATTTGGAAATAGTGTCATTACAGATACTAATATTTAAGATAGTTAAGATGAGGTCATTAGAACCCAGATCCTATTACACCAAAGAGAAATGTGTATTCAGAGGGATGCTCACAGGGTGACATTTGTACAACCCTAGGTGTCCAAGATGCCAAAAACTACAGACAGAGCATCCTAGACTGACTCGCAACCCTCATAAGCACGCAACCATTATGGCATGCCTTGTCTTTGCTTCAGATCCTTAAGCCAAATAAGTTTTGCTACTTAAAGTCAAGGTTTCGGTCAGAACTCCAGGCTGTGTAGCCTGAGGAGTTCCCTTTCCCACTTAGTGCTTGATCTCTGGTCAAGCTGGGTCCTTGGCTTTGCTATGGCAAAGGTTTCGGGAAAAGGCAGCAGGAAGCAGAGCTCATTAAAGCATTGTCCTTCAGCACACAACTTACTAGAGAGGTGTCCAGGGGAGAAGTGAGACATCCTAAGTGTAGGTACAAGATTCTCAAGGGAGAGTACCACCTTAGTAACCCATCATTCAGTGTAATTCATAGCAAGTTGATAGGTTAAAGAGTTTCCATTTATAAACAAAACTGTAAAGTGGACTTATGGGGGTGTTGCCAGGAATAAGAAGTGCCAAAAATGTCAAGGTTAGAAATCATTTAGGGCATAAGTAGGCATGACTTAGTTTGTCTTTAACAGTTTTCAGTTGAGATGTCTTTAAGAAAACCCCATCATCTCTGCAGGCAGTTCTGGCAGAATATGGGGTGAATGCAGCATCCTGGTTTTGCCAGCTGTAATGACAAACGAACTAGACATCAGGGTGAAGAGATTCCTTCCCTTTTAACCCCAGTGTTTGGTCTTTCTATCTCACCTCCCTAAGACTATTCATCTGGGGGAGCTTTGCTCTTATCAGGATGCCACAGTGAATATTTACCTGGCAGGGGAGAGTCCTAAAAGTGCTTTTCCAAGGGTAAGGCATTCCTGTTGCACTCTCCATTAGCTGAGCCACCTCAACAGATGTAGAGCAGGTATTTCATAAGACACAATAGTTTTATTATAAAAGGCTCTTCATAAATTAGATGTGACATAAGAATATACTTCAAAACCCTAAAGTGTGGTGGTTCCAAGATGGCGGTGCTTATCACACACTGTATCTGATCTATGGCATGGAGACCAGGGACATGATTGGGAGCCACAGACTGCAAGAACTGGAGAACGCTAGGTAAGTGGGGGTCCTGCACAGTACAGACAACAGGCAGGCTAGGCCCGGGTCAAAAAAAATGGCCATGAAAGACCTGAAGCCACTCTCCAGACTTTGAAATGGAACACACCAGACTTCAGCCAGCCTCTGTAGCTCAGGCACAGTGTGGACAACATTGGAATGCCAGAGCTCCTGGCCTGGGGAAGTCTCAGGGAAATAAGTAAATCTGTCCTTGAACACCCCACCTACCCCACCCCAGCCCACGGGGAGCCCTGGAGGCTGCAGAGAAGCCCACTGTGCCCAGTAACAGCATGCAGGGACTGGGCAGGTCTGGCTGGAGCCAGGAAGTTGGCCTAGGCAGACTAAGCCAGAAAAATTGGTCTAATAGAACCTGGCCAGGACAGTCCCCAGAGCCTGGCAGGGACTCCCATGCTCTTGGGAGAAGCAGAACTGCCCTGAGGGTCTGGACAGGGGTTTAAGTAGCACCCACAGCTCAGTGGGACTGAAGCACCAAAGGTTTGCAATCTAGACTGGTCACTATCTAGACTGATCAGACCAAAAAAGAAAATCTTCCAGACACATAATAATAAAACACAAAATATACAGAACAAAAAAATATTAAAAGCATCAAGAGAAAAAGGCAAAGTAGCGTACAATGGCAAACGTATCAGAATTACACCCGACTTCTCAGCAGAGACCATAAAAGCAAGAAGGGCCTGAGAAGAGGTCCTGCAAACCCTAAGAGACCACAGATGCCAGGCCAGACTAATATACTTACAGAAACTATCAATAACTATTGACAGAGAAGACAAAATATTTCACGACAAAACAAACTCAAACAGTACTGATCGATAAATCTGACTCTACAGAAGTTACAAGACTAGATGTAGAAAAAGCATTTGGCAAAATCCAACACCCATTCATGTTTAAAGTTTTGGACAGATCAGGAATACAAGGCACATGCCTAAACATAATAAAAGGTATACACAGAAAGCCAACAGCCAACATCAAATTAAATGGAGAGATAGTCAAGGAAATTCCTCTAAAATCAAGGACTATACCAGGCTGCCCACTTTCTCCATATCTTTCAATATACTTCTTGAATTTCTAGCCAAAGCAGTAAGACATCAAAGGAGACCAGGGGGAACCAAATGGGAAAGGAGGAAGTCAAAGTATCCCTATTTGAAGATGATATGATAATATAAATAAGTGACTCCAAAAATACCACCAGAGAACTCCTACAGCTCAAAAACGTTCATCAAATTGGCTGGATACAAAATTAACTCAAAAAAGTCAATAACCTTCCTATATACAAATGACAAATAGGCAGAGGAAGAAATTAGGAAAACTACAGCCTTCACGATAGCCACAGGCAATAAAAAATATCTAGGAGTAACTCTAACCAAGCAAGTGAAGGATTTGTTTGAGAAAAAAACTTTAAATCTTTAAAGAAAGAGATTGAAGATAACATCAGAAGATGGAGGGATCTCCTTGTTCATGGATTGGGAGAATTAACATAGTAAAAATGGCCACCTGACCACAAGCAATTTACAGATTCAATGGTATCCCTTTCAAAATACCTACACAATATTTTAAAGACACTGGAAGATCAACTCTCAACTTCATATGGGAAAACAAAAACCCAGAATAGAAAAAACAACCCTGTACAATAAAAGATCCTCCAGAGGAATCTCCATACCTGATCTCAAGCTGTACTATAGAGGAACAGTAATTAAAACAGCATCCTACTGGCACAGCAATAGGCTAGTTGATCAATGGGATCGAATCAAAAACCCAGAAATGAATCCACACATATAGTCACTTGATTTTTTACAAAGAAGCCAAATTTATTCAATGGAAAAAGGTTAGCATCTTCAACAAATGGTGCTGGACATCTAACTGGCTGTCTACATGTAAGAAAATGCAATTAGGCACATATTTGTCACCATGCACAAAACTCAAGTCCAACTGGATTAAATACCTGAACATAAAACCAGAGACACTAAATTGGTTAGCAGAAAAATGGTGAAGAGCCTGGAACACATTGGCATAGGAGACAACTTCTTGAACAAATCATCAACAGCCCAGGCCTTAAGGTCAACAATTAATAAATGGGATCACATGAGGCTGAGAATTTTCTGTAAGGCAGGAGACACTTTCAACAGAACAAAATGACAGCCTGCAGATTGGGAAAAGATCTTTACCAACTCTACATCTGACAAAGATCTAATATCCAAAATTTATGAAGAACTCAAGAAATTAAACACCACCAAACCAAATAACCCAATTGAGAAATTGGGCTCAGAACTAAACAGTGAATTCTCAACAGAGGAATATCAAATGGCTGAGAAACGCTTAAAGAAATGTTCAACCTCCTTAGTCATCCAGGAAGTACAAATCAAAACTACTCTGAGATTCCATCTTATAGCCATCAGAATGGCTAAGATAAAAAATTCAAGTGACATCACATGCTGGCGAGGATGTGGAGGAAGAGGAACACTCCTTCATTGCTGGTGGGAATGCAAACTTATACAAGTACTTTGGAAATCTAGCTGGTGCTTTCTCAGAAAACTGGGACTAGTGATTTTTCAAGACCCAGCCATTCCACTTCTTGAAATATATCCAGAACATGGTCAACCACATAAAAAGGACATATGCTTGACTTTGTTCATAGAGGCCTTATTCATAATAGCCAGAACCTGGAATAGCCTAAATGTCCCTCAGTTGAAGAATGGATAAAGAAACTGTGTTACATATACACTATCAAATACTACTCGGCTATTAACACAAGGAAATCCCGAAGTTTGTGGACAAGTGGATGGGACTAGAAATTATCAAAATGAGTGAGTTAACCCAAAAGAAGAAAAACTTACATGGTATATACTCACTTATAATTGGGCACTGTCCCAAAAGGCATGTCCCATGAAATTTGTCACTTACCAGGAGATTGGGATAGATGTGAGGACATCCTGCAGAGACTCTAGGTAAGAGAAATATAGAAGATGGAGTCATAGAAGGATCCAGAAGGTCCTAGAAAACTACAAGAAGAACACTATGATGGGAGAATCTGGGCCCAGGGGTTCTGCTCAAACTATTGCACCAACCATGGACAATACATGCAGTAAACATTGACCCCATATTGAGATCTAGCCAATTGACAGGACATTCTCCACAGTTGAGTGGAAAGTGGGGAATGACTTTCCCATGAACTCTGGTGCCCCATATTTGACCATATACCCTTGATGGGGAGTCCTGGTGGCACTCAGAGAAAAGATAGCAGGCTACCAAGAAGAGACTTGATCATATAGAGGGAGAGGACGTTGCCCTCACTTATAGGCATAGGGGAGGAGAATAGAATGAAAGCAGGAGATAGGGAGAGTAGAAGGATGGGATAACAATTTAGATGTAATATGAATAAATTAATAAAAAATAACAAACAAACAAATAAATATATACAATAATAATAATTCTATGAATTATCACATAAAATTACTTTTAGATGCTCTAGTTCATTTGTGATTGACAATCTTAGAGAAGGAACTACACTATCTATCCTATCTTAGTGAGTCCTATTGTAATTTCCAGTTTTCCTAAATGATTTTTATATTTATCAACCTATAAAGACAACTTTATCTCTTAAACAACTAAAACTTAATTGTAGTAATACTATGGCTATTTAGTCTTCAACCCCATCAGAAAATTAAGAAGGAAGTATTATCTAATATGAAGGAAGTGCTGGCAAGCTGATTACAAATGTATAGACATGACAGACAGTTGACTACCTGGATAGTCAACAGAGGTTTTTGTGTATTCTTGAAGCATCCAATCTTCATCCTACTGGCTAAGAATATCTGACAGCCTTTTCTGTAAAGCAGGAATTTTGAAGGACTGGACCATTTAGTCTCTGCAAAGATGGATAGTCAATTTCCAAATGTCATGCTTGATAAAAGTTTGGACAGTCAGTCTGCCAACAGCAGTAGAGGTAAGAACAGTTTTATGGTCCAGTGACTATTTTGTCACATTTGTTTCTTTTATGCCCATCCTCTTCCTCGAAGTAGATTGGAGGTGCTGAGAAGAGCAGATGTGTCTCTGTCAGAAAGCTTTGTTCTTACTAAATGTCATATTCTGTAGATCTCTGAAGTGTTTGATGATCATCTATTTATTTACTATAGTGCATAATCATATCTCTTTATCTACATACACACACACACATATATATATGTATATCCATTTATCTATCTATTTATTGATCAAATTATGTATCTATCTCAGTATATCTAAATAGACAAACGTTGCATATTTTTACCTATCTACTAAATGCTTAACATTGAAAACATATACAAGAGACTAAATAAATCTTATTCTGTAATTTACTAAACTAGTGTCTAACAAGATTACAAGTAAAATTTATAGGAGACTAACTACTAACCTGCATCTCCAACCATCCTGAACAGTTTGCAACAGGTAGCTTTCATAGGACTAGAATGTTACATCATGTTTTCAAATGAGTTGCATATGTACAATACATTAAGCAAAAATGTAACAGAATAATCTTAGGTTTCAATCAATATATAATATGTGCAATACATTAAATGTAAGTGGAACAAAATAATCTTAAATTTCTATCAATATACAATACCAGTGTAAAATATTTGAGGCTAGTAGATTCAATAGTCTAGCTTTTATCCTATAATTCCATATCCCCTTTTATCATTCCCTTTTTCCCTCCTTTCCCCTACCACTAGACAGAATAGAAAAATAAGAGAGTAAGAAGGATAGAGAGGAGAAAGAAATAAATACCTAAATGTAACCTTTACTAACCTATAACCAACCCCCTAGACAATAACAAACATTGATACCTCAGCACAAACACCCACCCACCCCTACTAGGAATGGGTGTATCATGTTCTTTAAATTACTTTTTGCTGTCTGGGGGTAAAAACATCTTTAGGGTACCCTTACAAAAATTAAGGTGTTGACCAAGTGCTGGAAAAGCTCTGTCCAGTCTTTGTGGGACTCATTCTTTGGGCTGGCCCTTTGGTTGTGAACCTAGGCTTTAATGGCTGAACCATCTCTCCAGACCTGGGCTAGCATTTTTAATGTTGATTTTCATGCACATTCTGAGTAGCTGAGGCACTCTTTGAATCACCTGTGTTTTTGCCATGTATGCATTATTATGTAGTCTTTTTGCTCTAAACATAAGCAACCTTTAAAAATATTAGTATAGATACATATATATGCACACACATATATATTTGTGAAGTATGCAAGGTGTAAAAATCATCTGAAGATAAATTTCTGTGCTATTTTTTAGCACTCTGTACCTCTGTTTGAGCTGTAATAGCCCTGCTGTATGAAAGAATCACATGCCAGGAAGACCTGAGATTACCTTGCTATACAAAGACATTCATTTTTCAGGTAGTAGGAGGTCTTCCATGATCATATTTAATTTTTATGAACTTTGTTAGTATCCACATTTTTTATTCCCAGTAGATACTTAAACATAGCCACACCCCATCTCAAAACTATTACAGACTTCCATTCCATTGTTAACAGATCCTTATGGTATGTTGCTTGTCCTAGTTCTTCAGTTTTTTCTATAATCTAATATCTCTCAGCTGATGATGTTTCTTTTTCACCAATATTAAGAAAATTTAAAGCCCACAATGCATTATTTAATTTGTCTCTAGAGGCCTTTACCCTTCCTTTTAGTTTAATAAGCACCTCTTTTAAGGTGCAATTAGCTCTTTCTACAACTGCTTTTCCTGTAGGATTGTATGGTATACCAGTAATGTGCTTCACATTATAAGATGCAAAAAGTTTCTTCATCTTATTGGATACATTTGCAGCAGCACTGTAAGGTAGGGATTTAAATAGTGATTAACTTAAAGTGAAGCCATCATGGGGGGCCTCTACCACCATGGCTGCTTTCCTCATACAGAGAGGTCAGAAACAGAGGAAAGACACTGGGAGGACACACTCATAAGATGAGCATTTGCAAGTTCACTTGATATCCCTCCAGAGACGCTAATTTCTTGCCAGAGAGTTGATCTCAGACTCTACATTCAGCCTTCTTGTTCTACAGATAGGATCTTTCCTGTAACTTAAGCTCTCCAGTTTTGGGTGCTTTGCTCTGGCAGCCTCCAGGATAATTTTCTACTTTTGTGTTGCTCTGGAGAACATTATAGATTAAAGCCAGGCCTGCACAGATTCAGGGCACAGCCAGTTTCCAGGTAGTACCTCCTCCAGTTCCCCAAATGGTAAGTTCAAATACCTGCTTTTAGTCTCTTCTGCCCATTTCTCTGACTCACTCTACTCATTTCTTAACAGCATATGAGCCACACAGATAACCCTCCAGAATGCTGGAGGATGGTGTCCTAGTTTTCTTTTCTGTTGCTGCAATTAACATCATGACCAAAAGCAGATGGAGCATGGGTGGAGGTATTTAAGCTTACAGGTTGCCATCCAGCATAAGGAAGAGAAGGTAGCACCCTGAAGCAGAAACATAACATGATATTTTTAATAGCATGCTCCCCATGACTCCATGCTCTGCTGCTTCTCCTACCCTCTTCCTCCTTTCCTTTTATCTATTTTGAGACAGAGTCTCTCTATGCACACTTGCTGTTCTAGAACTCACTCTGTAAACCAAACTGGCCATGCACTCAGAGATTTACCTACCTCAGCTGGTGTATGTGCCACCAGAGCCCCATTACAGCTGTGTTTCTTATATAGCCCAGGCTCACCAACCTAGAAATGGCAGGACCCACAAAGAGTTGAACCGTTCCCTATCAACTTACAGTTAAGATGGAGACAGTTTTTCTGCTGACATTCCTTCTTTCCAGGTGATTGTAGATTTGTGTCAAATTGACAGCTGAAGCTATGACACACCAGTGACCACACTTGGTTACTTAGAGAATATTCTTAGGTTAAGTTGGTCTTAGAACAAGTGGTCATGTTATACGCTTTCCTTAAGAAAAATGAACACCAAAGAACACAATGCAACCATGGGAGAGAGAAGACTTGGCAGAGGTCTGAAGTTTTACACTCTGAAAGGAATTGAGTAGTCTCCTTTCTGGTATACACCTTGACTTACGTTTTTAAAATTCCCAAGAAATTGCAGATGCAAGGGTCACCAGGGGTTAGCAGAGCTTTTCACTGAGGGGAAAGCCTGGATTGAGAAACCCTTTAGATCACATTTTGTCTGTGGGCATGTCTGGAGGAGTTTGACTTGACTATTAATTAATGCCCAGGGTGGATGGCATCATTCCCTAGGCAGATTCTCCTGGAGTGTATAAGAAAGCTACCTAAGCACTAACCTCCTCCTTTTTTGAATCTGTGTCCCTCTGTAGAAGATAATTTGCTCTAAGGCATTGATTGTGTTTATTAAACCCTGATTATTTCTATCCTAAGTAATCAGTGCTAATGCTATGTTTGTGTCAAGGATCATACATGACTAACAGTGTGCACCTGTCAAATTAGAGAGTTAGCTTCAGTTAACATACATATCTTCCTACTTAGAATACATGTAGTTATAAATCTCATAGACTGTAAATGAGCATTAGCAAACCCATGCTATCGCACGAATAGTAATGTGCTCATATCAAAGCTGTGAGAGAATAACAGATAACAATGCCTACAATGAGAAAGAACATTAGAGATCATAACAAAAATTGAAAGATAGTTAAATAGCATCTTTTTGCAGGAAATGTTATACATAGACCCATATTTAATAAATTTTACATCTCCTGTAATCCCTGCTTGTAGAGTAGCAAAAGGTGCAATAACAGAATTTGAGATGATAACAGGTAGAGGATGCAGCTGCCAGTTCCCGTTGTCTTCTTTTGGTGAAGTCTGACACAGGCTAGAGATGTTGATGGCTGAGTCATGTGAAAATCTTTGCCTTCAAGCTTGACCAGGGTGTCCTGGCACAATCAATTGGTCTGGCATTCATAAAGGTGTGTCAGTGTGTAGGCTTTGGACATTTTCACACATACTTTATTTGGGGTTCCTTAGTGCTTATTCCTCCTTTCCAACCCACCTACCCTAGATAGGAGAAAAATCAATTAATGGAATGAGGACTCTTAGATTTTTAAGACTCAGTTCCTTGGAGCGAGTCCACTGGCATGGTCGGCAGGTTTCCAACAGAAGCATTAAAGAGGAAAACAGCAATTCAACAAAAGCGATTGCAACTGCAGCAGCTGGAACCAACATCTTTGAAGCATTCACTTGAGAAATTCTCTCTAAGAGCTTCTCAATGTGGTGTGATGAACATAGAAAACTGAAAAGCTTCACCTTTTGTTTTGGGCTCATATGTATATATGTATATGTATATGTGTATATATATATAGATAGATAGATAGATATAGATATAGATATATATCTGTATATACATAGATACACATATAAACATATGTATATATGTATAAACACACACATATATCGTCTCAGAGTCTGTCCTAGAATGTTTATCAGTTGGCAAAGACTGTGCCCCCACAAGAGGTGGTTCCTCTTCTAATGGACAAATATCACGTGTTCACCTGTTCTTTCACAAGTCTGTTTTCAGTGGAAAAACACTGCACACCCTTACACAAGTCTGTTTTACATCTCACACTTGGGGTCCAAACAAAAACATGTTTAAATCTGCTACATATTCCCCTTTCTATTAAAAATAAACTATATGCATGACTGAGTGTAGTTGCACACGCCTTTATTCCCAGCATTAGGGAAGCAGAGCAGGCAGATCTATGTGAGTTCAAGACAGCCTGGTTTACAAAGTGAGTCGAGGACACATAGAACTACAAGTGAAACTCTGTCTCAAAAAACAAACAAACAAACAAAATACTATATGCAATAAGAATAACTATGTGAATTGTGTTGTAAAAATTACATTTACCAGGCCCTGTCCATTTGTATTTGACAATCTTTTACTCCACCATCTATTTTACCTTAATAAATTTTGTCATAATATCCAAAGTTTTCCTAAATCACTTTCTTATCATAACTTACATTTATCAACCTAAAAACACATCTTCGTCTCTTAAACTACTAAAATTGAATTTTAGTAATACTGTGGCTATCCAATCTTCAACGCCATGAGAGACCTAAAAAAGAAATATTATCAAATATTAAAGAAGTGCTGGCAATCAGCTTCCAAAAGTATAGACATGACACAGACTGTTGACTGCTTTGACAGTCACCAGAGGTTTTCAATATCGTTGTGGCATCCAATCTTCAGCCTACTAGCCCAGAGCATTTGAGAGATTTTTCTGTGAAGCAGAAATTTTGAAGGAATAGCCCATGTTGACTCTGCAATGCTGGATAATCAATTTCCTAGTGTCATGCTTGATCACAGTTGGAGTAGTCAGTTTCTCTCAGCAGTTGATGTAAAAACAGGGTGTTTTTTTTGTCTAGTAGCTATCTTTGCCACATTTGCTTCATTTACACCTATCATCTTCATTGCAGAGATTGTAGGTGCTGCCAGGACTAGATATGTTTCATATCTATTTACCATCTATTTATTTATGTATCATCTTTCTATCCATTTATCTATCTATTGATTGGTCAACTTAATTATTTATCTCCATATATCTAAATAGACAAACCTTTGTTATTTCTAACTAAGTACTCTCTAGTGAAGCTTGGAAACATATACAACATACTAAATAAAGCTTAGTCTATTACTAAACTAGTATCTAACTAGACTACAAGTAAGATTTATAAGGGAATAACAACTATCCTGCATCTCCAACCATCCTCAAAAGTTTGCAAGAGTTAGCTTTCATAAGACTAGAATGTTATATCATATTTTAAAAGGAGTTGCATATATACAATGCACTAAGCAAAATTTGAATAAACGATCTTAAATTTATATCAATATACAATATGTACACTACATTAAGCAAAAGTTGAAGAAAACAATCTAAAATTTCTATCAATGTGCAATACCAGTGTAAAATATCTGAGGATAGTAGACTTAAAAATTTACCTTTTATCCTATAATTCTGTATTTCTTCCAATTTTAACATTCCCTTTCCCCTGGCACTAGATAGGGCAGAAAGATAAGAGAGAAAGAAGGATAGAGGTGGTCATATTATCCACTATCCTCAAGAAAAATTAACATGGAGGGTCACTATGCAACCACAGGATAGAGAAGACTTGGCCAAGGTCTGAAGTTTTAAATTGTGAAAGGAATTGAGTGGTCTACTATCTGGTATTCATAAACCTTTTACTTACATTAACAAATGATTCTCATGAAGTTGAAGATCCAAGTATCACCAGGATTTAGGAGAGATGGCCACTTAGAGAAAAGCCTGGATTGAGAAATTATTTAGATCAGATTTAGTCTGTGGCATGTCTGTAGGAGATTGACTTGATTATTTGTTAATGCAGGAAGGATTAGGCCAGTGTGGGAGGCACCATTCCCTAGGTGGATGCTCCTGGACTGGGTAAGAAAACTACCTAAGTACTCCTTTTCCAGGTCTCTCATCGGTAGCCAAGAAATGTTGATTGTCAGCAACATCTTAACCCCAAACCTACCAGGAATAGTTTAGCTCTGGTCTAGTGGAAAGTTCTCTGCTGACAATTTGTGAACAGTTCTCCTTCAGTGGTTGCCAGAGCCTGTTCTGTACAGTATGAAACAGACCCTAGATTATGAATTGAGGATTGAGAAATGAAAGAACAGAAAAAAGAAACTGAGGCAAGGCATAATTGGAAGCACAGGATAGGCTTCGGAGGGCCTGCAGTCAATACTGCTGGACCCCTTAACTTTATTCACCAGGTCAATTTGTATACATCTCAGGCATGTGACAACAAAGCAGAAGGCCACTCTCAGGAGATAATGCTGATATTTTCATGGGTAAAATGGTGTAATGTCAATCAGCTCTCAGGTTTGAGGCCACAGTGTCCTTTCTCTGAAAGTCTGAAGACCTTGAGTACACACTTGGAAGAACATCTTGTTTAATCAGCACCAGTGTGATTCTTATGCTGGAGTAGAGAGCACAAGAGCAATGCTTCTGGACAGAGAGCTTTTACAAAGGGCTCCTGGCAAGAGATTCTAAAGCTTCCTAATGCTGAGACCCTTTAATACAGTTCCTCATGTCATGGTTGTACCCCCAACTACAAAATTAATTTCACTGCTACTTCATTCCTGTAAGTTTTCTACTGCTAGAATAGCAATGTTAACACCTCATGTGCAGGCTATCTGATATGTGACCCCTGTGAAAAGGTCATTCAAATGCCATAGGGGTCACAATCCACAAATTGAGTACCAGAGTCTAAGCCTTGGTCCTATTTCTGACTGTCACGTGAAAAGGTCCAGTCAAGCCTTTAGTTGCAGATGTCCCTCAGCCATTGGTTTTGAGCCCCGTCTAGATTCTAGGCATTTGAAATAGTTTGAAGGAGACATGATAGGTTTTGTGTCTTTGGAGATTATCCGAGGCACCTGGAAGAGAATGTATACCCTTCATCCCAGCTGCAGAGATGTCCAGAGCCCAGTAGATGGCAGCATAGGAGACGTGCTGTGAGGGGTGAAGAAGCTGGGTTGTTTGGATATTGCCTTTTCTTTCACCCCCCCCCCTTTTGTTCTTTACTTGGCTGTTTGTTTTTAAAGTTACACAGGCCAATGAGAGAGGGACAGCTCAACACTATGTGTGATCAAGATATTCTCAAGAACAAACCTGCAGTTTGCGTTTTACACTTTCAAATACATGGCATAAAAAGGAAAGTGCTAATCATTTTAAATAATAATGGTATTTGTGCCCTCTGTATAGAGGAAGGGAAGAAATTTGTCTCAAACATGGCAGCTTAAAGGATAATGAAATTGAGCAATTATGGTTATTTTGCAAAGCAAAGAGAAGTGTTCTGAAGTTCTGTGCTCAGATATTCACCATCACTGTAGCAGACCAGGGAGCCTGTCAGCTCTTTGCAGCCACACCTGGAGCAGATTGAGACTGAAGGGTCTGTGATCCATCCAGGAGACAGCAGGACCCTGACCAGATACCCTGGGTTTCCACCTTCCCAGCACCATTATTGAATGGACTCAATTGTCCAATAAAAGTTTTTCACCTTTATGTGAAAAACAAAACTTTCAAAAGCAGTAGGCTGTGTGTTCTGCTTCACTCATGTGTGTGTGTGGACTTATGTCAGCACCATGTCCTCATTTCAGTGTGGACATCATTGTGAAATTAGGCATAGTAAAGCCTGCTTCCTCAGCCTTTCTGCTTGAGATGTCCTGGGTTGTTTGATATTAGTGTGTGCATCTGTGTGCCTGTGTATATGTATATGCATATGTATGTAAGTGTGCACATGTATTTTTCCACATTCACACTTTTGTCTCTGTGGTGTGTTCCTGTGTGCACACATGCATTTGTGTATATTTGCACTTGTCTATGTACTTGTTTGTTTGTACATTTCTTCTAGTGTATCTGTGCATTTGTATGAGTTTCTATTTCTGTGTGTATTTCATTTACATGCTTTATATGTGTTTCTGCACCTAAGTGTTTATATGTTTTCTGTGTGTTCATCTATGTGTTTGTGACTGTGAGCTAGTGCATCCATGCTTGTGTGTATTTGTGTGTCTGTGTGTGTTGTTATCTCTTTGCATTTGTATACTGTTTGTGTTGTATTAGCATGTGTGCACATTATAATATTTGTGTGTTGTGTGTATGTCTGTGAGCAGTAATGTATTTTTGTTTGGGTTTATGTTTGTATATGTGTAGAGTTTTGTGTCTTTATGTATACATGCACATATGTGTTTTTATGTATCCTTGTTTGTACACTGTGTGTGTGAATACATGGGCATGTATATTGTGTGCAAGTGAGGTTTTCTTTTGTAAACATCTGTTTGTCATTTTTGTTAACATTTGCATGTTGGTTTCATTGTATTTGTATGTGCTAATGCATGTATATTTTGTTTGTGTGATTTTGTATTTGTACTTCTGTGTATGTGTGTGTTTTTGTGTATGCTTGTGTGTGTATACATGCCTGTGTTCTTGTGCTTTTGAGTTTATGTATGCATTTGCATGTGTTTGTGTGTGATGTATGTGTGTGTGATGTATGGTGAAAGGAATTAAGTGGTCCACTATCAGGTATACATACACCTTTTACTTATATTGACAAAAGATTCTCAGGAAGCTGAAGATCCAAGGATTACCATAGTTTAGGGGAGATGGTTACTGAGAGAAAAGCCTGGCTTGAGGAATCATTTAGATTGTATTTAATCTGTGGCATGCCTGTAGGAGATTGACTTGATTATTAATTAATGCAGTAGGGTCTAGGCCAGTGTGGGTACCTCCATTCCCTAGGTGTATGCTCCTGGGCTGTATAAGAAAAGTAACTAAGCACTAGTCTTCCAGTTAAACCAGAAATTGTGTCAACAAGCAGTGTTCCTCCAGAGTCCTGTCTCAACTTACCCCAACATTGGTTTGGGGAAATGGAAGTGTATGCTAAGTAAATCCTTTTCTACTCTAATTTGCACTTAAGTCAGAGTGTCATATCATGGCAACAAAAAGGAAACTAGAATACATTGGAAGGAGCAAACACTGCTCTTTTGTTCACATATGCCCATCACACTGCCCTTTCATTAACATATGCCCATCACACTGCCCTTTTGCTAACATATGCCCCTCACACTGCCCTTTTGTTAACATATGCCCATCACACTGCCCTTTTGTTAACATATGCCCATCACATTGCCCTTTTGTTAACATATGCCCATCACACTGCCCTTTTGTTAACATATGCCCATCACACTGCCCTTTAGTTAACATATGCCCACAACACTGCCCTTTTGTTAACATATGCCCATCACACTGCCCTTTTGTTAACATATGCCCATCACACTGCCCTTTTGTTAACATATGCCCATCACACTGCCCTTTAGTTAACATATGCCCATCACACTGCCCTTTAGTTAACATATGCCCATCACACTGCCCTTTAGTTAACATATGCCCATCACACTGCCCTTTTGTTAACATATGCCCATCACACTGCCCTTTAGTTAACATATGCCCATCACACTGCCCTTTTGTTAACATATGCCCATCACACTGCCCTTTAGTTAACATATGCCCATCACACTGCCCTTTAGTTAACATATGCTCCTCACACTGCCCTTTTGTTAACATATGCCCATCACACTGCCCTTTTGTTAACATATGCCCATCACACTGCCCTTTAGTTAACCTATCCCCATCACACTGCCCTTTAGTTAACCTATCCCCATCACACTGCCCTTTAGTTATTGCATGCCCAACACACTGTCCTTCAGTTAATGCAAGCCCCACACACTGTCCTACAGTTAATGCATGCCAGTCACACTGTCCTTTAGTTAATGTATATCCATCACACTGTCTTTCACTTAATGTATGCCCATCACACTGCCCTTCAGTTAATGCATGCCAATCACAATGCCCTTTATTCAATCCATGCCCATCACAATGTCCTTCACTTAATGCATGTCCATAAAACTGTCCTTCAGTTAATGCATGCCCATCACATTACCCCTTAGTTAATGCATTCCCATCATACTGTCCTTCACTGAGGTGTGGCTTCATCTGTGGGACCATAGCTCCTGACTCAACAGTTCTATCCAAAAGCTTTCCCTCCACATTATCCCTTCCTCCTCCCTTCCTTCTTTTCTTCTATTTCCTCTCTGAAAGGAGAGATCACTTTGTATGCAAGGCTGGCCCCAGACTGGGAGCCTGTAAGCCTCATCAACGTAGGATTAAGGGCCTTGAAGACCTAGCCGAGTCTCTCATCTCCAGCCAACACAAATTGATTATGAAGAACATCGTATGCCCAAATACAAGCATTCTATTAGCTCTGGGTCCACTGGAAAGTTCTCTATTGATTTTAAAGAGTTATCCTCCAGCAGTTGACTAAGCATGCTCTGAAGAATATTGAGGAGATGCTAGATCAATGATTAAGGATTGAGAAATAAAAGAACAGAAATAAGAAACAGAGGCAAGACATAACTATAAACACAGAATAGGCTTAGAGAGCCTTCAATCAATATCATAGGATCCCTTAACTTTACTCATCAGTTCAATTTATACAAATTTCAGACATGGGAAAACAGAGCACAAAGTCACTCTCAGGAGATAATGCTGACATTTTCATGGGGAAAACGGGGTAATCTCAATCAACTCTCAGCTGTAAGGCCACAGTGTACTTTCTCTGAAAGTCTGAAGACCTTTGAGTGTATACTTTGCCGAACATCCTGTCTGATCACGGTCTCAGCAATTCATGTGATTCTGATGCTGAAGCAGAGATCACAAGAGCAATGCCTATGACAGAGAGCCTTTACAAAGGCCTCCCAATAAGTGGTTTTAAGTTTCCTAATGCTGAGACACTTTAATACAGTCCATTCTTGGTGACAATGGTGAAAATATTTTTATTGCTACTTCAAAACTCTGTTTTTCTACTGCTATGAATAGTAATATAAACACTTGATATGCAGGCTCTCTGCCATGTGACCTCTGTGAAAAGGTTATTCAAGTCTAAGCCTTGGTCCTTTTTCAGACTGGCATGTGAAAAGGTCCAGTCAAGCCTTTAGTTGAAGAGGCCCCTTAGCCATTGGTTTTGTACCCAGTCCAGCCTCCACACACTAGAAATTATTTCAAGGTGACAAATATGTTTTGTGTCTTTGGAGAGTCTTAGGGGCACCTGGAAGAGAATTTACACCCCTCACCCCAGCTGCAGGGATATCAAGAGCTGAGTAGATAGCAGCATAGGAGACATGCTGTGAGGGGTGAAGAAGCTGGGTTGTTTTGCTATCACCTTTTCTTTAATCCCCACCATCTTTTTGTTGTTTGTTTGTTTTTAAAGCTACACAGACCAACAACAGAGGGACAGTTCAACGCTGTGGGGG
Organism: Acomys minous; assembly: GCF_964271855.1. NCBI lineage: Eukaryota > Metazoa > Chordata > Mammalia > Rodentia > Muridae > Acomys > Acomys minous. Next base: position 115,199,219 of record NC_140487.1, read on the forward strand.
ATCAATAATCTTTCCTCAAAAACAAATCCACAGTCTATGTTTCACACTTTCAAGCACATGGCAGAAATAAGAAATGGCTAATCATTTTAAATATTAATGATACTTATCCCCTGTGCAGAGAAGAAGGGAAGAAATTTGTCTCAACCATGGCACCTTAAACCACAATGCATAATTCACTCCTGGTGTTTCTAACACTATGGTTTGTCTCTCTTGATTTTATATCCTGTAACTTTTTAGTCTTTTTGGTGGAATCTTTGGGGTTTTTCATGTAGAAGAGCATGATGTCACACTGAAAATTTGGCTCTTTCCTGATTTGTCCCCCTCTGTAGTTACCTGAGTGACTCCTTTGATTTTTTTGTTTAGTGTTTTGTATTTGTCCATCATACATTTTACCCAGCGAATACCACAAGCCCTGTAGAAAGCTTGTGCTGATCAGAATGGGCTGGTGTGGAGTGACAGCAACAGAGCTTGTCAGTAGTAATAGATGAAAAGGAGAAAATGAAATCACTTTCCAATAGAATTAGTATTATTTTACTCTTTTATTTATTTTCTTATCTTTATAAACATGTTATGTAGCTGTGCTTTTAAATTACCTTGTGATATTCACTAAATTCCTTGACCTAAGTTTGCCAAAATAATATATTTTTTATTCTGAGTATCTTGTAGTCCATGCTGGCCACAAATCCCTGTCTAACTGAGGATGACCTTGAATTTCTGATCCTGCTGCTTCCACCTCCTGAATGCTAGGATTATAGACATGAACCACCATGCCTGGTTTTATTTGGTGTTGCATCTTGAACACAGGGTTTGATGCATGGCAGGCAAGCACTCTCCCAACTGAGCCACCTTCCCAGCTATGTTAAAAGCATGTAAATTCTTGTATGTTTCTAGAACACTCTGGGTCCTTCCATTTCCCCATTCTCCCATGCTTCTCTCTCCTAAAGTCTCAATTGGATGCCCTCCACTCTATTCCACTTTCCTGATAAGTGAAGACTTTCATGGGACATGTCCCTTGGGCTAGTGTCCAGATATAAGTGAGTATATACCATGTGAGTCTTTCTGCTTCTGGATTAACTCACTCATTATGATCATTTCGAGTTCAATCCATTTGCCGACAAATTTTGGAAATTCCTTGTTTTTAATAGCTAAGTAGTATTCCATAGTGTAAGTGTACCACAGTTTCTTTATCCAATCTTCTACAGAGGGACACTTAGACTGTTTCCATGTTCTGCATATTATGGATAAGGCCGCTATGAACATGGTTGAGCATATGTCCCTATTGTGTGCTGGAGCTTCTTCTGGGTATATTCCAAGGAATGCAATAGCTAGGTCTGGAGGAAGCCTTATTCCCAGTTTCCTGAGAAGGTGACAGATAGATTTCCAAAGTGGTTGTACTAATTTGCATTCCCACCAGCAATGAAGGAGTGTTCCTCTTTCTCCACATCCTCTCCAGCATGTGGTGTCACTTGAATTTTTTATCTTAGCCTTTGTGATGGGTGTAAAATGGAATCTCAGAGCCATTATGATAGGTAGTTCTGGGCCCAGGGATCCTGATCAAACAATGGCACTAGCCAAGGACTATACATGCAGTAAACATTGAACCCCAACTCAGATGTAGCCAATGGACAGGACATTCTCCACAGTTGAGTGAAGAGTGGGGACTCACTTCCACACAAACTCTGGTGCCCTATCTTTAATCACATCCCATTGAGGTGGAGGCCTTATGGCACTTAGTGGAAGCATAGCAGGCTACCAAGAAGAGACTTGATACCCTATGAGCATATACAGAGGGAGGAGGTCCCCCTCATTCACAGTCATAGAGGAAGGGAATAGTGGGGAAGCAGGACTGAGGAAGGAATGGCAGGATACACGGGATGGGATAACTATTGAGATGTAATATGAATGAATTAATAAAAGAAGTTCAAAGAAAAGAAAGTATATGAAAGAAAAACACTCAAAGTATAAAAAAATGTTAATTTTGGGCAAATGGTGTAGCTTAAGGCTTAGATTTGATAAGTAGGGCCAGAGGCTTTGCTTTTCTGTTTTTTGAAATAGTGGTGAGATAATGCCAGGACTTTGAGATCCTCTATAATAAAAGAGAATAAAAGAGAAGCCCAAAATAAATAGTATAGACACCTTCAGCTGAGTCAATCAGTGTGACTTTCCATTTTAACCAATATATTTTCATTTCTGACTTCCTCAAATATTTTATAAAATCTTTTCTCTCTTGTGTCCTGTGGTGGTTTTAATGCAATTGGTCCCCAAAGGCCATAGGGACTAGTACTATTAGAAGATACGACATTGTTAGAGGAAGGATGTCATAGTAGGGGCTGACATTGAGTTTTCCTATGTTCAAGCTTCACCCAGTGTGGCACACACTCTCCTTTGGCTGCCTGTGGATCAAGATGAAGCACTCCCAGCTCCCTTTTTATCACCATATCTGCCTGCACACAGCTATGCTTCCCACCATGATAATCCAGTCCCAATTAAATGTTCTTTTTTATAAGAGTTGCCATGGTCATGGTGTCTCCTCACAGCAATGGAAACCATCCCTGATGATCTTGAGCTGGCCATTTGTACCCAAATTAAATTTGCCAGATTTTATTTAGTTGTTTGCTTATTTATTTATTTATTTATTTATTTATTTATTTATTTATTCATGTATTTATTCAGGACAGGGTTTTGTTGTGTACCCGTGGTTCTCCTGAAACTTGCTTTGTGGACCACATTGGCCTTAGACTCAGAGATCTGCCTCCCAAATGTGGGAATAAATGCATGCACCTGCCTGCCTTAAATCTTGAAGATTTTAATTGTCTAACTTTGCATTTTAAACTATTCCACTCTGGCCTGGGTTCTGGTGCTATCAATTGATATAGTGCCTTCCTCTCAGCCTCCTGAGAGACTCTTAGGCTGTTACTGGTACATCCAACTTGTGGCTATGTGTGTCCCAAGACAGCTACAAACACTGTCCAACATATTTGTGTATCACCATACTATGTCTCGGTGCCAGCCAGTGTGACAATCCTGAGTATAACATGTTTCGCAGATGCTGGGTGGAGTGGAGGGGTGAGAGTGAGTCCGAAGGGTTCAAGGTTGGTTTGGTTTGGGTCCAACATCCTTATCTGTCACATAGTTTCCTCCTGCCTCATGTGTCTCCTTAACAACTAAAGTGGTCAGGTGGGAAAACCATATGTGTTAGGCAAGAACAAACCTGGTTTGATTGCACCTGTGGCTAGGCGGCCTTCATCCGTTAGGACTCTGCAGTGAAACAAAATGGATTCTTGTGTTACCAGTGAGCTCAAAGCTGAGACAATGGTAAGTGAGACATCAATGTCTCCCTCTGGCTAAGTGGCGTGAACTCCTCAGTGGCCGACATGCTGTTTTGGGAGGGGACACTCAAAGACCAGCCATCAGCTTCTGGTTTTTACTTTCACACTCCAGACACTCCCCAGGTGTCATTATGTCTTGGGTGCCCTGTGACTGCATGTCTACAGCCATTTTCAACAAGGAAAGTTGCTTAGTCCAGGGAGAAATGTCTGTCATTTCTCTTTTTAAAAAATATCACTAAATTTATTTATTATTTATTTATTTATTCATGTGAGTGTGCATGCCCCTGAGCCCTGGGGTGGGTGTGGAAGCCAGAGGCCAGTTCACAAAAGTTGTTTTTCTTCTTCTACTATGTGAGTGTCAGGGATTGAGCTCAGGTCCCAGCTAGGAGTCAGGCACTTTTACCTAGTGAGCCATCTAGCAGGCCCTCAGCACCTTTCTATTTGGTCAATTCTTAATCCTCCTGAGAGTGAGCTCTCTTCACAGCATGCCCTTACCTGGTCTACAGAGTGAGTCCAGGAGAGCTATGGGTGTTACACAGAGATAACCTGTCACAAAAAAAAACTATAACCACCACAATCACCTCCACCATCACCGCAACAACAACAAAAAGATAATCTACACAGACAAGCCAGAGGCCCTGCTGCCAAGTTGAGTCTAAATTTGGTCCAGTTAACATAATGAGGATGACACTCCCAAACCCCTCCCCTGACACAGGGTTTCTCTGTCACATTGGCTGTCCTAGACTCATTCTGTTAACCAAGTTGGGCTCAAACTCACAGAGATCCACATCCCTCTGCCACTTGAGTGCTGGGATTAAAAGTGTGACTAACTTTTTTAAACAGTTATTCCTAGGCTATGTTTTAGGAAAATAGAGTAGACAAGTGTCATTATCCACTGTTATTCACGGGTCAAGGAAAGGCATGAAAAGTTAAATGCTAGACTTGGCACATAGGAAAGCTCAGTTGCTGTTTTAGCTCCATCTGCATGCTTACAACCTTAAATATCTAACAGACAAGTATGAACATTTCTGCCAGCAAACCCAGGCAAAAATACATGCTCACAATTGTGAGGATGACTATGCTTTTATTTTACAAAGCTATTTAAAGCCTTCTTAATGCCAGTAATTTGCTAAGGTCATGTGAGATAAAAGCCTTGTGATAATTACTTTGCTCCACATAGTCTCAATCCAGTGAATGATCACTCAACTAAGAGCTAGCTAGAAGATCATGATGTTACTATGCAGGCCCAACATGTAACAGGCATGTGTGTGGATGCAGCTAAACACAAATATAAAGATTTTGATTCTGTGATGGGGAAATGACTTTCTGTGCAAGTTCGAGGACCTGAGATGCTCAGAGCTGTAAATGCTGGGTGCCAAAGGTACAAATATATGTTCCCACTGCCGAGATAGGCAGGCACAGGAGGATTCTGGGGAAATCTGGCTAATCAAGCTGAAGTTCAGTGAGCTCCAGGTTCCTGAAAGACTCAGTCCCAAAAAAATAAGCTGGAGAATGACCAAGAGTCTCAGACTCTGGCTTCTACATGTGCACATATGGGTGAGCACACACACACACACACACACACACACACACACACCTTCAAGAACACACACACACACACACACACACAATATTGTATTTGTATTGTGTTCATGAACCAAATTTTTTAGTAAAGCTCTTTCCATAAGAGCTGATGCTAAAGCACACGTCCTTCCCTGGAGCCTGTTCAGTCTTGAATGGGTTTGAGAGTGAACTCTCTGATGCCCCATTTTAGCGTGCACCTGAGGAGACATCATGCTGCCCAAACATCATGACAATGATGATGATGATGATGATGATGATGATGATGATAAATTGTCTTTTATAAACTATTTGCATGCATTGTATATGTATTCATATATATACATGTTATATGTGAACATGATCACAGAGGTGCCTGCTACTGCACAGGTGTGTGGGTCAGAGGACAACATTGTCCTGTTCCACCATGGGGTTCCAGGGATCAAACTGCGTGTGGCAGTATTATTTAGTAAGATTTTTAACTGTAAGCCATCTTGCTGATCTGCTAATAATCATGTACTTCTCCTACATCCCCTCCTTTTTATTTTTTACTTAGATTGTTTACTTGACTTATCAGTTAGTGCAAGACACATTTTGGGAGTGAGTTTTGAAAGTCTTTGTGTATGTGTGTGTGTGTGTGTGTGTGTGTGTGTGTGTATGGCACTTAATTTTTCATGCCAGATAGAGATATTCTTACTGCACAAGGCTCAGACTCTGGCATCAGGTGATTTGAAAGTTCAGGGTTACTGGATGCCTATGTGTAAAAAAATGCAACTGGACCCATATTTGTCACCGTGCACAAAACTCAAATCCAAGTGGATTAAAGACCTCAACATAAAACCAGAGACATTAAGTCACTTAGAAGAAAAAGTGGGGAAGAGCCTGGAACATATTGGCACAGGAGACAACTTCCTGAACAGAACACCAACAGCCCAGGCATTAAGGTCAACAATTAATAAATGGGATCTCATGAGGCTGAGAAGCTTCTGTAAGGCAGGAGACACTGTCAAGAGAACAAAGCGACAGCCTATAGACTGGGAAAAGATCTTCACCAACCCTACATCTGACAAAGGTCTAATATTCAAAATATATAAAGAACTCAAGAAAGTAAACACCACCAAACCAAATAACCCAATTGAGAAATGGGGCTTGGAACTAAACAGAGAATTCTCAACAGAGGAATACCAAATGGCTGAGAAACACTTAAAGAAATGCTCAACCTCCTTAATCATCAAGGAAATGCAAATCAAGGCAGAACAACTTCTTGAAGCTGCTCATTTCGGGTCTTGAATCCAGAGCCCGCATTTCTGTGAAAGACACCTTAGAAAGCCAGGGAGTCCAAGGATTTGCTATAAGTTTCAAAATCAGAATTTGGTGGTGAGAAGAAATAAAAATATCATCTTCTGTTGGCCAAAATGTCAAAAGTAATATTCTCATCTGGGAGTTGATATTTTTTGGTTTTGTTTTTAATTGCAGCCTGTCTTTATCTTAATGTAAGTGAAAAAGTTGGCAGATTCAAAATAGGCAGCTGGAATCAACAAACCCAGACAATCAAAAGCCTTTAACCTGTGGGTTCTCCACCCACCCCATGGCCTGTACCAAGAACCAGGAGATGAATTTTCTGGCTTCTTATTGCTTTCACAGGCATAGTTGTCCTCTGAGCTCTCAGGGCATTTTCAGCATCCCAGCAAAGCATCTAGTTTTACCACGTGCATGTGTCACAGGATCCATTTGTGCTGGGTGGGCAGCTTTGCACACACCTTGGTTGCATCAGTCCTCTAGTAGTAGGTCTCCATTAGGCATGTGAGCACAAGGTACCATTCTCTACAATCTCTTTGAATACAGTGTGGCTAAACCTGGACAGAAGCAACTCCACTTTCTTCTGACAGCTTCCAGATGCCTTAATAGGCCAGGAGAGTTGGCTCTGGCCTGGGGACAGGAAAAGAGAGGTCTGCCTTTAACAGAGATGGCAAATATAGGGTGGCTGGACACTGCTTGACAGACATCTCTTGCCCCTATTGATTCTCAAAAAAAAGCCTTGCTAGAGGCTCTGGGGGGGCATCTCCATTTGAATATGATAATCAAAGCTTAAGGCTGTGGATAGTAGGAGTTGGACCCTGCTAGACCCTGCTGGAATTTGTTCATGTGTGCAGATCTGCATTTGTGTGTGCCCATGCATACATTCAAATGTGTGCATGTGTGCAGGGATGCCACAAGTAAAGGTCAGATGTCATTTCTCAGTCATAGTCTACCTTGTTTTTCAGGGTCCCTCATTGGCCAGGAACTTGCTGATTCAGCTAGCCTGGTATTGAGATCCAGGAATTCACCTGTCTTTGTCTTCCCATCTCTAGGACTGTGAACAAGTGTGTGCTTTATGTTCATGGGTTCTGGAGGTTGAACACATGTACTCCTGTGTTTGTGATAACCACAGAGCGATCAATCCAGTTTCAAGGCAGGTAATTTTAGTATGCATGCTTTCTATCAGTGACTCTTTTTGAGATGAGAGAACAGGCACATGGTTGTTGATGCATGGCTTTATTTGTGAGAGTCCTGGGACTCTCAGGTAGTGAGAGGAAGTTGGCTGTGAAGAGGGTGTGGATGTGAGGAAATGAGTTGGTAGTGTGGTGGTGGGAAAGGATCAGCCTGATGCATTGCTTTGCTGCCTCATTCTGAGTGAGGACAGAAGAGACCCACCTTGCTTCTAGGATGGGAGAGGGTATTTCTTTATCACCTGGAGACTTGGTTGGTTGGATAGGTATTAGAAAAGGCCTGTGTCCAAGGGTCATGGATGACAGCTCTTTCAGCATTTGGGGGACTCCTCATTGCAAAACTTGTTGCGGTAGCCAAGGTATTTAGGATTGTAGGTTCTCAGGTTATGTGCAAAACATTTAGTGGTGGCTTTATCACACTCACACAGCTGTTTCTTACAGGAGTCCTGATTTGCTGAGATTAGACAAAAACAGACACTGAGCTCAAGTAGCGAATATCGTATTGGTGCTTATGGGAACCTTTCTGTTCCAAGAAAAGAACTAGCACTGCCAGAGAGACTCCATCTGAGGGGGACACATAGCAACAACACATGGGACTGCCACAGGTTTACCTCACTACTTAGCTACCATCATATTCTTTTTAAGTTAAAAAGAGTGTCTCGTGTAGCATAGGCAGTCCTTGAATTCTGTAAATAGCTGAGGATGACTGTGAACTTGTAATCCTTCTGCCTCCACATCATAAGCTCTGGGATTTCTGGACATGATCAATCTTGCTCAATTCATACAATGCTGGGGATGGGACCCAGGCCCTCAGGAATGGTAGGCTATCACTCTGCAAGCAGAGATGCACTTCTAACCTGCATTCTTGCTAACAAGCCTGCTTGTGTTTGTAGGCCCCAGCCTCAGTGGCCTCAGGATAGATAGAATTGGCTAAAGGCTGTATGATCCAACATTTACCTTGGCTGAGATTGGTCTTAAGGTAACACGCAGTTTTACTCTGACTGAAGTACCAAAAGATGAACTCAACAGGGGCTTCTGGGATGTGTTCATTTCCATTCTTATCTTTAGATTTGAAGGCCAGCTGTCACCAGAGGCCAGGGTTCTTGGAGCTTTAGTGTGTCTTATAAGCACAGATATTGGCAACATGTGGGAGCTGAGGAGCTGAGAAGCTCTAGAAGTTGCCCAGATCCAGCAGCACACTTCTCTGGAATTCTTCCAGGGCGAGATTTTTCCATCCTGACTGTGCCTGCTTTACACAAGTGTCCCTCTCCCTGCTGCCCATGCCCTCTGCAGCCAGATTGAGTCCTTCTTTTGCAAATGTGCTTCTTGGTGATTTACTAAATAATAGGTCCTGTGGTTAGAGCACACAAGCCTCAAGACAATGGCAAAGAACACCTGGCTTGACCTTGTGTCCACATAGCTCAGACTCATCCTCACATGTCCACTGGACAGCACAGAGTGGCCAAAAGTCCTCTTTGACCCTTTGGCCATGTTGTGCCCTGTTTGAGGCATGGCTGTGTGTTCCCTGTTTTAGAGGATGTGTGTGCTTCGTTGACTCCAGGAGTCTTTTAGGACTCGGATTAGACACCACTGCTTGCAGCAGCCACCTCAAGCATCAGCCTGGGTGAAGGCTTTTTCTGCTCTCCTGTTGCAGTCTTCACATTCCTCTTCACCATTTTCTTTGCTTCCTACTTGACTGTGACATTCTTAATAGATTCCCCTCCTGCATCAGTGAAGTTCCCAGTATGCATGTAATATGCATAACAAATATGCAAAGGAAGCTTGCTGAAATCTCAGGGTCTTTCTTACCAACACAGGTGATATTGCCCCATTTGGAGGTGAACTTGTAGTGCAGATATGTTGTGTTACATCCATGTTTCTCTAGATAGTCGTAGCAACAGTTGTGAGCAAGGCAGCACCTGTTTGGGGACAAGTCCTATTAAGGCTGCTTGCTCACAGCCCTGGAATCCTGATGCCTAGCATTTCCCTTGACCTTTGACCCTTAGCAAGGAGATTCAAGAACGTAGTGTGGTCCAGAGCAGAGTTCTCAAAGTGTTGACTTTTTCTGTCTGGATATACCCCGACAATCAGGCAGTGGATACCAGCTTTGAAGTTGTCAGGTCCTCACAGGGACACTGAGGCAGTGGGTGCTGGCTCTCACCTAGTCCCTTCCTAGCCAGAGTTACAGAGGATAAAGAGCACTGGGTGGCCTCACTGATCTGTTGCATCCGTGGGAGATCCTCTGCCACCAGGGCCACAGTGGCATCCATAGTTGGAATACTGAGATATAAACCTTGCTGTTACACTCCAGACCATTCTTCTAAATTCCAGAAGACTCCTCTGGATCTGTATTAGACATGAAAGGAAATAGATAAATGGCCTGGTGAAAGGTTCCAACCCACTGCCACATATCCATATGGCAACTCTCTGCTACCTTCTTTCCCTACAAGTGTCTTCCATCCTCCTCTCACCAAGAGAGAGGGCTAGTGCAACAGGAATGGGGTGCTCAGGGATAGGGTGCCTCTCTCCTCAGGTTACCTGCTTAGTTCAGGGTCATCTCTTACCAAAGGCCATGATCACACCTGCCTGCAGCAAGAGGACCTTCATGCTCTCAGCTCTGCGAAGAATATACAGAGGGACAGGTCTGGGCATTTCCTCCCAGGACATCTCAACTTCTGTCTGCCCCAGCCCCTGCTGTGCTGTCTGACTCAGCAACCCCTGAGCACAGACATGCTCTTGCATGGAGTTCACACATAGTGGCTTCCAAATGTGTATCACACATGTCATCTCCCATCTTTTTCTTGTCTGTGGAACTCATCCTCATACAGTGATGGTATAGTAATGGGACCAGCCTTGCACCTCCTTCATTCCGCCTTGCAGATTGGACTCATTCCACATCATGGGGAATCAATGCTTCCCCTCACTAGAGACCCCATATGCATCCTCATGTCAGATTCAAGTCTTCAGAATCCCATCCATGAATTCTGGTCCCTAACATTATCCTCCCTAATAAAACTGCACATTCTCTTTGCAAGCCTTCCTAACACTTTGCCAATAACATGTGTACACACATGCTCGTAAACTCACACTTATACCCTCCTGAACCCACACAACACACTTGCTCATGAGTATGGTCTTGGACACATTTAGCTGATGGGGGCTCAAATCCACAGGCATGTCCATACACACACACACATGCACCTGCACAATATCTCAAATGCAGTGGAAGCACAGGAGTTCCTGGGCATTTACCTCTCAGATGCTGCTGCAGTTGCTTGTTCAGGGCCTGTCTTGTTTTTCCAGTACTGCAACTGCCTTTAAATATTTTTTTGTTCCTACAGGGTTGGGAGTTGGTGAGTCACAGGGAGTAAGTAGGTGTGGCCAAAGAGTGAACTCAGAGATGTGCATACACAAGGCTCTGGGTAGGCAATTCTCCCATCAGCTGGCAGGACAGCGCTGAGGGCTGGAAAATGCTTCATCCCATGTATTGATGCCAAAATAAATCTCAGCTGATTTTGATGGCTCCCTTAGATACTGACAAGCAGGGATCAGCTCCTGTCTGAGGAACTTTCCAGGAGCCCATCTGTGTGTCACCCACCACCACCCCCCAACAGCCACTTCCCAAAGTTGGAAGGACTGTGCACAGTGGAGAGCGTGAGATTTTTTTGTACACCTGCCATGTTCCTTTCTTCTGGTAAGCTGTGACTTCTGGGAATAGGAAAGTGAACATTGATTCTGTGTGGTTTGCTCACTTTAACCAACAGTTATTCTTTCAACTACAGAAGGGACATTCTAAGGCTCTGTGAAGTTCCAAGGCTGTACAACCTTCTTGTCATTTAATGAACCATTCTTGGGGTCCTCACAGTCCTGTCCAGCAAGGGAAACCCTGGATGATGTGGCTTCTCTGTCACCCCAAAGAACAGCACCTCTATATTCTCTTCTTCCTCTTCACTCTTGTTCACCTCCTCCTTTCTCCTCCATTTCTGGTATTCAAGACAGTGGTTGTGTAGCCTTGCCTGTCCTGGACTCACTTTGTCGACCAGGCAGGCCTTGACCTCACAGAGATCTGCTTGCCACAGCCTCACATGTGCTGTGATTGCAGGCATGAGCCAGCATGCCTTGTTATCTCCTGTGTGTTTATGTGACTGTGGTTGTTCCTGTGTGCAGGTGCACATGTGTGCATGCGCATGCATAAGAAGGTATGTGTGCATATGTGTGTGCCTACATGGGGAGTTCAGAGGACAACTGTGGAGATTGCTCTTCAGGAGTAGTCTACTCTGATTCTTGAGACAGGGCTTCCTGTCAGCATGGAGTTCACATAGCAAGCTAAGCTGGCAATGTGGACAACTCCACCCCAGGTAGCATTGGGGTTATCTAAGAGGAACAAAGCTTGCCATTTTGCAGGAACAAAGTTTGTTGCTAATAATGCCCATATCGACTGGTTTCTACATAGAGCCAACCTGAGGCCTGCCCAAGCATGCTCAGAAATTGATGCCATCATACTTGGTGAAGAGACCCAAGCCAATGATATGGATCCCTATGCTTATGCCAGTTGCCTGACTTTGGAGTCTGTGTCATTGACTCTGTGCCAGCTTATCCCTGTCACAAAGGCTCCTGGTCCTGGGTTCAGGCAACAGGCTTACAAATGTATGCTATCTTACCTGGCTTTTTTTAAACCTGGGTAAAGCACTTCATCTGTTTCTCACTATCCTTAGCTGATGGCAGGTCATATCATAGACCTGCTTCAGATGAGCACTGGGTCAAATGATTATGTCCAGGCTGGGACAAACACAAACCAGATACAACCGATGCCCTTTCCCCACTCCTCTTGGAAGTTCTTCAAGGGGAACAGCCTCCTGGGATGCTGAGTTCTGCAATTAAGGACTAGGATCCTGGAACATTCTGCTACCATCAGAGAACCCAGTATGAGTAAGAAATGAAATATTTTATATTAAACTACTGATAAATGAGATTGGTAAGCATTGCAGTTCATACTGTGAGTCATTTAAGCAGATGTCCACCTGTAAAATTCAAATTTACTTCATTTGGTAAAATGCCATTTTTTCAGCCACTAGGAGGTGGTGCTGCAAGCCTTTCTTCACAACACTCAGGAGACAGAGACAGGTGCATCTTTGAATTCAAGGCCAGCCTAGACCACAAAGCCAAGGCTACACAGAGAAACCATATCTTGAAAAAGCAAGATTTTTAAAAAGGCAGATTTTCTTTGAATATTTTACTGGTTGAATCTTCTCCCCCTGTCATGACTTCACTTCCTGTTCATGTCTTGAGTCTTAGAATATGACCTTATTCTGATAGTTAAGACAAGATCATCAGAATCCTAAACCTAATACACAAAAGGGAAATGTGGGTTCAGAGAATCATCATGGGGTCTTATTTCTACTACCGAAGGAGTCTGAGATGTCAGAAACTATAGCCAGAGAGTCCTGGACTGAATCTCAGCCCTTACAAGTATCCAAACACCAGGCCACCTGTTGTCTCTGCCTCAGAGCCTCAACTCAATTAAAGTATGCTACTTACTGTGTGGGGATGGGGTCAGCACTCAGGGAAGTGTAGCCTAGGGAGTTGTCTTCCCCACTTAGGGCTTGCACTCATGTCATCCTGGGTTCTTGGCTTTGCTGTGACAAATTTATCAGGACAAGGCAGCAAGAAGCAGAGTTCAGCACCCTCATGAATTCATACTACACACTTGCCCATGAATACTGTTTTGATATGTTTAACTGATGTGGGATCACATCCAGAGGCACAAACACACATGCGTACACACATGCACATGTACAATCCCTCAAATGCAGCTGAAGGGCATAAGTTTCTGGGCATTGCCTATAGGATGTTGCTGCAGTTGCCATTTCAAGGGTCTGTGTTCTTTTTTCTAAACTCCAACTTCCCTTAAATAGTTGTTCCTTTTTCACTCCATGGCCTGACACCATAATAAATTTCAACTGATAAGGAATCCTCCCTCAGGTGCTGAGAAGCAAGCTCAGCTCCTGCTTGGGGAACTTTCCATAAGCCCAAATGGGTGTGACCACCCTTCTCCCCTCAGAAGCCACTTCCAAGAGTGGCCAAGGCTGTGAACAATGGAGGGAGGGAGAGTGTTTGTCCACATACAGTTTTCCTATTTTTATAAGCTGTGATATCCGGAAATAGGAAAGAGAATGTGGATTCTGCATGGTTTGTTCTTTTCATTCAGTCATTCATTTGACCCTGGAAGGATATTATAAGTCTCTGTTAAGGTCCAAAGATGCTCAACCTTCTTGGGAAGTTAAGAGGAGTTCTTGCATGAAGCGGATTCTCTCTCGCCATGAATGCCAGCACCACCATATTCTGTTCTCTCTTCATTCTTCTCCTCTTCCTACCTCCTCTCTCTTTGGTTTTCTGAGACTAGCAGAGTGTACATTTGGACTCTGGGTGCTTTCTCTAGGTGAGCTGTTTGTGTTGTTAGGGGAATTATTCTGTTTAGACTACTTTGTGGTTTTTCGTGGAATCTGGGTCCAGCCCTTTGCCAGGTTTAAGACAAAATGGAGTTTCTTTTTTGTCTGGTCCTTACATTCCCTCTCAGTTACTAAAAGAGCTCAATCCTGGGCTTTTATGTTCTTTGCATTTCACAACTCTTTAGATCCATGTTTTGTATGGGCTGATAGTAGACTTTGTTAACCATGAGTTGGATGAAAGCTATTCTTTCTTTTATTAATTGTATTAGCTTGTTTAAGATATGAGGACTGAAATTGAGAAGGAGAAACAAAATGAACAAGGGTCAAAATCATGGATATTAAAGAGGTCAGCCTTGGAGATGAGCTGAACCATAATTCAAACCATTATTAATATCAGCTTCAACAATCATAATATAAAGTCTCTTTTAAGAGGGGCACAAAGCATGACTGGGAAAACAGAACTAAGGGATTATATGTCCCTTCTCCAGAGAGTCTTTTTTTTAGATAGCATTTCAGCTTATTAACTGGGATAATAGACAATGTAGTCTCTTCCACAGCTTCTTCTAGCTGGCATTAGGACATTGTTATCAGGGGCCCAGGAAGGCTGAAAAGCTAATCAAAGGCTATGTAATGGGGCACTTATCAAAATAATCGGTATATCCCATACTCTTGAAGAGAGAGGGAGTAGTCATATTTGTAGGACTGGTTTGCATCAGCTTCCAGCAGGTCCAGATCTCAGCAGCTTGCAATCTACAGGTGATCTTTGGGTGGAATCTGCTAACCAGGTAAAAATCTGCTGAAACAAGAATAGACTAGACAAAAATTTTCATTATGTCTATAAGACAGCCAGAGTAGGCTTATGTCTGAGAATCAGAAGAGTATGAACAATATATTTCAGTCCAGAAACTGTGATATATTGATTGGATAGACTTGTTTTTAGCATAATGAGAAGCACCTTTAAGTCTATATTCAGAAGATAAACAGAGGGAAATTAAAAATTTTGAGGTTCTGACTAATTAATAAGCAGTTAGTGCTTCAGCAGCTTATCATAATGCCATTGATCTCATTATTGTATGCCCACTTATTTTTGTATCTCTACTACTCCTACCTTAAACCTTTCTTAAAAGCCTCTAATTTTATGCCTTCCCACTTACCATTAAGCACTTCCTTAGACCCTCAAATACTTCTTTTATAACTTGTATTTACCCACTTTTAAATATTTCTTAGACTTTTTAGCATTTATAAAACACTTTCTTAGACCTTCTGATATGGTAGATCCTTATAAAATAAACTTTTAAATTCTCAGATTGTATATAAATTTTCATTTTTTCCTGTTATTCACAAAGAGACACAGGCATTTGCAGCAAGCCAAGCCTGGTTGCCTTTTTAAAAAGGAGAAGAGACCCATCATACTAGCTCCCACTGCTCAGCCACCTATTCCTCCCTTTTGTTGATATTGGCCCTGCATTCATCATGATTTCTAGGCTTTCTGGAGTTCAGAGCACATCATTACATTTCAGGCAGCTCTGGGCTTGCTGCCAGTGTGATCTAGGATGAAGATTCCCAACCTGGCTCGAAGAGCAGAGCTAGTTTTTCAGCTTTTGCTGCTTGTTTTTCTGAGAATCTTTGAAATGAGTTAGAACTAATGTCCAGGAGAGGAATCTTGGCCCTTGTATAGAATATAAATCATAAAACATGTAAATAATTAAACTAATTTTCTTAAAATTGTCCATAGTGAGGGAAAAGAGGATTGTTGCAGTTGCTCATTAAGTATATGGGGGGGTGATGTGGTCTGTCCTGCCTTCTACCCAAGTCTCAGTCACATAAAGAGTAACAGACAGTCCTAAACAAAGGAGAACATAAACAAAGCAGCACACCCCAGATATGATCAGAAGTAAAACTGAAAATGAGACACTAGCCCCACACCAAGCCATGGGAGCAACCTGCCTTGTCCCAACACATGAACCCAAGGATCTTCAAATAGGGGTACACTGTATCACCCATGGCACCTGAAACATCTTCTAGACTCGTGTGATCTCCACTCTCTAGCATGCCTACTCAGCCAACATGACCACTATATATACATAATTGTCTCAAGACCACAAAATTAAAGTAATACTGAGAGACAGACAAACAACAAACAAAACACACTGCTGGATTAGACTCCCCTTGAGTCAGAGGTTGCTTGGGTTCCCAGCCACATGTTATGCCCAAGTTGTGAGATATACCAGAACAGACTACCCAAGAGCCAAGCCCAAATGCAATCACAAGGAAATCTTTATTGCAGTGTGAGCCTGGGCCACATCTCCTATGCACTGACAGAGCAGATGCAGGAAAGTGGCCCTGAGTCTAAATTGAGATGGATTTTTATAGGTTTTAGACAAAGAAATAGGTTTTACAGGATATGGTTGGACAGAAAAACTACAATCAGGAAGTTATTGGCATTTCATGGTTGGGTAACAGTTGTAGGGGCAAGTTGACATATAGGAAAAAGTGGCTAAAGCAGTCATGCCAGACCTCAAACAGCTTAGAATGTATCTGGGGGTGTTATTAGGAGCTTTGGCCTAGTTCTCCTAATTGGTTGTTGCTATGTGCCAGACCACCTGCTGTTTAGGTTCACCAGCAGAGAGTATATTTGAGTTCTGGGTGTAGTCTCAAGGTGAACAGATTGTGTTGCTATGGGAATTTTTCCCTTTAGATTTCTGGGTTTTAGTTTGGTTGGTTGGTTGGTTGGTTGGTTGGTTTTTTGTTTGTTTGTTTGTTTGTTTTGTTTGTTTTGTTTTGTTTTTTGGTGTCTAGGTTCAGCCCTTAACCAAGTATAACACAAAATGAAGTTTCTTTTTCAAAACGGACTTTGTCCGGCACTTACACTGGGACACTGGTCATGGAATGAAGGACAGTGATTTTTGAACTTAGGGTAGATTTCTGCTACCCTAAGAGAACCCAGTATGAGTAAGACATGAACTACTTCTAAATTAGGCTATTGGTAAATGAAATTGGTAATCATTGCAGTTTATACTGTGGTCATTCAAGCTGCTCTCTGCCTGATAAATTGAAATTTACTTCATTTACTAAAATACAGATTTTTCAGGCACCCAGAAGTGTCAATGCATGCCTTCAATCACAACACTCAGGAGATAGAAACAGGTACATCTCTGAGTTCAAGGCCAGCCTGGGCTACAGAGCAAGTTCCAGGACAGCCAAGGCTACACAGAGAAACCCTGTCTTGATAAATCGAGATTATTTTTTAAAATCAGATATTTTCTAACATGTTAATTGTTTATGGTGTCCCTCATTCATGATCTCATTTTCTATTCATGTCTTAGAACCTTAGAATTTGACTTTATTTGGAAATAGTGTCATTACAGATACTAATATTTAAGATAGTTATGATTAGGTCATTATAACCCTGACCTATTACACCAAAGAGAAATGTGTATTCATAGAGATGCTCACAGGGTGACATTTGTACAACCCTAGGAGTCCAAGATGCCAAAAACTACAGACAGAGAGTCCTGTAGTGACTCTCAACCCTCACAAGTGTGCAACCATTATGGCACCCCTTGTCTCTCCCTCAGAGCTTTAAGCCAAATAAGTCCTGCTACTTATGTTGGAGTGATTGGGTCAGAACTCCAGGCTGTGTAGCCTGGGGAGTTCCCTTTCCCATTTAGTGCTTGCTATCTAGTCAAACTGGGTTTTTGTCTTTGCTATGGAAAAGGCAGCAAGAAACAGAGCTCATTAAAGGACTTTTAAAGCATTGTCCTTCAGCACACAACTTATGAGAGAGGTGTCCCAGGGGAGGAATGAGATAGCCTAAGTCTGGGTAAAAGCTTTTCAAGGAAGAGTAACTCCTTGGTCCCCCATCATTCAGTGTAATTCACAGCAAGTTGATATGTTAAAATTTTCCCTTTAACAACAAAGTTGTAAAGTGGATTTATGAGAGGTGTTATCAGGAATAAGAAGTGCTAAAAATTATCAATATTAGAAATAATTTAGGTCATAAGTAGCGGTGTCATAATTTGTTCTGAACAGTTTTCAGTTGAGATGTCCTTAAGAAAGCACAATCATCTCTGTGGGCACTTCTGGAATCATATGGGGTAAATTGAGCATCCTGGCATTGCCATCTGGAAAGACAAACCAACCAGACATCAGGGTGAAGAGCTTCCTTCTCTTTTCATCCCAGTGTTTGGTCTTTCTATCTCACCTCCCTTAGACTACTCATTTGGCAGAGCTTTACTCTTATCAGGAAACCACAATGAATATTTATGTGGCATGGAAGAGTCATAAAAGTGCTTTATCCATCGGGAGGCATTCCCATTGCAGTCTCCATTAGCTGAGTCATCTCAGCAGATGCAGAACAGGTATTTCATAAGACACAATCTTTCTTATGATAAAGGCTCTCCATAAATTAGATGTGACATAAGAATATACTTCAAAACCCTAAAGTTTGGCAGTACCAAGATAGCGGTGCCTATCACACACTGTATCCAATCCACAGCACAGAGACCAGGAACTGGATTGGGAGCCACAGACTGGAGAACACTAGTTAAGTGGGGTCCTGCCCACGGAAGACCTGAACCAACTCTCCAGACTTTGGAATGGAACCCACCTGCAGACTCCAGCCAACCTCTATAGCTCAGGCACAGTGTGTGTGACAGTGGAAATCTGGAGCTCCTGACCAGGAGAAGTCTCAGGGAAACAATTAAATCTGTTCTAAGACACCCCCACTGGCACCACTCCAGTCCATGGGAAACCCTGGAGGCCACAGAGAAGCCCACTATGCCCAGCAACAGCATGTATGGTCTGGGTGGGTCAGGCCATAGCCAGGCATCTGGCCTCAGTGGGTGGAGGCTGCAAAATTGGGCTAATAGAACCTGGCCAGGATAGTCCCCACAGCCCAGCAGGGACTCCCATGCTCTTGGGAGAAGCTGGACTGCCTGAGGGTCTGGAAGGGGGTCTAAATAGTGGCCACAGCTCAGTGGTTTTAAACTGCCAAAGCTGTACAATCTAGACTGCTCCACTATCTAGACTGATAGGGCATGAGCCTGTCTGTGGACCAGGCAGTCCAGGCCTGGAAAATTGGGCAGATAAAACAATTACTATGGCACAGCAGGGTCTTCTACATGCTTAGGAGAGGCTCAATTGACCCAAAACAGCTAGTCTGAATCCTCTCAGTAAAATGAATGAGATCTAGCAGAAGCCTACCTCTGCTCTCCAAGTCAGGAGATTAAGATGTAGAACAAAGTCTTCTGGAACAGAAACCAGGTTGCAATGTGGTTCTGGAGAAGAATTCCGTGATCCCCACAGGCAAGGTCATGTGATCTATGATCACTCACCAACTACCCACTCTCAATGACCAGTGAAGGACATCAGAAGCTACCACCCAACATTATAGATAGCAAGATGACTAAAGGACAGTACAAGAATACAAACAACAAAAACCAAAACAACTTGGCATCCTCAGATCCTAGCTATCCCAAAGAAAGTAACCCTGAGAAATCAAGCCAAATTGAAACACAAGAAAATGACCTCAAATCCTTAG
The DNA here is from genome assembly GCF_964271855.1 of Acomys minous. Classification (NCBI taxonomy): domain Eukaryota; kingdom Metazoa; phylum Chordata; class Mammalia; order Rodentia; family Muridae; genus Acomys; species Acomys minous. The sequence continues at coordinate 115,218,588 of NC_140487.1, forward strand.
TAATGAAGATGATAATGGAGGAAATACATAAGATCCATAATCCAATGCAGGAAGATGCAGCCAAACAGGTGGAAGACATAAAAGAGGCCCACAGAGAGGCACTGGAAATTTTTCAGGAAAATACAAACAACCAGATGAAGGAAATAAATAAAACAGTTCAAGATCTGAAGTGAAAATGGAAACAGTGATAAAAGCACAGACAGAAGAAAAACGGGAATGAGAGATATTTGAGAAGAAAGTGAGCAACACAAAAGTTAGCTTCTCTAACAGACTCCAAGAAATGGAGGAACAAATCTCAGGACTAGAAGATACAATTGTAGAACTTGAAGCAACTATCAAAGACAATGCTAAATTTGAAAAATTCCTGACACAAAATAACCAAGAACTCAAGGACACCATGAAAAGACAAAACCTGAGATTAATAGGCATCGAGGAAAGAGAAGAGACCCAACTCTAAGGCCCAGAAAATATTTTCAACAAAATCATAGAAGAAAATTCCCCAAATTTAAAGAAGGAGATGCAAGAGGCCTACAAAACATCAAAGACAATAGACCAAAAAAGAAAATCTTCCTGACATATAATAATAAAAATACAAAATATACAGAACAGAATAAAATATTAAAATCAGCAAGAGAAAAAGGCAAAGTAACATACAATGGCACACCTATTAGAATTACACCTGACTTCTCAGCAGAGACCATAAAAGCCAGAAGGGCCTAGACAGAGGTCCTGAAAACCCTAAAAGATCACAGGCCAGACTACTATTCCCAGTGAAACTATCAATAACCATTGATGGAGAAAACAAAATATTCCAAGACAAAAAACAATTTCAAAGAGTACCTATCCACAAATCTGGCTAAACAGAAAACTCCATCCCAAGGGACAACCCACAACCAAAATTCCACGGGAAATACATAACTACACCATCCCTAAAACACAACCAAACAAACTCTACTGTAACTAACATCAAAAATTAAGGGATTCAACAGTCACTTGTCATTAATATCTCTCAAAGTTAGTGGTCTCAACTCTCCAATAAAAACACAGACTGAATGGATGCATAAACAAGATCCAACATTCTTCTGCATTTAAGAAACACATCTCACCCACAAGAACAGACATTATTTCCAAGTAAAAGGCTTGAAAAATATTCCAAGCAAATGGTCACAAGAAGCAAGCTGGTCTAGCCACTTTAATATCTAATAAAAATATACTTTCAATCAAAATTAATCAAAAGGGATTAGGAAGAACACATTATACTCATGAAAGAAAAAATCAACTATGATGACATCCCAATTCTGAACATCTATGCTCCAAATACAAGGGCACCCACATTTGTAAGAGAACTACTAAAAAGCTTAAACCATATATCAGTCCCCACACATTAATAGTGGGAAACTTCAAACCCCTACTTTCACTGAAGGATAGGTCATTGAATCAGAAACTAAGCCAAGAAATAACATCAGTATCCAATGCAATGAATCAAATGGATCTAACAGATATTTACAGAACTTTTCACCCAAACACAAAGGATTATACCTTCTTCTTTGCACCCCATGGAACCATATCCAAAATGGATCACAACTGGGTCACAAAGCAAGCCTCAGCAGATACAAGGAGATTGAAATAATGCCATGAATCCTATCAGATCACCATTGTCTAAGGCTGGACTTCAACAACAACAACAACAGAAATAACAAAAAGCCTACACACAGGGAAACTAAACAACTTTCTACTTAATGACTTCTGGGTCAGGGAAGAAATAAAGAAAGAAATTAACAACTTCCTGAAATTCAATGAAACTGAAGGAACAACATACCCATATTTGTGGGACACACTGAAAGTTGTACTAAGAGAAAAATTCATAGCACTAAGTGCCTTTATAAAGAAATTGGAAATATCCCACATAAGCAACTTAACCACACATCTGGAAGCCCTAGAAAAAAGAAGTAGAAACACCAAAGAGGAGTAGATGTCTGGAAATAATCAAACTCAAGGCAGAAATCAATAAGTTACAAACAAAGAGAACAACTCAAAGAATCAACAAAACCAGGAGCTGGTTCTTTGAGAAAATGAATAAGATAGAAAAAATTTAGCCAAACTAACTATAAGGCAGAGAGACACTCTCCAAATCAACAAAATCAGAAACAAAAAGGGAGCCATAACAACAGACACTGAAGAAATACAAAAAATCATAAGATCCTACTTTTAAGGCATATATGCAACAAATTTTGAAAATCTAAGGGAAATACACAATTTTCTTGAATGATTCCACTTGCCAAAATGGAATCCAGAATAGATAAACAAATTAAATAGTCCTATATCTCCAATGGAAATGGAAGCAATAATTAGTGTTCTCCAAACAAAAAAAAAGCCTGGAGCCACATGGTTTCAGTGCAGAATTCTACCAGTCCTACAAAGAAGAGCTAATACCAATATTCTTCAAGCTACACCAAAAGATAGAAACAGGTGGAACATGACAAAATCCATTCTATGAGGCCACTGTCAGGTAGATACCTAAACCCCAGAAAGACCCAAAGAAAAAAAGAGAATTTCAGACCAATTTCTCTTATGAACATTGACACAAAAATACTCAATAAAATATTCACAAAACGAATACAAGAACATATCAAAGATAACATTCAACATGACTAGGTAGGCTTCATTCCAGGCATGCAAGGATGGTTTAATATATGGAAATGCATCAATGTAATCCACCATATAAAAAACTGAAAGAAAAAATTACATGATCATCCCCTTAGATACGTAAAAAACATTTGGCAAAATCCAACACCTATTCATGTTTAAAGTTTTGGAGAGATCAGGAATACAAGATTCATACCTAAACATAATAAAGGCGATATACAGCAAGCCTATAGCCAACATCAAATTAAATGGAGAGATAGCCAAGGAAATTCCTCTAAAATCGAAGACCAGACAAGGCTGCCGACTTTCCCCATATCTCTTCAATATAGTTCTTGCAGTTCTAGCCAAAGGAATAAGACATCAAAAGGAGATCATGGGAATCCAAATGGGAAAGGAGGAAGTCAAATTATCCCCATTTGCAGATGATATGATAGTGTATATAAGTGACTCCCAAAATTCCACCAGAGAACTCCTACAGCTGAAAACACCTTCATCAAATTGCCTGGATACACAATTAACTCAAAAAAGTCAGTAGCCTTCGTATATACAAATGACAAACATGCAGAGGAAGACGTTAGGAAAGCAGCACCCTTCATGATAGACACAAGCAATATAAAATATCTAGGAGTAACTCTAACCAAGCAAGTGAAGGATTTGTTTGAGAAAAAACAACTTTAAATCTCTGAAGAAAGAAATTGAAGATGACATCAGAAGATGGAGGGAATCTCCTTTGTTCATGGATTGGGAGAATTAACATAGTAAAAATGGCCACCTGACCAAAGGTAATTTACAGTTTCAATGAAATCCCCATCAAAATACCTATGCAATATTTTAAAGACACTGAAAGTTCAATTTTCAAGAGTAAACATAACCATGCCCTCATCTCAAAACTATTACAGGTTTCCAATCCGTTGTCACCAGATCCTCATAGTATGTTGGATATTCTAGTTCCTCAGTTTTTACTATAACGTCACGTCTCTCAGATACTGTCGTGTCTTTTTCATGGAATATTAAGAAAATTTAAATTCCAAAAAGCATTATTTAGTCTGTCCCCTGGAGTCTTGACTCTTCCTTTTTCTTTAATGAACCATCTATTTTAAGGTAAAATTAGCTCTTTCTACAACTGCTTGTCCTGTAGCATTGTGCAATATGCCAGTAACGTACTTTATATTATATAATAAGATTCTTAATCTTATTGTAAGTTAGAGATTTAAATAGTGATTGACTTAAAATGAATTCCTCATGGGGTTGCTGTACCAGCATGGCTTTTCTTCTCATATGAAGAGGTCAGGACACAGAAGAAAGAAACTGGGAAGACACAGAGAGAAGGTGGGCATCTGCAAGTTCCCTGGAGACCCCTGTGGAGAAGCCAGCCTTTGACAGAACGTTGATCTCAGACCAACAAGCCAGCCTTCCTGTTCCCCAGGTACAATCTACGCTATTACTTAAGCTTTACAGTTTCTGGTATTTCACTCTGGCAGCCTCCAGGAGAATCATGTGTTTTTCTGTTGCTCTGGTAACCATTTGAAATTAAAGCTGGACTTGGATAGATTCAGTGCACAGCCAGTTTCCATGTTCCCCAAATGGTCAGTTCAGATATCTGCCTTCAGTCTCTTCTCCACATTTTTCTTACTCATATCTCTCATTCCCCACAACAGCCTATATGAGCCATACATATAAACTTCCAGAGTGCTGGATGACAGAGATGAGTGTCCTTGTTTTCTTCTCTGTTGCTGCAATTAACATCATGACCAAAAGTAGTTGGGCAGGGATGGAATATTTCATCTTACAGGTTGCTGTTCACCATCAAGGAAACCAAGGTAGCATCCTGAGGAATAAACATGGAGGGGTATTGCTTACTAGCTTGCTCCCCTTGCATCCATGCTCATCTGCTTCTTCCTCACACTTCTCCCTCTCCTTTTTTGTGCTTATGGGACAGAGTCTCTCTATGCACACTTGTTGTTCTGGAACTTGCTCTGTAGACCAGACTGGCCTTGTACTCAGAGAGTCACTAGCCTCTGCCCAGGCATGGGCCAGCAAAGTCCCATTACAGCTGTGTTTCTTATATGGCCCAGGCTTACCATCCTACAGATTGCAGGGCTGACAAAAATCTGGACCTTTCTATATTAACCAATAATTAAGATGAAGACAGTTTTTCTGCTGACATTCCTTCTTTCCAGGTGACTCTAGGTTTGTGTCAAACTGACAACTGAAGGTATGATACACTAGTCAACATACTTGGTTACTTAGAGAAGAAACTTAGGTTAAGTTGGTCTTAGAACAGTTGCTCATATTATCCATTATCCTCAAGAAAAATGAGCATGGACGATCACTATGCAACCACAGGAGAGTGAAGACTTGACCAAGGGATGAATTTTTAGATTGTGAAAGGAATTGAGTCATCTACTATCTGATATTCATACACCTTTTACTTACATTAACAAGAGATTCTCAGGAAGTTTCAGGTCCAAGTATCACCAGGACTTAGGAGAAATGGCCACTGAGAGAAAAGCCTGGATTGAGGAATCATTAAGATCATATTTAGTCTGTGACATGTCTGTAGGAGATTCACTTGATTATTAGTTAATGCAGGAGGGTTTAGGCCAGTGTGGGAGGCACCATTCCCTAGATTGATGATCCTGGACTGGGTAAGAAAACTACCTAAGCACTAGTCTTCCAGTTAAACCAGAAATTGTGTCAGCAAGCAGTGTTCCTCCAGAGTTCTGCCTCAACTTACCCCAATATGGGTTTGGGGACATGGAAGTGTCAGATAAGTAAATCATTTTCTCCTCTAATTTGCATTTAAGTCAGAGTGTTGTATCATGGCAACTGAAAGGAAATAGAATAAATGGAAGGAACGAAGACCCCCTTTATTTTAAGTCCTTTTGTTACACATGCCCATCACACTGCCCTTCAGTTAGAGTATTCCCATCACACTGAGTTTTAATTAATGCATGCCCATCACACTGTACTTTAGTTAACATATGCCCATCACACTGTCTTTTGGTTTACATATGCCTCCCACACTGCCCTCTAATTACCACAGACCCATCACACTGCCCTTTAGTCAACACATACCCATCAGACTGCCCCTTAGTTAGTGTAACCACATCCTACATCCCACATCTGCCTACTGATTGCTTAGGGGTTTGCATAGATGCATTGGGAAGAGCTTCCTCTGGGGAAAAGAGTTCACAGGGAGACTCTCAGTAGGAAGCCTGCCATCTCCCTGTAGCAAGTAAGGAAAGAAAGAGGCCACTGTATGTAAATGTGACCTGAGTAGCCACCAGCCCTGACCTAATATGTGACCTGAAAACAGGCAATAAAGCAAAGAACTTATACCAGGGGAATCCAGTTAGAGAGGTGGCTCAGGCATTCTCTCAGCTGTCATATGCAATATTCCAGAAGGACCAGCCCACTCACCCATGAGTGCTACTTTTGGAGGGGTGTGTGTGTGTGTGTGTGTGTGTGTGTGTGTGTGTGTGTGTGTGTGTGAATCTCATAGCCTAGAAACAATGAGATGTATTTTTCAATTGAATGGAGATAGTTCTATCATAGCATTAAAAAGGCTGCTTCCAGAACACCTTAGAAGAAGCAGAATGAAAGCAAGGTGGCTCATGTATGGAACAGAAAACTGATGAGTAACTGTCTATGCAAATGACAAAATTAAGACTATTTAAACAGACCATGGAAGCTATGCATGGTGGCACAAACCTTCAATCCCACCACATCTGAGGCAGAAGTTTGAGGCCATCCTGGTCCACAAAGTGAGTCCAGGACAGCCAAGGCTACACAGAGAAACCATGTCTTGAAAAACAAAACAAAGCACAACAATTAACATCCTGTTGTTTCCATATTAGAGAAAAGATTAGAAAATAACTCAAAGATATCTTAAATGTGATTCTAATGGCCAGGGGACAGAGGGAAGAAGGGGAAGGAAGATCCCCAGTGAACTGCACAGAGCAAACCTAAAGTTTCCCACTTATGTGAGTATGTTGACAATTTTGACTTCAAGCCTATAATGTCTTACCTTGAGGGCCACTGAACCCTGTCTACATATGAACTCTCAACTGTCAACTCCAGCAGGCCCACAAACAACAGTTGCTTTTCTGTCTGGGCCACTCTGGAAGGCCTCAGGTTTAAGAGGGATACTGATTCAGACTGACCATTATATAAACATTTGAATCATTTTTATGTGTAGCTCGGGAGCCATCCTGTGGAAATCAGTTCTCTTTTCTGAGGGTCCCTGGCCACCAAATCAGGTAGTCATGCTTAGAGGAAAGTACCATTATCTATGAGCCACCTTGCCAGCTCAAGAACGTTCATTGGGGCAGTAGACTTATTAGAAGCTATTTCATGCTAAAGAGAGCATGTCAGGAGTTCTGAAGAGGCATTTTGTTCCAAAAGCAAAGTGAGATTTCATTCTTATGGTTTCAGAGAGCTGAGGAGGATCATGTAGCATGTAATTAGCAGAGAGCACCAGTTGTAACCAGTCTGTCTCTGCTTCTGGGTGACAGGAGAAGTTTAGCCCATGGTGGAAGGTCACAGAGAGGCTACCTGTCTGCACCTCCAGGCTGTATCAGCTGCTGAAGTGTGGCTCCATTTAGGGGACCATAGCTCCTGACCCAACACTTCCATCCAAAAGCTTTCCCCTTCCCATTACCCCTCCCTCCTTCCCTTCTTTTCTTCTACTTCCCCTTTGAAAGGAGAGCTCTCTGTATAAAAGGCTGGCCTCAGACTGGCAGCCTGCAAGCTTCAGTTTAAGGGGATTAGGGGAATGGGAGGCCAAGCCAGGTCTCCCATCTGTAACCAAGGCATATTGATTATCAAAAACATCTTAACCCCAAACCTATCAGCATTGCTTCAGCTCTGGTCTAGTGGAAAGTTCTCTGCTGACGATTTGTGAACAGTTCTCCTTCAGTGGTTGCCAGAGCCTGTTCTGTACAGTATGAAACAGATCCTAGATTATGAATTGAGGACTGGGAAATGAAAGAACAGAAAAAAGAAACTGAGGCAAGGCATAATTGGAAGCACAGGATAGGCTTTGGAGGGCCTGCAGTCAATACTGCAGGACCCCTTAACTTTATTCACCAGGTCAATTTGTATACATCTCAAGCATGTGACAACAAAGCAGAAGGCCACTCTCAGGAGATAATGCTGACATTTTCATGAGCAAAATGATGTAATGTCAATCAACTCTCAGGTTTGAGGCCACAGTGTACTTTCTCTGAAAGTCTGAAGACCTTGAGTACACACTTGGAAGAACATCTTGTTTAATCAGCAACCCATGTGGTTTTTATGCTGGAGTAGAGAGCACAAGAGCAATGCTTATGGACAGAGAGCTTTTACAAAGGGCTCTTGGAAAGAGATTCTAAAGCTTCCTAGTGCTGAGACCCTTTAATACAGTTCCTCATGTCATGGCGGCACTCCCAACCACAAAATTATTTTCACTGCTACTTCATTTCTATAAGTTTTCTGCTGCTAGAAATAGCAATGTTAACACCTCATGTGCAGGCTATCTGATATGCAAATCCTGTGAAAAGGTCATTCAAATCCCATAGGGGTCATAATTCACAGCTTGAGAACAAGGGTCTAAGCCCTTGGTCCTATTTCTGACTGTCACCTGAAAAGGCCCAGTCAAGCCTTTAGTTGCAGATGTTCCTCAGCCATTGGTTTTGAACTCAGTCTAGATTCTAGGCATTTGAAATAGTTTGAAGGAGACATGATAGGTTTTGTGTCTTTGGAGATTCTCCAGGGCACCTGGAAGATAATTTATACCCTTCATCCCAGCTGCAGAGATGTCCAGAGCCCAGTAGATGGCAGCATAGGAGACATGCTGTGAGGGGTGAAGAAGCTGGGTTGTTTGGATATTGCCTTTTCCTTCACCCCCCTTTTTGTTCTTTACTTGGCTGTTTGTTTTTAAAGTTACACAGGCCAATGAGAGAGGGACAGCTCAACACTGTGTGTGATCAAGATTTTCTCAAGAACAAACCTGCAGTTTGCGTTTTACACTTTCAAATACATGGCATAAAAAAGAAAGTGCTAATCATTTTAAATAATAATGATATTCATGCCCTCTGTGTAGAGGAAGGGAAGAAATTTGTCTCAAACATGGCAGCTTAAAGGATAATGAAATTGAGCAATTATGGTTATTTTGCAAAGCAAAGAGAAGTGTTCTGAAGTTCTGTGCTCAGATATTCACCATCACTGTAGCAGACCAGGGAGCCTGTCAGCTCTTTGCAGCCACACCTGGAGCAGATTGAGACTGAAGGGTCTGTGATCCATCCAGGAGACAGCAGGACCCTGACCAGATACCCTGGGTTTCCACCTTCCCAGCACCATTATTGAATGGACTCAATTGTCCAATAAAGGTTTTTCGCCTTTATGTGAAAAACAAAACCTTCAAAAGCAGTAGGCTGTGTGTTCTGCTTCACTCATGTGTGTGTCTGGACTTATGTCAGCACCATGTCCTCATTTCAGTGTGGACATCATTGTGAAATTAGGCATAGTAAAGCCTGCTTCCTCAGCCTTTCTGCTTGAGATGTCCTGGGTTGTTTGATATTAGTGTGTGCATCTGTGTGCCTGTGTGCATGTATATGCATATGTATGTAAGTGTCCCCGTGTATGTCTGCACACTCACACTTTTGTCTCTGTGGTGTGTTTCTGTGTGCACACATGCATTCGGGTATATCTGCACTTGTCTATGTACTTGTTTGTTTGTATATTTGTTCTTGTGTATCTGTGTATTTGTATGAGTTTCTGTTTGTGTATGTATTTCATTTACATGCTTTATATGTGTCTATACATCTAAGTGTTTATATGTTTTCTGTGCGTGCATCTATGTGTTTGTGTGTTTGTGACTGTGAGCATGTGCATCTGTGCTTGTGTGTATTTGTGTGTCTGTGTGTGTTGGTGTCTCTTTGCATTTGTATACTGTTTGTGTTGTATTAGCATGTGTGCACATTATAATATTTGTGTGTTGTGTGTATGTCTGTGAGTAGTAATATATTTTTGTGTGGGTTTATGTTTGTATATGTGTAGAGTTTTGTGTCTTTATGTATACATGCATGTATGTGTTTTTATGTATCCTTGTTTGTACACTGTGTGTGTGAACACATGTGCATGTATCTTGTGTGCAAGTGAGGTTTTCTTTTGTATACATCTGTGTTTGTCACTTTTGCTAACATTTGCATGTTTGTTTCATTGTATTTGTATGTGCTTATGCATGTATATTTTGTGTTTGTGTGGTTTTATATTTGTACTTCTGTTTATAGGTGAGTTTTTTTGTGTATGCTTGTGTGTGTATACATGCCTATGTGCATGTTTTTATATGCCTGTGTTTTTGTGCTTTTGAGTTTATGTATGCATTTGCATGTGTTTGTGTGTGATGTATATGTGTGCTGGTGTTTTAATGTGTATGTATGTTTGTGTGTTTATGTTGGTAGTTTGTTTTTGTCTGTGTGTTTGTGTCTCCATATTTATGTGTTTTGTCTACTTGTATATGTCTGGTTTTGTTTGTACATAGGTAACCCTGTGAATTTTTATATGCTTGTATTTTTCTGTATGTTTGTATATATGTGAGCACATGTACATGTAGAGGAAAGAGCTTGACATCAGGCATCTTTCTGAATTATTCTCTACCTTTTTGCTGTTTCCATCTGGGTCTCTTACTGAATGTGGCCTCACCAATACAGCTGGCCTAGCTGGGCCTAGCATCCTCTTGTCTCTCTTGAATTTGTATCCTGTAAAGTTTTAGTCTTTTTGGTGGAGTCTTTGGGGTTTTCCATCTAGAAGGCATAATGTGTCACACTGACAATTTGACAGTCCCACTTTCTCTGTCTTCGTTTGTCCCCCTTTGTAGTTACCTGAGTGACTCATTTGATTTTTTTTTTGTTTATTGTTTTGTATTTGGCCTATCATACATTTTACCCAGCAGTTACCACAAGCCTTGGAAAAAGCTGGGGTTGATCAGAACATGCTGGTGTGGACTGATAGCAATAAAGCATGTCTGTAGTGATAGGTGAAAAAGAGAAAATAGTGTCATTTTCCAATGGAATTAGTATATTTTCTTCATTTATTTATTTCCTTATCTTTAAAAGATGTTATGTATCTGTCCTTTCAAATTACCTTGTGACATTCACTAAATTCTTTGACTTAAGTCTGCCAAAATAATGTGGTTTTGATTCTGAGTCTTCTGTAGTCCAGGCTGGCTGCAACTCCCTGTCTAGCTGAAGATGATCTTCAACTTCTGATGCTGCTGCCTCTGTCTACAGAATAGTAGGATTATAGACATGAACCACCATGCCTGGTTTATTTTGTGCTGGATCTTGAACACAGGGCATTGTGCATGGCCAACTGAGCCACATTCCCAGCTATATTAAAACACTTAAATTGGGGCTAATGGTGTAGCTTATGGCTTGGATTTTAGAAGCAGGACCAGAGGCTTTGCTTTTCTGCTTTTTGAAATTGTGGTGATGGAGCTGAGATCCTCTATAAACAAAAAGAAGCCCCCAATAAATAGTAAAGATACCCTTCAGCTTAGTCAGTCTCTCACTGTGGGTTGCCATTTTAACCACTATGTTTTCATTTCTGATGTCCTCAAATATTTTATAAAATCTTTTCTCTCTTGTCTCCCATGGTGGTTTGAATGCAATTGTCCCCCACAGGCTTATAGGGACTGACACTATTAGGAGACATGACATTATTAGAGGAAGCCCGTCACTGTGGTGGGCTGGGCTTTGAGTTCTCCTATGCTCAAGCTACACCCAGTGTAACACACAGTCTCTTGGGGATCATGGTGTAGCACTCCCAGCTCCTTTTTCATCACCATGTCTGCCTGCGCACTGCTATTCTCCCACCAGGATGATAATGGACTGTAAGAGTTGCCATGGTCATGGGGTCTCCTCACAGCAATAGAAACCCTGACAAAGACAATTCTCCTCAGTGATGCTCTAAATCTTTCATAGTCTTGAGCTGCCCAATTTGTGCACAAATCCAATTTGCCTGGTTTTGTTTATTTATTTTATTTACTTATTCATTTATTCATTTATTCATTTATTCAAAGGTATGGTTTCTCTGAGAAGCTCTGGCTGTCCTGAAACTCAATTCAACAAAAGTGACTGCAACCTCAGACACTGGAACTTGAAACAGCAGCCAGAACCCTACAGCAGCAGCAGCTGTAACCTGGAACCTCAAAGCATTCATGGAGTGGTTCTCTCTAAGAGGCTTTTCTTTTTCTGGTGGATGAACATCACCTGTTCTCTCACAAGTCTGTCTTTACTGGAAAAACACTGCACATGCTTACACAAGTCCGTTTCATATACCACACTTGTGATCAAATAAAACATGTTTACGCCCACTATATATCCCCTTTCTATTAAAAAATAAACTATAGACAATAAGTACAAGAGTTATCTGGTAAAATTACATTTACAAGTTCCAGTTCATTTGTATTTTACTATCTTAGAGGAAGTATTCCACTATCTCTCCTATCCTAGTGAGTCCTCTCATAGTGTCCAAAGTTTTTATAAATCACTTTCTTATCATAACTTATGTTTATCAACCTAGAAACAAATCTTTATCTCTTAAATAAACTAAAATCTAATTGTAGTAATACTAAAACTATCTAGTCTTCAACCCTATCAGAGAATTAAGAAGAAAATATTATCTAATATGAAGGAAGTGATGGCAAGCTGATTAAAAATGTGTAGACATGACAGAGACAGTTGAATACCTGGACAATCAACAGAGGATTTTCTTTATTTGGAGGGAATCCAATCTTCAGCCTACTGGCCCAGAATATCAGACAGACTTTTCTGTGAAGCAGGAATTTTGAAGGACTGGTCCATCTAGTCTCTGCAAAGCTGGATAGTCAATTTCCCAGTATCATGCTTGATCAAAGTTTGGGCAGTTAGCTTGCTGTCAGCAGTAGAGATAAGAGGAGTTCTTTGGTCTAATGGCTATTTTGCCACATTTGTATCTTTTATGGCCAACATCTCCGTTGAAGTAGATTGGAGGTGCTGCCAGGAACAGATGTGTCTCTCTGTTGGAAAATCTCCTTATTCCTAAATGCCATATTCTTTAAATCTCTGAAATATATGAAGATCATCTATCTATTTACAATAATGCACAATCTTACCTATCTTTCTATATATGTATCTATGCAAGTATGTATCTATAAATCTATCCATCTATATGTCTATATACTTATCCATTTATATAGCTATTTATCATTTCATTGACTTATTTATCTATCTCAGTATATCTAAATAGACAAACATTGTTTGTTTCTAGCTATGTACTATCTTCTTAACCTTGAAAACATACACAAGAGCCTACAGAAAGCTTATTCTGTTTAACTAAACTAGTATCTAACAAGACTACAAGTAAAGTTTACAGGTCACTAACTACTAACTTCCATCTCCAACCATCCTGAACAGTTTGCAATAGTTATATTTTCTAAGGCTAGAACTTTACACCACATTTTCCAATGACATGCATATGACAATACATTAAGCAAAAGTTAAACAAAATAATCTTAAATTTCTATCAATAAATAATATGTACAAAACATTAAGCAAAAGTAGAACAAAATAATCTTAAATTTCTATCAACATACAATACCAGTGTAAAATATTTGAGGATAGTAGATTCAATACTCTACCTTTTGTCCTATAATTCTATACCCCCTTTTATCATTTCCATTTTCCCTCCTTTCCCCTAACACTAGATAGGATAGAAAGATAAGAGAAAAGGATAGATGGGATTTAAAAAATCCCTAAATGTAACCTTTACTAACTTATAATCAACCCCCATTAGGCTATAACAAACTTTGGTAACCCACCACAACACCCATCCTACCTATTGAGAATGTGTGTGTTGGGTTCTTATAATTACTCTTTTCTCTCTGGGAGTAAAAACGTCTTTTTGGTATCTTTTGAAAATTAAGGTATTGACCAAGTGTTGGAAAATATCTGTCCATCTTTTTATGATTGATGCTTTGGGCTAGCCCAGTTTTGTTGTCAGCTTAGCCTTTAATATATGAGATATATATATGAGAATAATAATCTCTCCAGCTCTGGGCTAGTCCTTCTAAAGTTGATATGCATGCAAATTATTGAGGAAACAGTAGCTGAGGCAGTCTTTAAGGTTGTATCACCTGGGCTACTTACTTTGTCTTCATTATTATCAGCTCTTTTGCTCTGAAAATAAGAAAACTTTAAAAATATTAGTATAGGTACATTTTAACACACATATATATATGGAGAATACTGTGTGTATAAATCATCTAAAGATAAATTTATGTCCTATTTTTGAGCAGGTTTAAGGTATCAATTTTATATGTGTGTTTTAGCTGTAATACCCAAGCTGTTGGAAAAAATAGCTTGTCATGAGGACCAGGTAGTCCATAAGACTTCCTTGCTATGTGAAGATATTCATGTTTCAGACAGTAGGAGTTCTTCCTTGGTCAGATGTAAACTTTATAAGATATGTTAGCAACCATATTTTTTTTCTTTTTAAATATATTTTATTAATTTATTCATATTACATCTCAATTCTTATCCCATCCCTTGTATCCTCCCATTCCTCTCCCTCCCATTTTCCCCTTATTCCCCTCCCCTATGACTGTTCCTGAGGGGAATTACCTCCCCCTGTATATGCTCATAGGGTATCAAGTCTCTTCTTGATAACCTGCTGTCCTTCCTCTGAGTGCCATCAGGCTTCCCCATCCAGGGGACGTGGTCAAATATGGGGCACCAGAGTTCGTGTGAAAGTCAGACCCCACACTCCACTCAACTGTGAAGAGTGTCCTGTCCATTGGGTAGATCTGGTTAGGGGTTTGAAGTTTATTGCACATATTGTCCTTGGCTGGTGCCATAGTTTCTTAAATTTATCTTTATCACAGAATACTTTATTTTCTCCATCCGTGGTGATTGAAAGTTTTGCTGGGTGTACTCGTCTGGGCTGTCATCTATGGTCTCTTGGAGTCTGCAAGACATCTGGCCAGGATCTTCCAGATTTTAGAGCCTCCGTTGGGAAGTCAGGTGTAATTCTTTTTTTTTCTCCTTTATTAATTTATTCTTGTTACATCTCAATGGTTATCCCATCCCTTGTATCCTCCCATTCTTCCCTCCCTCCCAATTTCCCCTTATTCCCTTCCCCTATGACTGTTCCTGAGGGGGTTTACCTCCCCCTCTATATGCTCATAGGGTATCAAGTCTCTTCTTGGTAACTTGCTGTCCCTCCTCTGATTGCCACCAGGTCTCCTCTCCAGGGGACATGGTCAAAGGTGAGGCACCAGAGTATGTGAGAAAGTCATATCCCACTCTCCACTCTACTGTGGGAGTGTTCTGTCCATTGGCTAGATCTGGGTAGGGGCTTAAGGTTTACCGCCTGTATTGTCCTTGGCTGGCGCCTTAGTTTGAGTGGGACCCCTGGCCCCAAATCTGCATATCATAATGTTCTACTTGTAGGCTTCTAGGACCCTCTGGGTCCTTCTACTTTGCCTTTCTCCCATGATTCTCTCATCTAGAGTCCCACTAGAATGTTCTCTCCTCTGTCTCAGTTTCCTGGTAAGTGAAGGCTTTCGTGGGACATTCCCCTTGGGCTAATATGCAGATATAAGTGAGTATATACCATTTGAGTCTTTCTGCTTCTGGGTTAACTCACTCATTATGATCATTTCTAGCTCAATCCATTTATCCACAAATTTCGGGAATTCCTTGTTTTTAATAGCTGAATAGTATTCCATAGTGTATATGTACCACAGTTTCTTGATCCATTCTTCTATTGAGGGACACTTAGGCTGTTTCCATGTTCTGGCTATTATGAATAAGGCTGCGATGAACATGGTTGAGCAAATTTTCTTGCTGTGTGCTGGAGCATCTTCTGGGTATATTCCAAGGAGTGGAATAGCTGGGTCTTGAGGAAGCCCTATTCCCATTTTTCTGAGATAGCACCAGATAGATTTCCAAAGTGGTTGTACTAGTTTGCATTCCCACCAGCAATGAAGGAGTGTTCCTCTCTCCCCACATCCTCGCCAGCATGTGGTGTCGCTTGAATTTTTGATCTTAGCCATCCTGATGGGTGTAAGATGGAATCTCAGCATTGTTTTGATTTGCATTTCCCTGATGATTAAGGAGGTTGAGCATTTCTTTAAGTGTTTCTCAGCCATTTGATATTCCTCTGTTGAGAATTCTCTGTTTAGTTCCATGCCTCATTTCTCGATTGGGTAATTTGGTTTGGTGGTATTTAATTTCTTGAGTTCTTTATATATTTTGGATATTAGACCTTTGTCAGATGTAGGGTTGGTGAAGATCTTTTCCCAGTCTGTAGGCTGTCGCTTTGTTCTCTTTACCGTGTCACCTGCCTTACAGAAGCTTCTCAGCCTCATAAGGTCCCATTTATTAATTGTTGACATTAATGCCTGGGCTGTTGGTGTACTGTTCAGGAAGTTGTCTCCTGTGCCAATATGTTCCAGGCTCTTCCCCACTTTTTCTTCTAAGTGATTTAGTGTCTCTGGTTTTATGTTGAGGTCTTTAATCCACTTGGATTTGAGTTTTGTACAAGGTGACAAATATGGGTCCAGTTGCATTTTTTTACACATAGACATCCAGTTACACCAGCACCATTTGTTGAAGATGCTATCCCTTTTCCATCGAATGGATTTGGCTTCTTTGTCAAAAATCAAATGCCCATATGTGTGTGGATTCATATCTGGGTCTTTGATTCGATTCCACTGATCAACCGGCCTGTTGCTGTGCCAGTACCATGCTGTTTTAATTACTATTGCTTTATAGTACAGTTTGAGATCAGGTATGGAGACTCCTCCAGAGCACCTTTTATTGTACAAGATTGTTTTAGCTATTCTGGGTTTTTTGTTTTTCCATATGAAGTTCAGAATTGAACTTTCAATGTCTTTAAAAAATTGTGTAGGTATTTTGATAGGGATTGCATTGAATCTGTAGATTGCTTTTGGTAGGATGGCCATTTTTATTATGTTAATTCTCCCTATCCATGAGCAAGGTAGATCCTTCCATCTTCTCATGTCATCTTCAATCTCTTTCTTTAGGGTTTTGAAATTTTTTTCAAACAGGTCCTTCACTTGCTTAGTAAGAGTAACTCCTAAGTACTTTATATTGCTTGTGGCTAGTGTGAAGGGTGTAGTTTTCCTAATTTCTTCCTCTGCAAGCTTATCATTTGTGTATAGGAAGGCTACAGACTTTTTTGAGTTAATTTTGTATCCAGCCAATTTGCTGAAGGTGTTTATCAGCTGTAGGAGTTCTCTGGTGGAATTTTGAGGGTCACTTATGTAGACGATCATATCATCTGCAAATAGGGATAATTTGACTTCCTCCTTTCCCATTTGAATACCCTTGATCTCCTTATGTTGTCTTATTGCTCTGGCTAGAACTTCGAGTACTATATTGAAGAGATATGGAGAGAGTGGGCAGCCTTGCCTTGTTCCTGATTTTAGAGGAATTTCCTTAAGTATCTCACCATTTACTTTGATTTTGGCTATTGGCTTCCTATATATAGCCTTTATTATGTTGAGGAAAGTGCCTTGTATTCCCGATCTCTCTAAAACTTTAAACATGAATGGGTGTTGGATTTTATCAAATGCTTTCTCTGCATCCAAAGAGATGATCATGTGGTTTTTTATTTTCAGTTTGTTTATGTGGTGGATTACATTGATGGATTTCCGTATATTAAACCATCCGTCCATGCCTGGAATGAAGCCTACTTGGTCATGATGAATGATATCTCTGATGTGCTCTTGTATTCGTTTTGCAAGTATTTTATTTAGTATTTTTGCATCGATGTTCATCAGAGAAATTGGTCTGAAATTCTCTTTCTTTGTTGAGTCTTTGTTAGGTTTAGGTATCAATGAGACTATGGCCTCATAGAATGAGTTTGGTAATGTTTCATCCCTTTCTATCTTTTGGAGTAGCTTGAAGAGTATCGGTATTAGCTCGCCCTTGAAGGTCTGGTAGAATTCTGCACTGAAGCCTTCTGGCCCTGGGCTTTTTTTGGTTGGGAGACTATCAATGATTACTTCAATTTCTGTAGGGGAAATGGGACTATTTAGCTTGTTTATCTGCTCTTCACTCAACTTTGGCAAGTGAAATTGATCAAGAAAATCGTCCATTTCCCTTAGATTTTCAAATTTTGTGGCATATATGCCTTCAAAGTAGGATCTTATGATTCTTTGTATTTCTTCAGTGTCTGTTGTTATGTCTCCCTTTTCATTTCTGATTTTGTTGATTTCAATACTGTCTCTCTGCTTTTTAGTTAGTTTGGCTAATGGTCTTTCTATCTTGTTGACTTTCTCAAAGAACCAGCTCTTGGTTTTGTTGATTCTTTGGACTGTTTTCTTAGTTTCTAATTTGTTAATTTCACCCCTGAGTTTGATTATTTCCAGACGTCTACTCCTTTTGGGTGTTTCTGCTTCTTTTTTTTCTAGGGCTTCCAGTTGTGTCGTTAAGGTGTTTATGTGCGCTGCTTCCAATTTCTTTTTAAAGGCACTTAGTGCTATGAATTTTCCTCTTAGCACTGCTTTCAATGTATCCCACAAATTTGGGTATGTTGTTCCTTCATTTTCATTGAATTTCAGAAACTCCTTGATTTCTTTCTTTATTTTTTCCCTGACCCAGGTGTCATTTAGCAGAGAGTTGTTTAGTTTCTACATACGTGTAGGCTTTTTGTTATTTCTGTTGTTGTTGAATTGCAGCCTAAGCCCATGATGATCTGATTAAATACAAGGTATTATTTCAATCCTCTTGTATCTGTTGAGGCTTTCTTTGTGAACTACAATGTGATCAATTTTGGAGAAGGTTCCATGGGGTGCAGAGAAGAAGGTAAATTCTTTCTTGTTTGGGTGAAAGGTTCTATAGATATCTGTTAGATCCATTTGACCCATGGCATTGGTTAATGATGTTATTTCTCGGCTTAGTTTCTGTTTCAATGACTTGTCCTTCAGTGAGAGTGGGGTGTTGAAGTCTCCCACCATTATTGTGTGGGGATCGATGTGTGGTTTAAGCCTTTTTAGCAGATCTTTTACAAATGTGGGTGCCCTTGTATTGGGAGCATAGATGTTCAGAATTGTGATGTCATCTTGGTTGACTTTACCTTTGATGAGTAAGAAGTGTCCATCCTCATCCCTTTTGATTAATCTTGGTTGAAAATCTATTTGTTTGATATTAAAATGGCTACGCCTGCTTGCTTCTTGTGTCCATTTGCTTGGAATATTTTTTTCCAACCTTTTATCCTGAGGTAATGCCTATCATTATGGGTGAGATGTGTTTCTTCAATGCAGAAGAATGTTGGATCCTGTTTATGCACCCATTCAGTTAGTCTGTGTCTTTTTATTGGAGAATTGAGACCATTGATGTTGAGAGATATTAACGACCAGTTACTATTAAGAGTCTTAATTTTGATGTTGGTTCCAGTTGAGCGTTTGTGTAGTTGTGTTTTTGCCATGGTATAGTTATCTATTTCCTGAGTAGTTTTGATTGTAGCTTGACCCTTTGGGATGGAGTTTTCCTTCTAGTACCTTCTGTAAAGCTGGATTTGTGGATAGGTACTGTTTGAATTTAGTTTTGTCATGGAATATTTTGTTTTCTCCATCAATGTTTATTGATAGTTTTGCTGGGTAAAGTAGTCTGGCCTGGCATCTGTGGTCTCTTAGGTTTTGCAGGATCTCTGTCCAGGCCCTTCTGGCTTTGATGGTCTCTGCTGAGAAGTCGGGGGTAATTCTGATAGGTTTGCCATTAAATGTTATTTGGCCCTTTTCCCTTGCAGCTTTTAATATTTTTCTTTGTTCTGTATGTTTTGGGTTTTGATTATTATGTGACGGGCAGTTTTTCTTTTCTGGTCAATTCTATTTGGTGTTCTGTATGCCTCTTGTATGTTTATAGGCATCTCTTTCTTTAGATTGGGGAAATTTTCTTCTATGATTTTGCAGAGAAGAGTTTCTGGGCCTTGGAGTCTGATATCTTCTCTTTCTTCAATGCGTATTATCCTCAGATTTCTTCTCTTCATGGTGTCCTTAATTTCTTGGATGTTTTGTGTCAGGAATTTTCCAGATTTGGCATTTTCTTTACTGGTTGCTTCAAGATCTGTTATTGTATCTTCTAGACTTGAGATTCGTTCTTCCATCTCTTGGATTCTGTTAGAAAAGCTCAGCACTGTGTCATTCGCCTTCTTCTCTGAGGCTTCACGTTCTCGTTTTTCTTCTGTCTGTGTGTTTATCATTGAATCCATTTTCATTTTCATATCTTGAACAGATTTTTTAATTTCTTTCATCTGGCTGTTTATATTTTCCTGAAAATTTTCCATTTCCACTCTATGTGCTTCTTTTATGTCTCGCACCTGCTTTGCTGCTTCTTCCTGCATCTGATTTCGAATTTTATTTGTTTCCTCCGTTAACATCCTCATTACCAAGGATCTGAGGTCATTTTCTTGTGCTTCCATTGTATGTGAGTTCTCCAGGTTGTTTTCTTTGGGATAGCTGGGAACTGGAGACGTCATGTTGTTTTGGGGGTTTTTGCGAATGCTTTTACGCTGTCCCTTAGGCATCTTGCCGTCTCTGTTTTTGTTGGGTAACTTCCTGAGTTGAGTGGAGGGAGTCTGATGATAGATTCACTTGTTTTCTCACGATTTCTGTAGGCTGGAAGCCCTGATACTTCACTGGTGTGGATGGCTGGAGGTTAGCCCTGTAGTTTTGGGCTCTCACAGCCAGTGATCCTCAGCTCCCCTTTGCTGTGGGTCCTGCAATCGTTCTGGGTCTCTGAATGAGCGTTGGATCAGGCCAAGGTATCCACAACCTTTTGGGTCCCCTGCCAAGTCCAGCCAGGGATACTGGGCCCGAGCCTCGCATCGAGCTCAGCTAGATTCTCAGGGCCTGAACCGTCTGCCACAGCAGGCGAGCTGCGACTGCACTGAGCAAGCACCTGGTGGAAGTGAGCGCTCTGCCCAGCTTGTGTCACTGCAGGAAAACCAAGGCTGCACTGAGCAAGCACCCAGGGTATAACTGAGCGCTCCACCCAGCCCGCGTCACAGCAGGAAAATTGCGACAGTGCTGAGCAAGCACCTAGGGTAGAAGTGAGCGTTTCGCCAGGCTTGCGTCACAGCAGGGAAACTGAGACCGCACTGAGGAAGCACCCAGGGTAGAAGCGAGCGCTCCGCCCAACTTTCGTCGCAGCAGGCAAACCAAGGCTGCTCTGGGCAAGCACCCAGAGTATAACTGAGCGCTCCGCGCTGCTCACGTCACAGCAGGAAAACTGCGTCTGGGCTGGGCAAGCACCCGGAGTATAACTGAGCACTCCACCCCGCTCGAGTCACAACAGGAAAACTGCGTCTGTGCTGGGCGAGCACCCGGAGTATAACTGAGCGCTCCGCCCCGCTCGCATCACAGCAGGAAAACTGCGTCTGCGCTGGGCAAGCACCTGGAGTATAACTGAGCGCTCCGCCCCACTCGAGTCACAGCAGGAAAACTGCGTCTGCACTGGGCGAGCACCCGGAGTATAACTGAGCACTCCGCCCCGCTCGAGTCACAGCAGGAAAACTGTGTCTGCGCTGGGCGAGCACCCGGAGTATAACTGAGCGCTCCGCCCCGCTCGCGTCACAGCAGGAAAACTGCGTCTGTGCTGGGCAAGCACCCGGAGTATAACTAAGCGCTCCGCCCCGCTCGAGTCACAGCAGGAAAACTGCGTCTGCGCTGGGCAAGCACCCGGAGTATAACTGAGTGCTCCGCCCTGCTCGAGTCACAGCAGGAAAACTGCGTCTGCGCTGGGCAAGCACCCAGAGTATAACTGAGCGCTCTGCCCCGCTCAAGTCACAGCAGGAAAACTGCGTCTGCGCTGGGCAAGCACCCGGAGTATAACTGAGCGCTCCGCCCTGCTCGAGTCACAGCAGGAAAACTGCGTCTGCGCTGAGCTGGCGCCCAGGGTAGAAGCCCGCACTCCGCCTAGCCTGCGTCACAGCAGGGGAGCTGTGCCTCGGGCAGAATAGCCCGCCGAGCCGAGCCAGCCTCTCCACAGCACAGCTCACTGAGCAAACCCAGGACTCCGGGCCGAACCGTCCGCTGAGTCCAGCCTGGGTCTCAAGGCACCACGCGACCCAAATCCTGTCCAGAGTCCCCTCTCCCGCAGCAACTCCCACCATCCACCACACTAATCGCCTCCACTGGAAGGCTCTGAGCTGCAAACCTCAGCCACCGCCGCTGGCGCCGCTGGAGCCGCTGGCGCTGCCGGAGCCGCTGATGGCACTGCTGTCCTCAACTCTGATCCAAGAAAGTCCTCGCTCCTCCCGTGTGCAGGGGCAGGCAGGTCCTCCGCACCCTGGTCCCTCCGAACCGTGGAGCACTTCTGCTGCCATGGTATGGGGACCTTGGTGTTCCTGGCTCAGAAATCTGTGCAATTCCTTGAATTGTTCGCTGGAGCTTTCAAACACGGTCCACACTGCTCGCCGCCATCTTGGATCCCGCAACCATATTTTTTTAAAGTATTTATGTTTCCTCTTTAACATGCACATTTACATTTTTACACATGAATAAAATAAACTACATAGAGCAGAAAGAACCATAAGACAATCATGAGTCATATAAATGTTATATTCATAATGATTTAGTATTTGTATTTGTCAAACTTGAAGTAAACATCTTTCCCATCTTGTTGTTTCTAAATTTCTGAATGAAAATCAACATTTATCATACCTCGCCTCTATAAACTTAAATCATCTATCTTGATCTAAAAATATCTTATCCCATAACCAACCAAATTTGGTGGTAAGACCAAACTATATGGTCTTCAACTCCATCAGAGACTTGAGAAGAAGTAAATC
This sequence comes from Acomys minous, assembly GCF_964271855.1. Lineage (NCBI taxonomy): Eukaryota > Metazoa > Chordata > Mammalia > Rodentia > Muridae > Acomys > Acomys minous. The sequence continues at coordinate 115,241,076 of NC_140487.1, forward strand.
TTAAATGGCTGAGTGAACTGGAAGTGCAGGTTAGTAGCTTCCAAAATGAAAAAAAAAAAGACTGAGACAGTTTACTGCCTGAAAAGTCACAAAACATACTCTATAATGTTGGAGCATCATCTTCAGCCTTCAGGCCCAATATCTTTGCCAAATATATTATCGAGGCAGGAACTATTGAGGACTTGCTTACCCTTTCTTGGCAGAGATCGGCTATCGACTCTGCCTGCACCTAATTTTGCTCATTTTAAAGCACAATTCTGTCAAAGGCAAAAATAAGGACATTTTGCCCAGTGGCTGGTTTGGCACATTTGAGGCCAACTCCATAAGAGGGTTCTTTGATGTTGATCATCTTCTCTGAGGTCAGATGGGTGTTGCCAGGAGTTAACTTGTTTTGTCAAAGAATCATTAGAGTAATAAAAACATCTTTAAATGCCATATTCTGTAGGTCTCTGAGGCTTTCAAAGACCTTATTTAATTATTTTACCTTAAATATCTATAGAATCATATCTATCTGTTAGACCTAGAATATATATTCTTGTGATAAAATTAGACTATTATTTGACATGACCATGATTTGCATCAACAAATTTCTATACCAATGAAATAAAAATAACCTTCTTTGTAACAAGACCTTGAGTTAAGGAGTAGATTCAATTTTTTACCTTTTGTTCTATCCTCCCTCTATATTTCTATATCCCCCTTTCTTTCTTTTCAGCTCCTATCTCCTTACCAATGAAAGAAAGATAAAGGAAAAGAGAGGCATCCTTGAGTCCAATCCAGTGTTATTTCTGTATAAGACCAAAAATAATGTGTAACCACCTCCCGATGAAAATAAGCATCTAAATAAAGAGAGCAAAAAGAAACCTACCCAACTTCCCTTAGAGGAAATGGGACATTGTTATCTAATGGTATCTTCAGGATGATTTGTGGTGAGTAATACATTAGAAGGGGCCTAAAAAATGGTGAAACGGTTAAGCAAGCCAGGGATTCCATTTGTGGTCCAGTTTCTAAATGTTGAGTAAAGGAGAGATTTTTGTTTAGATCACAAGTGCGGGATGAGAAAAAGATTTGTGAGAGAGCAGGTGATGTTTATCTCCTTAGAATTCAAACCACTGTGTGAAAGATATTGGTTGTTAACCAGCTGAAAAAATCCTTGAACAAATTCTGAGAGGAGATACAAATGTGAGCCAAAAACAGGAGGCAGGGCATTTGGAGACTTGGGATAGTTTTGACTGTTCATTGCTCCACTTTGAGACACTCCTAGAGAGAACAACTTGAGGGAAGGCTTCAGGGCTCTGGGCTCCTGCTGAGGTTCTAGGTTCTGTTACTCCAGGTACCAGCAGAAGAAATACTGCTGATTATGCCAGGAGACTCATTCCTCAGAACTGATATCCTTATGGTTTTGTTATTGTGTTCTCTAATATCCTTTTCCTATTATTTAGGTTAGTCAGGTTATAATTGAGGTACTCTTGTTTAATAAATTCATAAGAAAATATATTTGCTAAGAAAATTGAGCCTACAGTTGAGAGAATCCAGGCATAATAGAAGTCCTGCGTGGGACAGTCTGAATTTTTGGACCAATTGGGATCAGAAGCTTTCTTCAATGCTGTTGTGGAAGCCATCCAGTTCTGATGGGTAATGGTAACTGAGGCTGTAATGGAAGCTGTCCAATTCTGATGGGTAACAGCAACTAAGCAGCCTGGGACTGGAATAGGGAGGATGCAGGATGTCATTATGCAGCATGCTAAAGGAATGAATCCTGTCATGTCTGATCCAGCATCAGTGTCCAGTTCTTTTGTTCTGAAAACATATTTTCTCATGAGCACTACACAGTTCTAACATCATAATTGTATAAGGTATGTGAGATGTACAGAGCAATTAAGGCTGATTCTCTGCTCATTGTATTAGCAGTAGTAAGACATGTGCAAATCTTCCTTCATGCCATACTAAGAATGGCCTCTAGTAATAAATCACAGAGAATCTGTGACAAATATGAAGCCTTGCATTTGCATATACATTTGTATCTCAGCAAGTCTCAGAGCTATTCACATGCAGTAGGATTAACAATGTAAATTACTTACTTATTCTGCAGTTTGATTTCTTTACATCCTGATTACAGCCCCCTCCCTCAACACTTACCTCCCAATCCCACCCCTCTCTCATCACCTCATGATCCCATCCTCTCCCTCATCCCCATTCCATCCCTCCCCTAGTTCTTAGAATGGGGAGCCTCCTCCCCTAATGTCTGACATCAGCTTATCCAGTGTCCTCTGTACTACATATAACCTCCTCCTCTGTATCCTGGCAAGGCCACTCTGCGAGAGGGGAAATAAACAGTATTAGGAGGCCCAAGTCCCTGTCAGAGGTAGTCAGACTCCCCATATGGTCATATCCACAAGGAGACTGTGCTTCCTATGTACTACAATTGAGCTGTGTGTCTAGATCCTCACCTTTCATGGTCCTCAGTTGGTGTATCTGTCTCTGCAGCAACTCTCTCTCCTCCATTCATATTTTTAAGCATATATTTTATTTATTACAGTTTATTTACTTCACCTCACATTTGTTATCCAATCTCTCCATTGTCACCCTTCCTCCATTTTCTGCTTATTCCTCTCCTCTAGACCTCTGGGAACAGCCTATCATTAATGTAGTCTGCATTCCCTTCCACTGTGTGCCGACTAGGCCATCTTTCCAAGGGGCAGAGGCTAAGTAGTTGGCCCCGAGTGCATGGCAGAGGTTCAGCAGCAGTTCCCCTATTCTCCCAAGCAGAGAATCTGTAGGGGTTTTTTTGGCTACATCTGAAAAAGGGTTCTTAGTTCTTTGCATCTGTGTCCTTGACTGGATCATAAGTTTGTGGAGACCTCCCTGTGCCTTCACCACAGGCCTTGGTGGTCTCCCTGTGGAACTCCTGCTCCTTGACAGACCTTCCAATCTCCCACTCCTACCTACACTCTCAGCACTCTGCCCAGTGTCCAGCTTTGAGTCTCAGTGACTGTCCCTATCCCCCACTGGGTGGAGTCTCCTAGAGGACATCTATGTTGGGCTAAAATCCACTTATAAGTAAGTATATATCATGCATGTCTTTTTGGGTTTGGGTTATCTCACTTAAGATTTTATATCATTTCTAGTTCTATCCATTTGCCTGCAAATTTCAAGATTACCTTGTTTTCCATAGCTGAGTAGTATTCCATTGTGTAGATGTACCACAGTTTCTTTATCCATTCTTCTACTGAGGGCATCTAGGTTGTTTCCAGGTTCTGGCTATTATGAATAAGACTGCTATGAACATAGGTGAGAAAATGTCCTTGATGTATGATGACCTTTCTGATATATGCTCAGTATTGGTATAGCTGGATCTTGGGGTGGAACTATTCCCAATTGTCTGAGAAAATTCCAGATTCATTTCCAGAATGGTTGTACAAGTTTGCATACCCATCACCAATGAAGGTGTTTCCCTATCTCCACATACTCACCAGCATGTGTTGTCATTCAAGTTATTGATCTTCACCATTCAAAAAAGTATAAGATGGAATCTCAAGGTCATTTTGGTTTTAATTTCTCTGATGACTAAGGATGTTGAGCATTTCTTTAACTGTTTCTCAGCCATTTGGTATTCCTCTGTTGAGAATTCTCTGTTTAGTTCTGTACCCTGCTTTTAATTGGATTATTTGCTTTGGTGGAATTTAATTTCTTAAGTTCTTTATATATTTTAGATATTAGCCTTTTGTCAGATTTAGGGTTGGTAAATATCCTTTCCATATCAGTGGACTGTTGTTTGTTTTTTGACAGTGTCTTTTGCCTTACAGAAGATTTTCGTTTTCATGATGTTCCATTTATTAATTGTTGATATTAGAGCCTGGGCTATTGGTGTTCTGTTCAGGAAGTTGTCTCCTGTGCCAAAGAGTTCTTAGTTCTTTCCCACTTTTCCTTCTAACAGATTTAGTGTGTCTGGCTTTATGTTGAAGTCTTTAATCCACTTGGACTTCAGTTTTGTACAGGGTGGTCTATTTGTATTTTTTTTTACAAGTAGACATCCAGTTAGACCAGCACCATTTTTGAAGATGCTGCCTTTTTTCCATTGTATGGTTTTTGACTTCTCTGTCAAAAATCAAATGACCATAGGTGTGTGGATTTATTACTGGGTGTTCAATTCAATCCCATTGGTTAACTGGCCTATTTCTATACCATGTCATTTTTATTACTATTGCTGTATAATAAAACTTGAGATCAGGGATGCAGATTCCTCTGGCAGATCTCTTATTGCACAGGATTGTTTTAGCTATCCTGGGTTTTTTGTTTTTCCATATGAAGTTGAGAATTGATCTTTCAAGGTCTTTAAAATTTGTGTAGGTATTTTGATAGCATTGAATCTGTAGATTGCTTTTGTAGGGTATGATTTTTATTATGTTGATTCTCTCAATCCATGAGTATGGGAGATCTTTCCATTTTCAGATAATGTTTTCATTTTATTCTGCAGAGTCTTGAAGCTTTTTTTTTCATATAAGTCTTTCACTTGCTTGGTTAGATTTACACCAAGATAATTTATATTATTTGAGGCTATTGGGAAGGGAGTGGTTTCCCTAATTTCTTTCTTGGTCTGTTTGTCATCTCTATACAGGAGGGCTACTGACTTTTTGTAGTAATTTTGTATCCTGCCCCTTTGCTGAAGTAGTTTGTCAGTTTTATGTGCTCTTTGGTAGAATTTTGTGGGTCATTGATTTATACTATCATATCATCTTCAAATAGTGAAACTTAACTTCATCCTTTCCTATTTGTTTTTTTAATTAATTTATTCATATTACATCTCAGTTGTTAGCCCATCCCATGTATCCTCCCATTCCTCCCTTCCTCCCACTTCCCCCCTACTCCCCTCCCCTCCCCTAAGTCTGTGTCTGAGGGGGACCTCCTCCCCCTGAATATGCTCATACGGTATCAAGTCTCTCCTTGGTGACCTATTATCTTTCCTCTGAGTGCCACCAGGCATCTCCATCCAAGGGACATGTTCAAATATGGGGCACCAGAGTTTGTGTGAAAGTTAGATCTCCTTCTCCACTCAACAGCGGAGAATGTCCATCGGCTAGTCCGGGTAGGGGTTTGAGGTTTACTGCCTATTTTTTCCTTGGCTGTTGCCACAGTTTGTGGAGGACCCCAGGGCCCAGACTTGCCTGTAGTTTTCCAGGACCCGCTGGATCCTTCTATTTCCTCTTTCTCCCAGGCTTCTCACACCTAAAGTTTCAAAAGGATGTCCTCCCCTCTTACCCACTATCCTGGTAGGTACAGTTTTTCATGTGGACGTACACCTTGGATTAGTGTCTCGATATAAGTGAATATATACCATTTAGCTTTTTTTGCTTCTGTGTGAACTCACTCATTATGACAATTTCTAGTTTAATCCATTTGTCCACAAATTTTGGAAATTCCTTGTTTTTAATAGCTGAGTAGTATTCCATAGTGTAAATGTACCACAGTTTCTTTATCCATTCTTCTATTGAGGGACACGTAGGTTGTTTCCAAGTTCTGGCTATTATGAATAAGGCAGCTATGAACATGGTTGAGCATATGTCCCTGTTGTGTGGTAGTGCATCCTCTGGGTATGTTCCAAGGAGTGGAATAGCTGGGTCTTGAGGAAGCCCTATTCCCATTTTTCTGAGAAAGCACCAGATAGCTTTCCAAAGTGGTTGTACTAGTTTGCATTCCCACCAGCAATGCAGGAGTGTTCCTCTTTCTCCACACCCTCGCCAGCATGAGGTGTCAGTTGAGTTATTGATCTTAGCCATTCTGATGGGTGTAAGATGGAATCTCAGTGTTGTTTTGATTTGCATTTCTCTAATGACTAAGGAGGTCGAGCATTTCTTTAAGTGTTTCTCAGCCATTTGATATTCCTCTGTTGAGAATTCTCTGTTTAGCTCTGCGCCCCATTTCTCTATTGGGTTATTTGGTTTTCTGGTGTTTAATTTCTTGAGTTCTTTATATATTTTGGATATTAGACCTTTGTCAGATGGAGGGTTGGTGAAGATCTTTTCCCAGTCTGTAGGCTGTCGCTTTGTTCTCTTGACAGTGTCACCTGCCTTACAGAAGCTTCTCAGCCTCATGAGGTCCCATTTATTAATTGTTGATGTTAAGGCCTGGGCTGTTGGTGTTCTGTTCAGGAAGTTGTCTCCTGTGCCTATGAGTTCCAGACTCTTCCCCACTTTTTCCTCTAACTGGGTTAATGTCTGTGGTTTTAGGTTGAGGTCTTTAATCCACTTGGACTTGAGTTTTGTGCATGGTGACAAATAGGGGTCTAATTTCATTTTTCTACATGTAGACATCCAGTTAGACCAGCACCATTTGTTGAAGATGCTGTCGTTTTTCCATTGAATGGATTTGGCTTCTTTGTCGAAAATCAAGTGAGCAAATGTGTGTGGATTCATCTCTGGGTCTTCAGTTCGATTCCATTGATCCACTAGCCTATTGCTGTGCCAGTACCATGCTGTTTTAATTACTATTGCTTTATAGTACAACTTGAGATCAGGTATGGAGATTCCTCCAGAGGATCTTTTATTGTATAGGATTGTTTTTGCTATTCTGGGCTTTTTGTTTCTCCATATGAAGTTGAGAATTGTTCTTTCAATATCTTCAAAATATTTTGTAGGTATTCTGATAGGGATTGCATTGAATCTGTAAATTGCTTTTGGTAAGATGGCCATTTTTACTATGTTGATTATTCTGATCCACGAACAAGGTAGATCCCGCCATCTTCTGATGTCATTTTCAATCTCTTTCTTCAGAGGTTTAAAGTTTTTTTCAAATCCTTCACTTGCTTGGTTAGGGTTATTCCTAGATATTTTATATTGCTTGTGGCTATCGTGAAGGGAGTAATTTTTCTAATTTCTTCCTCTGCCTGTTTGTCATTTGTATATAGGAAAGCTACTGACTTTTTTGAGTTTATTTTGTATCCTGCCAGTTTGCTGAAGGTGTTTATCAGCTGTAGGAGTTCTCTGGTGGAATTTTGGGGGTCACTTATATACACTATCATATCATCTGCAAATAGGGATAATTTTACTTCTTCCTTTCCCATTTGGATCCCCTTGATCTCCTTTTGATGTCTTATTGCTCTGGCTAGAACTTCAAGAACTATATTAAAGAGATATGGGGAAAGTGGGCAGCCTTGTCTGGTCCCCGATTTTAGAGGGATTTCCTTGAGTATCTCTCCATTTAATTTAATGTTGGCTATTGGTTTGCTGTATATAGCCTTTATTGTGTTTAGAAAAGTGCCTTGTATTCCCGATCTCTCCAGAACTTTAAACATAAATAGGTGTTGGATTTTGTCAAATGCTTTTTCTGCATCTAAAGAGATGATCATGTGGTTTTTCTCTTTCAGTTTGTTTATATGGTGGATTACATTGATGGATTTCTGTATGTTAAACCATCCCTGCATTCCTGGAATGAAGCCTACTTGGTCATGGTGAATGATGTCTTTGATATGCTGTTGTATTCGCTTTGCGAGTATTTTGTTGAGTATTTTTGCATCAATGTTCATAAGAGAAATTGGTCTGAAATTCTCTTTTTTTGTTGGGTCTTTGTGGGTATCAATGTGACTGTGGCCTCATAGAAGGAGTTTGGTAATATTCCGTCCATTTCTATCTTTCGGAATAGCTTGAATAGTGTTGGTATTAGCTCCTCTTTGAAGGACTGGTAGAATTCTGCACTGAAACCATCTGGCCCTGGACTTTTTTTGGTTGGAAGACTATCAATGGTTGCTTCTATTTCTATAGGCGAAATAGGGCTATTTAATTTGTTTATCTGGTCTTGGTTCAATTTTGGTAAATGGAATCGGTCGAGAAATTTGTCCAGTTCCCTTAAGTTTTCAAATTTTGTGGCATAAATGTCTTTGAAGTAGGTTCTTACGATTCTTTGTATTTCTTCAGTGTCTGTTGTTATGTCTCCCTTTTCATTTCTGATTTTGTTAATTTGGGTAGCGTTTCTTTGTCTTTTAGTTAGATTGGCTAACGGTTTGTCTATCTTGTTAATTTTCTCAAAGAACCAGCTCTTGGTTTTGTTGATTCTTTGGATTGTTCTCTTTGTTTCTAATTTATTGATTTCAGCCCTGAGTTTGATTATTTCCAGGCATCTACTCCTCTTGTGTGTTTCTGCTTCCTTTTTTCTAGGGCTTCCAGATGTGTTGTTAAGTTGTTTATGTGGGATGATTCCATTTTCTTTTTAAAGGCGCTTAGTGCTATGAATTTTCCTCTTAGCACTGCTTTCAATGTGTCCCACAAATTTGGGTATGTTGTTCCATCATTTTCATTGAATTTCAGGAAGTCTTTTATTTCTTCCCTTATTTCTTCCATGACCCATGTGTCATTAAGTAGGAAGTTGTTTAGTTTCCACGTGTTGGTATGCTTTTTGTTATTTCTATTGTTGTTGAAGTCCAGCCTTAGACCATGGTGATCTCATAAGATACAAGGTAATATTTCAATCTTCTTGTATCTGTTGAGGTTTGCTTCGTGACCAACTATGTGATCAATTTTAGAGAACGTTCCATGAGGTGCTGAGAAAAAGGTATACTCCTTTGCGTTTGGGTGGAAAGTTCTGTAGGTATTGGTTAGATCCATTTGATTCATGACATTGGTTAATGAGGTTATTTCCCGGCTTAGTTTTGAAATCAAAGTCCTATCCTTGAGTGAAAGTGGGGTGTTGAAGTCTCCCACTATTAATGTGTGGGTATCGATGAATGGGGCAAGCTTTGTTAATAACTCTTTTACAAATGTGGGAGCCCTTGTATTCGAAGCATAGATGTTCAAAATCGTGATGTCTTCCTGGTTGACTTTACCTTTGACAAGTATGAAGTGTCCATCCTTGTCTCTTTTGACTAATTTTGGTTGAAAGTCTATTTTATTAGATATTAGAATAGCTACCCCAGCTTGTTTCTTGTGACCATTTGCTTGGAATATTTTCCCCAACCTTTTACTCTGAGGCAATGTCTGTCCTTGTGGTTGAGATGTGTTTCTTGAATGCAAAAGAATGTTGGGTCATGTTTATGCATCCACTCTGTTAGTCTGTGTCTTTTTATTGGAGAGTTGAGACCATTGACGTTGAGAGATATTAATGACCAGTGATTGGTAAGTCCCTTCATTTTTGGTATTTGTAACAATCGAGTTTTTGTGAAGTTGTGATTTTGCAATGGTGTAGTTATTTATTTCTTATGTATTTTTGGTTGTAGTTTGACCAGTTGGGGTGGAGTTTTCCTTCTAGTAACTTCTGTAAAGCCGGATTTATTGCTAGGTACTGTGTGAATTTGTTTTTGTCATGGAATATCTTGTCTTCACCTCCAATGGTTATTGATAATTTTGCTGGATATAGTAGTCTTGCCTGGTATCTGTGTTCTCTTAGGGTTTGCAGAACCTCTGTCCAGGCCCTTCTGGCTTTCATGGTCTCTGCTGAGAAGTCAGGAGTAATTCTGATAGGTTTGCCTTCATATGTTACTCGTCCTTTTTCTCTTGCCGCTTTTAATATTTTTCCTTGTTCTGTATATTTTGTGTTGTTATTATTATGTGGCAGGAAGATTTTCTTTTTGGGTCTATTCTATTTGGTGTTCTGTAGGCCTCTTGTATGCTCATATGCATCTCCTTCTTCAAATTGGGGAAATTTTCTTCTATTATTCGATTAAAGATATTTTCTGGGCTGTGGAGTTGGTTGCCTTCTCTTTCCTCTATCCCTATTATTCTCAAGTTTCGTCTTTTCATGTTGTCTTTTATTTCATGAACGCTTTGTGTCAGGAACTTTTCAGATTTAGCATTATCCTGGATGGTTGTTTCCAATTGTGCGATTGTATCTTCAAGTCCTGATATTCTTTCTTCCATTTCTTGCAATCTGTTAGATAAGGTCACCTCTGAGATGTTTGCTTTCTTTTCTGATGCTTCTCAATCGCGTTTTTCTTCCGTGTGTTCTTTTATGATAGCTTCCATTTTTATCTTCAGGTCTTGAACTGTTTTAATAATTTCCTTCATCTGGTTATTTGTGTTTTTCTGGAATTCTTCAAATGCCTCTTTATATGACTCTTTTAAGTCATCAGCCCTCTTGTTTGCTTCCTCCTGCATTTGTTTACAGATTTTATTTGTTTCTTCCATTATCATCTTACTTACTAAGGATTTGAGGTGGTTTTCATGAATATCCATTGTTGTTGGGTTCTCCAGGTTGTTTTCATTAGGATTGCTGGGATCTGGAGTTGCCATCCTGTTTTGGTTTTTGTTAGCATTCTTTCATTGTCCCCTTGTCATTTTGGTGACTCTAATGTTGGGAGGTGGTTTGTAGTGACCTTCCCTGTTTGGGAGTGGATAGTTGATGTCTGATTATAGGTAGGGTGCCCTTACCTGTGGGGAACAGGGAGTACTTCCCTGGACCAGGCTGGTGATTCAGATTCTAATCCTGGAGATTTTTCTCAGCACCTTAGGCTCCAGGCTGAGTCATGCAAAGTAGGTTTCTATTTGGGCCTTTTCCCCTTACTGCTGTATCTCAAGTCAGCAGTATTGGAATCTAGAGTAAGGTCAGCACACAAGCTCTCTGGTTGTGTAGGTTGATCCCAGCTGTCTGCCTTTCCTGTTGCTTTGTAGCCAAGACCCCAGGTGGATCAGATCTTCTGGGTTGTAGCTGTGTTTTAGCTCTGCCTCTACACTCTGTAGGAGCGTCCAGCCTTTCCCATGAATTTGGGAGTTCTTGCTGGGTCTGCAGGAGCTGACACAGCTAGGATCTGCCTGTTGGAGATTACAGGATCTGTGCCTAGTGGGCCTGAAACCGTATGGCAGTTTCTGAGGAGGTAGCAGTTTCCACGCCCCTGTATGCCAGGACACTCCCAGCTTGCTATAAATTAGCAGTTATACCCTGCACGCATGAGCCACAGCTCCCTATATCGTGGGACCCAGCTAGGTTCCATTGTTTGGGGAGTGCCCAATCAGAGCCAGCAGCGTGTCCCCGCAGCTGGGGAGAAAGGCAGCTCAGACTGCTCCCAGACGCTTTAAGGCAGCAGTTATTCTCTGCCAGCAAGACCCACATCTCCGGATAACGTGGGCAGTCCTGACGAGGGCGCGCAAGAATGACCCCTGCTAGCTCTGTTGTTCGGGGAGTGCCCAGTCAGAGCCAGCAGCTCGTCCCCGCGGCTGGCGACAAATCTCCTGTATTTTCCCTTTCTGCCAGAGAAAGGCAGAGTGTGTCACCTTAGGGCAGCAGTTATTACCTGCCAGCAAGACCCACAGCTCCCGATAACCTGGGTGGATCTGTCTCGGGCCCACAGAGATGGACCCAGTTAGTTCAGTTGTTTGGGGAGTGCCGGCAGCCGGGCCACGCAGCTGGTGCCAATGGCGGTTCAGACCGCTGGCGGGAATCTCCTGCCAGAATACTGCCAGTTCCCTTTAGGGCAGTAGTTAGTCCCTGCAAGTGTGACCCGCGGCTCCCTATAACGTGGGCGGACCCACTGGGCTGTGGGAGCAGACCACGCCAGTTTCTAACTGCCCCAGTTTGCAGGGTCAATCCTTTGTGTCTGGCTTCAGCTTGAGCGCAGGACACGGATGCGGTCCGTGAGCTATACGCCAGTTCTAGTTGGTTTTGGTGAGACTCACCACCTGTGTTTCCACCCAGGTTAGGCAGGTGCCCTCTGCAGTTTGGCGTGGTGTGGATGTAGAGGTTCAATGGTAGTTTCACCCTATTCGCTGAGACTCCTCAGGCTTGGGGCTCCGGAAAATCTCCTCCCCAAATGGCGAATTTGGGTTTTATGTGCTGGCTACAGCTTGATTGTGGATTCCGTTTCAGAGTTTGGGGAGTGCGTTTAGCACTCGGGGCTGTTGCTTGTACCGGGGTTGGACCCCCTGGTGGTCTGCGGAGTTTGGGGCCCCACTCACCTACAGTTCTCAAAATCCAGCAGTCTGTGGTTCCATTCAAGTCCCTGGTCTCCTCGGAGAAGATCAGCTATGGTGCCTACTGGTCGACGCCCCATCCTTTCCTATTTGTATCCCCTAGATCTCCTTTATCTGTCTTATTGTTCTAGTAGGACTTAGAGTATTATATTAAAGAGAAATGGAGACAGTGGACAACCTTGTCATGTCCCTGATTTCAGTGGCATTGATTTAAGTTTCTCTCTATTTAGTTTGATGTTGTCTATAGGATTACTGTATATTGACTTTATTATTTTTCAGGTCTGTTTAGGCATGTTCTTTGTATCCCCAATCTCTCTAAGACTTTTAACGTGAAAGGATGTTTGAGTTTGTCAAATGCATTTTCAGCATGTAAAGACATGATCTTGTGGGTTTTTCCCTTCAGTTTGTTTATATAGTTGATTACACTGATGGATTTCCATGTATTGAACCACCCCTACATGACTGGTATGAAACCTATTTGGTCATGATGGATGAGATATTTTATGTGATCTTTGATTTTGTTTGCCAGAATTTTATTGAGTATTTTTGCATCTATGTTCATAAGGGAGATTGGCCTGAAATTCTCTTCCTTGTTTTGGTCTTTGTGTGACTGGAACCTGAAGCATCAGCCTGAACCCAGAGCAGTAGCTGGAACCCAAAAACTTGAAGCATTGGCTGGAACAGTTCTCTCCAGAATCCTTTCATATATACCCTCTCAGAATCCACACTAATATGTTCATCAGTTGGCAAAGACCCTGTTTCTGGAATAGGTAGTTCCTCTTCTAGTTGACAAACATCACTTGTTCTCTTGCAAGTCTGTTTTCAGTGGAACAACACTGCACACTGTTATACAGGTCTGTTTCCTATCCCACACTTGGGATCAAAACAAAAACATGTTTATGTCTACCATCGGTGTACTGTGGAAATATGCAAAGAAAGCTTCTCCCATAATGATACATCCAATTCCTTTTATTGTCTGGTTATAGGAGCTTTTTATTTTGACAGATGTGTAAGCAAAATATTATAATCTAATGAGGAGATGGGTGTGCATAATGTAGATATCTGTGCTCTAAAAGGTCTGTTGAGCTCGTTCCATAATAGCCTGTCTCTGTGTGTTACAGGAGATGCCAGCAGAGTGTGAAACATTAAAAGTTAAAATTCAGTTTTTTAAATCTCTTGAAGCACAAACAGTAACCAGTTTCTAAGGCTCTTGGTCTATCCAAAATTGTAAAATAGTAAAATAAATACTGTGGCATATCTTTGAGAGCCACCCCAGATCGGATGGAGGCACAAACACATGAGACTTGATGCCTCTGCTCAGCTCACTCTTAAGGCTTTCCTTCATCTGAATAGGGGAAACAAGTGGGCTTTCTCAAAAATTGCTGGTGGGAAAAAAAGAAAAAAACACAACAACATAGGCTGTAGCAGTGGTGCACTCCTTTAATCACAGCACTTGACAGGTATAGGCAGGTGGATCTCTCTGAGTTTGAGGTCAGCCAAGGCAGTGTAATGAGTTTGTCAGCTGAGGCTACAGAGCAAACACTCTACATTGGGTATATTTCTTACAGATGTTTCCACTAACTGACAATGGAAGTGTAAAATTGCAGCTCGTGAACTAATATTTTTCACCTTCATCATCTCCTTCAGCACCACCTGCCTAAACCTCCTCACTATCCTTCCCTAGGCCAGCCAAGTCCTCAAGGCCCTCAGAGGACTCCCCTCCTCCTATACTCTCACCCACACACCAGAGAAAAAAGGCACACTTGGGCCATGAAGTGATATCCACCCCTGGGTTTCCTTTTTAAAAGGTTACACTAATTTAGTCTCTAGCTCCAGGTCAATCTGATCTATTTAATGAGTTCTAAGATGGTCTAGCTACATACCAAGTCCTTGTTTCAAAAATAAAACAAAACAAAACTAAATGGCTAACAATTATTTATCTATTTATTTATTTAGTGTGAGATTTGTGCATGCACACACATGTACATAGCGTAGCAAGCATATAGAGCTCAGAGGATAACTTTCAGGACTCACTTCTTTCCTTGTACCACGTGGGTGCTGGGATTGAACTCAGGTATCAGGTTTGGTGTTACGTGGTTTTAACTATCAGTCAACTCTCATGACCCTCAACTGCTTTCTTCCTCTTCTTGCTCTTCCTCTTCCTCCTCTTCTTCACTATAATTAACTATCAAGCACTTAGGTTTCTGGAACCATGCCTCTCTTAGGCTCTTTTGACCATATAAAGACACTCCTAGTCCTAAGGATCTCAGTTTGCCTCCCCAGCCACTGCCCATCCATTCATCCCTCATGTTCCTTCACTACTAGGCCAGAAACCAGCTTCTTCTCCCTTGGCAGCATTTCTACCCAGGACCTCCTCCAGCATCACTGTCAATCAAATACAGACACACCCTTGTCTTCCTGGACTTTTGACCCTCCACAACCACCAAAGTGTCTGTCTGTCTTCATTTCCTGTGACATATTAACAAATTACTAGAGATTGATGGGTTAAAAAAAAGCACCCATTAATTATCTCACAATAATAAAAGTCTGACTCCAAAATGATTTTCTCTTTTAATGTACAAAACAAGGTGTAGGCCAGCCCCCATCCTCGAGATGTTCTGTGGTAAAAGCCATGTCCTCACCTCTGTAGCATCCTCCAGCTACAGAATTAGAGGTGTGGCATCTTGCTTTAGTGGCTTTCTTCCAGTGGCAAGACTCCTTTTGCCTCCATCCTATAATAATAGACATGTTGTGATTCCATCTAGGAACTGCCTTGCTAATCCTGGCTAATCTATTGTACCTTCCTTAATTTTCTCACTCCTGCCTAGTTCCCTCTGAGGCTATATTTACAAGTTCCAGGGATCAGGTCATGGACATCTTGGGTACCAGTTGGACTTCAGAGTATTTCGACCTCCATTCTTGTAAACTTTCCTCCAGGGCCTTTGACACTAAAGAAATCAGGTTTCTCTCTATCCTTGTCCCTTGTTCACATCTCTCATGATCCCAGGGGTGCCTGAGAAACTGTACTTGCTTTTAGTCTTCATGTGAGTAGCTTAGAGCCACAAGCCCCTGAGGATGGGAGCTTTGTCTCCATACCAGTCCTCTCACCAGCTCTGCCACATTCTGTTTAATAAACCTTCCTGCTTGAAGTCTTCATCTTCATCAGTTCAGCCATATGGCAGAGGCTCAGCTCCTGCTGGTTAAAGCATCTATCTTGAAATCTTCACCACACACTGTTTCAGTCCTCCACAGAAAAGGCACCCCAGCTGACTGAGGGACCAACCTTGGCCTCCTGCTTACAGGCTGGTCACTGTGTTAGAGAGCTCCTGGCCTATTTCTTGAAGTCTTTTTCTATTTTAGCATGGTGGATGTCCATTTAGACCTCCCAAGTTCTCTCATGCACACCTTCTCTCAGCCTTTCCACTGCCCCTGTGGTGGTAGCCAGAAACCACATGCACTCCTCACTTTTTAAAAATCCCACTCAGGAAGCCAGCTATATCAGGAGGGATGTTCCTATCTGCTCCTCTCAGCATGGAGCACTTACAGTTTTAAAATCCCCTTCATGTAGCTGCTGGCATCCTCTTTTAGCACAAATGACATTCTTTGTTTGCACCTTCTTTCCTCATCAAGCCCCAGCAGGAGGAGGAAAAGGAGGAAGGCCACAGAAGCTTGTCTTCTATGAATCAATTATCAGGCTCTGTTTCCTGATGGCACCCCATCCCAGGGAGAAGGAGGGTGAGAGGCATTTCTCACAACGTTATTAAGGCTTTCTCATCTGAGAGCAGAACCCAGGCTCAGAGAAAATAAGTAACATGTTCTGCAGCATATATTTTTTATTTTAAGATTTATTTTATTTCTTTCTGTATAAATGCATGTATCTGTGTCTTTGTATGTGCACATGTGCATGTGAGTGCTTGCAGAGGGTCAAAAGAGTATTGTGTCTCTGAGTTATGCTTTGGCAACAAACAGATGCATTTGCTGTGTAGATTCTTCAAGGAATCAGTGGAGAGTTCAAAGTAGCTGTGTGTTTGCTATTTTTCTTAACGCAGTGAGGGTACCAGGGAATCATCTAACAGCTTTCAGTTAAGGCATCAAATCACCTCAAACCCCCAAGATTACAGCTTATTCAAGGAAACATAAGAAAGAGATGTGTGGTGTGAAGAGCCTTCACCTTACACTCCTTTCATTATGATTTGAGATTTCCTTGAGGGATTGAAATGCTCCAAAACCCTGAGTCAATATAAGTCTTTCCTCCTTCAAGCAGTGCATGCCAGGTAGTCTGTCTCAAAAATGTGAAATTAATACAAAGACACTGGGCAGCTGCCCAATGTCAAGTGACTATTCTCCAATAAAATACTCTGTGGTGGCTTGAGTGAGGAGTGGCCACCATAGGCTCGTGTTTTTGAGCACTTGGCCCCCAATTAGTGGTGTTTTGTGAAGGTTGCCTATCTGGAGGAAGTATGTCACTGAGGGTGGGCTTTGATGCCTGATAGCCTCAACCCACTTCCTTCTCTCTCTCTCTCTCTCTCTCTCTCTCTCTCTCTCTCTCTCTCTCTCTCTCTCTCTCTCTCCCCTCTCCTCTCCTCTCCTCTCCTCTCCTCCCCTCTCCTCTCCTTCCTATGTGTCCTTCACAAAGGACTCCTTTATTACCTTATGACCATCACACTGCACTTTAATTAATGTATATCCATCACATACCCCACTTATGCCTCCTGATTGCTTAGGGACTTGGATATATAGAATGGGAAGAGCTTCCTCTGGGGAACAGAGATTTATGAGTTTACAGGAGGCTCTCAATATGAATCCTGTCATCTCTGTGCAGCAAGTAAGGAAAGAAAAAGGCCACTGTGGCTGAGTGTGACCTGAATATCCACTAGCCCTGACCTAATATGTGACCCAAAAATAGTCAATAAAATCAAATAACTGAAACCAGTTGGATCCAATGAGAAAGTTGGCTCAGGCATTCTGTCACCCGCAATATGTAACATTCCAGAAGGACCAGTCTACTCACACAAGAGTACCACTTTTGGAGGTGTGTGTGGGGGAGACCCATAGCTTAGGAACAATGAAATTTAATTTTCCTTTGAATGAAGAAGGTTCTAAAAATATCATAGGATTGAAAATATTGCCTCTAGACAACTCCTTACAAGAAGTAGAATGAAAAACAGTCAGCTCATAGATAAAAATTACAGTCTTGTAAACAGAAAAATGATGGATCAATGTCTATGTAAAATGCAAAATTAGTACAATTTGAAGCAGTGGGGCTATCAAGGTAGTTGATTGGGTAGAGTTCTTGGCAAGCTGAGTTCGAGTCCCAGAACCCACAGGGTAGAGGAACAGAATTGATTCCCATGGCTGTCCTCTAATCTACATGCACGACTGTACACACACACACACACACACACACACACACACACACACACACACACACGCATGCACAAATTCACACTCACAATACTTAGGAAATATTTAAGTATAAAAACAATCTGTTGCTTGGTATGGTGGTAAACAACTATAATCCTAGCACTTGGGAGGAAGAGGCAAGCAGATCTCTGAGTTCCAGGCAAGCCTGGTATACAAAGCAAGTCCAGGACAGCAAGGGCTACACAGAGAAATTGTGTCTTGAAAAAATAAAAACAAAACAAAAAACAGCCTGTTATTTCCATATTGACTACAGAAAACACTCTAAGGCATCTTGAAAGTGAATCTAAAGGCCAGAGGAGAGAGGGAAGGAAGGGAGGGAAGTTTGCTAGTGAACTGCCCAGAGAAAACCTGAAGTTTCCTGCTTCTGAGTGCATGTTGACAATTTTGACTTCAGTCCTATCATGGCTGACCTCAAGAACCAGTGAATCCTGTCTACTTATGAGCTCCAAACTCTCAACTCCTGCAGACCCACAAACAACAGTTGCTTTTCCATCTGGGTCACTCTGGAAGGCCTCAGGTTTAAGAGGGACACTGAGTCAGACTGACACATAAAAACATTTAAATTATTTTTGTTTATACATGTGTAGCTCAGGGGACAATCTGTAGGAGTCAATTTTCCTATCTGGGAGTCCCTGGGCTCTACCTCAGGTAGTCAGGCTTAGTGGAAAGTACCTTTACCCATGAGCCATGTCACCAGTCCCACACTGCTCATTCCAGCAGCAGATTTATTAGAAGCTATTTAATGCTACAGACAGCATGGCAGGAGTTCTGGAGAGAGCGTCTGGTTGCAAAAGACAGAATGAGGTTTCCTGCTTATGGTGTCAGAGAGCAGAGGAAGATCCTATGCCATGTAGTTAACACAGAATACAGCCTGTAACCAGGCCATCTCTGCTTCTGGGTGATAGGAGAAGTTTATCCCATGGTGGAAGGTCACAGAGGGGCCACCTGACAGCTCCTCCAGGCTGTATCAGCTGCTGAGGTGTGGATCCATCTGTGGGAACATAGCTCCTGACCCAACACTTCCATCCAAAGGCTTTCCCCTTGCCATTATCCCTTCCTCCTTCCTTTCATTTCTTCTAATTCCCCTTTGAAAGGAGAGCTCTCTCTGTATGCCAGGCTTGTCTCAGACTGGCAGCCTGCAAGCTTCAACATCCTGGGTTTAAGGGGCTTGGAAGCCAAGCCAGGTCTTTCATCTGTAGCCAATGCAAACTGATTATCAAAACTGTCTTAACTCCAAATCTATCAGCATTCCTTTATCTCTGGATCTACTGCAAAGTTCTCTGCTGACAGTTTGTAAAGAACTCTTCAGAGGTTCTCACACTTCCTAAAGCTGAGACTCTTAAATCCAGTTCCTTATGTCCTGTTGGCACTCCCAACCATAAAACTATTTTCATTGCTACTTCATAACGGTAATATTTCTACTAGTATGAATAGTAATATAAACATCTGATATGCAGGCTATCTGATATGTGATGCTTATTAAAAGGTCATTCAAACCCTGAAAGGGCCACAACACATAGGTTGATAAGCTAGGGTCTAAGCTTTGGTCCTTTTTTCTGGCTGGCATCTGAAGAGGCCCAATCAAGCCTTTAGTTGAAGATATCCCTCAGCCATTGGTTTTGCCCCCAGTCTAGACTCCAGGCACTAGAGATTGTTGGAAGGAGACACTGTAGATTTTGTGTCTTTGGAGAGTCTCAGGGGCACATGGACGATGATTTACACCCCTCACCCCAGCTGCAGGAATGTCCAGAGTCCAGTAGATGGCAGCATAGGAGAAATGATCTGAGGGGTGAATATACTGTTTTGGTTTTGTCTTTTCTCTCATCCTCCACTCCCTGTAGCTGTTGTTGTTGTTGTTTGTTTGTTTGTTTGTTTGTTTGTTTTTGAGGTTACACAAGCCAAAAATAGTGGGACAATTCAAAGCTGTGGGAGGCCAAAGAGTTTTTCTCAAGAAAACCTGCAGGCTATGTTTTACCACTTTCGAATATATGGCATAAATAAAAATCCACTAATCATTTTAAATAATAATGATATTTGGCCCCTGTGTGGAGAGGAAAGCAAGAAATTTGTCTCAACTGTGGAAGTTTAAACCACAGAGCAATTACCAATTAGGCTTATTTTTCAAAGCAAAGGGCAGTGGTCTGCGGTCTGTGCTCAGGTGTTTGACAACCCTGTAGCAGATCCAACGTTTGAGAGTCTGGCAGAATTGAATGCTCTGGTCCACCTCTGGAAAGCAGACATGTGTTTTCTGGCAGGTTTCATGTGTTTCATGTGCATGTTAACTGTTGTCCACTGCCCTCAGTAACTTGTCCGTTGAGGTCTGAGAACTGCAGCCATCTTTGTCTCCCCAGTTCTTAGGTCAGGGAATTTCAACTCTTTTGGGAAGTGGTAAATGAAAAAGGGACCAGAAAAGCACATATTCCTTCTCAGTTAAAGCAGCTCACTACAGAACACATTTTTATTTGTAAAGAAGTCCCCTATTATACTGTTTAAACTCGTTTTGTTTGTTTGTTGGGTTGAGACAGTTCTCATGTGTCTGCCTCTGCTTCCTAAGTGCTATGATGAAAAGTGTACAGCACCACACCCAGCCAAAGCCAAGTATTTAATACATAAGCTGCCTTAAATCTGTTGGTCAGAGAAAATAGAATTCCAGGTATTAGTGGCTCCTGTCTGTACTTCTACCTGTCAGGAGGCTGAGGCAGGAGAATCATGGCCAACCTGGTCTACCTTGTAAGTTCTAGGCCACCCTGGTCTACAGAGTAAGATTTTGCCCCTCCCTTCTTTAAAAAAAAGTAGAGCGAAGTTATCCTTCAGGAGGGAGTTTTATTAGTAGAGTTATTAATGCCATAGGCAGACAGACCATAGTGCAGCTAGGACCTGAAGAGAGAGAGGGAGGGAGGGACACACACACACACACACACACACACACACACACACACAGGAGAGAGGGGGCAGGGAGGGAAAGAAGGATCCTACACTCAGAAATAATGAGCCATCATCCTTAAAGGACTCTGAGGGACAGGGTGGATCCTGCCTCAGGAAGCAGCAGAGTTAGTTACAAAGTGGCAGCACTGTGTGCCTGAGTCAGGTGCCTGGATGCAAGGATGGTAGGGCAGCAGTCCACTCTAGTGAGGGGATAGAGGGGAAAGAGGTCCCAGATAAAGCAGGCACTGCAGGGAGCCTATCAGCTCTCTGCAGCCACACCTGGAGCAAATGGAGACTGAAGGGTCTGTGACCCACCTGCAAGACAGCAGAAGCATGACCATATATTCTGGGTTTCCAACCTTCCAGCACCATTATGGAAAGAACTCAATTGTCCAATAATTGCATACACGTGCACCCAAAGGGCAGGAGTTCCTGGGCATTTACCTCTCAAAAATTGCTGCAGTTGCTTGTTCAAGGCCAGTCTTGGATATTCTGGACTCCAACTGCCCTTAAATAGTTGTTACTTCATGCAAGGTTCATGGTTGGTCAGGCACAGGGAGGGGAGGTGGGCATGGTCAAACAGTGGACTCAAAGATGGGCATACTCAATGTACTGGGTAGGTATTTCCCCTTTCTTCTGGTCAGCAGCTGGCAGGACATCCCTGAGGGCTGGAAATCCTTCATCCCATTGGTTGATGCCATTACAAATCTGACCTGATTTAGCTGCTGAGAGCAGGGCTCATCTTCTGGCTGAGGAATTTTCCACAAGCCCATCTGTGTGTGACCACCTATCACCTCCCAGCAACCACTTCCAAGAATGGGCAAGGACTGTGCACAGTGGAGGGAGTGAGAGTGTTTGTACACCTGCAGTGTTCCTTTCTTCTGATAAGTTGTGACATCTGGTCATAGGAAAGAGAACGTTGATTCTGTATGGTTTGCTCACTTCACCCATCATTCATTTGATGACAGAAGGGACATTCTAAGCCTCTGTGAAGTTCCAAGGCTGCACAACCTTCTTGGGAGGTGATGAAGATGAGTTCTTGGGGGCCCCACAGTCCTTTCCAGTAAGAGAATGATGTGGTGGATTCTCTATCACCCCAAAGGTCAGCACCTCCATTTCTCATCTTCCTCTTCACTCTGCTCACCCCCTTTGATTTTCAAGACAGCATTTCTCTGTATAGCCTTGGCTGTCCTGGACTTGCTTTGTAGACTAGGGTAGCCTTGAGCTCACAGAGATCCACCTTCCTCTGCCTCTGAAGGGCCGTGATTACATATGTGAGCTGCAGTGCCTAGCTAGCTTCTTTGTTTTTTTATGTGTCTGTGATTGTTCCTGTGTGCAGGTGCACATATGTGCAGGTGCATGTATATGAAGGGTGTGTGCATATGTATGTGCCTGCATGGGGAGTTCAGAGGACAACCTTGGAGATTGTTCTTTAGGGGCTGTCTGCTCTGTTTCTTGAGACAGGACATCAGCTTGACCTGGAGTTCACATAGTATGGTAAAGTGGCCATCTCAACATGTGCCAACAAGCCCCCCACCCAACTAGCACTGGGGTTATGATATTGAGCAAGAACAATGCCTGTTGCTAATAACACCTATGTATAACTAGGCTTCCACATAGAGCTGAGATCTGCACAGACATGCCCAGAAAAGAATGAATCATAACTGATGACAAGACCCAAGCCAATGATGGGGAACCACAGCATCTGCCTGCAGACCAAAAACCAATGGGATGCTGGACATGGTTTATACAGGGGCATCCTCTTCCTCTCCTGCCTCATAGAGCCTGCCTGAGACCTGTGGACTTATGAGGGGTATTGCCATGAATAAGAAGGGCTAAAAAGAGAAAATTAAGGTTAGAAATTATTAGTAGGCGTGGTTCAATTTGTCTTTAACAGTTTTCAGTTGAGACATCTTTAAGAACAACCCCCATCATCTCTGTGGGAGGTTCTGGAATCATAGGTGGTGTGTGGAGCATCCTGGCTGTGCTCTCAAGAAAGACAAACCAAACACACACCAGGATGAAGGGCTTCCTTCTCATGTACCCGAGCTTTTGGTCTTTATATCTTGCCTCCCTTAGAAGGTTCATTTTAGGGAGCTTAGTCTTATCAGTAGGGAGCTACACTAAATACTTCCCTGGCAAAGGAAGGTCATAAAACATGGTTTTCCCAGGGCAAGGCTTTCCCATTGCATTCTGTACTGGCTAATGCTTGTGATTTCCCCTGACTATAATTTGTGGTAGGTGGGAGTATTCTTTCTCTCCCTTTTAAAAAAGGTAAAAAGAAAGAAAGAAAGAAAGAAAGAAAGAAAGAAAGAAAGAAAGAAACAAGAAAGGCACAATGAAGTAATAAAGCCACCAAAGCTGGCTGGGAGCCTTTGAATGCCTCTCAGCCCCTGATCCTCCTGCGAGAAGCTCATGTGAAGTTTCCTGGTGATCTCATCCTATTGGGTGGACCATTATCCTTCTGTCCTACCTCTCAGACTCTGGAGAACTTACTATGAAATAGGCAGAATCCACTTCCCCCTCCATACATCCTAGTGACCCCACCAGGTCTAGGATTTAAGATGGAATCAATTTAAAGGGCCCTGAGGACGCCAGACAGGGTTTCTGTGTGTAGCCTTGACTCTCCTGGACTCATTTTGTATAACAGGCTGGCCTCAAACTACCTCCCCAAGTGCTGAGATAACAAGCGTGTTGCTTCCATGCCCAGATTCTTTAGGATTTTAAAAAAATCAACATTCTGGCCACTTGGTTATGTTTTTTCCAGGAATGTCTAACCTAAGCCTTTGGACATCCTCGAACAAGATATGATGTCTGCTCACATGGGAATCCTGCTGACTGAAGGTTATGAAGCACAAAATGTGTCCTCAACATACTCAAAAATCTTCAACAATATACTCTCAAAACAGATGCAACAGTAGATTAAGAAGGTAACACCAGGACCAAGTGGGATTCATTACCACCATGAAGGATAATTTGGTACCTGTAAATCAATGAGCAAATACATCATGTGCTAACATAAAATCGAAAGCATTCAGCCATCTCAATAGATGTAGAACAGGTATTCCATAAGATACAATCTATTTTATGATGAAACTTCATAAATTAGATATGAAAAAAGAATATACCTCAAAAGCCTAAAGGTTATGTACTAGGAAAAGCTCTTCATCAGTGTCTTGACCATGGGAAACTGGAACTTTCTAAGACAAGGAGTTGCCACTCATAATAAGGTAGAAAGAAAATTGAGAAGGTGGGAGACGGAAAGGACACCATTTATCCTGAGATCGAATTGCTTTGTCTTTCCTGATGACAGACTCAAGAAGTTCCACCCACAGCTGGTAAAGCCAGAATTGCCCTTGGAGAAGATGTGCATTTTCCTTAAGGTATCTCAAATGAAAAAACCATAAAAGATAATACATAAACTAAGTAACTGCACCTACTTAGTGCTCAGGGAACTTCTAACCCTGACTTTGGGACTTCTTATCCTGAAAAACACCCCTTATAAATCTACATTAGAGCTATATCTATTAAAAAGAAAATGAGCAAAAGAAAAAGAAAAAAATAAAAGAAAACAAGCTACTCTTGGACCTTTAATTCTCTATGACCAACATTCTCCAAGTGATGAGACTAGAAAGCCATGGGTCATATGTGTAGACATTGCCAAGAAACGGTTGTCATTTCCTTGAGTAGCCCATACTCATAGTTGGGTCTCCCTCACTGTTCCCTGAGCACCTTTCTGTGCTCTAAATCTATGTCAAAAGCCTTTTTAATGAACTCCAACTCCATTACCCTGAAATCCTTTTCCATTGTGTAGCCAGGAACATGGTTGTACTTGAGTGGAAGTCACTGAGGGGTAAAGGAAAGCTTCAGGCTGCAGGTAGCCATGTGGAATCATTCACTTAATATGATGATGTATGTGTTCTCGTAATAAAAGACAAAGGGTAGTGCTCTGCCAGCCCCAGCTGGCTATACTAGGCTGCCATTCCTAGAACATAAATGTGAAAGATAAGTAATAGTGCAAAATATGAAAATGGGGAGGGAGATAGTTAAATAGATAGATGATAGATAGATAGATAGATAGATAGATAGATAGATAGATAGTTACATAGATAGTTACATAGATACATAGATAGCAATAGATAAATAGATAGATAGATAGATAGATAGATAGATAGATAGATAGATAGATGACAGATACATAGATACATAAGCATATAGATACATAAACATATAGATACGTAGATACATGGATAGACGTGGGATATAGCCCCTTCACCCATGCCCACATGGCCTGCTTCCAGCCCCAGGGATGGTATCTGCACACACTGTGACTGTTCATGGAAATTAGGGATTTAAAAAATGATTGAATTAAAATGAAGCCATCATGGGGAGCCTCTATCATCATGGCTGGCTGCTGTCCTCATATAAAGAGGTCTGGACAAAGAAGAAAGATGCTGGGAGGACACAGCAAGAAGGTGGGCATCTGCTAGTTCCCTGGAGACCCCTCCAGAGATGCCCACCTCTTGACAGTACATTGATCTCTGACACTATATTCAGTCTTCCTGTTCTCCATATAGGAACTTTTCCTGTTACTTAAGCTCTCCAGTCAATGGTACTTCACTCTGGCAGCCTCTGGGCAAATCTAGTACTTTTGTGTTGCTCTGGCATCTGCTTTAAATCATATCCAGACTTGCACAGATTCAGCACTAAGCCAGTTTTCAGGTAGTACCTCCACCAGTTCCCCAAATGATCAGTTCAACTATCTGCCTTCAGTCTGTTCTACTGGGTGGCTATCTATGCACTTTTCTGACTTACTCCTCTCATTCCACCAACAGCCTGTATGTGCCATATAATAACCCTCCAGAGTGCTGGATGATAAGGATGGGTGTCTTCGTTTGCTTTTCTGTTCCTGTGATTAACATCATAAGAAAAAAAAGTTCAAGCAGGGCCAGGGGTATTTCAGCTTGCAGGTTGTTGTCTATGATCAAGGAAGACAAGGTAGCATCCTGAAGCAGAAACATGGAGAGATAAATGCTTACTGGTGTGCTCCCCATGCCTCCTTGCTCACCTGCTTCTCCCTCTCCCTCACTTCCCCCCCCCTCTCCTTTTTGGCTCTTTTGAGACTGGTCTCTCTGTGTACACTTGCTGTCCTGGAACTCACTCTATAGACCAGACTGGCCTTGCATTTAGAGATTCACCTGCCTCTGCCCATGTGTGTGCCACCAGAGCCCCATTACAGCTGTGTTTCTTACATAGCCCAGGCTCACTTGCATAGAGATGGCTGAAGCCTCAAATTGCTTGACATTTCCATATCAACCTAAAATCAAGATGAAGACAAATTTTCAGCTGACATTTTTTCTTTCCAGGTAACACTAGGTTTGTGTCAGATTGGCAGCTGAAGCAATGACGCACAATGACTACACTTGCTTACTTAGGGAAGATCCTTAGATTAAGTTGTTCTTAGAATAGTTGCTCATATTATCTACCATCCTTAGAAAAATGAGCACTGAGGAACACTATGCAACTGGAGGAGAGCAAATACTTGGCCAAAATCTGAAGTTTTAGTTTCTGAAAGGAATCAAATTGTCTAGTTTCTGGTATAGAACATTTACTTACATTAACACAAAGTTATCAGGAAGCTGAAGATCCAAGTATCACCAGGATTTATGGTATGGTCCACTGATAGGAAAGCCAAGACTGGGGAATTCTTTAGATCACATTTAGTCTGCGGACATTTCTGTAGGACATTGACGTAATTATTAATTAATGCAGGAGTGTTTAGCCCAGTGTGGACAGCACCATTCTCTAGATAAATCATCCAGGACTGTATAAGAAATCTACCTAAGCACTAACCTTCCACTTAATCCAGAAATTGAGCCAGAAAGAAGTGTTCCTCCAGAGTCCTGCATCAACTTACCCCAACATTGGATTGGAGCCTCTTGTGGGAGCATGTTCTGTGAAAACTGATAAACATCCAAGTACAGACTTGGAATATATTTTTCTAGCCTTTTATGCTGAGTTAATATATATTGTCATGGCTGAGATGTGTTTCTTGAATGCAGAAGAGTGTGGGATCTTGTTTATGAATCTACTCAGTTAGAAACTCTTTATTGGAGAATTGAGACCATTGATATTGAGAGATATTAATTACCAGTGACTTTTAAATCCCTTGATTTTGATGGGGTGGCAGTAGAGTGTTTGTGTGGTTATGTTTTGCTGTAGTGAAGTTATCTTTCTGTGTTGTCCTGGGAAGGCTTAAAACAGAAGACTACTCAGATTAATATTTCTGCATTCACAGAGACAAACAATGATAAAATTAGGCATGAAATGGCAGATGCTTCTGAGGAAGGTATTGATATGTGTCATCAAGAAAATCACAAGCTGTACACATTGTCCAAACAGGGAACATCACAGGTATTGAGTTTCCAAATTTATAAAAGGGGTCACTGCCGACACGCCAGCAGCCTTGCTGTTAAAGTGGATACCAAACAGATATTTGTGGCAAGAGCAGTGGCTCATTACAAAAGAAAAATTGCAGGCAGCTCAACAACTGATACAAGAGCAGATGGATGCTCATCATATAGAGGAGTCTACCAACCCATGGAATTCCCCTGTGTTTGTTGTAAAGAGAAATCAGGAAATGGAGGATGGTTACAGGTTTAAGAGCAGTGAATAGAGCAATTCAACCAATAGGTCCTTTACACCCTACAATTGCTTTACCTTCTTTGTTACCTAGGTTATGGCCTATAATGATAATTGACTTGAAAGATTTTTTTAAAAATACACTTGCATGAGCAGGATAGGGAAAGGTTTGCTTTCTCAGTACCTACTCTGAACAATAGTGGTCCAATAAAGAAGTACCATTGGAAAGTACTTCCACAGTGAATGTTGAATAGTCCAACTTTATGTGCAGACTTTTTGAAATAACCATTAGAAAAAAATTGTAAGCAATTTCCTCAATATATCACTTACCATTGCATGGATGATATTTTGTTAGCTGATTCTGATACAGATACTTTAGAGAAAATATTTAAGGAAACACAAAAAATTCTGCCAAGCTGGAATTTGCAGATTGCTCCAGAAAAATAAATACAAAGAGCAGACTGAATTACCTTTTGTGCTATAAAGTGACTCATCAAAAGCTTCAACCACAAAAGGTACAGATCTGTAGAGACCACTTGCAAACTCTAAATGGCTTTCAAAAAATAATGAGAGATATTAACTGGCTGAGGCCTACAATTGTATTAGCTACTTAAGACTTAAGTAACTTGTTTCAAACATTACAAGGGGATTCAGATTTCAACAGTCCAAGGTGTCCAATGGCTGAAGCAGAAAAAAGAGTTAATTCTGGTAGAACAAAGACTACAAGATACATATGTGAGTAGAACTGATCCTAAGCTTGATTGCATTTTGGTTATTTTGCCTTCAATTCATTCTCCTACTGGGGTCATTATGCAAACGGAAGAGAAAAATTATAGAGTGGATTTTCTTAGCACATAAACAAAGTAAAAAATTGAAGAGATGCATAGAAAATTTTCTGAATTAATTTTACAAGATAGAATTAGACTGCATCAACTGTCAAAACAGACCTGACTGAAATTGTAATGCCTCTTACTAATGATTATATCATTATGGGTATTGGCAAAGAGCTTATAGTAACTCCCTGAGAGAAATTAATAGCAAATACCCAAAATGAAAATGAATATAGTTCCTAAAAAGAACTATTTGGCTTTTCCCACATATTGTAACAAGAACAGTCATTCCAGAGGCACCAACATTCTATACTTATGCAAATAGGATGGAAATGGAAGGTAACAAATCAAATTACATAAGGTGATCAAAATCCCCTATATCTTAATTAAAATATCAGAATTGTATGTTATCCTTATGGTGCTGTTAGATTTTCCTGAATTTCTTAATATAATTACTGATTCTCAATATGCAGAAAGAGTTGCTTTGCATATAGAAACTGCTCAATGTGCTCTTGAAACTCAGAATTGAATTTGTTATTTATTTAACTGCAAAAGGCCCTCAGAGGTAGACACTATCCATTATATAGTACTCATATTCAGTCTTATACAGGTTTACCAGCCCATTGTCATAAGGAAATGAGGAAATTGACCACTTACTAAAAGGAAATCTGTTAGAAATCTCAAATTTTCATGAAAAGCATCATGTTAACAGTAAAAGTTTAAAGAATTTTCTTTATCATTTGGCAACAAGACAAATAAAAAAAGGTGTCCTACTCATTCTTTGTATAACTAAACTCCATTGCCTGCTGGAAGTAACCCTAGGGATACAAAAATAAATGAAATCTGGCAGATTGATGTATTTCATTTTGCAAAATTTGGAGGGGAAAGGTACATACATCATACCATTCATACATACTTGGGGTTTCAATGGGCAACTTTTCTAAGTTCTGAAAAGACTGATTGTATAATTATACACTTATTGGAAATAATAGTAATTAGGGGGATACCTACACAAATTAAGACTGACAGTGCTCCTGCATATGTATCCAATACCATGAAGAAACTTTTTGCATTTTGTAATATGAAGCACAGTATTGGCATGCCACACAATCCTACAGGATAAGCAGTTATAGAAAGACCTAATTGTACCTTGAAAGTGGTGCTTATTTTTTAAAAGGAAGGGTAAAGACTCCAAGGGACAGATAAAATAATGCTTTGTGGACTCTAAATTTTCTTAATATTGGTGAAAAAAGCAACAACCCTTGAGATTCATTGGGTTATAGATAAAACCAAGGAACTATGACATCCAATATATTATAAGGATCTGTTCACAATGAAATGTAAACATGTAATTTTTTAGATGAGTACATGGTTATTTTAGGTATCTATGGGGAATAAAAGAATATGGTTGCCAAAAAAATATAAAGATTAGTTCTTACCAGCAATGACCTCCTACTATCTGAAACATGAATGTCTTCATATAGCAAGGGAATCTTATGGGGTACCTGGTCCTCATGATATGCCGTTCTTTCATACAGCATAGATATTACAGCTCAAACAGATGCATATAGTTGACGCCTTACACCTGCTCCAACATAGGACAGAAATCCATCTTCAGATAATTTGTAAACCTTGCATCCAATATATTATTTTTATAGCAAAAGATCAGATAATAATGAAGACAAAACAAGTAGCTCGGGTGATTCAACCTCAAAGACTGTCTTATCTACTCTTTACTCAAGGATTCGCATGTAGATCAACTTTAAAAGTGTTACCCCAGGACTGGAGAGATGGCTCAGGCATTAAAGGCTAGCTAGACTCACAACCAAAGACAGGACTATCCCAAAGTATCAATCCCAAAGAGTCTGGACAGAGCTTTTCCAGCACTTGGCCAATAACTTAATATCCTAAGAGTAAACAAAAGACGTTTTTACTCCCAGACAGTGAATCGTAATTTTAAGAACATGATGCCTTGATTCCCAATAGGTGCAGTGGGTGTTTGAAGTGGGTTATTACCAGTGATTGTTATTGTCTAGGAGAGTTGGTTATATGTTAGTAAAGGTTACATTTAGGGAATTCCTTCTTTCTCCCCTCTATCCATCTTACTCTCTTATCTTTCTATCCTATCTAGTGTTAGGGGGAAAGAGGGAAAGATGAATTATAAAAGGAGGATATAGAATTGTAGGAAAAAAATGTAGACTATTGAATCTACTAGCCTCAAATATTTTACACTGGTATTGGATAGTGATAGAGATCTAAGATTATTTTGTCCAACTTTTATGAAATGTGTTGTACATATGCAACTTGTTTGAAAATGTGATGTAAAAATCTAGTCTTATGAAAACTAACTGTTGCAAAACTGTTCAGGATGTTTGGAGATGCAGGTTAGTAGTTAGTCACCTATAAATCTCACTTGTAGTCTTGTTAGATACTGGTTTTGTTAATTACAAAATGAGCTTCATTTAGGCTCAAGGTTAAGTAGATAGTACATAGGTAGATACAAGCATTTTTTGTGTATTTAGATGTACTAAGATAGATCAACAAGTCAAAGGATCAATAAATAGGTAAATATATAGAGAGGGAGAGAGATAGAAGATAGATAGATAGATAGATAGACAGACAGGAATATACACTATAGTAAATAGATAGATGATATTCAAACACTTCAAATATCTACAGAATATGGCATGTAGTAATAAAGGGCTTTATTAAGAGAGAGAAACATCTGTTCCTGGAAGCACCTCCAATCTAATTCAGTGAAAACTATTTAGTGAAGAAGATAAAGAAACAAATGTGGCAAAATAGCCACTGGATCAAAAAACCCTGTTCTTTCTTTACTGCAGATAGCAGACTAACTGTCCAAACTGTGGTCAAGCATATCACTGGGAAATTGACTATCCAGCTTTGCAGAGACTATATGGGACAGTCCTTCAAAATTCCTGATTCACAGAAATGTCTGTCAGATATTCTGCGATGGTAAGCTGAAGATTGGATGTCCTAACAATACAGAAAAACCTCTGGTGACTGTCTAGGCAGTCAACTGTCTCTGTCATGTCTATACAATTGGAAGCTGCTTGTCAGCACTTCCTTCATATTAGATAATATTTCCTTAGGTTTCTGATGGGATTGAAGACTAAATAACCATAGTATTACTACAATTAAGTTTTAGTTGTATAAGGGATAAAGATGTGTTTATAGGTTGATAAATGTTAGTTATGATAAGAAAGTGATTTAGGAAAACTTTGAAAACTATGCTAGGACTCACTAGGATAGGGTAGATTATATAATACTTTTTCCAAGATAGTCAAATAAAAATATATTGGACTTTTGTAATGCAATTTTTACCACATAATTCTCATAATTATTCTTATTGTCTATAGTTTATTTTTAATAGAATGGAGATATGTAGTGGATATAACAATGTTTTTATTAAACATTGAGCTTCAGGGCTGCAGGCTTCTTGCACTCTGAGTTAAAAGATTAAGATTAAAACCCTCTGCTGCTAAAAACTAAAAGTCTTTGGTGGCAGAAAACCCAGAATACTGGATAGTTCAATTGATAAGTTTTCAGACTCTGAATCTGAAAGGTCAGGGTTCAATTCCCAGATACCTTTCTTTTCTTTTAGAGGCCAGCAGGCCCTGGGTGTTAAACTGCAGATAGACTTAAACTGTATGAAAATAGTTAAACTGTATATAGAGAGAGCCCCAAATAGCAAAGCTACCAGCCTGGGAGTTTAAGAGTGAAAGTGTATATAGAGTGAGTCCCAAATAGCAGCTACCAGCCTGAAAGTTGAACAGTGAAAGTGTATATAGAGAGAGCTCCAAATATTAAGGCTACAAGTCTGAAGGATTAGGAGCTCAAGTATAGAGAGAAGCCCCAGACATCAGCTAGTATTCTCGGATGCTGCAACACAACTTGGTTTAACCTGTATGCTAGAGCTGCCTCCTAGCAAAGAGGGAAACTGTTGAGGAACTGACTCCATCAAATTGGCCTGTTAGCAATGCTATGGGGCATTATCATGATGAGTGGGTGATGTGGCAGCCAATGTGTGCAGTGTCACCCTTGGGCAGGTGGTCCTGAGTTGTATAAGAAAGCAAACTAAGCAAGCCATGGAGAGCAAACAAGTAAGAGCATCCCTCCATGGTCTCTGTTTCAGATTCTGCTTATAGGTTCCTGCTTTGATCACTTGCTTCAATCAATAATGGACTGTGACTTGTATACCAAATCAAGTTGATTTGGGTCAGTGTTTTATCTCAGCAATAGAGAAACCAACTAAGCAACTCACACACACTGTTCTCTGTTACTCTACTGTATCTAAAGGGATAGGTGGATCCAGATACATTATCATCAGCAGCATTAATAAGCTGTATTCATTGATGTACAGATCATTCAGGCAAAAGAAAACAACCAAAGAAACTCCAGACTTAATCTGACAAACGCAATCAGGGCAATTTCCATCAAAATTCCAGGGGCAGTTTTTACCATACTAGAAAATGAAGTGATCTGGAGCTTCATATGGAAACAAGAAAGACCCAAAACTATCCATACTGGAAGGACCTTCAAAACATATTAGGTTATGACACTCCAAGAATGTGGAAATTCTTTTTTTTAAGGTGGCTGGAGAGACACCGTGGGTGCTGGGAACTGAAATCTTATATTTATGGTTGTGACCCTAGCTTTTAATGACTGAGCCATCTCTCCAGCCCTTTTTTAATTATTTATTTATTTATTTGGTTTTTTCAAGACAGGATTTCTCTATGTAGCCTTAGCTGTCTTGGACTTGCTTTGTAGATCAGGCTGGCCTTGAACTCACAGTGATCCACCTGCCTCTGCCTTCCAAGTGCTGGGATTAAAGGCATGCACCACCACCCCAGGGCAGAAATTCTTAATATTCTGGAAAAGATGAAATTCTGGAGACAGTGAAAGTCTAGTTAGCTGGTGTAATGGTTTAGACTGTAATGATAAAGGCTTGGTCCACAGATGGTGGCATATTGAGAAGAGATGTTAATTTGAGAAGGTAGTGGACCCAGCTAAACACTAGGCAGAGCCTGGGGAACCCCCACAAAACAGGGGGACAAAGGTTCATAGGACCCATAGGGGTTGATGAGATCACAGGAACATGTCTCAGTATCAACTAAACAGGGCTTATAATGACTCACAAAGACCGAAGTGACAAACATAGACTCCTTGGGAATGGGAGTGTTTCTGCCTTCTCTTGGTGGGACCCTTTTCCTCCTACTGGGTTGCTTCACCCATTCTTGATATGAGGGTTTGTACCTATCTTGTTGTATTTCATTAGGCCTTCTTATGTGGATATCCTTTAGAGTCCTCTTTTTTCTTTTCCTTTTTTTTAAAGAAATGGAGAAGTGGATCTGAGGTAGAGGGAGGAATTGTAAGGAATGAAGAGAGGAGAAACTGTGATTGGGTTGTAGTGTATGAGAGAAGAATAAAAAGAAAGTAAGAAAAAGAAAGGTTGTTTTCAGTCACACATAGAAAGGAATAGATAAGTGACTGAAGGTGTAGCTCAGTGAGAAAGTGTGAGTCTAGCATTCAAAAGGCTCTGGGTTTGGTCCTCAGCACTAAATTAATGAATAAAGGGATCCTCTTACAATTAATAAACTTAGTTTGATTAAAATTATCTGAAATCACATAAATAAGCTAATTCAATAAAACCAAGAAGGGAAAAAAGGTATTAAAGAAAATGGAAATCAGTGAGGCCATACCCTGAAGGGATGATCTGATTCCTTAATATCCTATCTATCTATCTATCTATCTATCTATCTATCTATCTATCTATCTATCTATCTTCTGTCTATCTATCTTCTATCTCTCTCTATCCATATCTCTTTTACTATCTATCTCTCCCTCTCACTCTCACTCTCTCTTTCCCTACTTTGCACTATTACTTATCTCTCACATTTATGTCCTGGGGATGGCAGCCTAGTATAGCCAGCTCCGGCTTGCAGAGCACTGTCTTTTTTCTTTTGTTACACTAACACATACATCATCGTATTAAATGAATGGTTCCACATGGCCGCCTGTAGTCTGAAGCTTTCCTTTACCCCTCAGTGACTTCCACTCAGGTACAACCATATTCCTGGCTACACAATGGAAAAGAATTTCAGGATAATGGAGTTAGAGTTCATTAAAAGGTATTTTAAATTTTCAGCACAGAGAGGTGTTCAGGAGACAGTGAGGCAGGATCAAGTATTAATATGAGCTTCTCAAGGTAACAGCATCCCTTTCTTGGCAATGTTTACACATATGACCCATGGCTTTCTAGTATCATCACTTGGAGAATGTCAGTCACAAAGAGTTAAAGGTCCAAGAGTAGTTTATTTTCTTTTTAATAGACATGGATGTAAAGAAGATTTATCAGGGTTTTTGTAAGGGATAAGAAGTCCCAAAAGTCAGGGTTAGAAGTTGCTTGAGCCCTATGTAGGCACAGTTATTTAGTTTACTTATTATCTTTCTGGTTTTTTTTTTTCATTTGAGATAACTTAAGGAAAATGCCCATAGTCTCCAAGGGCAATTCTGGCTTTACCAGCAGTGTGTGGAACTTCAGGTAAGACAAACCAACCAAATCTCAGGATAAAGAGCTTCCTTTCCCTCTCCCTCCTTCTCCATTTTCTTTATACTCTGCCTCATTATGAGTGGCAACTCCTTATCTTGGAAAGCTCCAGTTTCCCATGGTCAAGGTGTTGGCAAAGACCTTTTAGTAGTACATAACCTTTAAGATTTTGAAGTACATTTTTATATCTAATTTATGAATTTTATCATAAAATAGATTTGTATCTTATAAAATACTGGTTCTACATCTGTTGAGATAGCTGAATGCTTTCGATTCTATGTTAGCACACAATGTATCTGCTCATTGATTCACAGTACCAAAACATCTTTCATAGTTGGGATGAATCCCACTTAGTCCTAGTGGGACCTTCTTAATCTACTGTTGATTTGGTTTGAGAGGATGTTGTTTAAGATTTTTGAATCTGTTGAGAACACATTTTGGGCTTCACACAAGCAGACATCTTGTTTGTTTAAGGATGCCCAAGGGCATAGGTTAGACCTTGGTGGAAGGAAAATAACCAAGTGGCCAGAATGTTGATTTTAAAAAGTCCTAAAGAATCTGGGTGTGGAAGAAACATGCTTGTTATCCCAGAACTCAGGGAGGCAGTTTGAGGCCAGCCTGTCCTACAAAGTGAGTCCAGGACATCCATGGCTACACAGAGAATCACTGTCTGAGGTTGTCAGGGTCCTTTTAATTGATGCAGTCTTAAATCCTGGACCTGGAAGGGCCACCAGGATGTTTGGCAGGGAGGTGACTTCTGCCTATTTCATAGTAAATGAGGTCATGAAAGGAGGTCAACATTCAACCAGTAAAATATTCAAAGAAATTTTCTTTTTTAAAAAAATCTTGGATTTTCAAGATAGGGTTTCTTTGTGTAGCCTTGGCTGTCCTGGAACTTTCTCTGTAGTGAAGGCTGACCTTGAACTCAGAGATGCACTTGCCTCTGCCTCCTGAGGGCAATGATTAAAGGTTTGGGACACCACTTCTAGGTGGCTGAAAATCTGCATTTTAGTAAATGAAGTAAATTTGAATTTTTCAGACAGACATCTTCTTGAATAACTCACAATATAAACTGCAATGATTACCAATCTCATTTATCAATAGCTTAACACAAAAATATTTCACCTCTTACTCATACTGTGTTCTCTGAGGATAGCAGAATGTTCCAGAATCACTGTCCCTCATCCAGTGTCCCAGAAGACTGCTTCCCCTTTATGGTCTTCCAAGAGGAACATAAAAGGGGACAGGCTGTATCTCATTTGTGTTTGTCCCAACCTGGATGTGACCCTTTGAACAAGTGTTCATGTCTGAAGCAGGTCTATGATATGACCTGCCATGTAGGATTAATTAGAAACAAATGGAGTGTTCAGATACCCCAAAGCCTCTGCTATATGAATGTTAATGACTGGTGTCAAATAGTTTACTTAGAGCGATAGAAGGCTCATTCTTGGCAGGGGTTAAAGAGCATGGGGAAAGATGTTTACTTCAGGAATGAAATCCAGAATAACTGTATCCCTGAAGACTGGAGAATGAAGACATCATGGACCCAGGAAGCAGCAGCAGGCCCATCACTAAATAAGTAAGGACTAGGGGCAACAGAGGCAGCAGTTTGGTGGTAAAATGGAGATTAGCCATGGGATTTTCCCAGGCTTGAAAATTCATAGGGGACTGGTAAGATGGCTTGGTCAGTAAAGTGTTTGCCTTGCAGTCCCAAGTACTTGAGTTCAGTCCCCAGAACCCATGTAACATAGCATACATTTGTAGCCCTGTTGCTTGAACCCAGGCCTGGGAACATTGGGGTGGGGATGAGTTGGCACAGTTTCAACCACACAGTCTCAGGGACTCAGGTAAGTGGCAAAAGCAGACTCATTTATTCCAGGAAGAGGATGCCCCTTTAACCCACTCCAAGCCCCCCCCCACCCAATCCAGCATATCATTGATTCTTGGACTGCAAGCTGCTATTGTGGCTCCTCATCATTGGCTTGGGTCTTGTCACCAGTTATGATGTCATCAGTTTTGGGGCATGCCCAGGTGGGTCTCAGGCCTGTTCCATGAGAAAGTCCAGACAGATATTCACATTTGTTC
The DNA here is from genome assembly GCF_964271855.1 of Acomys minous. Lineage (NCBI taxonomy): Eukaryota > Metazoa > Chordata > Mammalia > Rodentia > Muridae > Acomys > Acomys minous. Next base: position 115,277,444 of record NC_140487.1, read on the forward strand.
CTGCTCAATGGCAGGACTTGGTCTCCCTACATGATCCTATTCCCAGGGAGTGTGTGTGTGTGTGTGTGTGTGTGTGTGTGTGTGTGTGTGTGTGTGTGTGTGTGTGTGTAGATGGTCCGCTTAGCTTACTATGTGAACTCCAGGTCAATCACAGGCTGTGTCTCATGAAGCAGAGTAGACAGCTCCAAAAAAGAAATCTCCAACTTTGTTCTCTGAACATCACATGAAGGCATGCACAGCTACATACAACCCTTCATATACATGCACTTGCACACAGGAGCAACCACATAAAAATAAACACAGAGAGAAGATAGCCGGGAATGGTGGCTCCCGCCTGTAATTGCAGCACCTGTGAGGCAGATGTAAGCAGATCCCTGTGAGTTCGAGGCCAGCCTGATCAAAAAATTGAGTCTAGGATGGCCAAGGCTACACAGAGAAACCCTGTCTCAAAAAAATGAAAGGAGAAAGAGAGATGTGTAAAGTGTGGCAAGAGAATAAGATGGTGATGGGAATGGGGGGAGGTGACAGAAAATTCACCTCATGCAATGCCTCCCATGCTGGACTGGACTGTGAGGGATCTAGGAACTCATCTTCATCACCTCCCAAGAAGGTTGTGCAGCCTTGAAACTTCGCAGAGGCTTAGAGTGTCCCTTCTGTAGTTGAATGAATGGCTGATGGATAAAGTGAGAAAACCATACATAATCAAAGTTCTCTTTTCTATCCCTAGATGTTGAAGCTTGAATTTAACATGAGGATGCAGATGGGGTATCTATTGAGGGGAGGCATTGCCTCCCTATTCTGTGGAATGAATCCAGTCAATCAGAAGGAATGAAGGAAGAGCAAGGGTGGTCCCCTTACTACACCATCCCTGTATGAAGACCAGTTCTACACACCAGGAAGGGACAAGAGATGACATGTGTGATATAGTGTTGGAAGCTATGCGGAATCCACTCTATGAAAGAACATGATTGTGCTCCAGGGTTACTGAATCAGACAGCAGAGCAGGGGCTGGGGCAGACAGAGGCTGAGACCACCTGGGAGGAAATGCCCAGGCTTGTACCTCTGTACATCCTTCACAGAGCTGACAGCATGAAGGTCCTCCTGTTGCTAGCAGCCTTGATCATGGCCTTTGGTAAGAGTTGACCCTGAACTAAGCATGTAGCCTGAGGAGGGAGGCATCCTAACCCAGAGCTTTCCTTCCTGTAAACCTAGCCTTTTCTTGGTGTGAGGAGGAAGGAAGCCATTTGTATGGTGAGAAGGTAGCAGAGAGATGCTGTGAACAGATGTGGCACAGGGCTCACCACCCTTCACCAGGATATTTCTCCATTCCCTTTCAGGCCCAATACAGATCCAAGGGAGCCTTGTGAATTTTGGGAAAATGGTCAAGATTATGACGGAAAAGAACATAAAGACTACCTATGCATGTACCCGCACAGATGTGCACTTGCACACAGGAACAACCACAGTCATATAAACACACACAGAAGCTAGCTGGGCACTAAGGCTCATGGGTATGAAATCCCAGCACTTGTAAGGCAGAGGAAGGTGGATCTCTGTGAGTTCGAGGTTAGCCTGGTCTACAAAGCAACTCCTGGACAGCCAAGGCTACCTAGAGAAACCCTGTCTTGAAAAACCAAGGGGCGGGGCAGGAGGAGGAGAGTGAAGAGGAAGGAGAGAATATGGAGGTGCTGGCCTTTGGGACAACAGAGAATCCACCTCATCCTAGTCTTCCCATGCTAGACTGCACTGTAGGAGACCCAAGGACTCATCCTCATCACCTGCCAAGAAGGTTGTGTAGCCTTGGAACTTCACAGAGGCTTAGAGTGTCCCTTCTTTGGTCTAATGAATGACTGATGGATGAAAAGAACAAACCATAAAAAAAAGAACAGAATCCACATTCTCTTTCCTATGACCAGATGTCACAGCTTATCAGAAGAAAGAAACACTGCAGATGTACAAACACTCTCACTCCCTCCACTGCGCACAGTCCTAGCCCACTCTTGGAAGTGGTTGCTGGGAGTTGAGCTTATGGAAAACTGCCTAGGTAGGAGCTGAGCCTTGCTTCTCAGCAGATGAATGGGGCTTCAAACTCAGCTGAGATTTATTATGATGTCAAACCAACTGCTAGGAGGAATTATCTACTCAAGGCCTTGGGTATGCCCTTCTGTGAATCCACTATTTGGCCACACCTACCTCACTTTCTCCGCCTCACCAATCCCCAGCCCTACAGGAAGGAACAACTATTTAAGGTCAGTTGGAGTTCAGGAAAAACAAGACAGGCCTTTGAACAAGCAACTGCAACAGCATCCCTGAGGTAAATCCCCAGAAACTCCTGCCCTTTGGCTACATTTGAGGGATTGTGCAGGTGCATGTGTGTGCATGTGTGTGTGTGTGTGTGTGTGTGTGTGTGTGTGTGTGTGTGTGTGACTGTGGATGTGAGTCCCCATCAGCTAAATGTGTACAAGACAGTATTCATAGCAAGTGTGTTGTATGGGTTTGTGAGGGTGCACAGTGAGAATTCGAATGCATGTGTGTGCCCATGTAATTGGCCTTGTGTTAGAAAGGCTTGCAAAGAGAATGTGTAGTTTTAGTTGGGAGGAGAACTTTGGGGATCAGAATTCATGGATGGGATTCCCAAGCCTTGAATCTGACATGAGGATCCATGTGGGGTATCTAGTGAGGGGAGGCATTGCCTTCTGATTCTGGGAAATGAGTCCAGTCTTTTAAGAGGAATGAAAGAGGTGTTCCTATTCCTACATCATTCCTGTATGAGAACCAGTTCCACAGACCTGAAGGGAGAGGAGATGACAGGTGTGACACACCATTGGAAAGACTCTGTGTGCACTCAATGCAAGAGCATGTCTGTACTCTGGGGTTGCTGAGTATGAAAGCAGGCGCTGGGGAAGACAGATGCCGAGACAGCCTGGGAGGAAATGCCCAGGCCTGCCCCTCTGTTCATCCTTCACAGAGCTGACAGCATGAAGGTTCTCCTGCTGCTAGCAGCTATGATCATGGCCTTTGGTAAGAGTTGACCCTGAACTAAGCAGGTAACCTGAGGAGGGAGGCACCCTTCCCTGAGCTTTCCTTCCTGTCCTCCTAGCTCTGTCTCTTGGTGGAAAAAAAGCCATTTGTGGGAAGAGAAGGTAGCAGAGAGCTGCCATGCACAGATGTGGCACAGGGCTCGTCACCCTTCACCAGGCTATTTTTCCACTTCCTTTCAGGCCCAATCCAGATCCGGGGGGACCTTCTGAATTTTAGGAAAATAATCAAGATTAAGACGGGAAAGAATGCTGAGGCTAGCTATGGATTCTATGGTTGCTACTGTGGTGTGAGTGGCAGAGGAGTCCCCAAGGATGCGACAGATCGGTGAGGCTACCCCACTACTCTTTATCCTCTGTCACTCTGCCTGGAATGGGACGAGGACAGAGCTGGTGCCCACTGCCTCAGGGTCGTGGTGGATCCCAGGCAGCAAAAGTCAACAACACATTGGGAACTCTGCTCTGGACCACTCCAAAGCTCTTGAGTCTCCCCGCTCAGGGTCACGGGTCAAAGGGAAACGCTGGGACTCCAGGCCTGTGAGCAAGTAGCTTAAATAGGACATGTGCCCAAACCAGGTGCTGCTTTGTTCACGACTGTTGCTACAAACGTCTGGACAAAAGTGGATGTGGCACAAAACTTCTGACCTACGAGTTCACCTCCGAAGGGGACAATATCATCTGTTCTGGTAAGAAAGACCCTGAGATGCCAGCAAGCTTCCTTTGCATCTTTGTTGATCACATGCATACTGGGGAGTTTGCTGGTGCAGGAGGGGAATCTCCTAAGAACCTCACAGTCAAGTAAGAAGCAAAGAAAATGGTAAAGAAGGTGGTGAAGACTCCAATGGGAGAGCAGAAAAAGCCTTCACCCAGTCTGATGCTTGAGGTGGATCCTGCAAGCAGTGGTGTCTAAGCTGAGTCCTAAGAGACTCCTAAAGTCAATGAAGCACACATCTGCTAAAACAGGGAACACACAGCCATCCCCCACACAGGGCCCAGTATGGCCAAAGTGTCAAAGAGGACTCCTGGTCACTCTGTGCTCTCCTGTGGACATATGAGGATGAGTCTGAGCTGTGTGGATACAAGGTCAAGCCAGGTGTTCTTTGTCTTGAAGTTTGTGTGCTCCATCAACAGGGGCCTATTATTTAGCAAAGCAGCAAGAAGCACATTTGCAAAAGGAGGACTCACCCTGGCAGCAGAGGGCATGGGCAGCATGGAGAGGGACACTTGTGTAAAACAGGCACAGTCAGGTTGGAAAGATCTCACCCTGGGAGATTTCCAGAGAAATGTGCTGATGGATCTGGGCAACTTCTACAGCACAGGATCAGCCCTGCTCCCCAGCTCCCACATGTTGCCAACATCTGTGCTTATATTATAAGACACACTAAAGGTCCGAGAACCGTGGCCTGTGACAACAGGTAGCCTTCTTCTCTAAGAGGAGACATCTCAGAAGCCCCTGTTGAGGTCTACTTTTGGCAGAATAAAGCTACATGTTACCTTAAGGCCAATCTCAGCCAAGGTAAATGGTAGATCATACAGGTAAATGGTGGATCATACAGCCTTTAACCAATACCACCCATCCTGAGGCCACTGAGGCTGGGGTCTACTAACACAAGCAGGCCTGTTAGCAAGAAGGCAGGCCAACAGTGTATCTCAGCTTGCAGAGTGATAGCCTACTATGCCTGAGGGCCTGGGGTCCATCCCCAGCCCTGTACGAATTGAGCAAGATTGATCATGTCTAGAATCCCAGAGCTCATGATGTCGAGTCAGGAAGATTACAAGTTCAAGGTCATCCTCAGCTATTTAGAGAGCTCAAGGCCAGCCTGTGCAACCTTATCTTTAATTTAAAAAATGAGGGGTGCTAGGAAGTCATGCAAACCTCTGGTAGTGCCAGGTGTGGTTATTGTACGTCCATGTCAGATGGGGTGCTGCCTTTCCAGGCAGTCCTGGTTCTTTTCTCAGAAGAGACAGGTCCCCACAAGCAGACATGGGGTATTAGCAACTTCAGCTTAGTGTCTGTTTTTGCCTAATTTCTGCAGACCAGTACTCCTGTAAGAAACAGCTGTGCGAGTGTGATAAAGCTGCTGCGGAGTGTTTTGCTCAGAACCAGGAAAGCTACAGTCTAAAGTACCGGTTTTACCCCAACATTTTTTGCAATGAGAAGGCACCCAGCTGCTAAGAGGGCCACTTCTGTGACCCCTACATTTACCTAAGAGAGTCCCGGGGTGGGGGCGGGGGATCTCACAAATAAAGCCACGCATCAACAACCATGTGTCTGTTCTCTTATCTCAAAGTGAGACGCTGATAGAAAGCATGCATGATAAAAGTATCAGCCTTGAGGCTGGGGTGATGGCTCAGTGTGCAAAGTGCTTACCACAAATGCATGAGGACCTGTGTTCAACCCCCAGAATCTCCATACCCCCTGGCCTTTCCTGGCCTGTCTTCAGGCAGGCAGGGACTTAGGAGTAGAGGTCCTGCAAGTGCATATCTCTGGCTGATCTGCAGTGGGAAAGGGAGGAGAGGCCAGAGCAGGGGTGGGAAGCCAGTAGTCCCATGGCCAGGCCATGTGTAAGAATTCTTTTAGGGGTTGGAGAGATAGTTCAGTGGTTAAGGGCAAGGACTGCTCTTCCAGAGGACCCAAGTTCAAATCCCAGCACCCACATGGCAGCCCAGAACCGTCTGTAACTCCAAGGTCTGACACCCTCACATAGACATACTTGCAGGCAAATCACCAATGCACATAAAATAAAGGAAAAATATTTTTTAAAAAAGAATTCTTTTAATGGAAGAGAACTAATTGTCAGTCCTTAAGCACCCCAGAAATGATCTGGGGTGCTTTGGAACAGTGCGGACACACAGGTTGGCCATGGAGCAGGGAGTTCCTATTCGAATTACACACTGTGCAGAGGGCAACCTGGCCACTCTGTGTGCACCCAATGGGGTGCAATCTATGTTCCCACCTGACTTTAAAATCAGTGCAGCAGCATCTTAAAAAAATTTTTTATTCATTAGTATGTATCTAGTGCTTTGCCTGCATGTACACGTGCAGCCCAAAAGAGGGCATCAGATCACTCTGTAGATGGCTGCGAGCCACCATGTGGTTGCTGGGAATTGTACTAAGGACCTCTGGAAGAGCAGACAGTGCTCCCAACCTCTGAGCTGTCCTTTTTTTTTAAGCTGGCTAAGTGCTCCCAGACCATGCCTGTGCTCAGGCAGTAGGGACAGAAAGCCAACTGCTCTAGTGTTCTCAGGGCCAAGTTTAGCCTCAGGAGGGCTAGAGGCAATCTGAGACAAAGAGAGCATCCATCTACCTCAGTGGCAGTCTTGAAAAGCTGGTTGGAAGGATTCTTCACAGGCAGTACCAGCAGGGGGAGGGGTGCCAAGCCACAAAGCAGAGTTAATCACCTGTGTGCTGTGCCCATGGCTGTGCCCCCGGAGAGGCAGAGGCAGAAATCTATCTCAGTTTAGCATCCTGTTCTAAAAGGCAAGGCATTGATGTGTTCAGTCTGGAACGAATGGAGATTTAGAGTGAAGTTTGAAACAGAAGGAAATTGCTGGGGGAAGTGTGTTAGATAAAATGAGTTCAGTAGAAAGGGTTCCACATTTAAGGCCATTTTGGAAGAGCCTTCCCAATTTGGGCCACCAATTTCATGTTTAATAATAAGAAATAAGTCAATAAGATGCCAGGCAACAGATGTTAGATTATATGAGGTTTATTAAGTGAGCATGGGGAGAGAAGAAAAGGGGGAGGGGTATAAGAGAGGGGGGGAGGGATGGAGGGAGAGAGAAGGAGAGGGAGAGGGAGAGAGAGGGAGAGGGAGAGAGAGGGAGAGGGAGGGGGCAGGAAAAGGGATTAAGGGGGTGAAAGAGGGAGGGGTGAGGTAGGGCTGTCCTTTTATATACTGGGCAGGGCCATGCCTCCATGGCAGGTAGGCAATGACATCACAGGTAGGCACACAACAATGTTATCCTCTCCAGTGCTCGCTAACACAGAGCATCAGAGAGTTCACCCCCCAAACCCATTCAAGACTGAGCAGGCTCCAGGGAAGGATGTGTGCTTTAGCATCAGCACTTATGGGAAGAGGTGCACACGTCGAACCCAGAGGCTGAGGCTCCCGGTCATTCTCCAGCTTATTTTTTTGAGACCGAGTCTTTCACTGAACCTGGAGCTCACTGAACTGCAGATCGACTAGCCAGATTTCCCCAGAATCCTCCTGTGCCTGCCTATCTCCGCACTGGGAATACACACACACACACACACACACACACACACACACACACACACACACACACACACATATATATATATATATATATATATATATATATATATATATATATATATATATATATATATACCCTTGGCACCCAGCATTTATATGGGCTCTGAGGATCTCAGGTCCTTGAACTTGCACAGAAAGTCATTTCCCCACCACAGAATCAAGATTTTTGTACCCATGTTTAGCTGTGTCCACATATATGCCTGTTACATGTTGGGCCTACATAGTAGTGTCATAATCTTCTAGTTGGATCATAGATGAGTGGTCATTCACTAGATTGAGACTATGTGGAGCACAGTAATTATCACAATGCTTTTTAACTCACATGACCTTAGGAAATTACTGATAAGCCAGAAGGCTTTAAATATTTGTTAAAATAAAAGCATAGCCATCTTAGTAATTGTGAGCATGTATTTTTGCCTGTGTTTGTTGGCAGAAATGTTCATACTTGTCTGTTAGATATTTAAGGTTGTAAGCATATAAGGTGGACCTAATACAGCATCTGACGCTTCCTGGTGTCGAGTCCAGCAATTTAACTTTTTGTTTTTTTCCTTGACCCATGAATAACGTGGGATAATGTACTTGTCCAGTCTCTCTGTTTTCAAAAAGCATTCCTAGGCTTAACTGTTAAAAAAAATTAGTCAGGCATGGTAGTCCACACTTTTAATCCCATCACTCAGGAGGCAGAGGCAGGTGGGTCCCTCTGAGTGCGAGGCAAGCCTGGTCTACAGAGTGAGTCCAGGACAGCCAGGGTGACACATAGAAACCTTGTTTCAGGAGGGGCATTGGGGAGGGTCCTCCTCACTATGTCAACTGGACAGACTCTAGACTCAACCTGGCAGAAGGGCCTCTGGGCTTGTCTGTGTGGATTATTATTATTATTATTATTATTATTATTATTATTATTATTATTATTATTTTGTATTTCAAGACAGGGTTTCTCTGTCTAATCTTGGCTGTTGGCTGTTCTGGACTCACTCTGTAGACCAGGCTTGCCTTGAACTCAGAGAGACCCACCAGCCTCTGTCTCCACAGTGCTGGGAATAAGGCATGCACTACCATGCCTGGTATAGATTGTCTTGATTCTGTTAATGGGTATGGAAAGACTCATCTTCACTGTTGTTTGCACCATTCCCTGGACTAATGGTCATGAACTCTCTAAAGAGGAGAAAGTAAACCAAATGCTAGGGCACATTCTTACTCTCCTCTTTTGACTAATGAAGCACCAGGACCAGCCACTGCCTGTTCCCACTGCCTTGGTTTCCCCACCAGGATGGGCTGACCTTGAGTGTGAGTCAAAACCACTGCAGTCTCTCCATAGGTGCTTCTGTGGAGGTGTTTTGTCCCAGCAAAAGGAAAAGAATCTAAGACAGCCACTGAGGCGCTAACCCGCCGAATTCCGCTACACTGGGTCTACCAGCATACTCCTTCTCATGCCCAGCAGCCAGCCTGTGTCAATAATTATGTCCTTTAAAACTAGCATTTATACTCACGGGTTTTCAGGCAGATTCATGCCCTTGCTTGTACAGCTGACATCTTCCTTATCTGTCAGGACATACATTCTGTGCTGTCCAGTAAATATCCCATCTTCTGGTGACTGTCACTCTGGGTAGGGGTCAGAGGGGTAATAAGCCCTCCATCCCAACATCCACTTTGCTGCCTCCACAGACAGGTACTGTGTTCAGCACCTTGTCAATAAGCCCTGAGCGGGCAGCACTGGCTGAGATCCTCCTCCTGAGGTGTGGCCTGCCATCCTGGGTTTAAGGATGGAAGAGAAAGGAGGAGGAAGAAACTCCAAGGGCAGGAGATGGCTTTCAATGGTTTTCATCATTTCTCACCAGAGAGTGATTTGGGACAGCCATGACTGTGTCAGAAATGAATGTCTCCTTGACAGACCCCTGTGCCCTGCCCTTCAATTTCCCCAGGAGTCTCACACTGAAAGAAGGAAAAAAGCTAAAGCCTGGTGCCAGTCAGTGGAAGATATTGACCTGCAAATGTCTGGCAAGCTGGCCAGATCACCTTGCAGGAGTGACTAAAGCAGAAAGGAGGATGGGTGGGTGATGGGCAGGACCACACCTTGACCAGGGCTGCTAAGTTACTTGTACCTTTTGCTCTCTTCTTGTCAAGACTCGTGTCATGTCAAGGAGATGGATTTGGGGTTCAATGGACCTCTTTGGTCCTTTTTCCATGATGGCTATGTTGATTATGTCGTTCCTTGCTTTTCTCCATTGCTTCCATTTAATTGGCTTGTTGAGATCTGGAGGCTGAGCCAGGCTTGTTATGGCTGCCAGGGCTCAGCCTCTGACCCCAAGGGCCCTGGTGACATCATCACACCTCTGAAGCTTGATTGTCTCAGAATCAAAGCACAAACAGAGGAAAAACCCAACCTAGAAAGACTCCTAGCTAGGTGTAGTAGCTTTAACCTGTAATTCCAGCATTCCAAAGGCTGAGGAAGAGTCTCAATTTGAGACCAGCCTAGGCTACATAATGAGAGGAAAGGAAAGAAAAAGACCAGTTTCCTACACCCCTGCCCTCTGCTGATCCTGTGCTCCAGGACCCACAAGCTCAGGCCCCTGCAACTGCACCTTGCGGTCCAGATTGCCCCAGCTTCCTACAAGGCCTGGCATAGATTCTTTTGTTATTTCCTCAGATCCAAACTTCCCTTTCAGGTCTGTCACTCTGCCAGACTGGTTTTGGCAAAGAGGCCAGGAGCCTCTGCTAATTTGCAGTCTTGGCACAAAAAAGGGGGAAGGGTGGGGGTGGAGGAATGTACAGTGCAGAATCCTGTGTATAATTTAAAAGGGCACACAGAGTTACATAAACACTGAGTCCTTCTCAAGGAACCACTCATCCAAATAAACATAAAAAGTGGCTCCAGTGGTGGATGGAGGACGAGTGAGGAAAATGAATGTAATAAAACAAAACTGTTTACAGCAGCCAGTGGCAATGGCATGCTGTGAAGAGAGCTCACTCGCACGAGGGCTAAGAATTGGTCAGTTAGAAAGGTGCGGAGGGGCCTGCTAGATGGCTCACTAGGTAAAAGTGCCTGCCTCCCAGCCGGGACCAGCTCGGTCCCTGGCACTCACATAGTAGAAGGGGAAAAACAAATTTTGCGAACTGGCATCTGGCTTCCACACCCATGCCAGGGCTCAGGGACATGTGTACTCATATCAATAATAAATAAATAAATAAATAAATAAATAAATAAATAAATAAATAAATAAATTTAGTGATTTTTTTAAGAAAAGAAAGTCATTTACCCCTGGACTCAGCAACTTACCTTGTTGAAAATGGCTCTCGACACATAGTCACAGGGCACACAAGACATGATGACACCTGGGGAGTGTCCGGAAGAGTGAACGTCAAAGCCAGGAGCCATCCAGAGTGATGGCTGGTCTCTGAGTGTCCCATGCCAAAGCAGCAGTGGGGACACTGAGGAGTTCATGCCATCTAGCCAGGGGGGGGACAGTGATTTCTCACTTACCACCATCTCTGCTTTGAGCTCACTGGTAACACAAGAATCTGTTTCATTTCACTCCAGTGTCCTAAGGGATAAAGGCAGCCTTGCCACAGGTGGAATCAAGTTGGGTTTGTTCATGGTGACATGCATATGGCTTTCCCACCTCACCACTTTTTCTCTAACTGCTAAGGAGACACTATGTGACAGACATGGGCATTGCACTCAAACAACACCAACCTTGAGCCCCTCAGACTCACTCCCAACCCTCCACTGCATACAGCATCCATGACACACGCTATACCCAGGGGTTTCCCACAGGCTGGCACTGAGACACGGCATGGCGATGTACAAACATGTTGGACTGTGTTCCTTAGCTGTCCTGGGACACACGTGGCCACGGGTTAGATGTACCTGTGACAGCTTGAGTGTCTCTCAGGATGCTAAGAAGAAGGTGTTAGGCCAACTGGTAGCATCATGACTCAGGCCAGATTGGAATAGTTTAAAATATAAAGTTAGTCAAATTAAATCTAGCAGACTTAAACCAGGCAGGTGCATGCATTTAGTCCCAGCATTTGGGAAGCAAAGGCAGGCAGATCTCTGAGTCTGAAGCCAGCCTGGTTGACAGAGCAAGGTTCATGACAGCCAGGGCTACACAGAGAAGCCCCATCATGAATAAATTTTTTAAAAAAGAAAAATAAATAAATTCTAGCAAATTTTATTTGTGTATAGATTGGGCAGCTCAAGACTATGAAAGATTTAGAACTTCACTGAGGGAGATGTCTTAGTCAGGGTTTCTGTTGCTGTTAAGAGACACGATGACTGTGGCAACTCTTATAGAGTGTTATCATGACAGTGGGAAGCATGGCAGTGTTCGGGCAGACGTGGTGATGAAAAAGGAGCTGGGAGTGCTACATCTTGATCCACAGGAACAGAAGGGGACTGTGTGCCATACCGGGTGTAGCTTGAGCACAGGAGACCTCAAAGCCCTCCCCGACAGTAACATGCTTCCTCTAACAAGGTCATGCCTCCTAATAGTGCCAGTCCCTATGGCCTGTGGGGGTCAATTGCATTCAAACCACTACAGGAGACAAGAGAGAAAAGATTTTTATAAATTATTTGAGGAAGTCAGAAACAAAAAACATACTTGTTAAAATGGAAAGCCACAGTGAGAGACTGACTAAGCCAAAGGGTGTCTTTACTATTTATTTGGGGCTTCTTTTTGTTTATAGAGGATCTTAAAGTCCTGCTGTTATCTCAGCTCCATAACCACAGTTTCAAAGGAAAGCAAAGCCTCTGGCCCTGCTTCTCAAATCCAAGCCTTAAGCTACACCATTGGCCCCTAATAGATGTTTTTTTAAACATAGCTGGGAATGTGGCTCAGTTGGGAGAGTGCTTGCCTGCCATGCACAAAGCCCTGTGTTCAAGATCCAGCACCAAATAAACCAGACAAACCAGGCATGGTGGTTCATGCCTATAATACTAGTATTCTGTAGGCAGAGGCAGCAGGATCAGAAGTTCAAGGTCATCCTCAGCTAGACAGGGAGTTGCGGCTAGCCTGGACTACAGGAGACTCAGAATCAAAAGATACTATTTTGACAAACTTAAGTCAAAGAGATTAGTGAATGTCACAGGTAATTTGAACGGACAGCTAGATAACGTGTTTATAAGGATAAGGAAATAAATAAAAGAGGAAAATAATACTAATTCATTTGGAAAGTGACTCTATTTTCTTTTTTTTAATCTATCACGACAGACATGCTTTGTTGCTATCACTCCACACCAGCCCGTTCTGATCAACACAAGTTTTTTTTTACAAGGCTTGTGGTGTTCGCTGGGTAAAATATATGATGGACAAATACAAAACAATAAACAACAACAACAACAACAACAACAACAAAAATCAAAGGAGTCACTCAGGTAACTACAAAAGGGGACAAACCAGGACAGAGACAGTGCGATTGTCAAATTGTCAGTGTGACACATCATGCTCTTTTAGATGGAAAAACACCAAAGACTCCACCAAAAAGACTAAAAAGTTTCAGGATACAAAATCAAGAGAGAAGAACTGTAGTGTTAGAAACACCGGCAATGATTTATGCTAACTGAAATCAAGGAAGCACTCACGCACTGTAGTCACAAAACCTGAACCCCCAGGGCTGACTTGGTGAGGGCTCTAATACAGGGACTATAAAACACTAGAGCCTTGAAGAACTGGGGGGGCGGGCAGGGAGGGAGCAGGAGAAACCCTGTCCCTGTGTTGCTCACAAGGAACAAGCAGCCCCATGAGAGTGACATGCAGCCCAAAGGGACCCACTGGTCCCATGTGGTCCCTGGCAGATACTGACCCCAGGGCTGGGAGCTGGCCATGTGGGCAAAGTGCTGGTCAAGTGTGAGGACCTGAGCCTGGATTCCCAGCACCCACATGACAATATGGACATGCTTGTAACTGTAACATCTGAGTGTGTGGAGGCCGAGACAAGAGGATGCTGGGTCCAGCCAGGCAGCTGCATTGGTGAGTTCCACGTTCACTAAGAGACCCAGACTGATACAGCAAAAAGGTAGAGAATAATTCAGAAAGATGCCTGATGTCCACCTGTGGCCTCTACATGCACATGTGCACACATATGTACAAACATACAGAAACATACAAAAGCATATGGATACCTGAAAACACAACCAGACATGCACAATAGACAAAACAGATAAAGGAAGAGACATAAACAAACAGACACAAACTAATTCCAGCATAAATACACAAAAACATATGCACATTCAAACACCAAGTCACATGTACATGCAAAAACACACACACCTAAATGTATACACAAACTCACAAGCACAAACACTCAGGCATATAAAAACATGCACATTGACATGAATGCACACACAAGCATACACAAAAATCTCAAGGGTACACAGAATTACAAATACAAAATCATGCAAACACACAAAATATACATGCATAAGCACACACAACTGCAAACAATTAGAAACCAACATGCAAATTTTAACAAAATGACAAACACAGATGTATACAAAAGAAACCCTCACATGCACACAGCACACATATAACCACATATGTGTCTTTATGCATACACACAATCACAGACCTACACATATACACAAACATAAATCCACACACAAACACATTACTGCAAACAGAGACACACAAATATAATGTGCACACATGCAAATACAGCACACACAATATATAAATGCAAAGGGACACCAGCACACAAAGGCACATAAGTACACATACACCCAGATGCATACACACATACATTGACAAACATACAAATACATAGACAAACACACAGAAAACATAAAAACACTTGAATGCATACACACATACAATGCATGTAAAGGAAACACACACATAAACAGACACTAATGCGAGCACACAAAGACACACAAGCACAAATGTACACACAAACAATTATATAGACAAGTACAGGTATACACAAATACATGCATGCATAGAGGCACACACAAAACAGACACAAATGTGAATACACAAATATACATGTGCTCACAAACACAAGAGAATTGCATATACATGCACACACAAGCACACAAGATGTACACACTAATACAAAACAAGCCAAGCCATCTCAAGCTGAGGCAGTATGCATTACTCTGCCTAACTTAACAATGCTCTGCCCACTGAAATGAGGAAATGGTGCTGGCCTAAGTCCAGACACACACATCAGTGAGGCAGAACACACAGCCTACTGCTTTTGAAGATTTTGTTTTTTCACATAAAGGCTAAAAACCTTTATTGGACAGCTGAGTCCTTTCAATAATGGTGCTGGGAAGGTTGGAAACCCAGGGTAGCTGGTCAGGGTCCTGCTGTCTCTCACACAGATCACAGATCCTTCTCTCCATCTGCTCCAGGTGTTGCTGCAAAAAGCTGAGTCTCCCTGCAGTGCCTGCTGCAGCTGGGACCTCTTTCCCCTCTACCCCCTCACTAGAGTGGACTGCTCCCTCTACCACTCTTGAATCCAGGCACCTGACTCAGGTACACAGTGCTGCCACTTATTAACTAACTCTGCTGCTTCCTGAGGCAGGATCCACCCTGTCCCTCAGAGTCTTTTAAGGATGATGACTCATTGTTTCTGACCATAGGATCATGTTCTCTCTATCTCTTTGTTTCTCTCTGTCTCTCTGTCTCTCTCTGTCTCTCTCTGTCTCTCTCTGTCTCTCTCTCTGTCTCTCTCTGTCTCTCTCTGTCTCTCTCTCTCTCTCTCTCTCTCTCTCTCTCTCTCTCTCTCTCTCTCTCTCTCTCCCGTCCCTCCCTCCCTCTCTCTGTCTATCTCTGTCTCTCTCTCTGTCTCTCTGTCTCTGTGTATCTCTCCCTGTGTATGTGTGTGTATGTGTGTGTGTTTGTGTGTGTTCCTCCATCCCTCTCTTCAGATCCTAGCTGCACTATGGTCTGTCTGCCTATGGCATTAATAACACTACTAATAAAACTCCTCCTGTAACATCTGAGGGTGTGGAGGCCGAGAAAAAAGGATGCTGGGTCCAGCCAGGCCAGCTCCTGTTTACTTTTTTAAAGAAAGGAGGGGCAAAATCCTACTCTGTAGACTAGACTGGCCTGGAATTTATTAGGTAGACCAGGTTGGCCATGATTCTCCTCCCTCAGCCTACTGAGGGCTAGAATTACATGCAGGAGCCACTAGATCTAGATCTCTGTTGTCTCTGAACAACAAATTAAAAGGAGCGTGTGTGTTAAATACTTGGCTTTGGTCAGGTGTGGTGCTGTACACCTTTCATCTTAGCACCCAGGAAGTAGAAGCAGACACATGAGAACTGTCTCAATCCAACAAACACAAAAAAAGAGTTAAAAAGAATAATAGGAAACTGCTTTACAAATAGAAATGTTTTCTGTAGTGAGCTGCTTTAATTGAGAAGGGATATGTGCTTTCTGGTCTCTTTCTCATTTGCCACTTCCCAAAAGAATAGAAATTCCATGTTCTGAGATCCAAGATGGCGGTGAGCAGTGTGGACCGTGTTTGGAAGCTCCAGTGAACAATTCAAGGAATTGCACAGATTTCTGAGCCAGGAACAGCAAGGTCCTCACACCACGGCAACAGGAGTGCTCCACAATTCGGAGGGACCAGGGTGTGGAGGACCTGCTTGCTCCTGCACACGGGAGGAGTGAGGATTTTCTCCGATCAGAGCAGCAGCGGCAGAGACAGCAGTGTCACCAGCGGCAACAGCAGCAACAGCGGCAGTGGCTGAGGTTTGCAGCTCAGAGCCTTCCAGTGGAGGCGATTGGTGTGGTGGACAGTGGGAGTTGCTGCGGGAGAGGGGAGTCTGGACAGGATTTGGGTCACGTGGTGCCTTGAGACCCAAACTGGACTTGGCAGACAGTTCAGCCCCAGAGTCCTGGGTTTGCTCAGTGCGCTGTGCCGTGGAGACACTGGCTCAGCTCAGTAAGCAATTCTGCCTGAGGCACTACCTCAGCACAGCCACAGCTCCCCTCCTGTGACACGGGCTGAGCCAAGCACTCACTTCCACATTAGGCACCAGCTCAGCGCAGCCGCAGTTCTCCAGCTGTGACACAAGCTGGGTGGAGCACTCAGCTCCACCCTAGGCACCAGCTCAGCACGGCCGAAGTTCTCCTGCTGTGATGCAAGATGGCTGGAGCACTCATCTCCACCCTAGGAGCTTGATCAATGCAGCCGTAGTTCTCCTGCTGTGACGCAAGCTGGGTTGAGCGCTCACTTCCAACCTAGGCACCAGCTCAGCACAGCTGCAGTTCTACTGCTGTAACACAGGCTGGGCAGAGCACTCAGTTCCACCCTAGGTGCTTGCTCAGCACAGCCGCAGTTCTCCTGCCATGACACAGGCTGGGCGGAGTGCTCAGCCCCACCAAAGGCGCCAGCTCAGTGCAGCCACAGTTCTCCTGCTGTGGCAGACAGTTCAGGCCCTGAGAATCTAGCTGAGCTCGAAGCATGGTTCAGGCCCAGTATCCCTGGCTGGACTTGGCAGGGGACCGGAAAGGCTGTGGATACCTTGGCCTGATCCAACGCTCATTCAGAGACCCAGAACAATTGCAGGACCCACAGCAAAAAGGAGCTGAGGATCACTGGCTGTGAGAGCCCAAAACGACAGGGCTAACCTCCTGACATCCACACCAGTGAAGTATCAGAGCTTCCAGACTACAGAAATCATGAGAAAACAAGTGAATCTATCATCAGACTCCCTCCACCCAACTCTGGAAGTTACCCAACAAAAACAGAGGCAGAAAGATGACTAAAGGACAGCGTAAAAGCATATGCAAAAAACCCGAAAACAACATGGTATCTCCAGTTTCAAGATATCCCAAAGAAAACAATCCAGAGAACTCAAATACACCGGAAACACAAGAAAATGACCTCAATCCTTGGAAATGAGAATGATAATGGAAGAAACAAATAAAATTCGAAATCAGATGCAGGAAGACGCAGCCAAGCAGGTGCGAGACATAAAAGAAGCACAGAGAGTGGAACTGGAAAATTTTCAGGAAAATATAAACAACCAGATGAAAGAAATAAATAAAACGGTTCAAGATCTGAAGACCTATAAAGCAACAATGGAAGAAACTCAGGAATATACAAAAAATCAGATGAAAGAAATCAAAAATCTACTCAAGATATGAAGATGAAAATGGAGTCAATGATAAACACACAGACAGAAGAAAAACGAAAATGTGAGACCTCAGAGAAGAAGGCGAATGACACAGTGCTGAGGTTTTCTAACAGAGTCCAAGAGATGGAAGAACGAATCTCAGGTCTAGAAAAAACAATCACAGATCTTGAAGCAACCATTAAAGAAAATGCCAAATCTGGAAAACTCCTGACACAAAACATTCAAGAAATTAAAGACACCATGAAAAGAAGAAATCTGCGGAAAATAGGCATTGAAGAAAGAGAAGATATCAGACTCCAAGGCCCAGAAACTATTCTCAACAAAATTATAGAAGAAAATTTCCCCAATCTAAAGAAAGAGATGCCTATAAACATACAAGAGGCATACAGAACACCAAATAGAATTGACCAGAAAAACTGCCCGTCACATAATAATCAAAACACAAAACATACAGAACAAAGAAAAAATATTAAAACCTGCAAGGGAAAAGGGCCAAATAACATTTAATGGCAAACCTATCAGAATTACACCCGACTTCTCAGCAGAGACCATCAAAGCCAGAAGGGCCTGGACAGAGATCCTGCAAACCATAAGAGACCACAGATGCCAGGCCAGACTACTTTACCCAGCAAAACTATCAATAACCATTGATGGAGAAAACAAAATATTCCATGACAAAAACAAATTCAAACAGTACCTATCCACAAATCCAGCTTTACAGAAGGTAGTAGAAGGAAAACTCCATCCCAAAGGGTCAAGCTACAACCAAAACTACTCAGGAAATAGATAACTATACCATGACAAAAACACAACTACACAAACGCTCGACTGGAAACAACATCAAAATTAAGACTCTTAATAGTAACTGGTCATTAATATCTCTCAACGTCAATGGTCTCAATTCTCCAATAAAAAGACACAGACTAACTGAATGGGTGCATAAACAGAATCCAGCATTCTTCTGCATTCAAGACACACATCTCACCCATAATGATAGGCATTACCTCAGGATAAAAGGTTAGAAAAATATTCCAAGCAAATGGTCACAAGAAGCAAGCAGGCGTAGCCATTTTAATATCGAACAAAAT
The DNA here is from genome assembly GCF_964271855.1 of Acomys minous. Classification (NCBI taxonomy): domain Eukaryota; kingdom Metazoa; phylum Chordata; class Mammalia; order Rodentia; family Muridae; genus Acomys; species Acomys minous. The sequence goes on from NC_140487.1 coordinate 115,295,940, forward strand.
AGACTTTCAACCAAAATTAATCAAAAGGGATGAAGAGCAGACACTTCATACTCATCAAAGGTAGAGTCAACCAAGATGACATCACAATTCTGAACATCTATGCTCCCAATACAAGGGTACCCACATTTGTAAAAGATCTGCTAAAAAGGCTTAAACCACACATCAATCCCCACACAATAATAGTGGGAGACGTCAACACCCCACACTCACTGAAGGACAAGTCATTGAAACAGAAACTAAGCTGAGAAATAACATTATTAACCAATGCCATGGGTCAAATGGATCTAACAGATATCTATAGAACCTTGCACCCAAACAAGAAAGAAGATACCTTCTTCTCTGCACCCCATGGAACCTTCTCCAAAATTGATCACATCGTAGTTCACAAAGAAAGCCTCAACAGATACAAGAGGATTGAAATAATACTTTGTATCCTATCAGATCACCATGGGCTTAGGCTGCAATTCAACAACAACAGAAATAACAAAAAGCATACACATACATGGAAACTAAACAACTCTCTGCTAAATGACACCTGGGTCAGGGAAGAAATAAAGAAAGAAATCAAGGAGTTTCTGAAATTCACTGAAAATGAAGGAACAACATACCCAAATTTGTGGGATACATTGAAAGCAGTCCTAAGAGGAAAATTCATAGCACTAAGTGCCCTTAAAAAGAAATTGGAAGCATTGCACATAAGCACCTTAATGACACAACTGGAAGCCTTAGGGAAAAAAGAAGCAGAAACACCCAAAAGGAGTAGACGTCTGGAAATAATCAAACTCAGGGCTGAAATTAACAAATTAGAAACTAAGAAAACAGTCCAAAGAATCAACAAAACCAAGAGCTGGTTCTTTGAGAAAATCAACAAGATAGAAAGACCTTTAGCCAAACTAACTAAAAGACAGAGAGACAGTATTGAAATCAACAAAATCAGAAATGAAAAGGGAGACATAACCACAGACACTGAAGAAATACAAAGAATCATAAGATCCTACTTTGAAGGCATATATGCCACAAAAATTTGAAAATCTAAGGGAAATGGACAATTTTCTTGATCAATTTCACTTGCCAAAGTTGAGTGAAGAACAGATAAACAAGCTAAATAGTCCCATTTCCCCAGCAGAAATTGAAGCAATCATTGATAGTCTCCCAACCAAAAAAAGCCCAGGGCCAGATGGTTTCAGTGCAGATTTCTACCAGACCTTCAAGGGTGACCTAATATCGATACTCTTCAAGCTACTCCAAAAGATAGAAAGGGATGGAACATTACCAAATTCATTCTATGAGGCCATAGTCTCATTGATACCTAAACCTCACAAAGACTCAACAAAGAAAGAGAATTTCAGACCAATTTCTCTTATGAACATCGATGCAAAAATACTAACTAAAATACTTGCAAAACGAATACAAGAACACATCAAAGATATCATTCATCATGACCAACTAGGCTTCATTCCAGGCATGGATGGATGGTTTAATATACGGAAACCCATGAATGTAATCCAAAATATAAACAAACTGAAAATAAAAAAACCACATGATCATCCCTTTAGATGCAGAGAAAGCATTTGATAAAATCCAACACCCATTTATGTTTAAAGTGTTAGAGAGATCGGGGATACAAGACACTTTCCTCAACATAATAAAGGCTATATTCAGCAAGCCAATAGTAAAAATCAAAGTAAATGGTGAGATACTCAAGGAAATTCCTCTAAAATCAGGAAGAAGGCAAGCTGCCCATTCTCTCCATATCTCTTCAATATAGCACTCGAAGTTCTAGCCAGAGCAATAAGACAACAAAAGGAGATCAAGGGTATCCAAATGGGAAAGGAGGAAGTCAAATTATCCCTATTTGCAGATGATATGATAGTGTACATAAGTGACCCTCAAAATTCCAGCAGAGAACTCCTACAGCTGATAAACACATTTAGCTAATTGGCTAGATACAAAATTAACTCAAAAAAGTCTGTAGCCTTCCTATACACAAATGACAAGCTTGCAGAGGAAGAAATTAGGAAAACTACACCCTTCACATTAGCCACAAGCAATATAAAGTACTTAGGAGTTACTCTAACTAAGCAAGTGAAGGACTTGTCTGAAAAAAATTTGAAAACTCTAAGGAAAGAGATTGAAGATGACATGAGAAGATGGAAGGATCTTCCTTGCTCATGGATCGGGAGAATTAACATAAAAAATGGCCACCCTACCAAAAACAATCTACAGATTCAATGCAATCCCTATCAAAGTACCTACACAATTTTTTAAAGACATTGAAAGTTCAATTCTGAACTTCATATGGAAAAACAAAAAACCCAGAATAGCTAAAGCAATCTTGTACAGTAAAAGGTGCTCCAGAGGAGTCTCCATACCTGATCCCAAACTGTACTATAAAGCAATAGTAATTAAAACAGCATGGTACTGGCACAGCAACAGGCTGGTTGAGCAGTGGAACCAAATCGAAGACCCAGATATGAATCCACACACATATGGTCACTTGATTTTTGACAAAGAAGCCAAATCCATTCGATGGAAAAAGGATAGCATCTTCAATAAATGGTGCTGGTCTAACTGGATGTCTATGTGTAAAAAAAATGCAACTGGATCCATATTTGTCACCATGTACAAAACTCAAATCCAAGTGGATTAAGGACCTCAACATAAAACCAGAGACACTAAGTCACTTAGAAGAAAAAATGGGAAAGAGCCTGGAACATATTGGCACAGGACACAACTTCCTGAACAGAATACCAACAGCCCAGGCATTACTGTCAACAATTAATAAATGGGACCTCATGAGGCTGAGAAGCTTCTGTAAGGCAGGAGACACTGTCAACAGAACAAAGTGACAGCCTACAGACTGGGAAAAGATCTTCACCAACCCTACATCTGACAAAGGTCTAATATACAAAATATATAAAGAACTCAAGAAATTAAACACCACCAAACCAAATAACCCAATTGAGAAATGGGGCTTGGAACTAAACAGAGAATTCTCAACAGAGGAACATCAAATGGCTGAGAAACACTTAAAGAAATGTTCAACCTCCTTAATCATCAGGGAAATGCAAATCAAAATAACTCTGAGATTCCATCTTACACCCATCAGAATGGCTAAGATCAAAAATTCAAGCGACACAACATGCTGGCGAGGTTGTGGGGAGAGAGGAACACTCCTTCATTGCTGGTGGGAATGCAAACTAGTACAACCACTTTGGAAATCTATCTGGTGCTTTCTCAGAAAACTGGGAATAGAGCTTCCTCAAGACCCAGCTATTCCACTCCTTGGAATATACCCAGAAGATGTTCCAGCACACAACAAGAAATTTTGCTCAACCATGTTCATAGCAGTCTTATTCATAATAGCCAGAACATGGAAACAGCCTAAGTGTCCCTCAGTAGAAGAATGGATAAAGAAACTGTGGTGCATATACACTATGGAATACTATTCAGCTATTAAAAACAAGGAATTCCCGAAATTTGTGGATAAATGGATTGAGCTAGAAATGATCATAATGAGTGAGTTAACCCAGAAGCAGAAAGACTCAAATGGTATATACTCACTTATATCTGCATATTAGCCCAAGGGGCATGTCCCATGAAAGCCTTCGCTTACCAGGAAACTGAGACAGAGGGGAGAACATTCCTTTGGGACTCTAGATGAGAGAAGCATGGGAGAATGGCAAAGTAGAAGGATCCAGAGGGTCCTAGAAACCTACAAGTAGAACATTATGATAGGCAGATTTGGGCCCAGGGGTCCTGCTCAAACTAAGGCACCAGCCAAGGACAATACAGGCCATAAAACTTTAAACCCCTACCCAGATCTAGCCAATGGTCATAACATTCTCCACAGTAGAGTGGAGAGTGGGATATGACTTTCTCACATACTCTGGTACCTCACCTTTGACCATGTCCCCTGGAGGGGGAGACCTGGTGGCACTAAGAGGAAGGACAGCAGGTTACCAAGAAGAGACTTGATACCCTATAAGCAGGGGGAGGTAATCCACCTCAGGAACAGTCATAGGGGAGGGGAATGAGGGGAAAATGGGAGGGAGGGAAGAATGAGAGGATACAAGGGATGGGATAACCATTGAAATGTAACAAGAGTAAATTAATAAAAAATAAAAATAAATGAATGAATAAATAAATAAATAAATAAGTGGAAAAGAGAAAAAAATAAATTCCATGTTCTAAGAACTGGGGAGACAAAGATGGCTGCAGTTCTCAGACCTCAGCAGACAAGTTACTCTGTGCAGGTGGCAGCAGTTACCATGCAAATTCACACCTGCTAGAGAACATGTGTCTGCTTCCTAGAGGTGGACCAGCACATCCAATCCTGTCTGATCTCAACGTTTGAATCTCCTACATTGGCATCGAATATCTGAGCACAAAACCTAAGAACACTTCCCTTTCCTTTTCAAAATAACCATCATTGCTGAATTGCATTGTGGTTTAAGCTGCTATGGTTGAGACAAATTTCTTCTCTTCTTCTCTGCACAAGGGACAAATATCATTAATATGTAAAATGATTAGCTGTTTCTTATTTATGCCACATGTTGGAAAGTGTAAAAGACGGACTGCAGATTTGTTCTTCAGGGAAGATTATTGATCACCCACATAGTTGAACTGTCTCTCTGTTGTTGGTCTGTGTAACTTTAAAAACAAACAAACAAACAAACAACAAAAAGAGGATGGGGTGAAAGAAAAGGCAATACCAAAACAACCCAGCTTCTCTGACCCTACAGCATGTCTCCTATGCTGCCACCTACTGGGCTCTTGACATCCCTGCAGCTGGGATGAGGGATGGAAATTCTCTTCCAGGTGCCCCTGGGATTCTCCAACAATACAAAACATATTTGTCTCCTTGATATAATTTCTAGTGTGTAGAGGCTGGACTGGGTGCAAAACCAATGGCTGAAAGGCCTCTTCAACTAAAGGCTTGACTGGGCCCTTTCACGTGCCAATCAAAAAAAGGACCAAGGCTTAGACTCGAATGAACTTTTCACAGGGGCCACATGTCAGATAGCCTGCATATCAAGTGTTTATGTTACTATTCATAGCAGTAGAAAAATTAAAGTTATGAAGTAGCAAGAAAAATATTTTTGTGGTTTGAAGTGCCACCAAGAATGTAGTGTATTAATGGGTCTTAGCATTAGAAAACATGACAACCACTTATTGGGAGGCCATTGTAAAGGCTCTCTGTCCATAGACTTTGCTCTTCTGTGCTCTGCTTCAGGATAAGAGTTACATGGATTGCTGAGACCGTGATCAGACAGGATGTTCTGCTAAGTATACACTCAAGAGTCTTCAGACTTTCAGAGGAAGTACACTGTGGCCTCAAGGCTGAGAATCGACTGAGATTACACCGTATTTCCCATGAAAATGTCAGCGTTATCTCCTGAGAGTGACCTTCTGCTTTGTTTTCCCATGCCTGTGATGTGTATAAATTGAACTGATACATAAAGTTAAGGAGTCCTATGATAGTCATTGAAGGCTCTCTAAGCATATCTTATGCTTTTGGTTGTATCTTGCCTCAGTTTCTTATTTCTGCTCTTTTATTTCTCAATCTTCCATCCTTGATAGCATCACTTCAATATAGTTCAGAGTAGGCTTTGGCAACCACTGAAGGATAACTCTTTACATTCAGCAGAGAACTTTCCAGTAGACCCAGAGCTGAAAGAATCCTAGTAGATTTGGGGATAAGATGTTCTTCATAATCAATTTGAATTGGCTACCAATGAGACAACTGGCTAGGCCTACAAGCCCTTTAATCCAAGGATGCTGAAGCTCGCAGGCTGCCAGTTTAAGGCCAGCCTGTCACACAAAGTGATCTCTCCTTTCAAAGGGGAAATAGAAGAAAAAAGGGAGGGAGGAGGAAGAGATAATGGGAAGGGAGAAAGCCTTTGGATGGAAGTGTTGGGTTAGGAGCTATGGTCCCACAGATGGAGCCACACCTCAGCAGCTGATACAGCCTGGAGGAGATGACAGGCGACACTTCTGTGACCATCAACTATGGGATAATCTTCCTCTGTCACCCAGAAGCACATACAGCCTGGTTATAAACTGGTACTCTGTGCTAACTACATTGCATGGGATCTTCCTCTGCTCTCTGAAACCATAAGAAGGAAACCTCACTTTGCCCTGTGGAACCAAACACTCTAAAACTCCTGCCATGCTATCTGTAGCATTAAATAACTTTGAGTAAATCCATGGCCTGAATGAGAAGTCTGGGGCTGGCAAGTTGGCTCATGGGTAATGGTACTTTCTCTAAGCATGACTACTGCCTGAGTTAGAGCCCAGGGATCCCCAGATAGGAGAACTGATTGTCACGGGTTGTCCCCTAAGCTACATATAAAAATAATTCAAATGTTTTTAAGGGTCAGTCTGTCTCACTGTCCCTTTTAAACCTGAGGACTTTCAGAGTAAACCATAAGGAAAAGCAACTGTTGTTTGTGGGTCTGCTGGAATTGACAGTTGAGAGTTCATAAGTAGACAGGGTTTAGTGGACCTCAAGGACAGACAGAAAAGAACTGAAGTCAAACTTTTCAACATACTCACAGAGGCAGAAAACATTAGATTTTTTTCTGCACAATTCTCTGGGAATCATCTCGCACCTCTTTCCCTATTCTCTGGCCATTAAATCACATTTAAGATGCCTTAAAGTCTTTTTTCTAATCTTTTCCATACTATGGAAATAATAGGATGATATTTGTTGTGCCTTATTTTGTTTTTCATGACAGGGTTTCTCTGTGTAGCCTTGCCTGTCCTGTACTCACTCTGTAGACCAGGATAGCCTCAAACTCACAGAGATCCTCTTGAATCCACCTCAGGAAAGCTGGGAATAAAGGTGTGCGCCACTATGCACAACTTCCATAGGCTGTTTAAATACTACTAATTTTGGCATTTACATACACACTTACTCATCATTTTTCTGTTTACAAAATTGGAATATTTACCTCCATGAGCTGCCTGACTTTCATTCTCCATCTTTAAATGACTGTTTTGGAGGCAACATTTTCAATGCTGCAATACTTTTTGAACCATCTCCATTCAAATGAAAAATGCATTTCATTGTTTCTAAGCTATGGGTTTTGCAAACACACACCTCCAAAAGTAGCACACTTGAGTGAGTGTACTGGTCCTTCTGGAATGTTCCATATTGCAGGTGAGAGAGTACCTGAGCCAACTTTATAACGGGACTCTCCTGGTTTCAATTCTGTGCTTCTATTGTCTGTTTTGGGGTCACATATTAGGACAGGGCTGGTGGCTACACAGTCAGACTCACATAAAGCAGCCTCTTTCTTTCCTTTCTCACTACAGGGAGATGGAAGGCTTCCTACTGAGATCCTCTCTGTGAACTCGGATCTGTCTTTTTCCCAGAGAAAGCTTTTCCCAACCCATCTATGCAAATTTCTAAGCACTCAGTAGGCCCAGGTGAAATGTGTGATGGGAATACATTAACTAAAGGGCAGTGTAATGGTCCTGAGGTAACTAAAGGGCACTGTGGTGGGCATAAGTTAACTAAAGGGCAGTGTGATTATGAGTGCACAAACAAAAAGACAGTGTGATGGGCATGTGTTAATTAAAGGACAGTGTGACTGGCATGCATTAACTGAAGAAAAGTATGATGGCCATGCATTAAATAAGGCCAGTGTGGTGGGCATGGATTAATTGAAAACAGTGTGATAGGCATGCATTAATTGAAAGACAGTGTGGTGGGCATGGATTAATTGAAAACAGTGTGATAGGCATGCATTAATTGAAGGACAGTGTGATTGTCATATATTTATTAATAGCAGTGTGATGGGCATGCGTTAACTGAAGGACAGTGTGATGGGTATGCATTACCTGAAGGACAGTGTGATTGGCATATATTAACTAAAAGGCAGTGATGGGCATACATAAACTTAAGCTCAGTGTTATGGGCATACATGAACTAAAGGGCAGTGTGATGGACATGCATTGAGTAAAGGACAGCATGATGGGCATGCAATATATGAAGGTCAGTGTGATGGCCATATGCTAAATAAAGGGCATATGTTAACAAACGGGCAGTGTGAGGGGCATATGTTAACAAAAGGGCAGTGTGAGGGGCATATGTTAACAAAAGGGCAGTGTGAGGGGCATATGTTAACGAAAGGGCCGTGTGAGTGGCATATGTTAACACAAGGGCAGTGTGAGGGGCATATGTTAACAAAAGGGCAGTGAGAGGGGCATATGTTAACAAAAGGGCAGTGTGAGGGGCATATGTTAACAAATGGGCAGTGTGGGGCATATGTTAACAAAAGGGCAGTGTGAGGGGCATATGTTAACATAAGGGCAGTGTGAGGGGCATATGTTAACAAAAGGGCAGTGTGAGGGGCATATGTTAACAAATGGGCAGTGTGAGGGGCATATGTTAACAAATGGGCAGTGTGAGGGGCATATGTTAACAAAAGGGCAGTATGAGGGACATATGTTAACAAAAGGGCAGTGTGAGGGGCATATGTAAACAAGAGGGCAGTGTGAGGGGCATATGTTAAGAAAAGGGCAGTGTGAGGGGCATATGTTAACAAAAGGGCAGTGTGAGGGGCATATGTAAACAAGAGGGCAGTGTGAGGGGCATATGTTAACAAAAGGGCAGTGTAAGGGGCATATGTTAACAAAAGGGTAGTGTGAGGGGCATATGTTAACAAAAGGGCAGTGTGAGGGGCATATGTTAACAAAAGGGCAGTATTTGTGCCTTCCCATGTATTCTAGTCTCCTTTCATTTGCCATGATACAACACCCAGACTTAAATGCAAATTAGAGAAGAAAATAAGTTACTTATCATACATTCCCATTTCCCCAAACCAATGCTGGCATGAATTGAGTCAGGAATCTGGAGGAACACTGCTTGCTGACACAATTTCTGCCTTAATTGGAAGGCTAGTGTAGGTAGTTTTCTTAACCAGTCCAGGGTCACCCACCTAGGGAATGGAGCTACCCACACTGGCCTAGACCTTCCTGCATTAATTAATAATCAAGTCAGTCTATAACAGAAATGCAACAGACTACATACAATCTAAATGATTCCTCAATCCAGGCTTTTCTCTCAGTGGCCATCTCCTCTAAACCCTGGTGATCCTTGGATCTGCAGCTTCCTGAGAATCTTTTGTCAATATAAGAAAAAACTGTATATATAGCAGATAGTAGACCACTCAAATCCATTCACAATTTAAAACTTCAGACCTTGGCATTGTACTTGCTATACTGTGGTTGCATAGTGATCTTCCATACTAATTTTTCTTTAGGACAATGGATAATATGACCACCTGTTCTAAGACCAACTTAACCTAAGTTTCTTCTCTAAGTAACCAAGTATGGTGACTGGTGTGTGATGGATTCAGGCATCAATTTGACACAAACTGAGAATCACTTGGAAAGAAGGAATGTCAGCAGTAAAACTGTCTTCATGTTGATTGTAGGTTGATATAGAAAGGTTCAGTCTTTTCTGGGCCGTGCCATCTGTAGGCTGGTGAGCCAGAGCTGTATAAGAAACACAGCTGTAATGGGACTGTGGTGGCACACATTTGGGCAGAGGCTGGTGATTCGCTGAGTAGGATGCCAAACTTGTCTAAAGAGCGAGTTCCAGAACAAGTGTGCATAGAGAGATTCTTTCCCAAAAGAGCCAAAAAGCAGTGGGAGGAGGAGGAGGAAGATGCAGCTAAGCACTGATGCAAGGGGAGCAAACTAGTAAGCAAGACCCCTCCATGTTTACACCTCAGGATGCTACCATGGCTTCTCTGATGGAAGACAGCAACCTGTAAGCTGAAATACTCCATCCTTGCCCCAACTGCTTTTAGTCATGATGTTATGTCCAGCAACAGAGAAGAAAACAAGGACACCCATCTTTTTCCTCCATCACTATGGATATTTACCTGTATGGCTCATATAGGCTGTTGGAGGAATGCGAGATGTGAGGTAGAAAAATGTGGAGAAGAGACTGAAGGCAGATATCTGAACTGACCATTTGGGGAGCGTAGACACTGGCTGTGCACTGAATCTGTCCAAGTCCAGCTTTAATTTCAAATGGTTAACAGAACAACACAAATGTACAAGATTCTCCTGGAGGCTACCAGAGTGAAATACCACAAACTGGACAGCTTAAGTAATAAGAAAGATCCTACCTGGAGAACAGGAAGGCTGGATTGGGGGTCTGAGATCAGACTTCTTTCTGGTGCTGGCTTCTCAGCAGAGGTCTCCAGGGAGCTCTCAGATGCCCACCTTCTCTCTCTGTCCTCCCAATTTCTTTCCGTTGTGTCCTGACCTCTTCAGATGAGGAGAGCCAACATGCTGGTAGAGCAGCCCCATGATAGATTCATTCTTACTCAATCACTATCTAAATCCCTAACTTACAATAAGAAGAAGAAACTTTTCAAATATTATTATATAAAGTACATTACTGGCATATCACACAATCCTACAGGACACACAGTTGTAGAAAGAGCTCATTGTAACTTGAAAGAGGTGCTTATTGAACAAAAAGGGAGAGTAAAGACCCCAAGAGACAGACTAAATAATGCTTTGTGGATTCTAAATTTTCTTAATATATGTGAAAATGACACAACAACATCGCAGAAACATTACGCTACAGTAAAAAGTGAAGAACCAGGACATCCAACATCTGATAATGATCTGTTGACAATGGAATGGAAACCTGTAATAGTTTTGAGATGGGAGCATGGTTATGCTTATGTATCTACAGGGAAGAAAAATGTCATTGCCAACAAAACTCATAAAGATTAGATCTGACAAGGACAGACCTCCTACTATGCAAAACATGAATGTCTTTGCATAGCAAAGGAATCTTAGGGCTACCTGGTCCTCGTGACATGCCATTTTTTCATACAGTGTGAATATTACATCTCCAAAAGAAGTACAGATATGATGTTTTGTGCCTGTTCAAAAATTGCACAAAAATTTACTTTAGATGACTTTTACTCCTTGCATATATTTATATGTATATGTATGTCTATGTACCTAGATGAATATATTTTAAAATTTGCTGATTTTCAGAGCAAAAGGCCAGATAATAATCAAGAAAGAGCAATTAGCCCAAGTGATTCAACTTCACAGACTATTTCCTCAGCTACTGTTTCCCCAAGAATTTGCATGCATACCAACTTTAAAAGCACTAGCCCAGGCCTGAAGAGATGGCTCAGTCATTAATGGCTACACTCAATACAACAACAACAACAACAAAAGGTCTAGCATAAAGTATCAATCCCAAAAAAGATGGGACAGGGCTTTTCTTATGCTTGGACAATATCTTAATTTTCTAAGTTTACTCAAAAGATGATTTTACTCCAAGACACCAAAAAAAGTAATTTTAAGAATATGCCATCTCCATTCCCAGTAGGTGTGTGTGTGTGTGTGTGTGTGTGTGTGTGTGTGTGTGTGTGGTGGGTTACCAATGTTTGTTATTGTCTAGGGATGTTGGTTATAAGTTAGTAAAGGTTACATTTACGGATTTCTCTCATTCTCCCCTCTATCCTTCTTTCTCTCTTATCTTTCTACCTTATCTAGTGCTAGGGGAAAAGGGAATGTTAAAATGGGAAGAAATATAGAATTATGAGATAAAAGGTAGATTATTAAATCTACTATCCTCACATATTTTATACTGGTATTGTATATTAATAGAAATTTTAGAAGATTTTGCTCAATATTTGCTTAGTGAATTCTACATATTATATACTGATAGAAATTTAAGATTATTTATTCAAATTTTGCTTAGTGTTTTGTATATATGCAACACATTTGAAAATATTATGAAACATTCTAGTCTTATGAAAGATAACTATTGGAAACGTTTGAGGATGGTTGGAGATGCAGGATAGTTGTTATTCTCCTGTAAATCTTACTTGTAGACTTGTTGGATGCTAGTTTAGCAACATAAAAAGCTTTATATAGACTCTTGTATATGTTTCCAAGGTTCATCAAAAAGTACCTAGTGAGAAACAAAACACGTTTGTCTATTAAGATATACAGAGATAAATTAGTAGGCTGACCAATCGATAAATAGATAAGTGGATAGATAATCAAGCATAATGCTGAGAAATTGATTATCAAGCATGGCAGAGTCGACATGAGCTAGTCCTTCAAAATTCCTGCTTCACAGAAAAGTGTGTCAGATGCTGTGTGCCGGTAGGCTGAAGATTGGAGGCCACAAAGATATGGGAAAACCTCTGGTAACTGTCCAGGCAGTCAGCAGTCTCTGTCATGTCTATAAATTTGGAAGCTCCTTGAGTAACTGACCTGATAATTTCATTATCCCTGATTATGATCTTAAGGAATTTACAACTTGATTCAAGTAATTTTAAAACCTTCCTGCAGTATACCAAAAACTGCTAGGATCACTGTGAACATCCGGATGTCAAGCAATTGGTTCACGGCAAGACAGAAAACAAGACTGAAACAAATTAATAATCAAGGAAATACATTCGTTCTAGGTTTACTCCAAGGATAAGACCCAGATGTAAACCAGGATAAGAAAGACCATATGAACACAGAAATAAAGGAAATGATTATCTATACAAGACAATACAGACAGCCATTTCTTAGAAAGACCTAGCCATAAAAAAAACTTACTTTGAACACATAACGTACATTGGAAATAATAAAAAAGATAAAAGTTCTGCTTTGAACTCATGATGAGCATATAGATAAAACCACTACTTTCTACTTATAATAAACAAAGTATCAAGTCATATATAAGAATAAATAGTCCTACTCTAACTCCCTGTTTACATAACAATTGTATATATTTTTGAATGAGGTGGTGTTCTATACATGGAGAGCCTGTTTTATTAGATCATATGAGAACACAATACTGAGTGAAAAAAGTTGTTGAGTTCACCCACTTCATCAAAAATATGTCTGACAGTTTATATGTCTAATTGTCTGTATATTTGGTGTATATAGATATATATGTGTCTGTAATTTTATTTACATCTGTACATTTAAACATATGTGGTATCTTTGGGAGCTCCCTTGTTACACCTATAGACTGTGTGTGTGTGTGTGTGTGTGTGTCTGTGTGTGTCTGTGTGTGTGTCTGTGTGTGTGTCTGTGTGTGTCTGTGTGTAAAATAAAGATCTGTTTGGTAAATGATAAGGAGTCTGGAGTGTTGTATCTGCTTTCATCTTTAGTACTCTAGCTATCAACAAGCAGCCGTTCACTACTAAGCCATTAAGTTAAAAGGATCAAAGGTTTTCCATTTTACAACCACTCTTATTTATAGAAAGAACCTGTCAGGGTTGCAGGCCACTAGTATGTACTCTCAGATAAAAGTTTAAAATTAAGTCCCAATGCTGTTAAATCTCTGCTGTTATCCAGAGACCTGTGTTGGTGAAGAAAAACCAGACAACTGGATCGCTGAATTGATAAGGCTTTAGACATAAATCTGAAAGATCAGGGTTCAATTCCCTCATAATTCTCTTTTCTTTAGAGGCCAGAAGCCCTTAGGAAATAACCTGCAGACGGAATTAAACTGTATTTATAGAATTAAACTTTAGGTATAGAGAGCCCCAAATAGACAGGCTCCCAGCCTGGACGTTTAACAGTAAATGTGTATAGAGAGAAAGCACCAAATAGCAACTCTACCAGCCTTAAGGAATAAGACTTCAAGTATAGAAAGAAGCACCAGCCATTAGTGGTATTCTCAGAATGTGCAACCTGACTTGATTTACCATGTTTGCTACAACTGCCCTCTGGCAAAGAGGGAATCTCAGTTGGGAAATGGCTTGAATCAGACTGACCTGTGAGCAATCTGTGGGGGCATTGTCATGATGACTGGGTGATGTGGAAGGGCCCACAGCACTCTATGGGTGCTGTTACCCTTGGACAGGTAGTTATGAGTTGCATGGGAAAGCATGATGAGCAAGCCATAAAGAGAAAACAAATAAGCAGCATCCCTCCATGGTCTCTGCTTCCCTTCCTGCCTCTAGGTTCCTGCTTTGAATTCTTGCTTCCTTCAATAGTGGACCATGACTTGTAAACCAAATCAACTCTTTCCTCCTCAAGTGGCTTTGGGTCAGTGGCCTATCATAGAAATAGAGAAACAAACTAGGCAACTCACAGGCAATAAACTACCATATGTTGGGTGTTTCTGCTTCTGTTTTTCTAGGGATTGCAAATTTGTCATTAAGTTGTTTATATGAGATGTTTCGAATTTTGTTATAAAGGCACTTAGTGCTATGAATTTTCTTCTTACACAGCTTTCAGTGCATTCCACAAATTTGGATATGTTGTTCTTCCATTTAAATCGAATTTCAGGAAGTCCTTAATTTCTTTATTTCTTCCCTGACCCAGGTGTCATTAAGGAAAGAGTTGTTAATGTCCATGTGTGTATAGGCTTTTGGTTGTTTCTCTTGTTGAAGTCCAGCTTTAGACCATGGTGATCTGATAGGATACAGGGTATTATTTCGATCTTCTTCAATCTGTTGAGGCTTGCTCTGTGACCTAGTGTAGAATCAATTTTGGAGAAGGTTCCATGGGGTGATGAGAAGAAAGTATAATCCTTGTATTTGGGTGAAAAGTTCTGTAGATGTGTTAGATCGATATGGTTCGTGATGTTGGTTAGTGTCATTTTTCTCGGTTTCGTTTCTGTTTCAATGACTTATCCTTTGATGAAAGTGGGGTGTTGAAGTCTCCCACTATTAAAGTGTGGGGATTGATGTGTGGTGTAAGCATTATTAGTAGTTCTTTTACAAATGTGGGTGCCCTTGTATTGGGAGCATAGATGTTTAGACATGTGATGTCATCTTGGTTGACTTTATCTTTGATGAGTATGTGGTGACCTTCTTCATCTCTTTTGGTTAATTTTTGCTGGAAGTCTATTTTATTCTATATTAAAATGGTTACATGAGCTTGCTTCTTGTATCTGTGTGCTTGAAATACCTTTTTCCAGCCTTTTACCTTAAGGCAATGTTTATCCTTATGGCTGAAGTGTGTTTCTTGAATGCAGAGGAATGTGGGGTCTTGTTTATGCATCCACTCAGTTAGTCTGTGCCTTTTTATTGGATAATTGAGACCATTGATGTTGAGGGATATTAATGACCAATGACTGTTAAATCCCTTGACTTGGATGTTGGTTGCAGTAGAGTGTTTGTGTGGTCATGTTTTTGTGAAGGTGTAGTTATCTATTTCCTGGGTGATTTTGGCTGTAGCTTGTCAGTTTGGGTTGGAGGTTTCCTTCTATTAAGTTGTGGAAGGCTGGATTTGTAAATAGGTATTGTTTCAATTTGTTTTTTATAGAATATCTTGTTTTGTTCATCAATGTTTATTAACCATTACTCTGAGTATAGTAGTCTGGCCTAGCATCTGTGATCTCTTAGTGTTTGCAGGACCTCTGTCTGGGCCCTTCCGACTTTTGTGGTCTCTGCTGAGAAGTTGGTTATAATTCTGAGAGGTTTGTCATTATATGTTACTTGGCCTGTTTCCCTTTCCACTTTTAATATTTCTCTTTGTTCTGAACATTTTGTGTTTTCATTATTAGTGGTGGGAGGATTTTCTTTTCTGATCTAGTCTACTTGGTGTACTGTAGGCCTCTTATATGTTTATATGCACCTCCTTCTCTAAATTGGGGAAATTTTCTACTATGATTTTCTTGAAGATATTTTCTGGGGCTTGGAGTTGGGCATCTTCTCTTTCCTCAATACCTATTATCCTCAAGTGTCATCTTTTCATGGTGTCTTTCATTCTTGGATGTTTTGTGTCAGGAGATTTTCAATGTAGCATTTTCTTTTATGGTTGCTTCAAGTTCTACGATTGTATCTTCTAGTCCCATGATTTGTTCCTCCAAATCTTGGATTCTGCTAGAGACGCTCGCCTCTATGTTGCTTGCTTTCTTCTCTAATGTCTCTTGGTCCCATTTTTTTCTGTTTGTGCCATTTTCATTGATTCCATTTTCAGCTTCTGATCTTCATCTGTTTTATTGATTTCCTTCATCTGAATGCTTCTAATTTCCTAAATTTCTTCCAGTACCTCTCAATAGGCCTCTTCTGTGTCTTCAACCTGTTAGGCTGCTTCTTCCTGCACTTGTTTGCAATTTCATGTGTTTTTTACATTATGATCTTCTTTAGTAAGGATTTGAGGTAATTTTCTTGTATTTTGATTGTGTTTGAGTTCTCAGGGTTGCTCTCTTTGAGATAGCTGGGATCTGGAAGTGCCATATTGTCTTGATTTTTGTTGCTCATGTTCTTGCACTGGCCTTTAGTCATCTTGCTTTCTTTGATGTTGGGAGGTATCTTCTGGTGTCCTTCACTGGTCATTGAAAGCAGACATTTGGTGAGTGATTGTAGGTCAAAGGCCCTTCCCTGTGGGGATCAGGAAATTCTTTGCCTGGAACAGGCAAGAGACTTGGTTTCTGCTCCAGCAGACTTTCCTGCACACCTTAGGCTCCCCCTGGCTCACCAAATGTAGACTTCCACCTGGTCCCATTCCAGTAGCAGAACTCTGGGCATTGATTACCGCTGACTTGGGGCCAATGTTTAGCTCTCTGTCCTGACCCCTCGGGGCTGGCCAGCCTCTCACAAAAGCATTGGAGACCATGGCACATTGGGTAGCCTGGTTAGGCTGAATTCTATCTGCCCTGTTCTGCAAGCATGGTCTGCTGTGGCTGGTAGTTAGCTTCCGGTCCAGTCACATTCAGACTGTGCAACTATGGCTGGGTAGTGTGTTCACAGCCACCTGGGCTTCCATGTGGGCCCTGGACTTTTCTGAGGACTGGCACGGGGCAAATGGGGTGGGACTGAGGACAGATCCACCCACTTGCCTGAGATTTCTCCAAGCCAGGGGGGTCTGGTGGTTCACTGCCCAGAGTTAAGTCCCATATACCAAGTTCAGTTTTAGAGCCTGGCTGCAGTTTTTTTGAAGTTTCCAGTCCAGAGTGTGGGAACTAGTCTCCCAAACCTCCATGCCCTATTGGTTGAATTGGAGCAAGGCTTAACTGGGGTCCGCACTACAGGATCCCACTCTCCTAGTGTTCTCTAGTTCGTGAGGTCTGTAGCTCCAAGTAAGTCCCTGGTCTCTATGTGGTAGATCAGATACAGTGCACAGTAGGTGATGCTACCTTGGAAAGTTTTTCAAATAATTTTCAATGGGAGGGAAGGCCTCACCCTGGGAAAATCAACTTTTATGACTCTCCTCTGCCAAGGAAATATTCAATGTGGCTTTCTAATAAGAGCAAAGCTCCCCAAAAAGAGTAGTCTAAGGGAAGTGAGATACAAAGTACAAAACCTAGACTGACATGAGGGCATCACTCTGCTGTCTTGTTGGTTGGTCTTTCCTGTTAGCACACCCAGAATGTTCCACAAACAGCCTATACAGCCTGAACTGCCTGTAGATATGATAAGGTTTTCCTTAAGACATCTCAATTGAAACCTGTTAAAGACAAACTAAGCCATGCCTACTTAGGGCCAACATGGTTTCTAAGCTTGATTTCCTTTTTTTAGCACTTCTTTTTCCTGACAACACCCCTCAAAAATCTAACTTACAACAATATTTTTAAAGGGGAATTCTTTAAGACCTCAACTTGCTGTGAATTACACTGACTGATAGGGAACCAATGAGAGATTCTCCTTTGAAAAGCCTGCATAAACACTGGAGATATCTCAGTCCTCCCCAGGACACCTTTCTAGTAATCTCTGTGCTTAGTGCCAATGCTTTAAAGTCCTTTAATGGGCTTTCATTCCTGCCTTCTGGTTCTGACACTTTTCCCACAGCAAAGCCAAGAACCCAGCCTCACCTGAGTGCAAACCCAAAGTGGGGAATGGATCTTCACAGGCTACACAACCTGTATTGCTGACCCCACTCCCTAACTATAAGTACAAGATCTTAATTGGCTGAAGGTTCTGAGGCAGAGACAAGAGGTGGCCTGATGATTGGATACTCATGAGGGCTTGGAGTCAGTCAGGATTCTCTGGCTGTAGTGACTGGCATATTGGGCTCCTTCACAATGGGAGCCCATCTATGAATGCACATTTCCCTTTTGTGTGCTAGGATCAGGATTCTAATGGCCTCATCTTGACAATTAGTGTCTGTAATGACCTTATTTCTGATTAAGGTTATATTTTAAGCCTCCAAGACATGAATAGGAAATGAGTTCATGAAAGGGGACAGAATTCATCCAATAAAATATTTTTAAAATCTATTTTTTTTAATCTTGGTTTTTCAAGAAAGAGTTTCTGTGTAGCCATGGTTATCCTGTCCAACTTGCTCTGTAGTCCTGGCTGGCCTTGAATTCAAAGACACACCTGCCTCTGTCACCTGAATATTCTGACTAAAGGCTTACACCACAAGGGTTGTGGCTGAAAAATCTGCATTTTAGCAAATAAGGAAAATTAGAATATTTCAGGGAGACATTTGCTTGAAGGACTCACAGTAAAAACTACAAGTATTACCACTCTCATTTATCAATAATTTAATATAAAAATATTTCACCTCTTACTCATAGTGGGTTCTCTGATGGTAGCATAATGTTCCAGAGTCACTGTCCTTCATTCCAGGACTCACTGTCCAGAAGACTACTTCCCCTTCAAGATGTTCCAAGAAGAACGTGAAAAGGTCATGGGTTGTATCTGGTTCGTGTTTGTTCCGCCTGATCTTTTGACCCGGTGCTCATATCTGAAGCAGGTCTAAGATATGACCTGCCATCAGCTGGGAATAGTGAGAAACAGATGGAGTTTTCAAGTGCCCTAGAGCCTCTGCTACAGGAAAGTTGATGGACTGTTGTCAAGTGGTTTATTTAGCACTGTGGAAGGCCCATTTGTAGCACAGGATGAAGAGCATGGGGGAAAATGTATACTTTAGAAACAAAAGCTAGAGTTACTGTGTCCCTGAAGACTGGAGAATGAAGACATCATGGAGCCAGGAAGCATCAGCAGGCCCAACCCCACCCAAGTCAGGACTAGGGACAGTGGAGGCACCAGGTTGGTCAGAAACTCAAGAATCGCCACGGGATTTTCCCAGGCTTGAAAATTCATATGGGACTGGTAAGATAGCTCAGTCAGTAAAGTGCTTGCCTTGCAGTCCCAAGGACTTGAGTTCAGTCCCCAGAACACATGGGAAAAAACAGATGAAACAGAATACATTTGTAACCCTGTTGCCCACACCCAAGCCCAGGACACTTGGAGACAGGGATAAGCTGGCACAGAGTCAATGACACAGACTTCAAAGTCAGGCAAGTGGCATAAGCATAGTGATCTGCCTCATAGGCTTGGATATTTCACCAGGTATGATGTCATTGGATTTTGGACATGCAAGGGTAGGCATCAGGCTGGCTCTATTCAGAAGCCCAGTCACATCACACAGAGGCGTTATTAGGAACATGCTCTTTTCCTGTAAATTGGCTGGTGTCATTCCTCCTACATAACCCCAATGCTAGCTGTGGTGAGGGGCAGTGTCCATTTTGTCAGCCTAGCTTACTCAGTGAACTCCATGCTGGTGGGAAGCCCTGTCTCAGGAAACAGAGCAAACAGCCCCTGAAGAACAATATCCAAGGTTGTCCTCTGAATATCCCATGCAGGCACACACATATGCACACATACCTTCTTCTGTATGCACCTGCACAGATGTGCACATACACACAGGAACAACCAGAGACACATAAGGACACAGAAGATAGCCTGGCATTTTTGCCATCACCCGCATTCACAGCACATGTGAGGCTGAGGACAGCAGATTTCTATGAGTTTGAGGTTATTCAAGGCTTCCCATGATGGTCAGAACTGTAGAGGACCCAAGAACAGGTCTTCATCAAATGACAAGAAGGTTGTGAATCCTTCAGACTTCACAGATGCTTAGAATGTCCCTTCTGTGCTCAAATGGATGATTGATGGATGAAGTGAGCAAATGATACAGAATCAAGGTACTCTTTCCTATTACCAGATGTCACTGCTTACCACAAGAAAGCAACAAGGCAGGTGTACAAACACTCTCACTCTTTCCACAGTGCACAGTCCTTCTCACACTTAAAAGTGGATGCTGGGAGGTGATGGGTGTTCACACCAACACTGCCTTATGGAAGGTTCCCTAGACAGGAGCTGAGCCCTGCTTCGCAGCAGCTGAGGGAGTCATTAAAATCAGATAAGATTTATTGTGGCATCAACACATTGGATAAAGCATATTCTAGCCCTCGGGGCTGTCCTGCCAGATGCTGGGAGAATTACCTACCCAGGGCCTTGGCTATGGCCATCTGTGAGTACATTCTTTGGCCACACCTACTTTACTCCCTGTGCCACAACAACCCCCAACCCTGCAGGAAGGAACAATTATTTAAGGGAAGTTGGAGTAATAGAAAAACAAGACAGGCACTTGAACAGGCAACCACAGCAGCATCTGAGAGGTAAATGGACAGACACTCCTGTGTTACAGCTGTATTTGAGAGATTGTGCAGGTGCATGTGTGTGTATATGGATATGCCTATGCATGTCAACTTGTACAAGACTGTATTCATGGACAAGAATGTTGCGTGGGTTCATCAGGGTGTTAGTGAGAATTTGAGAGCATGTGTGTGCACATGTTATTGGCAAAGGGTTAGAAAAACTTGAAAAACAATACAGGCTGTAAACTTGAAACCCCTACCCAGATCTAGCCAATTGGCAGAACAATCTCCACAGTTGAATGGAGAATGGGGTATGACTTTCACATGTACTCTGGTGCCTCATATTTGACCATGTCCCCTGGAGGGGGAGACCTGGTGGCACTCAGAGGAATGATAACAGGTTACCAAGAAGAGAATTGATATCCTATGAGCATATACAGGGGGAGGAAATGCTACTCAGGAAAAGTCATAGGGGAGGGGAATAAGGGGAAATGGGAGGGAGGGAAGAATAGGAAGATACAAGGGATGGGATAATCATTGAGATGTAACAAGAATAAATTAATAAAAAATTTTTAAAAAGAAAGGCTTGCAAAGAGAATGTGCAATTTTAGTTGGGAACGGAACATTGGAGTTCAGAATTCATGGATGGGATTCCCAACCCTTGAATCTGAACTGAGGATCCATGTGGGGGATCTAGTGAGGGGAGGCATTGCCTCCCTATGCTGTGGAATGAGTCCAGTCTGCAAGGAGGATGCAGTAGGTGCAAATTGGGTGCCATTACTACACCATTCCTGAATGAGGACCTGCTCCACAGACCAGGAAAAGACAGGAGATGACAGGCATGATACATGTTTGTAGGCTACTCTGTGTTTACTCAATGCAAGAGCATGTCTGTGCTCTGGGAAGGCTGACTGAAACAGCAGAGCAGGGGCTGGGGCAGACAGATGCTGAGACAGCATGGGAAGAAATGACCAGAACTGTCCCTTTGTACATCTTTCACAGAGCTGACATCATGAAGGTTTTCTTGCTGCTGGCAGCTATGATCCTGACCTTTGGTAAGAGTTGACCCTGAACAAAGAGGTAACCTGAGGAGGGAGGCACCCTATCCCTGAGCTTTGTTCCTGTCACCTTATCCCCCTCTCTAGGGAAAAAGGTAGCAGATTGATGTCATGCGGAGATATGGCAGTGGGTTGGAACCTTTCACAAGGACATATCTCCATTTCCTTTCAGGCACAATACAGATCCAGGGGAGTCTTCGGGAATTTTTTGGAATGGTCGAACATGTAACAGCAAGGTCTGCAACTGAGTATTCCAACTATGGATGCCACTGTGGCCATGATGGCAGGGGAACTCCCAAGGATGAAACAGATCGGTGAGGCCACCCAGTGTCCTTTATCCTCTGTAACTCTGGCTAGGAAAGGACTAGGTGAGAGCCAGCACTTGCTGCCTCAGTGTCCATGTGAGAGTGTGGCAAGTTCAGAGCCAGTATCCACTGACTGATTTTCCTGTTGGATCCAGGGAGCAACAGTCAACACATTGACACTTCTGCTCTGGACCATGCCTATGTACTTGAGTGTTTCTGCTAACGGTCAAAGGTCAAGGGGAATGCTAGGCAATAGAATACCTAGGCTGTGAGCAAGCAGCCTTAATAAGACATGTCCCCACACAGGTGCTGCTTTGAACATCACTGTTGCTACCACAATCTACAACTTCATGGATGTAACAAAACATATCTGCACTATACCTTCACCTTTGAAGAGAACAGTATTGTCTGTGATGGTAAGAAAGACCCTGAGATGCCAGCAAGCTTTTTTCACATCTTTGCTGATTACATGCATACTGGTGCAGAGGAAGGGAATCTACTAACAATCTCACAGTCAAGTAGGAAGCAAAGAAAACGGTGAAGAAGGAGGTGAACACACCAACAGGAGAGCAGAAAAAGCCTTCAGCCAGTCTGATGTTTGAGGTGGATCCTGCAAGCAGTGGTATCTAAGCTGAGTCCTAAAAGACTCTTAGAGTCAATGAAGCACACATCCACTAAAACAGGCAACATATATCCATCCCACAAACAGGGTCCAGTATTGCAAAAGTGTAAAGGAGGATTGTCAGGCACTATGTGCTGTCCATCGGACATGTGAGGATGAGTCTGAGCTGTGTGGATACAAGGTCAAGCCAGGTGTTCTTTGCCATTGTCTGGAGGTTTGTGTGCTCCAGCAACAGGGGTCTATT
This sequence comes from Acomys minous, assembly GCF_964271855.1. Taxonomy (NCBI): domain Eukaryota; kingdom Metazoa; phylum Chordata; class Mammalia; order Rodentia; family Muridae; genus Acomys; species Acomys minous. The sequence continues at coordinate 115,318,513 of NC_140487.1, forward strand.
ACTTAGCAAAGCAGCAAGAAGTATATTTGTAAAAGGAGGACTCACCCTGGCTGCAGAGGCCATGGGCAGCATGGAGAGGGACACTTGTGTAAAACAGGCACAGTCAGATTGGAAAAATCTCACCCTGAGAGATTTCCAGAGAAGTGTGCTGATGTATCTGGGCAACTTCTACAGAACAGGATCAGTCCTGCTCCTCAGCTCCCACATGTTGCCAGCATCTGTGCTTATATTATAAGAAACATTAAAGGTCCAAGAACGCTGGCCTCTGGTGACAGGTGGCTTTCAACTCCAAAGATGAGAGGGAAAATGAACACATCCCAGAAGCCCCTGCTGAATTCTGCTTTTGACACTTCAGTCAGAATAAAGCTGCCTGTTACCCAAGGACAAATCTCAGCCAAGTTAAATGTTGGATCATACAGCCTTTAACCATTACCACCCATCCTGAGGCCACTGAGGCTGGGGCCTACTAACACAAGCAAGCCTGTTAGCAAGAAGGCAGGCCAACAGTGTATCTCAGCTTGCAGAGTGATAGCCTGCCATGCCTGAGGGCCTGGGATCCATCCGCAGCCCTGTATGAATTGAGCAAGATTGATCACGTCAAGAATCCCAGAGCTTATGATGTGGAGGCAGGACAGCCTCTGCTACATGAGACACTGTTTTTAACTTGAAAACAAAAGAAAAGAAAAGAAAAGAAAAGAAAAGAAAAGAAAAGAAAGAAAAGGTGGTAGCTAAGAGGAAAGGCACACCTGTGGCAGTCCCATGTGTTGTTGCTATGTGTCCCCTTCAGGTGGAGTCTTTCCAAAGTCCTAGTTCTTTTCTTAGAACAGAAAATTTCTGACAAGCAGCCAAGGGGTATGAACAACTTGAGCTCAGTGTCTGTTTTTGCCTACTTTCAGACTTTCAGGAACCCTGTGCGAAACATCTGTGTAAGTGTGATAGAATAGCCGCGGAATGTTTTGCCAACAACACGAAAACCTACAGTCCTGAATACCATGGATACAATAACACGTTTTGCCAGGGAAATTCCCCCAAGTGCTGAAAGAGCTGCCATCCATGACCCCTGGACACAGGCCTTTTCTAACACCTCTCCAGCCAACCAACTCTCCAGGTGATAAAAAAACACTCTCTCCCACCCTAAAAGCAAGGTGGCGTGCTTCAGTCCTTCCCCAGAATGAGGCACCAAAGTGGTGCATCAGGCTGATCCTTTCCCAGCACACCACTAGCAACTCATTTCCTCACTTCCACCTTCCCCTTCCCAGCCAAATTCTCCCCACTACGAAAGAGAGTCCCGGGGCTCTCACAAATAAAGTCATGCAGCAACAACCATGTGCCTCTCTCTTATATCAAGACGAGTCGCGGATAGAAAGCATTCATGATGAGAGTACCTGCCTTGATACTGGCATGATGGCTCGGTACTTACCACAAACACATGAGTACATGTGTTCGACCTCCAGAACCCATGAATATAAAGCACACACCTGTACACAATCCTACAGATGGGAAGACAGAGACAGGGGAATCTCTGGGGGGTCAGTGCCAGGCTAGCTGAATCAGCAAGTTCCAGTCCAGTGAGGGACCCTGAAAAACAAGGTAGACTATGTCTCAGAAATGACATCTGTGCTTGACCTGTGGCCTCCCTACATACATGCACACATTTGCATGTATGTATAGGCACACACAAACATAGATGGGCACACACATGAGCAACTTCCAGGTCGCTATAGTAGGGTCCCACTCCCGGTACCTGCAGCTTTAAGCCTTGGTTCTCATATTCAAATGGAGATGCCCCTCAGAGCCTTTTGCAAGGCTGGTTTGAGAATCAATAGAGGCAAGAGATGTCTGTCAAGCAGTGTCCATCCAGCCTACAGCTGCCATCTCTGTTAATGGCAGACCTCTCTTTTCCTATCCTCAGGCCAGAGACAACTCTCCTGGCTATTAAAAAATCTGGAAGCTGTCAGAATAAAGTGGAGTTGCTTCTCTCCATGCTTAGCCACACTGAACTCAAAGAAAACAGAGAATATAGAGGATGGTACCTGTGCTCATATGCCTAATGCAGACCTACTACCAGAGGGCTGATGGAGCCATGGTGTGTGCAAAGTGGTCCACTCAGCACAAATAGATCCTGGGACAGGTGCAAGAGGTAAAACTGGATGCTTTGCAGAGATGCTAAAAATGCTCTGACAACTCAGAGGATCCTCTATACCTGTGACAGCAATCAGAAACCAGAGAATTCATATCCTGGTTCTTGGTACAATCCAAGGGATGATTGGAGGACCCACAGGTAAAGGTTTTTGACTGTCTGGTTCTGTTGATTCCAGCTGCCTATTTTGAATCTGCTAACTTTTTAACTAATATTAAGATAAAGACAGGCTGAGGTTACAAACAAAAAGGAAAAAATGTCAACTCCAAGATAAGAATTTTACTTTTGACATTTTGGCCAATAGAAGATGATATTTTTATTTCCTCCCACCACCAAATTCTGATTTTGAAACTTATAGCAAATCCTTGGAATCCCTGGCTTTCTAAGGTGTCCTTCAAAGAAATGAGAAGTCTGGATTCAAGACCTGAAATGAGGAGCTTCAAAAAATTGTTCAGGTTGAGCAAATGTTCTTGTTGTATGATAGAGCATCTTCTGGAAATATTCCAAGGAGTGGAATAGCTGGTTCTCGAGGAAGCATTATTCCCAGTTTTTTGAGATAGTGCCAGATAGATTTCCAAAGGGGTTGTGCTAGTTTGCATTCCCACCAGCAAGGAAAAAGTGTTCCTCTCTATTCATATCCTTGCCAGCATATGGTGTCACTTGAGTTTTTGATCTTAGCCATTCTGGTGGGTGTAAGAAGGAATCTCAAAGTTGTTTTGATTTGCATTTCCCTGATGACTAAGGAGGTTGAGCATTTCTTTAAGTGTTTCTCAGCCATTTGATATTCCTCCGTTGAGAATTCTCTGTTGAGTTCTGAGCCTCATTTCTCAATTGGGTTATTTCGATTGGTGGTGCTTGATTTCTTGAGTTCTTTATATATTTTGGATATTAGACCTTTGTCAGATGGAGGGTTGGTGAAGATCTTTTCTCAGTCTGTATGCTGTCACTTTGTTCTGTTGACAGTGTCTCCTGACTTACGACGAAGCTTCTCAGCCTCATGAGGTCCCATTTATTAAGTGTTGACCTTAAGGCCTGGGCTGTTGTAGTTCTCTTCAGAAAGTTGTCTCCTGTGCCCATGTGTTCCAGGCTCTTCCCCAATTTTTCTTCTAACTGATTTAGTTTCTCTAGTTTTATGTTCAGGTCTTTGATCCACTTGGACTTGAGGTTTGTGCATGGTGACAAATATGGGTCCAATTTCATTTTTTTTACATGTAGACATCCAGTTAGACCAGCACCATTTGCTGAAGATGTTATCCTTTTTCCATGGACTAGATTTTACTCAACCATGTTCATGGTAGCCTTATTCATACTAGCCAGAACATGGAAATAATCTAAGTGTCCCTCAGTAGAAGAATGGATAATGGTACATTTACACGATGGAATACTAAGCTATTAAAAACAAAGAATTTCCAAAATTTGTGGAGTTAAGGATTGAACAAGAAATGAGAATAATATGTGAATTAACCCCAGAAGCAGAAAGAGCTGGACACTAGGCCAAGAGGCATGTCCCATAAAAGTCTTCACTAACAAGGCAAGTGGGACAGAGGGGAGGACATCCTATTGGCACTCTAGGGGAAACAATCATGGGAGAATGGAGAAATACATGGATCCAGAGGGTCCTAGAAACCTACAAGAAGAACATTATGATAGGCAGATCTGTGCCCAAGGGTCCTACTCAAACTATGGCACCAGCCAAGGACAATTCATGCAGTGAACTTCAAGCTCCTACAAAGATCTAGCCAATGGACAGGACATTCTTGACAACTGAGTGGAGAGTGAAGTCTGACTTTCACACAAACTCTGGTGCCCCAAATTTCACCATGTCCCCTGGATGGAGTGGCATGGTGGCACTCAGAGGAGCGATAGCACGGTACCAATAAGAGACTTGATACCCTATAGCATGTACAGGGGGAGGAAATCCCCATCAATCACAGTCATACTGGATGGGAATAAGGGGAAAATGTTAGGGAGGGAGGGAGGAACAGGAGGATACAAGGCATGAAATAACAATTGAGATGTAATATAAGGAAATTAATAAAATATATTTTTTAAAACTAAATTAAATTAAATTTTCAAAAAAGAATTTGTTCTGCCCTTTAAATCACCTGGTGCTAGAGTCTGAGCCTTTTGCAATAAGAAGATCTCTATCTGACATGAAAAAATGAGACACACACACACAAAAAAAAAAACACACAGAAACACATTTTCAAAACTCACTCCAAAATGTGTCTTGCACTACTTCATAAGTCAAAGAAACAATCTACGTAACAAATAAAAGAGGAAAAAATGTAGGAGAAATGCAGGATTGGTGGCAGGTAAGCAAGATAGATTAGAGGTAAAAAATCTTACTAAACACTCCTACCAACCAGAATTTGATCCCTGGAGCCCCATGGTTGAAGAGGACAAAGTTGACCTCTAACCCACACATGTGTAACAGGCACCTGTGTGTTCACATTCACATATAAAATGTATACATACAAATGCATATACAATATATGAAAATAATTTTAAAAGACAACTTATTATTATTATTGTTGTTATTATTATTATTATTATTATTATTATTATTATTATTATTATTATTATTATTATTACCAATGTCAGGATATTTGGGCAGCATGCTCTATACTCAGGTGGACACTGATATGGAGTATCAGAGAGTTCACTCTCAAACACAACCAAAACTGAGCAGGCTCCAGGGAAGGATGTGTGCATTAGCATCAGCATTTATGGGAAGAGCAATACTAAAAAATTTAGTCCATGAACACAATTAAAACACAGTATATTGTGTGTGTGTTCTTAAGGGCACACATGTGTGTGTGGGTGTACTCACCTATATATGCACATGTAGAAGCCAAAATCTGACACTCTCAGTCTTTCTCCAGCTTATTTTTTGAAACAAACCCTCAGGAACCTGGAGCTCACTGAACTACAGCTTGATTAGCCAGATTTCTCCAGAATCCTCCTGTGCTTGCTTATATTCACACTGGGAATATATATTTATACTTTGAGCACCCAGAATTTACATGGGTTCTGTGCATCTCAGGCCTTGGACTTGCACAGAGTCAAGATCTTTCCATTTGTGTTTAGCCATGTCCACATACATGCCTGTTACATGTTGAGCCTACATAGTAACATCATAATCTTCTAGTTGGCTCATAGCTGAGTGATCATTCACTAGATTGAGACTATGTGGAGCAAAGCAATTATCACAATGCCTTTATCTCACATGACCTTAGCAAATTACTGGTAAATAAGAAGGCTTTGAATAGTTTGGTACAATAAAAGCATAGCATTCTTAGCAATTGTGAGCATGTATTTTTCCCTGGATTTTCTGGTAGATATGTTCATACTTGTCTGTTAGATATTTAAGGTCGTAAGCATATAAAGTGGTGCTAATACAGCATCTGAGCCTTCCTGTGTGCCAAGTCTAGCATTTAACTTTTTATGCCCTTCCTTGACCTCTGAATAACAGTGGATAAGGATACTTATCTACTCTCTCTGTTTTCCAAAAAACATAGCCTACCAATAACTGTTAAAAATAAAAAAGTTAGTCAAACTTTTAATCCCAGCACTCAAGTGGCAGAGGCATGTGAATCTCTGTGAGTTCAAGGCCAACCTGGTCAACAGAGTGAGTCCAGGACAGCCAGTGTGACAGAGAAACCCTGTCTCACGGATGGAGTTAGGGAGGTTCATCCTCACTGTGTCAACTGGACACAATTCAGACTCAAACTGGCAGCAGGGCCTCTGGGCTTGTCTGTGTAGTTATTTTTTGTTGTTGTTGTTTTGGTGGTGGTAGTGATGGTGCTTACAGGTTTTTGAAAAAGGATTCTTTGTGTAAAACCCATAGCTGTCCTGGGCTCATTCACTAGACAACATAATGACATGCTATGCAAAGGGCTCACTCGTAGGAGGCTCCTTTACAAATAAAAATATGTTCTGTAGTGAGCTGCTTTAACTGAGAAGGGATGTGTGCTTTTCTGATATCTTTCTCATTTGCCACATCCCAAAAGAATAGAAATTCCATGTTCTAAGAACTGGAGAGAAAAGATGGATGCAGTTCTCAGACCTCAGCAGACAGGTTACTCTGTGCAGGTGGCAGCAGTTAACATGCAAATTCATTCCTGATAGAGAACACGTGTCTGCTTCCCAGAGGTGGACCAGAACATCCAATCCTTCCAGATTCTCAAACTTTGGATCTGCTACAGTGACTAAGAACACTTCCCTTTGCTTTGCAAAATAACCATAACTGCTGAATTGTATTGTGCTTGAAGCTACCATGGTAGAGACAAATATCTTCCCTTCTTCTCTGCACAGGGGACAAGTATCATTGATATTTTAAATGATTAGCTGTTTCTTTTTCATGCCATGTGTGTGAAAGTGTAAAACACAGACGGCAGGTTTGTTCTTGAGAAAAGCTCTCAATCACCCACAGCATTCAGTTGTCCCTCTGTTGTTGGCCTGTGTAACTTAAAAACAAACAAACAAATACAAAAAGAGGATGAAGGGAGAAAGAAGAGAAAATATCCAAACAACCCAGCTTCTTTGCCCCTCACAGCATGTCTCCTGTGCTGCCATCTACTGGGCTCTGCACATCCCTTCAGCTGGGGTGAAGAGGGGAAATCCTCTTCCAGGTGTCCTGAGACTCTCCTAAGGCACAAAACATATCTTGTTTCCTTCCATTAATTTATAGTAGTTGGAGGCTGGATTGGGTATAAAGCCAATGGCTGAGGGACCTCTGCAACTAAAGGCTTCTCTGGGCTTTTTCAGATGTCAGCCAGAAAAAGGACGGAAGCTTAAACCCTAGGTTCTCAAACTGTGGGTGTGACTGCTTAGGGATTTGAGTGACATTTTCACAATGGTCACATGTCAGAGAGCCTGCATATCCAGTGTTGACATTACTATTCACAGCAGCAGAAAATTATAATTATGAAGTAGCAGTAAAAATAATGTTGTGGTTGGGGGTGCCACCACGAATGGACTGTTTTAGGAAACTTAAGAACTACTTATTGGGAGGCCTTTATGAAGGCTCTCTGTCCATAGGCATTGCTTTGTGTGCTCTGCTTCCGCATCAGAATCACATGGATTGCTGACACCATGATTAAACAGGATGTTCTGCTAAGTGTACACTCAAATGTCTTCAGACTTTCACAGAAAGTACACTGTGGCCTTCAGGTTGTGATTACAGTTTTTCCCATGAAAAGGTCAGCATTATCTCCTGAGAGTGACCTTCTGCTTTGTTTTCCCATGCCTGAGATGTGTATAAATTGAGGTGATGGATGAAGTGAAGGGGTCCTACAATATTGACTGAGGGCTCTCTAAATTTATCCTGTGTTTCTGGATAAGTCTTGCCTCAGTTTCTTATTTCCATTCTTTTATTTCTCAATCCTCAATCCTTGATCTAGCATTTCTTCGATATTCTTCAGAGGGGGCTTTGGCAACCACTGAACCACAGAGAACTTACCAGTAGACCCAGAGCTAAAAGAATGCTTGTAGATTTGGGGATAAGATATTCCTCATAATCAATTTGCATTAGTTACAGATGAGAGACCTGGCTTGGCCTCCATGCCCCTTAATCCCACGATGCAGAGGGCTGCAGTCTGCCAGTCTGAGGCCAGCCTGTCACACAAAGTGATGTCTCCTTTCAGAGGGGAAATAGAAGAAAAGAAGGGAGGGAGGAGGAAGAGATAATGAGAAGGGGAGAGCCTTTGTATGGAAGTGTTGGGTTAGGAGCTATGGTCCCACAGATGGAGCCACACCTCAGCAGCTGATACTGCCTGCAGGAGCAGACAGGTGACACTTCTGTGCCCATCCACCATGGGATAATCCTCCTCTGTCACCCAGAAGCACATACAGCCTGGTTATAAACTGGTACTCTGTGCTAACTACATTGCATGGGATCTTCCTCTGCTCTCTGAAACCATAAGGAGGAAACCTCACTTTGCCCTGTGGAACCAAACACTCTCTAAAACTCCTGCCAAGAGGTCTGTAGCATTAAATAACTTCGAGTAAATCTATGGCCTGAATGAGCAGTCTGGGGCTGGTAAGTTGGCTCATGGGTAATGGTACTTTCTCTAAGCATGACTACTGCCTGAGTTAAAGCCCAGGGATCCCCAGATAGGAGAAGTTATTGCCACAGATTTTCCCCTAAGCTACACATAAAAATAATTCAAATGTTTTTAAGGGTCAGTCTGTCTCAGTGTCCGTTTTAAACCAGAGGCTTTCAGAGTGAAACATAAGGAAAAGAAACTGTTGGGTGTGGCCTGCTGGAGTTGACAGTTCAGAGTTCAAAAGTAGACAAGGTTTACTGGACCTCAAGGTCAGCCAGAAAAGGATTGAAGTCAAAATTGTCAAACTACTCACAAAAGCGGGAAACGTTAGCTTTTTTTTCTGCACATTTCTCCAGGGATCATCTCTCCCCTCTTTCCCTGTCCTCTGGCCATTAGAATCACATTTAAGATGCCTTAAAGTCTTTTTTCTAATCTTTTCCCTAATATGGAAATAACAGGATGCTATTTGTTGTGCCCTGTTTTGTTTTCCATGACAGGGTTTCTCTGTGTAGCCTTGCCTGTCCTGGATGCACTCTGTAGACCAGGATGGCCTCAAACTCATAGAGATCCTCTTGAATCTGCCCCAGGAATGCTGAGAGTAGAGGTGTGTGCCACTAAGCACAACTTCCACAGGCTGTTTAAATAGTACTAATTTTCCCATTTACATAGATACTTACTCATCATTTTTCTCTTTACAAGATCAGTGGCACTCAGAGGAAGGAAATCAGGATACCACGAAGAGAGTTGACTCCATATGGACATATACAGGGGAAGAAGTCCCCCTCAGTCACAGTCATAGGAGAGGAGAGTAACAGGAAAATGGGAGGGAGGGAGGAATGGGAAGATACAAGGGATGAGATAACTCTTGAGATGTAATTGAAATGTAATATGAATAAATTAATAAAAAAACAAGATTGGAATTTTTCCATCCATGAGTTGCCTGCCTTTCATTCTCCATCTTGTAAGAAGTATTCTAGAGGCAACATTTTCAATGCTGCGATAATTTAAAACCATCTCCATTCAAATGACAAATACATCATTGTTTATAAGCTATGGGTTTAGCAAACACACACCTGCAAAAGTAGCACTCTTGGGTGAGTGTACTGGTCCTTCTGGAATGTTCCATATTGCAGGTGAGAGATTACCTGAGCCAACTTTATAACTGGACTCTCCTGATTTCAATTCTGTGTTTGTTTTGGGGTCACATATTAGGTTAGGGCTGGTAACTATGCAGTCAGGTTCACATACAGTAGCCTCTTTCTTTCCTTTCTCACTACAGGGAGATGGAAGGCTTCCGATTGAGATCCTCTCTGTGAACTCGGATCTGTCTTTTCCCCAGAGAAAGCTTTCCCAACACATCTATGCAAACTTCTAAGCACTCAGTAGGCCCAGGTGGACTGTGTGATGGGAATACATTAACTAAAGGGCAGTATGATGGTCCTGAGGTAACTAAAGGGCACTGTGGTGTGTATATTTAACTAAAGGGCAGTGTGATTAGGAATGCACAAACTAAAGAACAGTATGATGGGCATGCATTAACTAAAGCACAGTTTGACAGGCATGCATTAACTAAAGCACAGTTTGACAGGCATGCATTAATTGAAGAAAAGTGTGATGGCCATGCATTAAATAAGGCCAGTGAGATGGGCATGCATTAACTAGAAACAGTGTGATCAGCATGCATTATTTAAAGGACAGTGAGATGGGCATATATTAACAAAAGGACAGTGTGAAGGACATGCATAAACTGATGGACAGTATGATGGGCATTCATTAACTTAAGGAAAGTGTAATGGACATGCATTACCTGAAGGATAGTGTGATGGGCATCAACTAACTAAAAGACAAGGTATTTGTCATGCATTAACTAAAGGGCAACGTGATGGGTATGCATTAAGTAAAGGACAGTATGATAGGCATGCATTAACTAAAGGACAGTGTGATGGGCATATATTAACTAAAGGGCAGTGTGATGGGCATGCATTAGCTGAGCGAACTTCTGGTGGGCATGCATTAGCTAAGGGACAGTGTGATGGGCTTGCATTAACTTAAGACCTTTCCTGACATAACTTTTAATTTATATACAGACAGTGCTTATATTACTCATTATGTTCCCTCATTAGAGACTGTGGCCTTCATTACTAAGGCTATATCACTCTTTCTACAAATCCAAGCTGTCATTATGTCTAGATCTCATCCCTTTTTTATAGGCTACCTCCGAACCCACACTGGAATCCTGGGCTCTCTTTCAGAAGGAAAAGCACTTGCAGACCTTGCAACCCATACTGTCTGTCCTGTTGTTGACTCAGCCTTACAAGAGGCCCCAAAGGCACATTCCTTACATCATCTCAATGCTCACACTTTGAGGCTCATGTGCAAAATAACTAGAGAACAGGCTCATCAAATAGTTAAACAATACCCTGCCAGTGTTACATATTTGCCCACTCCTCATTTAGGTGTTAACCCTAGGGGCCTTCTCCCTAATGAAATCTGGCAAATGGATTTCACCCACATCCCATAACGTGGAAACCTCAGATATCTACATGTTACTGTTAATACTTTTAGTGGGTTTATTTTTGACACTCTACAAACTGGTGAGTCCGGTAAACATGTCATCACACATATCCTCGCCTGTCTGGCTACTATGGAAAAAGCAAGGACAATTAAAACAGATAATGAGCCTGGATATATTGACAAAATTTTTCAAACTTTCTGTTCTGCCTTACAAATAAAACATATCACTGGCATTCCCTATACCCTCAATGTCAAGGTATCATTGAGAGAACACACCAGATACTCAAGAACACTATCAAGAAGATAAAAAGTGGAGACTTATACCCTATTAAAGGGTCTCCCAGGAGTATTCTTGCTCATGCTCTGCTTATTCTAAACTTCTTAAATATGGATGTGAAGGAAAAATCAGCTGCAGATCATCTTTGACATCCTTCATCAAAAGACAATTATGCCTCGCTATTATGGACAGATCCATTGACCTACAAATAGTCTGGCCCTGAGCCAATGCTCATACGGGGTTGAGGGTCAATGTGCATATCCGATATAAAAGCTGGACTGGCAAGATGGCTGCCAGAAAGACTTGTAAAACAGGTTCTTATATTGTCCCTCCTGATAATTCTTGGTGGGCCTGTAGTGACAGATTGACACCTTGCATGACTGGAGATCTGATTAAGAAAAATCCATATATGTACAGTGTCTTGGTCCAATTAATTCCCAGGCTAACTTATTACTCAGAAGAACAATTTTCCCTGGCCTGGGATCCAAAAAATGACCACAGCCTCCTAAGAACAAAAAGACAGCCTATAACAGCCATCACACTTGCAATATTGCTGGGCCTTGGGGCCGAGAGGCCCGGGGTGTGTATAACCTCTCCTGTTCTTTCCAATAAGAACCAATAGGTCCAATAATTACTTGGACCTCCATCTGACAATCAATGAAGACCTTGAACAACTGGTATCTGCAATTTCCCACCTTGAAAAATCCCTTACTTCACTTGCTGAGGTTGTCCTTCAAACTAGAAGAGGTTTAGGCTTGTTTCTCCTCCATCAAGGAGGCCTTTGTGCAGCTCTTAAAGAAGAGTGTTGCTTTTACATGGACCACTCTGGTGTGGTCAAGGACTCCATGGCCAAGTTTACAGAAGGCCTGGAGCATAGGAAGAGACAGAGGGAACAAGATCAAAACTGGTTCTCCTCCTCTCCTTGGCTAACTACTCTTTTGCCCTCTTTGTTAGGACCCCTGATAGGTTTCTTACTTCTTATATCTTTCAGCGCTGGGCTTTTAAATAACTGACCAAATTCATGAAACAGCACGTGGAAGCCATCGAGGCTAATCGCATACAGGCCCATTATCACACACTGGAGCTTGCAGACCAAGTCTATTCAGATGAATAGCAGGCCATTCCTCAGGCCTAGGACAGGGCCAGGGGCCAAAAGGCAACCCTTGGACCCAATGACGAGTTACAGAGGGCACCAAGGGATCCAGAGCCAATGAGGGATTATGTACGATCAGTCCCATATCCAACCTAAGACAGAGATGTCAACCAATTTTTAAAGAGATCAACCTGTTGGCTTCTCTATGATGGGTAAGGAATAGTCTGATGAAATTGATGCAGCCTAAGACAGGCCTAGGCCACACACCCAGCTTAAAATATATAGAAAAGTGGGACCTGTGGAGAGCTGCCCTTAGCAGGTCTTGGCTTAAAACATAGGGCAATTCCACCTTGTCTGTAGATTCCATTTTTTTTACCTCTGCCTGGCATTTAGCAGGCTGAGGTCAACCCATGCTACTCCACCTGGACCTGGAAACTGCTGCCTGACACGTAGCAGGTTCTTCTAGATTCTGGGAGGCTGCTTGCTTATCTTGCTTCTGTAGCTGCGTTCCCTCAGAGTTCAATCCCTAATCTTGGAGTTCTTCCTGCCAATGATGGATGGCTAGATATCTACCATTAGGTTCTCACAGCAACCCTGCCCTTGCCCTAGATATTGCCTATATAAACCCTGTAAGAATTTTCAATAAACGGGGCTTGATCAGAGTTCAGACTTGCCCTCATTTCTTCGTGTCTCCTGTCCTTTACTTTCACTTGTGCACCTCATCCCAGGTTCCATTTGAAGACCCCGCTGGAAAGTGCCATGGACATGCATTAACTACAGGACAGCATGATGGGCATGCATTAAATGAAGGTCAGTGTGTTGGCCATATGCTACATACAGGGCAGTGTGATGGGCAAATGTTAACAAAAGGGCAGTGTGATGGGCATATGTTAACAAAAGGGCAGTGTGAGGGGCATATGTTAACAAAAGAGCAGTGTGAAGGGCATATGTTAACAAAAGGGCAGTGTGAGTGGCATATGTTAACAAAAAGACAGTGTGATGGGCATATGTTAACAAAAGGGCAGTGTGATGGGCATATGTTAACAAAAGGGCAGTGTGATGGATATATGTTAACAAAAGGGCAGTGTGATGGGTATATGTTAACAAAAAGGCAGTGTCAGTGGCATATGTTAACAAAAGGGCAGTGTGATGGGTATATGTTAACAAAAGGGCAGTGTGACTGGCATATGTTAACAAAAGGGCAGTGTGATGGGTATATGTTAACAAACGGGCAGTGTGATGGGCATATGTTAACAAAAGGGCAGTGTGATGGGCATATGTTAACAAAAGGGCAGTGTGGTGGGCATATGTTAACAAAAGGGCAGTGTGATGGGTATATTTTAACAAAAGGGCAGTGTGAAGGGCATATGTTAACAAAAGGGCAGTGTGATGGGCATATGTTAACAAAAGGGCAGTGTGAGTGGCATATGTTAACAAAAAGACAGTGTGATGGGCATATGTTAACAAAAGGGCAGTGTGATGGGCATATGTTAACAGAAGGGCAGTGTGAGGCACATATGTTAACAGATGGGCAGTGTGATGGGCATATGTTAACAAAAGGGCAGTGTGATGGACATATGTTAACAAAAGGGCAGTGTGATGGGCATATGTTAACAAAAGGGCAGTGTGAGGGGCATATGTTAACAAAAGGGCAGTGTGAGTGGCATATGTTAACAAAAGGGCAGTGTGAGGGGCACATGTTAACAAAAGGGCTGTGTGAGTGGCATATGTTAACAAAAGGGCAGTGTGAGTGGCATATGTTAACAAAAGGGCAGTGTGAGGGTCATATGTTAACAAAAGGGCAATGTGATGGGCATATGTTAACAAAAGGGCAGTGTGAGGGGCACATGTTAACAAAAGGGCAGTGTGAGGGGCATATGTTAACAAAAGGGCAGTGTGATGGGCATATGTTAACAAAAGGGCAGTGTGATGGGCATATGTTAACAAAAGGGCAGTGTGATGGGCATATGTTAACAAAAGGGCAGTGTGAGGGGCATATGTTAACAAAAGGGCAGTTTGAGGGGCATATGTAAACTAAAGGGCAGTGTGAGGGGCATATGTTAACTAAAGGGCAGTGTGAGGGGCATATGTTAACAGAAGGGCAGTGTGATGGGCATATGTTAACAGATGGGCAGTGTGATGGGCATATGTTAACAAAAGGGCAGTGTGAGTGGCATATGTTAACAAAAGGACAGTGTGAGGGGTATATGTTAACAACAGGGTAGTGTGATGGGCATATGTTAACTAAAGGGCAGTGTGACGGGCATATGTTTGCAAAAGGGCAGTGTGATGGGCAGATGTTAACAAAAGGACAGTGTGATGGGCTTATGTTAACAAAAGGGCAGTGTGATGGGCTTATGTTAACAAAAGGGCAGTGTGAGGGGCATATGTTAACAAAAGGGCAGTCTTTGTGCCTTCCCATATATTCTTGTCTCCTTTCATTTGCCATGATACAACACCCAGACTTAAATGCAAATTAGAGGAGAAAATAAATTACCTATCATACACTCCCATTTCCCCAAACAATGCTAGCATTAATTGAGTCAGGAATCTGGAGGAATACTGCTTACTGACACAATTTCTGCCTTAATTGGAAGGCTAACATAGGTAGTTTTCTACCCAGTCCAGGAGCATCCATTTAGGGAATGGAGCTACCCACACTGGCCTAGACCTTCCTGCATTAATTAATAATCAAGTCAGTCTATAACAGAAATGCAACAGACTAAATACAATCTAAATGATTCCTCAATCAGGGCTTTTCTCCCAGTGGCCTCCTCCTCAAAACCCTGGTGGACCTTGAATCTGCAGCTTCCTGAGAATCTTTTGTCAATATAAGGAAAAACCGTATATATAGCAAATAGTAGACCACTCAAATCCATTCACAATTTAAAATCAGCCCTTGGCATTGTACTTGCTATCCTGTGCTTGCACAGTGATCCTCCATGCTCATTTTTCTTAAGGATAATGAAAAATATGACCAACTTTTCCAAGACCAACTTAACCTGAGTTTCTTCTCTAAGTAACCAAGTATGGTGACTGGTGTGTGATCGATTCAGGCATCAATTTGACATAAACTGAGAGTCACTTGGAAAGAAGGAATGTCAGCAGAAAAACTGTCTTCATATTGATTGTAGGTTGATGTAGAAAGGTTCAGTCTTTTCTCGGCCCTGCCATCTCTAGGCTTTTGAGCCTGGGCTGTATAAGAAACACAGCTATAATGGGACTGTGGTGGCACACACCTGGGCAGAGGCCAGTTACTTTTTGAGTGCAAGGCCATTCTGCTCTACGGAGCAAGTTCCTGAACAAGTGTGCATAGAGAGATTCTATCCCAAAAGAGCCAAAAAGCAGTGGGAGGAGGGGGAGGAAGATGCACCTGAGCACTGATGCAAGGGGAGCAAGCTAGTAGGCAAGACCCCTCCATGTTTATGCCTCAGGATGCTACCTTGGCTTCTCTGATGGAAGACAGCAACCTGTAAGCTGAAATGCTCCATCCCTGCCACAACTGCTTTTGGTCATGATGTTATGTCCAGCAACAGAGAAGAAAACAAGGACACCCATCTTTTTCCTCCATCACTATGGATATTTACCTGTATGGCTCATATAGGCTGTTGGAGGAATGAGAGATATGAGTTAGAAAAATGTGGAGAAGACACTGAAGGCAGATATCTGAACTGACCATTTGGGGAACCTGGACACTGGCTGTGCACTGAATCAATCCAAGTCCAGCTTTAATTTCAAATGCTTAACAGAACAACACAAATGTACAAGATTCTCCTGGAGGCTGCCAGGGTGAAATACCACAAACTGGAGAGCTTAAGTAATATGAAAGATCCTACCTGGAGAACAGGAAGGCTGGATTGGGGGTCTGAGATCAGACTTCTGTCAAGTGCTGGCTTCTCAGCAGGGGTCTGCAGGGAGCTCTCAGATGCCCGCCTTCTCTCTGTGTCCTTCCAGTTTCTTTCCCTTGTCCTGACCTCTTCAGATGAGGAGAGCAGACATGCTGGTACAGCAGCCCCATGACAGATTCATTTGAACTCAATCACTATCTAAATCCCTAACTTACAATAAGATGAAGAAACTTTTCAAATACTGTAATATAAAGTACATTACTGGCATATCACACAGTCCTACAGGACACACAGTTGTAGAAAGAGCTAATTGTACCTTGAAAGAGGTGCTTATTAAACAAAAAGGAAGAGTAAAGACCCCAAGAGACAGACTAGATAATGCTTTGTAAATTCTAAATTTTCTTAATATTTGTGAAAAAGACACACAACATCGCAGAAACATTACGCTACAGTAAAAAGTGAAGAACCAGGACATCCAACATCCGATAAGGCTCCGTTGACAATGGAATGGAAACCTGTAATAGTTTTGAGATGGGAGCGTGGTTACGTTTATGTATCTACAGGGAAGAAAAAATATGGTTACGAACAAAACTCATAAAGTTTAGATCTGACAAGGAAAGACCTCCTGCTATGCAAAACATGAATGTCTTGCATAGCAAAGGAATCTTAGGGCTATCTGACCCTTGGGGCATGCCATTTTTTCATACAGTGTGAATATTACATCTCAAAAAGAGGTACAGAGGTGATGTCTTACGCCTGTTCAAAAATTGCACAAAAAATTATCTTTACATGATTTGTACACCTTGCATATATTTATATGTATATGTATGTCTATGTACCTAGACGAATATTTTTTAAAGTTTGCTCATTTTCAGAGGAGAAGACCAAATAAAAATGAACACAGAACAATTAGCCCAAGTGATTCAACTTCACAGACTATTTCCTCAGCTACTATAGTACGATTGACTGAAGCTCACAAGCACTTAAGGATAGTCCTTCAAGGGGACACACCAGGTCATTTCCATTGGGGATTCTTCAAGTCTGAAATGTGTAATGTCTTCAGCAATAGGGATTTACTCTCAGCCTCTGAGACAAATGAAGGGCTACAGAAGTAGCCTGTATTATTTTGGGACTCTCTTGGATTCCCCCATCCAACAGCTTTGAAAATGATTTTTCATACTTGATATTGTGATTTTGATACTCGTATACTTGTATGTATTTATTTTAATAAATAAAACTAATATGAGTCCTTGAAAAAAAGGACTACCCCAGGCCTAGAGAGATGGCAAATTCGTTAATGGCTACACTCAATACAACAGCAACAACAAAAACAAAAAACAGGTTTAACATAAAGTATCAATCCCAAAAAGATGGGACAGAGCTTTTCTTATGCTTGGCCAATATCTTAATTTTCTAAGGGTACCCAAAAGATGATTTTACTCCAAGACAGCAAAGAAGTAATTTTAACAATATGCCATCTCTGTTCCCAGTAGGTGGTGAAGGTGCTTGTGGTGAGGTACCAATAAGCTTATTGTCTAGGGGTTTTGGTTATAAATTAGTAAAGTTTACATTTAGGGATTTCTGTCTTTCTCCCCTCTATCCTTTTTTCTCTCTTATCTTTGTACGGTATCTAGTGCCAGGTGAAAGGAGGGGAAAAGGGAATGTTAAAATGGGAAGAAATATAGAATTATGGGATAAAAGTTAGATTATTAAATCCACTATTCTCAAGTATTTTATGCTGGTATTGTATATTAATACAAATTTTAGAGGATTTTGAGCAACATTTGCTTAGTGAATTCTACATATTATATATTGATAGAAATTTAAAATTATTTATTCAATTGTTGCTTAGTGTGTTGTATATATGCAGCTCATTTGAAAATATGATGCAACATTTTAGTCATTTGAAAGCTAATTATTGCAAACTTTTGAGGATGGTTGGAGATGCAAGATAGTTATTAGTCTCCTATAAATCTTACTTGTAGTCTTGTTAGATGCTACTTTATTAACATAATAAGCTTTATTTAGTATCTTGTATGTCTTCAAGGTTAAGCTAATAGTACTTAGCTAGAAACACGAAATGTTTGTCTATTTAGATAAACAGAGATAAATAAATAGGTTGACCAATCAATAAGTGGATAGATACAAGATAGATAGATAGATAGATAGATAGATAGATATGATTATGCACTAAACTAAATAGAAGATCATCAAATGCTTCAGAAATCTACAGAATACAACATAGTAATAAGGTGCTTTTCTGAGAGAGACACACATCTCCTAGCAGCACCTACAATCTCTTCAATGAAGATGATAGATGTAATAGAAACAAAGGTGATAAAGTTAGTCACTAGACCAGAAAACTGTTCTTACATCTACTGGTGATAGCCACTGACTGTTCCAACTGTTATCAAGCATGACACCGGGAAATGGATTATCCAGCATTGCAGAGTCGATATGGGCTAGTCCTTCACAGAAAAGTCTGTCGGATGCTCTGGGATGGGAGGCTGAAGACTGGATGCCACAAAGATATGGGAAAACCTCTGGTAACTATCCTGGCAGGCAGCGGTCTCTGTCATGTCTATAAATTTGGAAGCTGCTTGCTTAAATGACTTGATGATTTCATAATCCCTGGTGATGATTTTAAAGAATTTACAACTTGATTCAAGTAACCTAAAAACCTTCCTGCAGTATAGCAGAAACTCCTAGGACCACTGTGAACCTCTATATGTCAATCAATTGATTCACAGCAAGACAGAAAACAAGACTGAAAGAAATTAATAATCAAGGAAATACATTCATTCTAGGTTTACTCCAAGGATAAGACCGAGATGTACCCCAGGATAAGAAAGACCAAATGAACATAGATATAAAGGAAGTGATTATCTATACAAGACAAGACAGACACCCATTTCTTAGAAAGACCTTGCCATAAAAAACTTACTTTGAACACATAATGTACATTTCAAATAATGAGATAAAAAGTCTACTTTGAACTCATAATGAGCATATAGATAAAACCACCACTTTCTACTTATAATAAACAAAGTATCAAGTCATATATGAGAATAAATAGTCCTACTCTAACTCCCTCTTTACATAACAATTGTATATATTTTTGAATGAGGTAGTGTTCTATACATGGAGAGCCTGTTTTATTAGATCATATGAGAACACAAGACTGAAAGAAAAAAGTTGTTTAGCCCACCAACTTCATCAAAAATGTGTCTGTCAGCTTATATATCTAATTGTCTGTATATTTGGTGTACATAGACGTATATACCTGTATAGTTGTATTTACATCTGTATCTTTAAACATATGTGGATGAATGGTGTCTTTGAAAGCTCCCTGATTTCACCAATTGACTGTGTGTGTGTGTGTTTGAGTGTGTGCATGTGTGTGTGTGTGTGTGTGTGTGTGTGTGTGTGTGTGTGTGTGTGTGTGTGTGTTAAGGAGTTTGGAGTGTTGTATCTCCCTTCATCATTACCACTCTAGCTTTCAGCAAGCAGCTGTTCATTATTAAGCCATTAAGTTAAAATGATCGAAGGTTTTCCATTTCAAAACCACTCTTATTTATAGAAAGAACCTGTCAGGGTTGCAGGCCACTTGTATGAACTCTAAGTTAAAAGTTTAAAATTAGGACCCAATGCTATTAAACTTCTGCTGATATCCAGAGACCTGTATTGGTGTAGAAAAACCAGAAAATTGGATCGCTGAATTGATAAGGCTTTAGACATAAGTCTGAAAGATCAAGGTTCAATTCCGTCATACTTCTCTCTTCTTTAGAAGCCAGAAGCCCCTGGGAAATAACCTGCAGATGGAACTAAATTGTATGTAGAGAATTAAACTTTAGATATAGAGAGCCCCAAATAGTCAGGCTGCTAGACTGGAGGTTCAACAGTGAATATAGAGAGAGAGAAAGCCCCAAATAGCAAGGCTACCAGCCTTAAGGACTAAGAGATCAAGTATAGAAAGAAGCACCAGCCATTAGTGGTATTCTCAGAATGTGCAACCTGACTTGATTTACCCTGTGTGCTAGAGTTGCCCTCTGGAAAAGAGGGAATCACAGTTGAGGAATGGCTTCAATCAGACTGACCTGTGAGCAAGGCTGTAGGGGCATTGTCATGATGAGTGGGCGATGTGGAAGGGCACACAACACTCTCTGGGTGCTGTTACCCTTGGGCAGGTAGTTATGAGTTGCATAAGAAAGCAAGATAAGCAAGCCATGGAGAGAAAACAAGTAAGCAGCATCCCTCCACGGTCTCTGCTTCCCTTCCTGCCTCTAGGTTCCTGCTTTGAGCTCTTGCTTCCTTCAATAGTGGAGTGTGACTTGTAAACCAAATCAACTCTTCCTCCTCAAGTGGCTTTGGGTCAGTGGCCTATCTTAGAAATAGAGAACAAACTAGGCAACTCACAGGCAATAAACTACCATATGTCGGGTGTTTCTGCTTCTGTTTTTCTAGGGCTTCCCAATGTGTCATTAAGTCGCTTATATGGGATGTTTCCAACTTCTTTATAAAGACACTTAGTGCTATGAATTTTCTTCTTACACTCCGTTCAATGTGTTCGACAAATTTGGGTATGTTGTTCTTCCATTTACATTGAATTTCAGGAAGTCCTTAATTTCTTTACTTCCTCCCTGACCCAGGTGTCATTAAGTAAAGAGTTGTTAATTTCCATGTGTGTATAGGCTTTTGGTTGTTTCTCTTGATGAAGTCCAGTTTTAGACCATGGTGATCTGATAGGATACAGGGTATTATTTCGATCTTCTTAAATCTGCTGAGGCTTCCTCTGTGACCTAATGTAGAATCCATTTTGGAGAAGGTTCCATGGGGTGATGAGAAGAAAGTATAATCCTTGTATTTGGGTGAAAAGTACTGTAGATGTGTTAGATCGATTTGATATCTAAAGTTGGGTAGTGTCATTTTTTTCTATTTAGTTTCTGTTTCAATGACCTAGTCTTTGGAGAAAGTAGGGTGTTGAAGTCTCCCACTATTAATGTGTGGGGATTGATGTGTGGTGTAAGCGTTATTAGTAGTTCTTTTACAAATGTGGGTGCCCTTGTATTGGGAGCATAGATGTTTAGACATGTGATGTCATCTTGGTTGACTTTATCTTTCATGAGTATGTACTGACTTTCTTCCTCTCTTTTGGTTAAGTTTTGTTGGAAGTCTATTTTATTCTATATTAAAAGGGCTACACCAGCTTGCTTCTTGTATCTCTGTGCCTGAAATACCTTTTTCCAGCCTTTTACCTTAAGGCAATGTTTATCCTTATGGCTGAGGTGTGTTTCATGAATGCAGAGGAATGTTGGGTCTTGTTTATACATTCATTCAGTTAGTCTGTGCCTTCTTATTAGAGAATTGAGACCATTGAGGTTGAGGGATATTGATGACCAGTGACTGTTAAATCCCTTGACTTGGATGTTGGTTGCAGTAGAGTGTTTGTGTGGTCATGTTTTTGTGATGATGTAGTTATCTACTTCCTGTGTAATTTTGGTTGTAGCTTGTTGCTTTGGTTTGGAGGTTTCTTCTAGTAACTTGTGTAAGGCTGGATTTTTGAATAGGTATTGTTTGAATTAGCTTTTCATAGAATATCTTGTTTTGTTCATCAATGCTTATTACTTGTTAGTCTGAGTGTAGTAGGCTGGCCTGGCATCTGTGATCTCTTAGTGTTTGCAGGACCTCTGTCCTGCCCTTCTGACTTTTGTGGTCTCTGCTGAGAAGTTGGTTGTAATTCTGAGAGGTTTGTCATTATATGTTACTTGGCCTATTTTCCTTGCCACTTTTAATATTTCTCTTTGTTCTGGATATTTTGTGTTTTCATTATTAGTGGTGGGAGGATTTTCTTTTCTGATCTAGTCTACTTGGTGTTCTGTAGGCCTCTTGTATGTTCATATGCATCTACTTCTCTAAATTGGGGAAAATTTTCTACTATGATTTTCTTGAAGACATTTTCTGGGGCTTGGTGTCATCTTTTCATGGTGTCTGATTTCTTGGATGTTTTCTGTCAGGAATTTTTCGATGTAGCATTTTCGTTGATGGTTGCATCAAGTTCTACACTTGTATCTCCTAGTCCCAAGGTTTGTTCCTCCATCTCTTAGATTCTGTTAGAGCCCCTCACCTCTGTGTTGCTTGTTTTCTTTTCTAATGTCTCTCGTTCCCATTTTTTCTGTCTTTGCCTTTATCATTGATTCCATTTTCTTCTTCTGATATTCATCTGTTTTATTGGTTTCCTTCATGTGATTGCTTGTAATTTCCAGAATTTCATCCAGTATCTCTCTATTGGATTTTTTGTGTCTTCAACCTGTTTGGCTGCTTCTTCCTGCACTTGTTTGCAATTTCATGTGTTTCTTATATTATGATCTTCTTTACTAAGGATTTGAGGTCATTTTCAGGCATTTTGATTCTGTTTAGTTCTCAGGGTTGCTTTCTTTGGGATAGCTGGGATCTGGAAATGCCATATTGTCTTGATTTTTGTTGCTCATGTTCTTACACTGGCCTTTAGTCATCTTGCTGTCTCTAGTGTTGGGAAGTATCTTCTGGTGTCCTTCACTGGTCATTGAAAGCAGAAAGTTGGTGAGTGATTGTAGGTTGAGGGCCCTTGCCTATGAGGATCATGAAATTCTTCCCTGGAACAGGCAAGAGACCTGGTTTCTGCTCCAGCAGACTTTCCTCCACACCTTAGCCTCCCCCCTCAGTCACCAGATGTACACGTCCGCCCAGTCCCATTCAGGTAGCATAACTCTGGGCGTTGACTCCCTCTGAGTTGGGGTTTAGATCTCTGTCCTTACCCCTCAGGGCTCTCCATCCCTCTCCGGAAAGCATGGGAGACCCTGTCAGGTTGGGTAGCCTGGTTAGGCTGAATTTTATCTGCCCTGTTGTGTAAGCATGGTCTGCTGTGGCTGGTAGTTAGGTTCTGGTCCAGTCACATTCAGACTGTGCAACTTGGCTGGGTAGTGTGTTCACAGCCACCTGGGCTTCCATGTGGGCCCTGGGGCTTTATCAGGACTGGCACAGGGCAAATGGGGTGGGAATGAGAACAGATCCACTAAGTTCCCTGAGATTTCTCCAAGCCAGGAGCTCGGGTGCTTCACTGCCAGGAGCTCAGTGCCATATACCGAGGTCGGGTTTTAGAGCCTGGCTGCAGTTCAGGGAAGGTTCCAGCCCAGAGTCCGGGGTTGAGTCTCCCATCCTCCATGGCCTATTGGTTGAATCAGAGCCAGGTCCACCTGGGGTCAGCACTACAGGACCCCACTCTCCTACTGTTTTCCAGTTCATGTGGTCTGTGGCTCCAAGTAAGGTCCCTTGTCTCTATGCAGTAGTTCAGATATACTGCATAGTAGTTGATGCTACCTTGGAAAGTCTTTCAAATTCTTTTTCAATGGGAGAGGACAAAGGTTTTGGCATACATGAAATTGTACTCATGAGAAATCACAAGCATCAGCTAATGTACAGTGCGATGGGAAGGCCTCACCCTAGGAAAACCAACTTTTATGACTCCCCCCGCCAAGAAAATATTCAATGAGGCTTTCTAATAAGAGCAAAGCTCCCCAAAAGGAGTAGGCTAAGGGAAGTGAGATAAAAAGTCCAAAACCTGGAGTGACATGAAGACATCACTCCTATGTCTTGTTTGTCTTTCCTGTTGGCACAGGCACAATGTTCCACAAACAGCCCATAGAGCCAGAACAGCCTGTAGATATGATGGGGGCTTTCCTGAAGACATCTCAATTGAAACCTGTTAAAGACAAACTAACCCATGCCTACTTAGGGCCAACATGGTTTCTAAGCTTCATTTCCTTTTTTTTAGCACTTCTTTTTCCTGGCAACACCCCTCAAATATCTAACTTACAACAATGTTTTTAAAGGGGAATTCTTTAAGCCCTCAACTTGCTGTGAATTACACTGAGTGATGGGGGACCAAGGAGTGATTCTCCTTTGATAAGCCTGCATAAACACTGGAGATATCTCAGTCCTCCCCTGGACACCTCTCTAGTAATCTCTGTGCTTAGTGCCAATGCTTTAAAAGTCCTTTAATAAGATTTGGTTCCTGCTGCCTTACTCTGACACTTTTCCCATAGCAAAGCCAAGAACCCAGCCTCACCTGAGTGCAAACCCAAAGTTCGGAAGGGATCTCCACAGGCTACACAACCTGTAGTGCTGACCCTACTCCCTCACTGTAAGTACCAGATCTAATTGGCTTAAGAGTCTGAAGCAGAGACAAGAGGTGGCCTGATGATTGGATATCTGGGAGGGCTTGAAGTCAATCAGGATTTTCTGGCTGTAGTGACTGGCATCTTCAGCTCCTTCACAATGGGAGCCCATCTATGAATGCACATTTTTCTTTGGGTACAAGGATGAGGATTCTAATAGCCTCATCTGAACAATTAGTGTCTGTAATGACCCTATTTCTGATTAAGGTCAAATTCGAAGCCTCCAAGACATGAACAGGAAATGAGTTCATGAAAGGGGACAAAATTCAAACAATAAAATATTCAAAAAATCTCCGATAATTTTAAATCTTGGTTTATCAAGATAAAGTTTCTCTGTGTAGCCTTGGCTGTCTGGCCAACTTGTTCAGTAGTCCAGGCTGCCCTTGAACCCAAAGATACACCTGCCTCTGTCACTAGAGTATTCTGATTAAAGGCTTGCACCACAAGTGGGGTGGCATAAAAATCTGCATTTTAGCAAATAAGGTAAATTAGAATTTTTCAGGGAGACATTTGCTTGAATGAATCACAGTATAAACTACAGGGATTACCAAACTCATATATCAATAGTTTAATATAAAAATATTTCACCTCTTACTTATAGTTGGTTCTCTGATGGTAGCATAATATTCCAGAGTCATTGCCCTTCATTCCAGGACTCAGCGTCCAGTAGACTGCTTCCCCTTCAAGTAGTTCCAAGAGGAACGTGCAAAGGTCATTGGTTGTATCTGGTTCGTGTTTGTTCAGCCTGACCTTTTGACCCAGTGCTCATATCAGAAGCAGGTCTAGGATGTGACCTGCCATCAGCTAGTAATAGTGAGAAACGGAGTGTTCAGGTGCCCCAGAGCCTCTGCTACAAGGAACTTGTTGGACTAGTGTCAAGTGGTTTATTTAGCACTGTGGAAGGCCCATTCATAGCACAGGATGAAGAGCATGGGGAAAGATGTTTACTTTAGAAACAAAAGCTAAAGGTACTGTATCCCTGAAGACTGGAGAATGAAGACATCATGGAGCCAGGAAGCATCAGCAGGCCCCTCACAAACAAGTAAGGACTAGGGACAGTGGAGGCACCAGTTTGGTCAGAAACTCGAGAGTAGCCTCGGGATTTTTGCAGGCTTGAAAATTCATATGGGACTGGTAAGATAGCTCTGTCAGTAAAGTGCTTGCCTTGCAGTCCCAAGGACCTGAGTTCAGTCCCCAGAAGACATGGAAAAAACAGATGAAATAGCATACATTTGTAACCCTGTTGCCTAAAGCCAAGACAAGGACCCTTGGGGACAGGGATAAGCTGGCACAGAGTCAATGACACAGACTCCAAAGTCAGGCAAGTGGCATAAGCATAGGGATCTGCCTCATTGGCTTGGGTATTTCACCAGGTATGATGTCATTGGTTTCTGGACATGTATAGGTAGGCATCAGGCTGGCTCTATGCAGAAGTCCAGTAACATCACACAGAGGAGTTATTAGGAACACCTTCTGTTCCTGTAAAATGGCTGGTGTCGTTCCTCCTACATAACCCCAATGCTAGCTGGGGTGAGCAGCAGTGTCCACTTATCCAGCTTAACTTATTCTGTGAACTCCGTGCTGATGGGAAGCCCTGTCTCAGTAAACAAAGCACACAGCTCCTGAAGAACAAGCTCCACGGTTGTCCCCTGAACTCCCATGCATTCTCACACATATGCAAACATACCTTCTTCTGCATACACATGCATAGATGTGCACATACACAGAGGAACAACCAGAGACACATAAGCACACAGAAGATAGCCAGGAATTTTTACTCTTGCCTGTAATGAGAGCACATGTGAGGCTGAGGACAGCAGATCTTTGTGAGTTCATTCAAGGCTTCCCATGCTGGTCAGGACTGTGAAGAACCCAACAACAGGTCTCATCAAAAGACAAGACGATTGTGCAGCCTTGGGTCTTCACAGAGGCTTAGAATGCCCCTTCTGTGCTTGAATGAATGACTGATGGATGAAGTGAGCAAATGATACAGAATCAACGTACTCTTTCCTATTACCAGATGTCACAGCTTACCACAAGAAAGCAACAAGGCAGGTGTGCAAACACTCTCACTCTCTCCACAGTGCACAGTCCTTCTCACTCTTGGAAGTGGAAGCTGGGAGGTGATGGGCGGTCACACCAACACTGCCTTATGGAAGGTTCCCTAGACAGGAGCTGAGCCCTGCTTCGCAGCAGCTGAGGGAGTCATCACAATCAGATAAGATTTAATTTGGCATCAACCCATGGGATGAAGGATATTCTAGCCTGCAGGGCTGTCCTGCCAGATGCTGGGAGAATTACCTACCCAGGGGCTTGGCTATGGCCATCTGTGAGTACATTCTTTGGCCACACCTACTTTACTCCCTTTGCCACAACAACCTCCACCCCTCCAGAAAGGAAAAACTATTTAAGGGCAGTTGGAGTACCTGAAAAACAAGACAAGCACTTGAACAGGCAACTGCAGCAGCATCTGACAGGTAAATGGACAGACACTCCCGGGCTGCAGCTGCATTTGAAGAATTGTGCAGGTGCATGTGTGTGTATATGGATATGCCTGTGGATGGGAATCACAGCCAGCTAAACTTGTACAAGACAGTATTCATGAGCAAGAATGTTGTGTGGGTTCATGAGGGGGTTAGTGAGAATTTGAGAGCATATGTGTGCATAAGTTATGGAAAAGGGTTAGAAATGCTTGCAAAGAAAATGTGCAATTTTAGTGGGGAAGAGAAAATTGGAGTTCAGAACTCATGCTTGGGATTCCCAAGCCTTGAATCTGACATGAAGATCCATGTGGGGGATCTAGTGAGGGGAGGCATTGGCTCCCTTTGATGTGGAGTAAGTCCAGTCTACGAGGAGGAATGAAGGAAGTGCAAATCTGGTGCCTTTATTACACCATTCCTGTATTAGGACCTGCTCCACAGACCAGGAAAAGACAGGAGATGACAGGCGTGATACATGTTTGTAGGCCACACTGTATGTACACCATGCAAGAGGATATCTGTGCTCAGGGGTGGCAGAGTGGACAGCGGAGCAGGGTCTGGGGCAGACAGATGCTGAGACAGCATGGGAAGAAATGCCCAGGACTGTCCCTCTATACATCCTTCACAGAGCTCACATCATGAAGGTCCTCTTGCTGCTGACAGTAATGATCCTGACCTTTGGTAAGATTTGACCCCAAACAAAGAGGTAACCTGAGAAGGGAGGCACCCTAACCCAGAGTTTTCCTTTCTGTTGCCTTAGCCCCCTCTCTTGGTGACAGGAAGAAGGAAGACACTTCTAGGGAAAGAAGATAGCAGAGAGATGCCTTGTGGAGATGTATCAGTAGAGTGGAACCTTCCCAAGGATGTTTCTCCTTTTCTCTTCAGACCCAATACAGATCCAGGGGAGTTTTATGGAATTCAGTAAAATGGTCACGCTTCTAACAAAAAGGTCTGCAATTGAGTTTTCCAACTATGGATGCCACTGTGGCCCTGGTGGTGGAGGATACCCCATGGATGATACAGATCGGTGAGGCCACACAGTGCCCTTTATCCTCTATAACTCTGGCTAGGAAGGGACTAGGTGAGAGCCAGCAACCGCTGCCTCAGTGTTCCTGTGAGGGTGTGACAAATTCAGAGTTAGAATCCACAGCCTGATTTGGGGGGGGCGTCCAGGCAGCAAAAGTCACCACATTGAGACCTCTCCTCTGGACCATGCCTATATTCTTGAGTCTCATTCCCAATGGTCAAAGGTCAAGGGAAAGGATAAGCACCAGGATTCCAGGAATATGTGTAAGCAGTCTTAATAGGACATGTCCCCAAACAGGTGCTGCTTTCACCACAAATGTTGCTATGAAGATCTACCACATTATGGATGTCACAATACATCTCTGCACTACAAAAGCTCCTCCGATTGGAATAGTATTATCTGTGATGGTAAGAAAGACCCTGAGATGCAAGCAAGCTTCCTTCACATCTTTGTTGATCACATGCATCCTGGGGACTTTACTGGTGCAGGAGGGGAATTTCCTAAGAATCTCACAGTCAAGTATGAAGCCATGAAATGATGAAGAGAGTTGTGAAGCTTCCAATAGGAGAGCAGAAAAAGCCTTCACTCAGTCTGATGTTTGAGATGGATCCTGCAAGAAGTGGCATCTTAGCTGAGTCCTAAAGGACTCCTAGAGTCAATGAAGCACACATCTGCTAAAACAGGGGACACACAGCCATCCCCAAAGAGGGCCCAGTATGTCCAAAGGGTCAAGGAGGACTGTCAGACAAACTGTGCTATACAGTGGACATGTGAGGATGAGTCTCAGCTGAGTGGGCATAAGGTCAAACCAGGTCTTCATGGCCATTGTCTTGAGGTTTGTGTGCTCCAACAATGGGGCCTATTATTTAGCAAAGCAGCAAGAAGCACATTTGCAAAAGGAGGATTCACCCTGGCTACAGAGGGCATGTGCAACAGGGAGAGAGACACTTGTGTAAAACAGGCACATTCAGGTTGGAAAGATCTCACACTGGCGGATTTCCAGAGAAGTGTGCTGATGGATCTGGGCAACCTCTACAGAATAGGATCAGCCCTGCTCCTAAGATCCCACATTTTGCCAGCATCTGTGCTTCTATTATAAAAAAACACTAAAGATCCAAGAACCCTGGTCTCTGATGACCAGTGACCTTCAGCTCTAAAGATGAGAGGGAAAATGAACACATCCCAGAAGCCCCTGTTGAGTTCCTCTTTTGGCACTTCAGTCAGAATAAAGCTGCCTGTTACCCAAGGACAATCTCAGCCAAGGAAATTTTTGGATCATACAGCCTTT
The DNA here is from genome assembly GCF_964271855.1 of Acomys minous. Lineage (NCBI taxonomy): Eukaryota > Metazoa > Chordata > Mammalia > Rodentia > Muridae > Acomys > Acomys minous. Next base: position 115,347,443 of record NC_140487.1, read on the forward strand.
AACCATTACCACCAATCCTGAGGCCACTGAGGCTGGGGCCTACTAACACAAGCAGGCCTGTTAGCAAGAAGGCAGGCCAACAGTGTATCTCAGCTGCAACGTGATAGCCTCCCATGCTTCAGGGCCAGGGGTCCATCTCCAGCCCTGTAGGAATTGAGCAAGATTGATCATGTCTAGAGTCCCAGAGCTTATCATGTGGAGGGAGGACAGCCTCTGCTACATGAGACACTGTTTTTAACTTGAAGGAAAAAAGAAGTGGTAGTTAAGAAGTGAGGCAAACCTGTGGCAATCCCATTGGTTGTGGCTATGTGTCCCTTCAGATGGAGTCTTTCTGACAGTTCTAGTTCTTGTCTTGGAACAGAAAGGTTCTGACAAGCAGCCATGGGATATGAATAACTTGAGCTCAGTGTCTGTTTTTGCTTAATTTCAGAATTTCTGGATTTCTGTGAGAAAAAGCTGTGTATGTGTGATACTTCCACCGCTAGATGTTTTGCTGACAGCATGAAAACCTACAATCCTAAATACCAAGGCTACCCCAAGAATCTTTGCAAGGGAAGTTCCCCCAAGTGCTGAGAGAGCTGCCTTCCATGACCCCTGGACTCAGGCCTTTTTAAACACCTCTCCACCCAACCAAATCTCCAGGTGATAAAGAAACACACTCTCCCAGCCTAAAAGCAATGTGGCACTCTTCTGCCTTTACCCAGAATGAGGCACCAATACAGTGTATCAGGCTGATCCTTTCCCACCACCCCACTAGCAACTCATTTCCTCACTTCTACCTTCCCCTTCACAGAAACTTCCTCCCACTACATAAGAGAGTCCCAGGGCTCTCACAAATAAAGTCATGCAGCAACAACCATGTGCCTCTTTCTTATCTCAAAAAGAGTCCCTGACAGAAAGCATGCATGATAAGAATACCTGCCTTGAGGTTGGCATGGTGGCTCAGTGATTAACACAAACACATGAGTACATGTGTTCGACCTCCAGAACCCAAGAATATAAAGCACACACCTGTTCATACTCCTCCAGATGGGAAGACAAAAACAGGTGAATCTCTGGGAGTCAGTGCCAGGCTAGCTGAATCAGCAAGTTCCAGCCCAATGAGGGACCCTGAAACACAAGGTAGTCTATGTCTCAGAAATGACATCTGAACTTGACCTGTGGCCTCCCTACACACATGCACACATTTGCATGTATGCATAGGCACACACAAACAGATAGGCACACACATGAGCAACTTCCAGGTTGCTATAGCAGGGTCCCACTCCCAGTACCCACAGCCTTAAGCCTTGGTTCTCATATTCAAATGGAGATGCCCCTCAGAGCCTCTTGCAAGGCTGGTTTGAGAATCAATAGGGGCAAGAGATGTCTGTCAAGCAGTGTCCATCCAGCCTACAACAGCCATCTCTGTTAAAGGCAGACCTCTCTTTTCTTGTCCTCAGGCCAGAGCCAACTCTCCTGGCCTATTAAGGGATCTGGAAGTGGTCAGAATAAAGTGGAGATGCTTCGATCTATGCTTAGCCACACTGAACTCAAAGAAAACAGAGAATGTAGAACATGGTACCTTGTGCTCATATGCTTAATGCAGACCTACTACCAGAGGACTGATGGAGCCATGGTGTGCACAAAGCTGGCCACCAAGCACAAATTGATCCTGTCACAGGTGCACGTGGTAAAACTAGATGCCTTGCAGAGATGCTAAAAATGCCCTGACAGCTCAGAGGATCCTCTACGCCTGGACCATCAATCAGAAACTAGACAATTCATCTCCTGGTTCTTGGTACAGGTCATGGGGTGGGTGGAGGACCCACAGGTAAAGGCTTTTGATTGTCTGGCTCCGTTGATTCCAGCTCCCTATTTTGAATCTGTTAACTTTTTCACTAATATTAAGATAAAGACAGGCTGAAATTACAAACAAAAAGGAAAAAATGTCAACTCCAAGATAATAATTTTACTTTTGACATTTTGGCCAATTGAAGATGATATTTTTATTTCCTCCCACCACCAAATTCTGATTTTGAAACTTATAGCAAATCATTGGAATCCCTGGCTTTCTAAGGTGCCCATCACAGAAATGAGAACTCTGGATTCAAGACCTGAAATGAGCAGCTTCAAGAAGTTTTTCTGGTTGATCAAATGTTCTGGTTGTGTGCTGGAGCATATTCTGGGTATATTCCAAAGAGTGGAATAGCTATGACTTGAGGAAGCCTTATTCCCAGTTTTTTGATATAGTGCCAGATAGATTTCCAAAAAGGTTGTACTAGTTTGCATTCCCACCAGCAATGAAGCAGTGTTCCTCGCTCTTCACATCCTTGCCAGCATATGATGTCACTTGAGTTTTTGATCTTAGCCATTCTGATGGGTGTAAGATGGAATCTCAGAGTTGTTTTGATTTGCACTTCCCTGATGACTAAGGAGGTTGAGCATTTCTTTAAGTGTTTCTCAGCCATTTGATATTCCTCTGTTGAGTTCTGAGGCTCATTTCTCAACTGGGTTATTTGGTTTGGTGGTGCTTAAATTCTTGAATTTCTTATATATTTGGACATTACACCTTTGTCAGATGTAGAGTTGGTGAAGATCTTTTCCCAATCTTTAAGGTGTCGCTGTGTTCTGTTGACAGTGTCTCCTGACTTACAGAAGCTTCTCAGCCTCATGAGGTCCCATTTATTAAGTGTTGACCTTAAAGCGTAGGCTGCTGGAGTTCTGTTCAGGAAGTTGTCTCCTGTGTCCATGTGTTCCAGGTTCTTCCCCATTTTTTCTTCTAACTGATTTAGTTTCTCTGGTTTGATGGTGAGGTCTTTGATCCACTTGGACTTGAGGTTTGTACATGGTGATAAATATGGGTCCAATTGCATTTTTTTACATGTAGACATCCAGTTAGACCAGCACCATTTGTTGAAGATGTTATCCTTTTTCCATTGAATAGATTTTACTCAACCATGTTCATAGCAGCCTTATTCATACTAGCCAGATCATGGAAACAATTTAAGTGTCCCTCAGTAGAAGAATGGATGATGGTACATTTACACGATGGAATACTAAGCTATTAAAAACAAGGAATTTCCAAAGTTTGTGGACATAAGGATTGAACAAGAAATGATCATAATGAGTGAATTATCACCAGAAGCAGAAAGAGTCAAATGGTATATACTCTCTTATAGCTGGACACTAGGCCAAGAGGCATGTCCCATGAAAGTCTTCACTTACCAGGAAAGTGGGACAGAGGGGAGGACATCCTATTGGGACTCTAGGAGAGAGAAGCATGGAAGAATGTGCAAATAGAAGGATCCAGATGGTCGTAGAAACCTATAAAAAGAACATTATGATAGGCAGATCTGTGCCAAGGGGTCCTACTCAAACTATGGCACCAGCCAAGGACAATTTGTGCAGTACACTTCAAATTTCTAAAAAGATCTAGCCAATGGACAGGACATTCTTCACAATTGAGTGGAGAGTGGGGTCTGACTTTCACACAAACTCTGGTGCCCAAATTTGACCATGTTCCCTGGATGGAGAGGCCTGGTGGCACTCAGAGGAAGTATAGCAGGCTACCAATAAAAGACTTGACACCCCATGAGAATGTACAGGGGGATGAGTCCTCCTTACTCACAGTCATAGCGGACGACAGTAAGGAAAAAATGGGAAGGTGGGAGGGAGGAATGGGAGGATACAAGGGATGGAATAACAATTGAGATGTAATATAAGTAAATTAATACAATATATTTTTTTAAACTCAATTAATTTACATTTTCAAAAAGAAGTTGTTCTGCCCTTTAAATCACCTGTTGCTAGAGTCTGAACCTTGTACAATAAGAAGATCTCTATCTGGAACGAAAAAAATGAGTCACACACACAAACACACTTTCAAAACTTACTCCCAAAAATGCATCTTGAACTACTTGATATGTCAAGTAAACAATCTAAGTAAAAAATAAAAGAGGGAAGAATGTAGGAGAAATGCAGCGATGTTGACAGTTGAGCAACATAGCTTAGAGGTAAAAAATCTTACTAAACACCCCTGCCTACCAGAGTTTGATCCCTGGAGCCTCATGGTTGAAGAGGACAAAGTTGACTTCTGACCAACACATGCATGCAGTAACAGGCATCTGTGTGTTCACATTCACATTTAAAATATATGCATACAAATGCATATACAATACATGGAAATAATTTTTAGAAGACAACTTATTATTATTATTATTATTATTATTATTATTATTATTATTATTACTGGTATAATTGTTATTGTTATATTATTATTAATTATTATTATTATTATTATTATTATTATTATTATTATTACCATTGTCAGGATATTTGGGCAGTGTGCTCTATCCTCAGGTGCACGTTGACATGGAGCATCAGAGACTTCACTCTCAAACCCATCCAAGACTGAGCAGGCTCCAGGGAAGGACGGGTGCTTTGGCATCAGCACTTCTGGGAAGAGAATTACTAAAAACTTTAGTCCACGAACACAATTAAAATACAATATTTTGTGTGTGTGTTCTTAAGGGCACACATGTGTATGTGGGTGTACTCACCTATATATGCACATGTAAAAGCCAAAATCCAAGACTCTCAGTCTTTCTCCAGCTTATTTTTTGAGACTATGTCCTCAGGAACCTGGAGCTCACTGAACTACAGCTTGATTAGCCAGATTTCTCCAGAATCCTCCTGTGCTTGCCTATATTCAGACTGGAAATATATATTTGGACTTTTGTCACCCAGAATTTACATGGGTTCTGTGCATCTCAGGTCTTCGACTTGCACAGAGTCAAGATCTTTCTATTTGTGTTTAGCCATGTCACATACATGCCTGTTACATGTTGGGCCTACATAGTAACATCATGATCTCCTAGTTAGCTCATAAGTAACTGATCATTCACTAGATTGAGACTATGTGGAGCAAAGTAATTATCACAATGCTTTTTATCTCACATGACCTTAGCAAATTACTGGTAAATAAGAAGGCTTTGAATAGTTTGGTACAATAAAAGCATAGTCATCTTAGCAATTGTGAGCATGTATTTTTTTCCTGGGTTTGCTGTCAGAAATATGCATACTTGTCTGTTAGATATTTAAGGTCGTAAGTGTATAAGGTGGTGTTAATAAAGCATTTGAGCCTTCCTGTGTGCCAAGTCTAGCATTTAACATTTCATGCCCTCCTTGACTTCTGAATAACAGTTGATAAGGATACTTGTCTACTCTTTCTATTGTCAAAAACATAGCCTAGGAATAACTGTTAAAAATCAAAAAGTTAGTCAAACTTTTAATTGCAGCACTCAAGTGGCAGAGGCATGTCAATCTCAGTGAGTTTGAGGCCAACCTACTCAACAGAGTGAGTCCAGGACAGCCAGTGTGACAGAGAAACCCTGTCTCAGAGATGGAGTTAGGGAGGATCATCCTCACTGTGTCAACTGGACACAATTTACACTCACAGTGGCAGCAGGGCCTTTGGACTTGTCTGTGTAGATTATTTTTTCATTGTTATGGTGGTGGTGGAGGTGGTGGTTGTAGGATTTTGAGACAGGGTTGCTCTGTGTAACACCCATAGCTGAGCTGGGCTCACTCATTAGACCACATAACGACATGTTATGACAAGAGCTCACTTGCAGGAGACTCTTTTACAAAGAAAAATGTGTTCTGTAGTGAGCCTCTTTAACTGAGAAGGGATGTGTGCTTTTCTGATCTCTTTCTCATTCCCCACATCCCAAAAGAATAAAAATTCCAAGTTTCTAAGAACTGGAGAGACAAAGATGGATGCAGTTCTCAGACCTCAGCAGACAGGTTACTCTGTGCAGGTGGCAGCACTTAACATGCAAACACTTGTTGGCTTCCCAGAGGTGGACCAGCACATCCAATCCTTCCTGACTCTCAAACTTGGGAGCTGCTACAGTGACTAAGAACACTTCCCTTTGCTTTGCAAAATAACCTTTACTGCTGAATTGCATTGTGATTGAAGCTGCCATGGTTGCAAAAAATTTCTTCCCTTCTTCTCTGCACAGAGGAAAAGTATCATTGATATTTTAAATGATTAGCTGTTTCTTATTTATGCCATGTGTGTGAATGTGTAAAACACAGATGACAGGTTTGTTCTTGAGAAAAGCTCTCAATCATCCACAGCGTTCAGTTGTCCATCTGTTGTTGGCCTGTTGTGTAACTTAAAAACAAACAAACAAATACAAAAAGAGGATGAAGGGAGAAAGAAGAGGAAATACCCAAACAACCCAGCTTCTTTGCCCCTCAAGGCATGTCTCCTATGCTGCCATCTACTGGGCTCTGCACATCCATGCAGCTGGGGGGAGGAGGGGAAATTCTCTTCCAGGTGTCCCTGAGACTCTCCAAAGGCACAAAACATATCTTGTCTCCTTCCAGTAATTTCTAGTACCTGGAGGCTGGACTGGGTATAAAACCAATGGCTGAGGGACCTCTGCAACTAAAGGCTTCACTGGGCTTTTTGAGATGCCAGCCAGTAAAAGGACCAAAGCTTACATCCTAGGTCCTCAAACTGTGGGTGTGACTGCTTTGGGATTTGAATGACCTTTTCACAAGGGTCCCATGTCAGATAGTCTGCACATCCGGGGTTGACATTACTATTCACAGCAGCAGAAAATTGTAATTATGAAGCAGCAATAAAAATAATTTGGTGGTTGGGAGTACCACCACGAATGCACTGTATTAAAGGCTCTCAGCATTAGGAAACTTGAGAACCACTTATTGGGAGACCTTTGTGAAGGCTCTCTATACATAGGCATTGCTCTTGTGCACTCTACTTCAGCATCAGAATCACATGGATTGCTGACACCATGATTAAACAGGATGTTCTGCTAAGTGTACACTCAAATGTCTTCAGACTTTCACAGAACGTACATTGTGGCCTTCAGGTTGAGATTACAGTTTTTCCCATGAAAAGGTCAGCATTATCTCCTGAGAGTGACCTTCTGCTTTGTTTTCCCATCCCTGAGATGTGTATAAATTGAACTGATGGATGAAGTTAAGGGGTCCTACCATATTGACTGATAGCTCTCTAAACTTATCCTATGTTTCTGGATAGGTCTTGCCTCAGTTTCTTACTTCCATTCTTTTATTTCTCAATCCTCAATCCTTGATCTAGCATCTCTTTGATATTCTTCAGTGCTGGCTTTGGCAGCCACTGAACCACAGAGAACCTACCAGTAGACCCAGAGCTAAAAGAAGGCTTGTAGATATGGGGATAAGATGTTCCTCATAATCAGTTTGCGTTAGCTACAGATGAGAGAGCTGGCTTGGCCTCCAAGCCCCTTAATCCCAGGATGCTGAAGCTTGCAGACTGTCAGTTTGAGGCCAGCCTGTCACACAAAGTGATCTCTCCTTTCAGAGGGGAAATAGAAGAAAAGGTGGGAGGGAGGAGGAAGAGATAATGGGAAGGGGAAAGCCTTTGGATGGAAGTGTTTGGTTAGGAGTTATGGTCTCAGAGATGGAGCCACACCTCAGTAGCACATACAGCCTGGAGGACATGAAAGGTGTCTCTGTGACCAACCACCATGGGCTAATCTTCCCCTGCACAGATGGACTGGTTACAAACTGGTACTCTGTGCTAACTACTTTGAATGGGATCAACCACTGCTCTCTGAAACCATAAGAAGAAACCCCACTTTGCCTTATGGATCCAAACACTCTCTAACACATGCTGTCTATAGCATTAAATTGCTTCTAGTAAATCTGCTGCCTGAATGAGCAGTCTGGGGCTGCCATGATGGCTCATGGGTAATGGTAATTTCTCTAAGCAAGAATACTACCTGAGTTAGAGCCCAGGGATCCCCAGATAGGAGAATTTATTGCCTAAGCTAAACATAAAAATAATTCAAATGTTTTAAGGGTCTATCTGTCTCAGTGTCCCTCTTAAACCTGAGGACTTTCAGAGTGAACCATATGGAAAAGCAACTGTTCTTTGTGGGCCTGCTGGAGTTTACAGTTCAGAGTTCATAAGCAGACAGGGTTTAGTGGCCCTCACAGTCAGCCAGAAAAGGACTGAAGTCAAAATTGTCAACATACTCACAGAAGCAGGAAATGTTAGATTTTTTTCTGCACTGTTCACAGGAGATCTTCCCTCCCCTCCTTTCCTGTCCTCTGACCCTTAGAATCACATTGAAGATGCCATAGAGTCTTTTTTCTAATCTTTTCCCTAATATGGAAAAAACAGGATGTTATCTGGTTTGCCCTGTTTTCTTTTTCATGACAGGGTTTCTCTGTGTAGCCTTGCCTGTCCTGGACTCACTCTGTAGACCTGGATGGCCTCAAACTCACAGAGATCCTCTTGAATCTGCCTCAGAAATGCTGGGAGTAAAGGTATGTGCCACTATGCACAACTTCCATAGGCTGTTTAAATAGTATTAATTTTGCCATTTACATAGAAACTTACTTCTCATTTTTCTGTTTACAAGATTGGTGGCACTCAGAGGAAGGATAGCAGGCTACCAAGAAAAGACTTGATTCCCTATGAGCATATACAGGGGAACGAAGTCCCCTTCAGTCACAGTCATAGGGGAGGGCAGTAAGGGGGAAATGGGAGTGAGGGAGGAATGGGAGGATAGAAGAGATGGGATAACCATTGAGAAATAATTGAGGTGTAACATGAATAAATCAATTTTTTAAAAACAAGATTGGAATTTTTCCATCCATGAGCTGCCTGACTATCATTCTCATCATAAAGAGTGTTCTGGAGGCAATATTTTCAATGCTGCGATATTTTTAGATTAATCTCCATTCAAATGAAAAATGCATTTCATTGTTTCTAACCTATGGGTTTTGCAAACACACACCTCCTAAAGTAGCACTCTAGGGTGAGTGTACTGGTCCTTCTGGAATGTTCCATATTGCAGGTGAGAGATTACCTGAGCCAACTTTATAATGGACTCTCCTGACTTCAATTCATTGCTTCTATTGTCTGTTTTGGGGTAACGTAGTAGGTCAGGGATGGTGGCTGCACAGTCAGACTCACATACAGCAGCCTCTTTCTTTCCTTTCTTGCTACAGGGAGATGGATCCTCTCTGTAAACTCGGAACTGTCTTTTTCCCAGAGAAAGCTTTTCCCAACACATCTATGCAAACTTCTAAGCACTCAGTAGGCCCAGGTGGGAAGTGTGATGGGAATACATTAACTAAAGGGCAGTGTGATGGGGCAGAGGTAACTAAAAGGCACTGTGGTGGGCATATGTTAACTAAAGGGCAGTGTGATTAGGAATGCACAAACTAAAGGATAGTGTGATGGGCATGCATTAATTAAAGGACAGTGTGACAGGCATGCATTAACTAACAGACAGTATGACAGGCATGCATTAACTGAAGAAAAGTGTGGTGGCAATGCATTGAATAATGCCAGTGTGATTGTCAGACATTAATAAAAACAGTGTGATCAGCATTCATAAACTGATGGACAGTGTGATGGGCATTCATTAACTTAAGGAAAGTGTAATGGACATGCATTACCTAAAGGACACTGTGATGGGCATCCATGAACTAAATGACAGTGTGTTTGGCATGTATTAACTAAAGGGCAATGTGATGGGCATGCATTTCCTGAAGGACAGTGTGATGGGCATGCATTAAGTAAAGGACAGTATGATAGCCATGCATTGACTAAAGGACTGTGTGATGGGCATATATTAATTAAAGGGCAGTGTGATGGGCATGCATTAACCAAAGCATGCTGTAATGGGCATGGATTAACTGAAGGACAGTGTGATGGGCATGCATTAACTGAACGACCTTCTGATGGGCATGCATTAGCTATGGGACAGTGTGATGGGCTTGCATTAAATGAAGAACAATGTGATGGGCATACGTTAACTATAGGGCAGTGTGATGGGTACACATTAACTGAAGTACAGTGTAATGAGCATGTATTAACTAAAGGACAGTGTGATGGGCTGTGGGAAGCTGCCCTTAGCCGCTCTTGGCCTAAAACATTGGGCAATTCCACCTTGTCTGTACATTCCATTTTCTATATCTCTGCCTGGCAGGTAGCAGGCTGAGGTCAGCCCAGGCCACTCCATCCAGACCTGGGAACTGCTGCCTGACATGTAGCGGGCTCCTCCGGATCCTGCGAGGTTGCTTGCTTATGTTGCTTCTGGAGCTGCGTTCCCTCAGAGCTCAATCCCTAATATTGGAGTACTTCCTGACAAGGACAGGTGGCTGGACATCGGCCCTTAGGTTCCCACAGCAACCCTGCCCTTGCCCTAGATACTGCCTATACAAACCCTGTAAGAATTTTGAAAGAATGGGGCTTGATCAGAGTTCAGACTTGCCCTCATTTCTTCGTGTCTCCTGTCCTTTACTTTCATTTCAGCACCCCCTCTCAGGTTGCGTTGAAAGACCCCACAGGCCAGGGCTGAATTGGCACCCAAAGTGGAGCCTGAGGCTTGGGGGATCATGCAACAAGCACCTTCTTAAGACTGCACTCGAATCATACATTGAGGTCGCCGTGGAGATAGTCTACTCCATGAGTGAAGACCCGCAAAGAGGTTGACACAAAGAAATGCCCACTCTGTGAGTGAAGACCTGCACAGAGATCACCACGGAGAAGCGCCTACTCCGTAAGACAAGATCCGAGGTAAGCAGATGGCGATTATTATGGGACAGGAAATTAGTGTACATGAGAAATTCGTATGTGGACTTAAAGACATTTGTCCCTGGTTCCCACGGGAAGGAAACACAGACTTTTTTAAAAGATGAAAAAGAGTGGGTGATGCTTTACATGATTAAGTTTGATTGATTATATCTAGTGTGTTAGATACTTACATGAGGATGTTAAAAATGTATTAGATGAAGGTGAAATTTTTCTTCAGGAAGAACTTAGAAAAAGTCTGGGGAAATGTAAAAGCTGACCTACCCAGTCCTCCCTTCAGGATCCCCATTAAGGCCAAAGTCTGTAAATCTCGTCTGCCTAAAGAGTCCCCTCTAAGACACGGACTCTAGTCAAGGAACTACGTAAGGTGGCCGCCACTCTTCTTTGTCTGTCTTCTTTGTTTCTCTGTCCCTCCACGTTCGTTAGTTTCACTTTGGAGCTCCTGGAAAATTTGGATTAGTCACAATGTCAATATTACTCTTTTCCTCTGTGAGGAAATAGTGTACCTCCTGACAGGGAGGCTGCAAGACGTTCTTGACCTCCAGGAGGGGGAGTCAGTACCCCTACACGTGGGGAGCGCTCATGGCCTGCCTGATCACAGGGTCCGACCACTCACTTTGTGCTGGTTTTGGAGTAGTCCAGACTATTGTGGCTTTTGGTGCCATTTTCTGTTTCCGTGTGTGTGTGTGTGTGTGTGTGTGTGTGTGTGTGTGTGTGTGTGTGTTTGTGTGGACTTTCTCACTATGAGTCAGAAAGAATCAACCCCCTTGACTGTTGTCTTAGACCACGGGATGGACTGACTAGGGCACATAACTTGGCCTTCATTGTAAAAAAAAGACAAACTTGTCACTTTCTACTCTTGTCTTTGTCTGGTGTTTGAATGTTGTTTTATATATTATATTCTGCTGGAAAAAAAGAACAAAGTTTCATCAGCTGGCCATTAGCTCTAACTCATTTCAACGATTCTCAAAAAATGAAACAACAAAAACTGATAGACTACCTCTTTCCTTAGAGCCAGGCTGCCTGGATCAAACTGGCAGGAATCCTAGGGCTGCATGAACTCCTAATGATGTGCTCTAAACTCCAGCCAGCCCAAATCCTTCAAACATGGTAACTGCAAGGTCACTACCCACAACAGAAAAAATTAGGTGGCTAAAAAATGAGAGCTAATATGATGGGTCTTTCCAGGAACTACATGGTAAGCAGTGACCAGATAAAGCCACTGGTAAGGTCTTTTTCAGTCCTTCTCACTCCTTGGACTCCTTGGTGATGGGCTCTGAACAACTTTCACTATAGAGGCTGAGCACTTTCAACAGGGGCTTGTGCACAAAAACATCCTGGGTAGGACGCCAACCTCACATACTCCTAGTTTCTCTATTAGCTTTCAATGGTTCTGCCTTTATACATTAAACATTTAGGTATAACACCCTTTTAAATTATGCTATAAAATTAAAGAAACATTTTGTCAGTTTTACTACATATCTGTTTCTTATTGACTTTAAAGGTATTAAAACTGCATCTCCAGCATATATCTGTGAACTTTTATCTAAATATTAATGAATTGATTATTAATTATAATATCTAAAATTTAAGTTCAAACTCTTGTTTCTAATATATGAGTGCATGTACATTGGTAACATAGATATTATGTGATCCAATCCTAGTTCAAAGCACTGTAAAAGTCTGGTTTTAAGTTTTAAAAGTTATGCTTATACTCTAGGACTTCATTCTTAAACAGATGTAACAGGACTCATTTTTATTAATTACATTACAGTCAATATAAGGTATTAATAACCTTAAAGTTATCTATAACTTGTAAATTAAATATACTAGTACCACTGATAAATTTTCTTTACAAACTTGTATTCTATAATGATATGACCTATGGTAACCAAAAAGGTTTCTAAACCCTATATATCTTGTTGCTACAGTAAAATAACCTATTATTTAATGATTATCATTTTACTATTAATTTTTATGTAACTTCTCAGGATCTTATTGTACGCTCCAGGTGCAATGCCAGTCTGGTCTACAGAGCAAGTTCCAAACAACAAGTGTGCATAAAGAGACTCTGTTCCAAAAGAGCCAAAAAGCAGTGGGAGGAGGGGGACGAAGAAGCAGCTGAGCATTGATGCAAGGTGAACAGGCTAGTAGGCAAGACCCCTCCAGGTTTACACCTCAGGATGCCACCTTAGCTTCTTTGATGGAGGACAACAACCTGCAAGCTGAAATACTCCATCCCTACCACAAATGCTTTGGGTCATAATGTTATTTCCAGCAACAGAGAAGAAAACAAGGACACCCATCTTTTTCCTCCATCACTATGGATATTTACCTGTATGGCTCATATAGGCTGTTGGAGGAATGAGAGATATGAGTTAGAAAAATGTGGAGAAGACACTGAAGGCAGATATCTGAACTGACCATTTGGGGAACATGGACACTGGCTGTGCCTTATTCATAATAGCCAGAACATGGAAACAGCCTAAGTGTCCCTCAATAGAAGAATGGATAAAGAAACTGTGGTACATATACACTATAGAATACTATTCAGCTATTAAAAACAAGGAATTCCCGAAATTTGTGGATAAATGGATTGAGCTAGAAATGATCATAATGAGTGAGTTAACCCAGAAGCAGAAAGACTCAAATGGTATATACTCACTTATATCTGCATATTAGCCCAAGGGGCATGTCCTACGAAAGCCTTCACTTACCAGGAAACTGAGACAGAGGGGAGGACATTCTAGTGGGACTCTAGATGAGAGAAGCATGGGAGAATGGCAAAGTAGAAGGATCCAGAGGGTCCTAGAAGCCTACAAGTAGAACATTATGATAGGCAGATTTGGGCACAGGGATCCCGCTCAAACTAAGGCACCAGCCAAGGACAATGCAGGCGGTAAAACTTAAACCCTTACCCAGATCTACACAATGGACAGAACACTCTCCACAGTAGAGTGGAGAGTGGGATATGACTTTCTCACATACTCTGGTACCTCACCTTTGACCATGTCCCCTGTAGGGGGAGACCTGGTGGCACTCCGAGGAAGGACAGCAGGTTACCAAGAAGAGACTTGATACCCTATGAACATATACATTGGGAGGTAATCCCCCTCAGGAACAGTCATAGGGGAGGGGAATAAGGGGAAAATGGGATGGAGGGAAGAATGGGAGGATACAAGGGATGGGATAACCATTGAGATGTAACAAGAATAAATTAATAGGGGGATCCAAGATGGCGGCGAGCAGTGTGGACCGTGTTTGAAGGCTCCACTGAACAATTCAGGGAATTGCACAGATTTTTGAGCCAGGAACACCAAGGTCCCCACACCACGGCAGCAGAAGTGCTCCATGGTTCGAAGGGACCAGGGTGCGGAAGACCTGCTTGCCCAGGCACACGGGAGGAGCACGGACTTTCTCTGATCAGAGCAGCAGTGGCAGAGACAGCAGTGCCACCAGCGGCACCAGTGGCTCCAGCGGCTCCAGCGGCTCCAGTGGCTCCAACAGCACCAGCGGCGGTGGCTGAGGTTTGCAGCTCAGAGCCTTCTAGTGGAGGCAATTGGTGTGGTGGATAGTGGGAGTTGCTGCGGGAGAGGGGACTCTAGGCAGGATTTGGGTCAAGTGGTGCCTTGAGACCCAAACTGGACTCAGCAGACAGTTCAGCCCCAGAGTCCTGGGTTTGCTCAGTGCAGTGGAGAAGCTGGCTCAGCTCACCAAGCAATTCTGCCCGAGGCACAGCTCCCTTGCTGTGACACAGGCTGGGCAGAGTGCTCACTTCCACCCTAGGCTCCAGCTCAGCGCAGCCACAGTTTTCCTGCTGTGACAGAAGCTGGGCAGAGCGCTCACTTCCACCAGGTGCTTGCTCAGTGCAGTCGCAGTTTCCCTGCTGTGACACAGGCTGGGTGGAGCGCTCACTTCCACCCTAGGCGCTTGCTCAGTGCAGTCGCAGCTCTTCTGCTGTGGCAGATGGTTCAGGCCCTGAGAAACTACCTGAGCTTGACACGTGGTTCGGGCCCAGTATCCCTGGCTGGACTTGGCAGGGGACCCAAAAGGTTGTGGATACCTTGGCCTGATCCAACGCTCATTCAGAGACCCAGAACGATTGCAGGACCCACAGCAAAGGGGAGCTGAGGATCACTGGCTGTGAGAGCCCAAAACTACAGGGCTAACCTCCAGCCATCCACACCAGTGAAGTATCAGGGCTTCCAGCCTACAGAAATCGTGAGAAAACAAGTGAATCTATCATCAGACTCCCTCCACTCAACTCAGGAAGTTACCCAACAAAAACAGAGACGGCAAGATGCCTAAGGGACAGCGTAAAAGCATTCGCAAAAACCCCCAAAACAACATGACGTCTCCAGTTCCCAGCTATCCCAAAGAAAACAACCTGGAGAACTCACATACAATGGAAGCACAAGAAAATGACCTCAGATCCTTGGTAATGAGGATGTTAACGGAGGAAACAAATAAAATTCGAAATCAGATGCAGGAAGAAGCAGCAAAGCAGGTGCGAGACATAAAAGAAGCACATAGAGTGGAAATGGAAAATTTTCAGGAAAATATAAACAGCCAGATGAAAGAAATTAAAAAATCTGTTCAAGATATGAAAATGAAAATGGATTCAATGATAAACACACAGACAGAAGAAAAACGAGAACGTGAAGCCTCAGAGAAGAAGGCGAATGACACAGTGCTGAGCTTTTCTAACAGAATCCAAGAGATGGAAGAACGAATCTCAAGTCTAGAAGATACAATAACAGATCTTGAAGCAACCAGTAAAGAAAATGCCAAATCTGGAAAATTCCTGACACAAAACATCCAAGAAATTAAGGACACCATGAAGAGAAGAAATCTGAGGATAATACGCATTGAAGAAAGAGAAGATATCAGACTCCAAGGCCCAGAAACTCTTCTCTGCAAAATCATAGAAGAAAATTTCCCCAATCTAAAGAAAGAGATGCCTATAAACATACAAGAGGCATACAGAACACCAAATAGAATTGACCAGAAAAGAAAAACTGCCCGTCACATAATAATCAAAACCCAAAACATACAGAACAAAGAAAAATATTAAAAGCTGCAAGGGAAAAGGGCCAAATAACATTTAATGGCAAACCTATCAGAATTACCCCCGACTTCTCAGCAGAGACCATCAAAGCCAGAAGGGCCTGGACAGAGATCCTGCAAAACCTAAGAGACCACAGATGCCAGGCCAGACTACTTTACCCAGCAAAACTATCAATAAACATTGATGGAGAAAACAAAATATTCCATGACAAAACTAAATTCAAACAGTACCTATCCACAAATCCAGCTTTACAGAAGGTACTAGAAGGAAAACTCCATCCCAAAGGGTCAAGCTACAATCAAAACTACTCAGGAAATAGATAACTATACCATGGCAAAAACACAACTACACAAACGCTCAACTGGAACCAACATCAAAATTAAGACTCTTAATAGTAACTGGTCGTTAATATCTCTCAACATCAATGGTCTCAATTCTCCAATAAAAAGACACAGACTAACTGAATGGGTGCATAAACAGGATCCAACATTCTTCTGCATTGAAGAAACACATCTCACCCATAATGATAGGCATTACCTCAGGATAAAAGGTTGGAAAAAAATATTCCAAGCAAATGGACACAAGAAGCAAGCAGGCATAGCCATTTTAATATCAAACAAATAGATTTTCAACCAAGATTAATCAAAAGGGATGAGGATGGACACTTCTTACTCATCAAAGGTAAAGTCAACCAAGATGACATCACAATTCTGAACATCTATGCTCCCAATACAAGGGCACCCACATTTGTAAAAGATCTGCTAAAAAGGCTTAAACCACACATCGATCCCCACACAATAATGGTGGGAGACTTCAACACCCCACTCTCACTGAAGGACAAGTCATTGAAACAGAAACTAAGCCGAGAAATAACATCATTAACCAATGCCATGGGTCAAATGGATCTAACAGATATCTATAGAACCTTTCACCCAAACAAGAAAGAATTTACCTTCTTCTCTGCACCCCATGGAACCTTCTCCAAAATTGATCACATTGTAGTTCACAAAGAAAGCCTCAACAGATACAAGAGGATTGAAATAATACCTTGTATTTAATCAGATCATCATGGGCTTAGGCTGCAATTCAACAACAACAGAAATAACAAAAAGCCTACACGTATGTAGAAACTAAACAACTCTCTGCTAAATGACACCTGGGTCAGGGAAAAAATAAAGAAAGAAATCAAGGAGTTTCTGAAATTCAATGAAAATGAAGGAACAACATACCCAAATTTGTGGGATACATTGAAAGCAGTGCTAAGAGGAAAATTCATAGCACTAAGTGCCTTTAAAAAGAAATTGGAAGCAGCGCACATAAACACCTTAACGACACAACTGGAAGCCCTAGAAAAAAAAGAAGCAGAAACACCCAAAAGGAGTAGACGTCTGGAAATAATCAAACTCAGGGGTGAAATTAACAAATTAGAAACTAAGAAAACAGTCCAAAGAATCAACAAAACCAAGAGCTGGTTCTTTGAGAAAGTCAACAAGATAGAAAGACCATTAGCCAAACTAACTAAAAAGCAGAGAGACAGTATTGAAATCAACAAAATCAGAAATGAAAAGGGAGACATAACAACAGACACTGAAGAAATACAAAGAATCATAAGATCCTACTTTGAAGGCATATATGCCACAAAATTTGAAAATCTAAGGGAAATGGACGATTTTCTTGATCAATTTCACTTGCCAAAGTTGAGTGAAGAGCAGATAAACAAGCTAAATAGTCCCATTTCCCCTACAGAAATTGAAGTAATCATTGATAGTCTCCCAACCAAAAAAAGCCCAGGGCCAGAAGGCTTCAGTGCAGAATTCTACCAGACCTTCAAGGGCGAGCTAATACCGATACTCTTCAAGCTACTCCAAAAGATAGAAAGGGATGAAACATTACCAAACTCATTCTATGAGGCCATAGTCTCATTGATACCTAAACCTAACAAAGACTCAACAAAGAAAGAGAATTTCAGACCAATTTCTCTGATGAACATCGATGCAAAAATACTAAATAAAATACTTGCAAAACGAATACAAGAGCACATCAGAGATATCATTCATCATGACCAAGTAGGCTTCATTCCAGGCATGGACGGATGGTTTAATATACGGAAATCCATCAATGTAATCCACCACATAAACAAACTGAAAATAAAAAACCACATGATCATCTCTTTGGATGCAGAGAAAGCATTTGATAAAATCCAACACCCATTCATGTTTAAAGTTTTAGAGAGATCGGGAATACAAGGCACTTTCCTCAACATAATAAAGGCTATATATAGGAAGCCAATAGCCAAAATCAAAGTAAATGGTGAGATACTTAAGGAAATTCCTCTAAAATCAGGAACAAGGCAAGGCTGCCCACTCTCTCCATATCTCTTCAATATAGTACTCGAAGTTCTAGCCAGAGCAATAAGACAACATAAGGAGATCAAGGGTATTCAAATGGGAAAGGAGGAAGTCAAATTATCCCTATTTGCAGATGATATGATCGTCTACATAAGTGACCCTCAAAATTCCACCAGAGAACTCCTACAGCTGATAAACACCTTCAGCAAATTGGCTGGATAAAAAATTAACTCCAAAAAGTCTGTAGCCTTCCTATACACAAATGACAAGCTTGCAGAGGAAGAAATTAGGAAAACTACACCCTTCACATTAGCCACAAGCAATATAAAGTACTTAGGAGTTACTCTAACTAAGCAAGTGAAGGGCTTGATTGAAAAAAATTTCAAAACTCTAAAGAAAGAGATTGAAGATGACATGAGAAGATGGAAGGATCTTCCGTGCTCATGGATCGGGAGAATTAATATAATAAAAATGGCCATCCTACCAAAAGCAATCTACAGATTCAATGCAATCCCTATCAAAATACCTACACAATTTTTTAAAGACATTGAAAGTTCAATTCTGAACCTCATATGGAAAAAAAATCCAGAATAGCTGAAACAATCCTGTACAATAAAAGGTGCTCCGGAGCAGTCTCCATACCTGATCTCAAACTGTACTATAAAGCAATAGTAATTAAAACAGCATGGTACTGGCACAGCAACAGGCTGGTTGATCAGTGGAATCGAATCGAAGACCCAGATATGAATCCACTCACATATGGTCATTTGATTTTCGACAAAAAAGCCAAATCCATTCGAGGGAAAAGGGATAGCATCTTCAACAAATGGTGCTGGTCTAACTGGATGTCTATGTGTAAAAAAATGCAACTGGACCCATATTTGGCACCTTGTACAAAACTCAAATCCAAGTGGATTAAAGACCTCAACATAAAACCAGAGAAACTAAGTCACTTAGAAGAAAAAATGGGAAAGAGCCTGGAACATATTGGCACAGGAGACAACTTCCTGAACAGAACACCAACAGCCCAGGCATTAATGTCAACAATTAATAAATGGGACCTCATGAGGCTGAGAAGCTTCTGTAAGGCATGAGACACTGTCAAGAGAACAAAGCCACAGCCTACAGACTGGGAAAAGATCTTCACCAACCCTACATCTGACAAAGGTCTAATATCCAAAATATATAAAGAACTCAAGAACTTAAACACCACTAAAGCAAATAACCCAATTGAGAAATGGGGCTTGGAACTAAACAGAGAATTCTCAACAGAGGAACATCAAATGGCTGAGAAACATTTAAAGAAATGCTCAACCTCCTTAATCATCAGGGAAATGCAAATCAAAACAACTCTGAGATTCCATCTTACACCCATCAAAATGGCTAAGATCAAAAATTCAAGCAACACTACGTGCTGGCGAGGATGTGGGGAGAGAGGAACACTCCTTCATTGCTGGTGGGAATGCAAACTAGTACAACCACTTTGGAAATCTATCTGGTGCTATCTCAGAAAAATGGGAATAGAGCTTCCTCAAGACCCAGCTATTCCACTTCTTGGAATATACCCAGAAGATCCTCCAGCACACAACAAGAAAATTTGCTTAACCGTGTTCATAGCAGCCTTATTCATAATAGCCAGAACATGGAAACAGCCTAAGTGTCCCTCAATAGAAGAATGGATAAAGAAACTGTGGTACATATACACTATGGAATACTATTCAGCTATTAAAAACAAGGAATTCCCGAAATTTGTGGATAAATGGATTGAGCTAGAAATGATCATAATGAGTGAGTTAACCCAGAAGCAGAAAGACTCAAATGGTATATACTCACTTATATCTGCATATTAGCCCAAGGGGCATGTCCCACGAAAGCCTTCACTTACCAGGAAACAGAGACAGAGGGGAAGACATTCTAGTGGGACTCTAGATGAGAGAAGCATGGGAGAATGGCAAAGTAGAAGGATCCAGAGAGTCCTAGAAGCCTACAAGTAGAACATTATGATAGGCAGATTTTGGCACAGGGGTCCCACTCAAGCTAAGGCACCAGCCAAGGACAATGCAGGCGGTAAAACTTAAACCCCTACCCAGATCTAGACAAAGGACAGAACACTCTCCACAGTAGAGTGGAGAGTGGGATATGACTTTCTCACATACTCGGGTGCCTCACCTTTGACCATGTCCCCTGGAGGGGAGACCTGGTGGCACTCCGAGGAAGGACAGCAGGTTACCAAGAAGAGACTTGATACCCTATGAACATATACATTGGGAGGTAATCCCCCTCAGGAACAGTCATAGGGGAGGGGAATAAGGGGAAAATGGGAGGGAGGGAAGAATGGGAGGATTCAAGGGATGGGATAACCATTGAGATGTAACAAGAATAAATTAATGAAGAAGAAAAAATGTAAAAAAAAATAAAAATGGAATTTTTTTAAAAAGAATAAATTAATAAAGATGAAAAATAAAAAAAAGAAAGCAGAAAGTTGGTGAGTGATTGTAGGTCAAAGGCCCTTTCCTGTGGGAATCATGAAATTCTTTCCTGGAACAGGCAAGTGACTTGGTTTCTGCTCCAGCAGACTTTCCTGCACACCTCAGGCTCCCCCTGGTTCACCAGATGTAGACTTCTGCCTGGTCCCATTCAGGTATCACAACTCTGGGCATTGACTCCCGCTGAATTGAGGCCACTGTTTAGCTCTCTGTCCTGACCCCTCGGGGCTGCCCAGCCTCTCACAAAAGCATGGGAGACCCTGGCAGGTTGAGTAGCCTTGTTAGGCTGAATTCTATCTACCCTGTTCTGCAAGCATGGTCTACTGTGGCTGGTAGTTAGCTTCCAGTCCAGTCACATTCAGACTGTGCAACTGTGGCTGGGTAGTGTGTTCACAGCCACCTGGGCTTCCATGTGGGCCCTGGGCTTTTCTGAGGACTGGCATGGGGCAAATGGAGTGGGATTGAGGACAGATCCACCCACTTCCCTGAGATTTCTCCAAGCCAGAGGGTCTGAGGCTTCGCTGCCTGGAGTTAAGTCCCACATACCAAGTTCAGTTTTAGAGCCTGGCTGCAGTTTTTCGGAAGGTTCCACTCCAGACTGTGGGCACTAGTCTCCCGTAGTCCATGGCCTTTTGGTTGAATCAGAGCCAGGCCTAACTGGGGTCAGCACTATAGGACCCCACTCTCCTAGTGTTCTCCAGTTCGTGGGGTGTATACCTCCAAGTAAGGTCCCTGGTAACTATGCGGTAGATCAGATACAGTGCATAGTAAGTGATGCTACCTTGGAAAGTCTTTCAAATTCTTTTTCAATGGGAGAGAACAAAGGTTTTGGCATACATGAAATTATACTCAGGGGGAATCGCAAGCATCAGCTAATGCACAGTGCGATGGGAAGGCCTCACCCTAGGAAAACCAACTTTTATAACTTTCCTCTGCCATGTAAATATTCAATGTGGCTTTCTAATAAGAGCAAAGCTCACCAAAAGGAGTAGTCTATGGAAAGTGAGATACAAATCCAAAACCTAGAGTGACATGAGGACATCACTCTGATATCTTGTTGGTTTGTCTTTCTTGTTGGCACAGCCAGAATGTTCCACAAACAGCCTATAGAGCCTGAACCACCTGTAGATATGATGAAGGTTTTCCTAAAGACATCTCAATTAAAACCTATTAAAGACAAACTAAGCCATGCCTACTTAGGGCCAACATGATTTCTAAGCTTGATTTCCTTTTTTTTTTTTTTAGCACTTTTTTCCTAGCAACACCCCTCAAAAATCTAACTTAAAATAATATTTTTAAAGAGAAATTCTTTAAGCCCTCAACTTGCTGTGAATTACACTGACTGATGGGGGACCAAGGAGAGATTCTCCTTTGATAAGCCCGCATAAACACTGGAGAAATCTCAGTCCTCTCTTGGACACCTCTCTAGATATCTCTGTGCTTATTGGCAATGTTTTAAAAGTTCTTTAACGAGCTCTGCTTCCTGCTGCCTTGTTCTGACACTTTTCCCATAGCAAAGCCAAGAACCCAGCCTCACCTGAGTGCAAACCCAAAGTTCGGAAGGGATCTCCACAGGCTACACAACCTGTAGTGCTGACCCCACTCCCTCACTGTAAGTACCAGGTCTTAATTGGCTTAAGGTTCTGAGGCAGAGACAAGAGGTGGCCTGATGATTGGATATCTGTGAGGGCTTGGAGTCAGTCAGGATTCTCTGACTGTAGTGCCTGGCATCTTGGGCTCCTTCACAATGGGAGCCCATCTATGAATGCACATTTCCCTTTTGTGTACTAGGATCAGGATCCTAATGGTCTCATCTGAACAATTAGTGTCTTTAATGACTCTGTTTCTCATTAAGGTCATATTCTAAGCCTCCAAGACACGAACAGGAAATGAGTTCATGAAAGGGGACAAAATTCATCCAATAAAATATTCAAAAAATCTATTTTTTTAAATCTTTGTTTTTCAAGATAGAGTTTCTTTGTGTAGCCTTGGCTGTCCTGGACAACTTGTTCTGTAGTCCAGGCAGGCCTTGAACTCAAAGATACACCTACCTCTGTCACCTGAATATTCTGACTACAGGCTTACACCACAAGTGAGGTAGCTGAAAAACCTGCATTGCAGCAAATAATGTAAATTAGAATTTTTCAGGGAGACATTTGCTTGACTAACTCACGGTGTAAACTACAAGGATTACCACTCTCATTTATCGATAGTTTCATGTAAAAATATTTCACCTCTTACTCATGGTGAGTTCTCTGATGGTAGCATAATGTTCCAGAGTCACTGCCCTTCATTCCAGGACTCAGCGTCCACGAGACTTCTTCCCCTTCAAGATGTTCCAAGAGGAACGTGGAAAGGTCACGGGTTGTATCTGGTTCATGTTTGTTCACCATGACCTTTTTACCCGGTGCTCATATCTGAAGCAGGTCTAGGATATGACCTGCCATCAGCTAGGAATAGTGAGAAACAAATGGAGTGTTCAGGTGCTCCAGAGCCTCTGCTACAGGAAACTTGTTGGACTAGTGTCAAGTGGTTTATTTAGGGCTGTGGAAGGCCCATTCGAAGCACAGGATGAAGAGCGTGGGGAAATATGTTTACTTTAGAAACAAAAGCTAAAGTTACTGTACCCCTGAAGACTGGAGAATGAAGACATCATGAAGCCAGGAGGCATCAGCAGACCCAACCTCACCCAAGTAAGGACTAGGGACAGTGGAGGCACCAGGTTGGTCAGAAACTCGAGAATTGCCACGGGATTTTCCCAGGCTTGAAAATTCATATAGGACTGGTAAGATAGCTCAGTCAGTAAAGTGCTTGCCTTGCAGTCCCAAGGAATTGAGTTCAGTCCCCAGAACACATGGAAAAAACAGATGAAATAGCATACATTTGTAACCCTGTTGCCTAAACCCAAACCCAGGACTCTTGGGGACTGGGATAAGCTGGCACACAGTCAATGACACAGACTCCAAAGTCAGGCAAGTGGCATAAGCATAGGGATCTGCCTCATTGGCTTGGGTATTTCACCAGGTATGATGTCATTGGTTTCTGGACATGCATGGGTAGGCATCAGGCTGGCTCTATGCAGAAGCCCAGTCACATCACACAGGAGCGTTATTAGGAACACCTACTGTTCCTGTAAAATGGCTTGCATCGTTCCTCCTACATAACCCCAATGCTAGCTGGGGTGTGGGGCAGTGTCCACTTTACCAGCTGTGCTTACTCTGTGAACTCCATGCAGATGGGATGCCCTGTCTCAGAGAACAGAGCAGACAGCTCCTGAAGAACAAGCTCCAAGGTTGTCCTCTGAACTCCCCATGCAGGCTCCCACATATGCACACATACCTTCTTCTGTATGCACATGCACAGATGTGCACATACACAGAGGAACAACCAGAGACACAGAAGATAGCCAGGCATTTTTACTCTTTACTGTAATCAGAGCACATGTGAGGCTGAGGACAGCAGATCTCTGTGAGTTCGAGGTCATTCAAGGCTTCCCATGCTGGTCAGGACTGTGGGGGACCCAACAACAGGTCTCATCAAAAGACAAGAAGATTGTGCAGCCTTGGGGCTTCACAGAGGCTTAGAATGTCCCTTCTGTGCCTGAATGAATGACTGATGGATGAAGTGAGCAAATGATACAGAATCAACGTACTCTTTCCTATTACCAGATGTCATAGCTTATCACAAGAAAGCAACAAGGCAGGTGTGCAAACACGCTCACTCTCTCCACAGTGCACAATCCTTCTCACTCTTGGAAGTGGAAGCTGGGAGGTGATGGGCGGTCACACCAACACTGCCTTATGGAAAGTTCCCTAGACAGGAGCTGAGCCCTGCTTCGCAGCAGCTGAGGGAGTCATCACAATCAGATAAGATTTAATTTGGCATCAACCCGTGAGATAAAGGGTATTCTAGCCCTCAGGGCTGCCCTGCCAGATGCCGGGAGAATTACCTACCCAGGGCCTTGGCTATGGCCATCTGTGAGTACATTCTTTGGCCACACCTACTTTACTCCCTGTGCCACAACAACCTCCAACCCTGCATGAAGGAACAACTATTTAAGGGCAGTTGGAGTACTGGAAAAACAAGACAAGCACTTGAACAGGCAACTGCAGCAGCATCTGAGAGGTAAATGGACAGACACTCCTGTGTTACAGCTGTATTTGAAGGATTGTGCAAGTGCATGTGTGTGTGTATATGGATATGCCTATGGATATCAACTTGTAAAAGACTGTATTCATGGACAAGAATGTTGTATGGGTTCATGAGGGTGTTAGTGAGAATTTGAGAGCATGTGTGTGAACATGTTATTGGCAAAAGGTTAGAAAGGCTTGCAAAACAATACAGGCTGTAAACTTTAAACCCTTACCCAGATCTACCCAATGGGCAGAACATTCTCCACAGTTGAGGAGAGAATGGGGTATGACTTTCACACCTACTCTGGTGCCTCATATTTGACCATGTCCCCTGGAGGAGGAGACCTGATGGCACTCAGAGGAAAAACAGCAGGTTACCAAGAAGAGACTGGATATCCTATGAGCATATACAGGGGGAGGAAATGCCCCTCAGGAACAGGCATAGGGGAGGGGAATAAGTGGAAAATGGGAGGGAGTGAAACATGGGAGGATACAAGGGATGGGATAACCATTGAGATGTAACAAGTATAAATTAATAAAATTTTTTTTAAAAAGAAAGGCTTGCAAAGAGAATGTGCAATTTTAGTTGGGAAGAGAACATTGGAGTTCAGAATTCATATGTGGGATTCCCAAGCCTTTAATCTGAACTGAGGATCAATTTGGGTATCTAATGAGGGGAGGCATTGCCTCCCTATGCTGTGGAATGAGTCCAGTGTGCAAGGAGGATGGAGGAGGTGCAAGTCGGGTGCCATTACTACACCATTCCTGAATGAGGATCTGCTCCACAGACCAGGAAAACAAAGGACATGACAGGCATGATACATGTTTGTAGGCCACTTTGTGTGTACTCCATGCAAGAGAATATCTGTGCTCTGGGGTGGCTGAGTGGGACAGCAGAGCTGGGGCTGGGGCAGACAGATGCTGAGACAGCATGGGAAGAAATGCCCAGAATTGTCCCTTTGTACATCCTTCACAGAGCTGACATCATGAAGGTCCTCTTGCTGCTGGCAGCTATGATCTTGACCTTTGGTAAGAGTTGACCCTGAACAAAGAGGCAACCTGAGCAGGGAGGCACCCAATCCCTGAGCTTTCCTTCCTGTTGCATTAGCCCCCTCTCTAGGGAATAAGGTAACAGAGAGA
The DNA here is from genome assembly GCF_964271855.1 of Acomys minous. Lineage (NCBI taxonomy): Eukaryota > Metazoa > Chordata > Mammalia > Rodentia > Muridae > Acomys > Acomys minous. Next base: position 115,373,224 of record NC_140487.1, read on the forward strand.
TGTCATGCGGAGATATGGCCATGGGTTGAAACCTTTCACAAGGACATTTCTCCATTTCCTTTCAGGCCCAATACATATCCAGGGGAGTTTTCAGCAATATAGTCGGATGATCACACGTGTAACAGCAAGGTCTGAAACTGAGTATTCCAACTATGGATGCCACTGTGGCCATGATGGCAGGGGAACTCCCAAGGATGTCACAGATGGGTGAGGCCACCCAGTGCCCTTTATCCTCTGTAACTCTGGCTAGGAAAGGACTAGGTGAGAGCCAGCACTTGCTGCCTCAGTGTCCATGTGAGAGTGTGGCAAGTTCAAAGCCAGTATCCACTGTCTGATTTTCCTGATGGATCTAGCAGCAACAGTCAACACATTGACACCTCTGCTCTGGACCATGCCTATGTGCTTGAGTGTCCTTGCTAAGGGTCAAAGGTCAAGGGAAATGCTAGGCACCAGAATTCCTGGGCTGTGAGCAAGCAGCCTTAATAAGACATGTCCCCACACAGGTGCTGCTTGAAACGTAAATGTTGCTACCGCACTCTACGACGTCATGGATGTAACACCACAAATCTGGACTATTTCTTTTTCTTCCATGGAAACAATATTATCTGTTACGGTAAGAAAGACCCTGAGATGCCAGCAAGCTTCCTTTGCATCTTTGTTGATCACATGCATACTGGGAACTTCACTGGTGCAGGGGGTGAATCTACTAAGTCACAGTAAAGTAGGAAGCAAAGAAAATGGTGAAAAGGATAGTGAAGACTCCAGTAGGAGAGCAGAAAAAGACTTCACCCAGGCTGATGCTTGGGCTGGATCCTGCAAGCAGTGGTTTCTAAGCTGAGTCCTAAAAGACTCCTAGAGTCAGTGAAACACACATCCACTAAAACAGGCAACACACAGCCATCCCCCAAACAGGGTGCAGTATTGCTAAAGTGTCAAAGAGGACTGTCAGCCACTCTGTGCTGTCCAGTGGACATGGGAGGATGAGTCTGAGCTGTGCGGATACAAGGTCAAGCCAGGTGTTCTTTGCCATTGTCTTGAGGTTTGTGTGCTCCATCAACAGGGACCTATTATTTAGCAAAGCAGCAAGAAGCACATTTGCAAAAGGAGGACTCACCCTGGCTGCAGAGGGCATGGGCAGCATGGAGAGGGACACTTGTGTAAAACAGGCACAGTCAGGTTGGAAAGATCTCACCCTGGAAGATTTCCAGAGAAATGTGTTGATGGATCTGGGCAACTTCAACAGAACAGAATCAGCCCTGCTCCGCTTGCCAGGATCTGTGCTTATATTATAAGAAACACTAAAGATCCAAGAACCCTGGTCTCTGATGACTGGTGGCATTCAGCTCTAAAGATGAGAGGGAAAATGAACACATCCCAGAAGACCCTGTTGAGTTCCTCTTTTGGCACTTCAGTCAGAATAAAGCTGTCTGTTACCCAAGGACAAATCTCAGCCAAGGAAATTTTTGGATCACACAGCCTTTAACCATTACCACCCATCCTGAGGCCACTGAGGCTGGGGCCTACTAACACAAGCAGGCCTGTTAGCAAGAAGGCAGGCCAACAGTGTATCTCAGCTTGCAGAGTGATAGCCTCCCATGCCTCAGGGCCAGGGGTCCATCCCCAGCCCTGTATGAATTGACCAAGATTGATCATGTCTAGAATCCCAGAGCTTATAATGTGGAGGTTGGACAGCCTATGCTACATGAGACAGTTTTTAACTTGAAAAGAAAAAGAAAAGGTGGTAGCTAAGAAGTAAGGCAAACCTATGGCAGTCCCATGTGTTCTTGTTATGTGTCCCCTTCAAATGGAGTCTTTCGACAGTCCTAGTTCTTTTCTTGGAAAAGAGGGGTTCTGACTAGCAGCCATGGGATATGAACAACTTGAGCTCAGTGTCTGTTTTTGCCTACTTTCAGACACTGGGGACTTCTGTGAGAAATATGTGTGTGAATGTGACAAAGTAGGCGCGATATGTTTGGCCGCCAACTCGAGAAGCTACAATCCTGAATACCGTGGATACAACAACACATTTTGCCAGGGATATTCCAGGGAGTGCTGAGAGAGCTGCCATCCATGACCCCTGGACACAGGCCTTTTCTAACACCTCTCCAGCCAACCAACTCTCCAGGTGATAAAGAAACACTCTCTCCCAACCTAAAAGCAAGGTGGTGCGCTTCTGTCCTTCCCCAGAATGAGGCACCAAAGTGGTGCATCAGGCTGATCCTTTCCCAGCACACCACTAGCAACTCATTTCCTCACTTCCACCTTCCCCTTCCCAGCCAAATTCTCCCCACTACGAAAGAGAGTCCCAGGGCTCTCACAAATAAAGTCATGCAGCAACAACCATGTGCCTCTCTCTTATATCAAGACGAGTCGCGGATAGAAAGCATTCATGATGAGAGTACCTGCCTTGATACTGGCATGATGGCTCGGTACTTACCACAAACACATGAGTACATGTGTTCAACCTCCAGAACCCATGAATATAAAGCACACACCTGTACACAATCCTACAGATGGGAAGACAGAGACAGGGGAATCTCTGGGGGATCAGTACCAGGCTAGCTGAATCAGCAAGTTCCAGTCCAGTGAGGGACCCTGAAAAACAAGGTAGACTATGTCTCAGAAATGACATCTGAGCTTCACCTCTGGCCCCCCTACACACATGCACACATTTGCATGTATGCATAGGCACACACAAACATAGATGGGCACACACATGAGCAACTTCCAGGTCGCTATAGCAGGGTCCCACTCCCGGTACCCACAGCCTTAAGACTTGGTTCTCATATTCAAATGGAGATGCCACTCAGAGCCTCTTGCAAGGCTTGTTTGAGAATCAATAGGGGCAAGAGATGTCTGTCAAGCAGTGTCCACCCAGCCTACAGCTGCCATCTCTGTTAAAGGCAGACCTCTCTTTTCCTGTCCTCAGGCCAGAGACAACTCTCCTGGCTATTAAAAAATCTGGAAGCTGTCAGAATGAAGTGGAGTTGCTTCTCTCCATGCTTAGCCACACTGAACTCAAAGAAAACAGAGAATATAAAGGATGGTACCTGTGCTCATATGCCTAATGCAGACCTACTAAAAGAGGGCTGATGGAGCCATGGTGTCTGCAAAGTAGTCCACTCAGCACAAATAGATCCTGGGACAGGTGCAAGAGGTAAAACTGGATGCTTTGTAGAGATACTAAAAATGCTCTGACAGCTCAGAGGATCCTCTATACCTGTGACAGCAATCAGAAACCAGAGAATTCATATCCTGGCTCTTGGTACAATCCATGGGATGAGTGGAGGACCCACAGGTAAAGGTTTTTGACTGTCTGGTTCTGTTGATTCCAGCTGCCTATATTGAATCTGCTAACATTTTAACTAACTATTCCAAGGAGTGGAATAGCTGGTTCTTGAGGAAGCCTTATTCCCAGTTTTTTGAGATAGTGCCAGATAGATTTCCAAAGTGGTTGTGCTAGTTTGCATTCCCACCAGCAATGATGGAGTGTTCCTCTCTATTCATATCCTTGCCAGCATATGGTGTCACTTGAGTTTTTGATCTTAGCCATTCTGGTGGGTGTAAGAAGGAATCTCAAAGTTGTTTTTATTTGCATTTCCCTGATGACTAAAGAGGTTGAGCATTTCTTTAAGTGTTTCTCAGCCATTAGATATTCCTCTGTTGAGAATTCTCTGCTGAGTTCTGAGTCTCATTTCTCAATTGGGTTATTTCAATTGGTGGTGCTTGATTTCTTGAGTTCTTTATATATTTTGGATATTAGACCTTTGTCAGATGGAGGGTTGGTGAAGATCTTTTCCCAGTCTGTAGGCTGTCGCTTTGTTCTCTTGACAGTGTCTCCTGACTTACAGAAGCTTCTCAGCCTCATGAGGTCCCATTTATTAAGTGTTGACCTTAAGGCCTGGGCTGTTGTAGTTCTCTTCAGAAAGTTGTCTCCTGTGCCCATGTGTTCCAGGCTCTTCCCCAATTTTTCTTCTAACTGATTTAGTTTCTCTAGTTTTATGTTGAGGTCTTTGATCCACTTGGACTTGAGGTTTGTGCATGGTGACAAATATGGGTCCAATTGCATTTTTTTACATATAGACATCTAGTTAGACCAGCACCATTTGCTGAAGATGTTATCCTATTTCCATGGACTAGATTTTACTCAACCATGTTCATAGCAGCCTTATTCATACTAGCCAGAACATGGAAATAATCTAAGTGTCCCTCAGTAGAAGAATGGATAATGGTACATTTACACTTTGGAATACTAAACTATTAAAAACAATGGATTTCCAAAATTTGTGGAGATAAGGATTGAACAAGAAAGGAGCATAATATGTGAATTAACCCCAGAAGCAGAAAGAGCTGGACACTAGGCCAAAAGGCATGTCCCATGAAAGTCTTCACTAACAAGGCAAGTGGGACAGAGGGGAGGACATCCTATTGGCACTCTAGGGGAAAGAAGCATGGGAGAATGGGGAAATAGAAGGATCCAGAGGGTCCTAGAAACCTACAAGAAGAACATTATGATAGGCAGATCTGTGCCCAAGGGTCCTACTCAAACTATGGCACCAGCCAAGGACAATTCATGCAGTGAACTTCAAGCTCCTACAAAGATCTAGCCAATGGACAGGACATTCTTGACAACTGAGTGGAGAGTGAAGTCTGACTTTCACACAAACTCTGGTGCCCCAAATTTCACCATGTCCCATGGATGGAGAGGCCTGGTGGCACTCAGAGGAGCGATAGCACGGTACCAATAAGAGACTTGATACCCTATAGCATGTACAGGGGGAGGAAATCCCCATCAATCACAGTCATACTGGATGGGAATAAGGGGAAAATGTTAGGGAGGGAGGGAGGAACGGGAAGATACAAGCCATGGAATAACAATTGAGATGTAATATAAGGAAATTAATAAAATATATTTTTAAAAACTAAATTAAATTAAATTTTCAAAAAAGAATTTGTTCTGCCCTTCAAATCACCTGGTGCTAGAGTCTGAGCCTTTTGCAATAAGAAGATCTCTATCTGACATGAAAAAATGAGACACACACACACACACACACACACACACACACACACACACAAACACACTTTCAAAACTCACTCCCAAAATGTGTCTTGCACTACTTCATAAGTCAAGGAAACAATCTACGTAACAAATAAAAGAGGAAAGAATGTAGAAGAAATGCAGGGTTGTTGGCAGGTGAGCAAGATAGATTAGAGGTAAAAAATCTTACTAAACACTCCTGCCAACCAGAATTTGATCCCTGGAGCCCCATGGTTGAAGAGGACAAAGTTGACCTCTAACCCACACATGTGTAACAGGCACCTGTGTGTTCACATTCACATATAAAATGTATACATACAAATGCATATACAATATATGAAAATAATTTTTAAAAGACAACTTATTATTATTGCTGTTGTTGTTGTTGTTGTTGTTGTTATTATTATTATTATTATTATTATTATTATTATTATTATTATTATCATCAGTGTCAGGATATTTGGGCAGCGTGCTCTATCCTCAGGTGGACGCTGACATGGAGTATCAGAGAGTTCACTCTCAAACACAACCAAGACTGAGCAGGCTCCAGGGAAGGATGTGTGCATTGGCATCAGCATTTATGGGAAGAGCAATACTAAAAAATTTAGTCCATGAACACAATTAAAACACAGTATATTGTGTGTGTGTTCTTAAGGGCACACATGTGTATGTGGGTGTACTCACCTATATATGCACATGTAGAAGCCAGAATCCAAGACTCTCAGTCATTCTCCAGCTTATTTTTTGAAACTAAGTCCTCAGGAACCTGGAGCTCACTGAACTACAGCTTGATTAGCCAGATTTCTCCAGAATCCTCCTGTGCTTGCCTATATTCAGACTGGGAATATATATTTATACTTTGGGCACCCAGAATTTACATGGGTTCTGTGCATCTCTGGTCTTGGACTTGCACAGAGTCAAGATCTTTCCATTTGTTTTTAGCCGTGTCCACATACATGCCTGTTACATGTTGAGCCTACATAGTAACATCATAATCTTCTAGTTGGCTCATAGCTGAGTGATCATTCACTAGATTGAAACTATGTGGAGCAAAGCAATTATCACAATGCCTTTATCTCACATGACCTTAGCAAATTACTGGTAAATAAGAAGGCTTTGAATAGTTTGGTACAATAAAAGCATAGTCATCTTACCAATTGTGAGCATGTATTTTTTTTCCTGGATTTTCTGGTAGATATGTTCATACTTGTCTGTTAAATATTTAAGGTCATAAGCATATAAAGTGGTGCTAATACAGCATCTGAGCCTTCCTGTGTGCCAAGTCTAGCATTTAACTTTTTATGCCCTTCCTTGACCTCTGAATAACACTGGATAAGAATACTTGTCTACTCTCTCTGTTTTCAAAAAAACATAGCCTACCAATAACTGTTAAAAATAAAAAAGTTAGTCAAACTTTTAATCCCAGCACTCAAGTGGCAGAGGCATGTGAATCTCTGTGAGTTCAAGGCCAACCTGGTCAACAGAGTGAGTCCAGGACAGCCAGTGTGACAGAGAAACCCTGTCTCACGGATGGAGTTAGGGAGAATCATCCTCACTGTGTCAACTGGACACAATTTAGACTCAAACTGGCAGCAGGGCCTCTGGGTTTGTCTATGTAGTTATTTTTTGTTGTTGTTGTTGTTATGGTGGTGGTAGTGATGGTGGTTATAGGTTTTTGAAAAAAGTTTCTCTGTGTAAAACCCATAGCTGTCCTGGGCCCACTCAGTAGACTACATAATGACATACTATGCAAAGAGCTCACTCGCAGGAGGCTCCTTTACAAATAAAAATATGTTCTGTAGTGAGCTGCTTTAACTGAGAAGGGATGTGTGCTTTTCTGATATCTTTCTCATTTGCCACATCCCAAAAGAATAGAAATTCCATGTTCTAAGAACTGAAGAGAAAAGGTGGATGCAGTTCTCAGACTTCAGCAGACAATTTACTCTGTGCAGGTGGCAGCAGTTCACATGCAAACTCATTCCTGATAGAGAACACGTGTCTGCTTCCCAGAGGTGGACCAGAACATCCAATCCTTCCAGATTCTCAAACTTTGGATCTGCTACAGTGACTAAGAACACTTCCCTTTGCTTTGCAAAATAACCTTTACTGCTGAATTGCATTGTGATTGAAGCTGCCATGGTAGTGACAAATTTCTTCCCTTCTTCGCTGCACAGGGGACAAGTATCATTGATATTTTAAATGATTAGCTGTTTCTTTTTTATGCCATGTGTGTGAATGTGTAAAACACAGATGACAGGTTTGTTCTTGAGAAAAGCTCTCAATCACCCACAGCATTCAGTTGTCCCTCTGTTGTTGGCCTGTGTAACTTAAAAACAAACAAACAAACAAATACAAAAAGAGGATGAAGGGAGAAAGAAGAGGAAATATCCAAACAACCCAGCTTCTTTGCCCCTCAAGGCATGTCTCCTGTGCTGCCATCTACTGGGCTCTGCACATCCCTTCAGCTGGGGTGAGGAGGGAAAATCCTCTTCCAGGTGTCCTGAGACTCTCCAAAGGCACAAAACATATCTTGTCTCCTTCCATTAATTTATAGTAGTTGGAGGCTGGATTGGGTATAAAGCCAATGGCTGAGGGACCTCTGCAACTAAAGGCTTCTCTGGGCTTTTTCAGATGTCAGCCAGAAAAAGGACCAAAGCTTAAACCCTAGGTTCTCAAACTGTGGGTGTGACTCCTTTGGGATTTGAATGACCTTTTCACAATGGTCACATGTCAGAGAGCCTACATATCTGGTGTTGACATTACTATTCACAGCAGCAGAAAATTATAATTATGAAGTAGCAGTAAAAATAATTATGTGGTTGGAGGTGCCACCACGAATGGACTGTTTTAGGAAACCTAAGAACTACTTATTGGGAGGCCTTTATGAAGGCTCTCTGTCCATAGGCATTGCTTTGTGTGCTCTGCTTCCGCATCAGAATCACATGGATTGCTGACACCATGATTAAACAGGATGTTCTGCTAAGTGTACACTCAAATGTCTTCAGACTTTCACAGAAAGTACACTGTGGCCTTCAGGTTGTGATTACAGTTTTTCCCATGAAAAGGTCACCATTATCTCCTGAGAGTGACCTTCTGCTTTGTTTTCCCATGCCTGAGATGTGTATAAATTGAGGTGATGGATGAAGTGAAGGGGTCCTACGATATTGACTGAGGGCTCTCTAAACTTATCCTGTGTTTCTGGATAAGTCTTGCCTCAGTTTCTTATTTCCATTCTTTTATTTCTCAATCCTCAATCCTTGATCAAGCATCTCTTCGATATTCTTCAGAGGGGGCTTTGGCAACCGCTGAACCACAGAGAACTTACCAGTAGACCCAGAGCTAAAAGAATGCTTGTAGATTTGGGGATAAGATGTTCTTCATAATCAATTTGCATTAGCTGCAGATGAGAGACCTGGCTTGGCCTCCATGCCCCTTAATCGCACGATGCAGAGGCCTGCAGGCTGTCAGACTGAGGCCAACCTGTCACACAAAGTGATGTCTCCTTTCAGAGGGGAAATAGAAGAAAAGAAGGGAGGGAGGAGGAAGAGATAATGAGAAGGGGAGAGCCTTTGTATGGAAGTGTTGGGTTAGGAGCTATGGTCCCACAGATGGAGCCACACCTCAGCAGCTGATACTGCCTGCAGGAGCAGACAGGTGACACTTCTTTGACGATCCACCATGGGATAATCCTCCTCTGTCACCCAGAAGCACATACAGCCTGGTTATAAACTGGTACTCTGTGCTAACTACATTGCATGGGATCTTCCTCTGCTCTCTGAAACCATAACGAGGAAACCTCACTTTGCCCTGTGGAACCAAACACTCTCTAAAATTCCTGCCATGAGGTCTGTAGCATTAAATAACTTCGAGTAAATCTATGGCCTGAATGAGCAGTCTGGGGCTGCCATGATGGCTCATGGGTAATGGTACTTTCTCTAAGCATGACTACTGCCTGAGTTAAAGCCCAGGTATTCCCAGATAGGAGAAGTTATTGCCACAGATTTTCCCCTAAGCTACACATAAAAATAATTCAAATGTTTTTAAGGGTCAGTCTGTCTCAGTGTCCATTTTAAACCAGAGGCTTTCAGAGTGAAACATAAGGAAAAGAAACTGTTGGGTGTGGCCTGCTGGTGTTGACAGTTCAGAGTTCAAAAGTAGACAAGGTTTACTGGACCTCAAGGTCAGCCAGAAAAGGATTGAAGTCAAAATTGTCAAACTACTCACAAAAGCGGGAAACATTAGCTTTTTTTTCTGCACATTTCTCCAGGGATCATCTCTCCCCTCTTTCCCTGTCCTCTGGCCATTAGAATCACATTTAAGATGCCTTAAAGTCTTTTTTCTAATCTTTTCCCTAATATGGAAATAACAGGATGCTATTTGTTGTGCCCTGTTTTGTTTTCCATGACAGGGTTTCTCTGTGTAGCCTTGCCTGTCCTGGATGCACTCTGTAGACCAGGATGGCCTCAAACTCACAGAGATCCTCTTGAATCTGCCCCAGGAATGCTGAGAGTAGAGGTGTGTGCCACTAAGCACAACTTCCACAGGCTGTTTAAATAGTACTAATTTTTCCATTTACATAGATACTTACTCATCATTTTTCTCTTTACAAGATCAGTGGCAATTAGAGGAAGGAAATCACCACGAAGAGAGTTGATTCCGTATGGACATATACAGGGGAAGAAGTCCCCCTCAGTCACAGTCATAGGAGAGGAGAGTAACAGGAAAATGGGAGGGAGGGAGGAATGGGAAGATACAAGGGATGAGATAACTCTTGAGATGTAATTGAAATGTAATATGCATAAATTAATTTAAAAAACAAGATTGGAATTTTTCCATCCATGAGCTGCCTGACTATCATTCTCCATCTTGTAAGGAGTATTCTAGAGGCAACATTTTCAATGCTGCGATAATTTAAAACCATCTCCGTTCAAATGACAAATACATCATTGTTTATAAGCTATGGGTTTAGCAAACACACACCTGCAAAAGTAACACTCTTGAGTGAGTGTACTGGTCCTTCTGGAATGTTCCATATTGCAGGTGAGAGATTACCTGAGCCAACTTTGTAACTGGACTCTCCTGGTTTCAATTCTGTGTTTGTTTTTGGGTCACATATTAGGTTAGGGCTGGTGACTATGCAGTCAAGTTCACATACAGCAGCCTGTTTCTTTCCTTTCTTGCTACAGGGAGATGGAAGGCTTCCGATTGAGATCCTCTCTGTGAACTCAGATCTGTCTTTTCCCCAGAGAAAGCTTTCCCAACACATCTATGCAAACTTCTAAGCACTCAGTAGGCCCAGGTGGACTGTGTGATGGGAATACATTAACTAAAGGGCAGTGTGATGGTCCTGAGGTAACTAAAGGGCACTGTGGTGTGTATATTTAACTAAATGGCAGTGTGATTAGGAATACACAAACTAAAGATCAGTATGATGGGCATGCATTAACTAAAGCACAGTTTGACAGGCATGCATTAATTGAAGAAAAGTGTGATGGCCATGCATTAAATAAGGCCACTGAGATGAGCGTGCATTAACTAAAAACAGTGTGATCAGCATGCATTATTTAAAGGACAGTGAGATGGGCATATATTAACAAAAGGACAGTGTGAAGGACATGCATACACTGAAGGACAGTGTGATGGGCATTCATTAACTTAAGGAAAGTGTAATGGATATGCATTACCTGAAGGACAGTGTGATGGGCATCCACTAACTCAAAGACAGGGTATTTGGCATGCATTAACTAAAGGGCAACGTGATGGGTATGCATTAAGTAAAGGACAGTGTGATAGGCATGTATAAACTAAAGGACAGTGTGACGGGCATATATTAACTAAAGGGCAGTGTGATGGGCATGCTTTAACCAAAGTACACTGTAATGGGCATGCATTAACCAAAGTACAGTGTAATGAGCATGGATTAATTGAATGACAGTGTGATGGGCATGCATTAGCTAAGGGACAGTGTGATGGGCTTGCATTAACTTAAGACCTTTCCTGACATAACTTTTAATTTATATACAGACAGTGCTTATATTACTCATTATGTTCCCTCATTAGAGACTGTGGCCTTCATTACTAAGACTATATCACTCTTGCAATGAATCCAAGCTGCCATTATTTCTAGATCTTATCCCTTTTGTGTAGGCTACCTCCGAACCCACACTGGAATCCTGGGCTCTCTTTCAGAAGGAAAAGCACTTGAGGACCTTGTAACCCATCTTGTCTGTCCTGTTGTTGACTCAGCCTTACAAGAGGCCATACAGGCACATTCCTACATCATCTCAATGCTCACACTTTGAGGCTCATGTGCAAAATAACTAGAGAACAGGCTCATCAAATAGTTAAACAACACCCTGCCTGTGTTACATATTTGCCCACTCCTCATTTAGGTGTTAACCCTAGGAGCCTTCTCCCTAATGAAATCTGGCAAATGGATGTTACCCACATCCCATAACTTGGAAACCTCAGATATCTACATGTTACTGTTAATACTTTTAGTGGGTTAATTTTGACACTCTACAAACTGGTGAGTCCGGTAAACATGTCATCACACATATCCTCACCTGTCTGGCTACTATGGAAAAACCCAGGACCATTAAAACAGATAATGGGCCTGGATATATTGACAAAATTTTTCAAACTTTCTGTTCTGCCTTACAAATAAAACATATCACTGGCATTCCCTATAACCCTCAAGGTCAAGGTATCATTGAGAGAACACACCAGATACTCAAGAACACTATCAACAAGATAAAAAGTGGAGACTTATACCCTGTTAAAGGGTCTCCCAGGAGTATTCTTGCTCATGCTCTGCTTATTCTAAACTTCTTAAATATAGATATGAAGGAGAAATCAGCTGCAGATCATCTTTGACATCCTTCATCAAAAGACAATTATGCCTCGCTATTATGGAAAGATCCGTTGACCTACAAATAGTCTGGCCCTGACCCAATGCTCATATGGGATGGAGGGTCAATATGCATGTCCGATATAAAAGCTGGACTGGCAAGATGGCTGCCAGAAAGACTTGTAAAACAGTCTTTCTGTTCTTATATTGTCCCTCCTGATAATTCTTGGTGGGCCTGTAGTGACAGATTGACACCTTGCATGTCTGGAGATCTGATTAAGAAAAATCCATATATGTACAGTGTCTTGGTCCAATTAATTCCCAGGTTAACTTATTACTCAGAAGAACAATTTTTCCAGCCTGGGATCCAAAAAATGACCACAGCCTCCTAAGAACAAAAAGACAGCCTATAACAGCCATCACACTTGCAATATTGCTGGGCCTTGGGGCCGAGAGGCCCGGGGTGTGTATAACCTCTCCTGTTCTTTCCAATAAGAACCAAAAGGTCCAATAATTACTTGGACCTCCAACTGACAATCAATGAAGACCTTGAACGACTGGAATCTACAATTTCCCACCTTGAAAAATCCCTTACTTCACTTGCTGAGGTTGTCCTTCAAACTAGAAGAGGTTTAGGCTTGTTTCTCCTCCATCAAGGAGGCCTTTGTGCAGCTCTTAAAGAAGAGTGTTGCTTTTACATGGACCACTCTGGTGTGGTCAAGGACTCCATGGCCAAGTTTACAGAAGGCCTGGAGCATAGGAAGAGACAGAGGGAACAAGATCAAAACTGGTTCTCCTCCTCTCCTTGGCTAACTACTCTTTTGCCCTCTTTGTTAGGACCCCTGATAGGTTTCTTACTTCTTATATCTTTCAGCGCTGGGCTTTTAAATAACTGACCAAATTCATGAAACAGCAAGTAGATGCCATCGAGGCTAATCGCATACAGGCCCATTATCACACACTGGAGCTTGCAGACCAAGTCTATTCAGATGAATAGCAGGCCATTCCTCAGGCCTAGGACAGGGCCAGGGGTCAAAAGGCAACCCTTGGACCCAATGACGAGTTACAGAGGGCACCAAGGGATCCAGAGCCAATGAGGGATTATGTACGATCAGTACCATATTCAACCTAAGACAGAGATGTCAACCAATTTTTAAAGAGATCACCCTGTTGGCTTCTCTATAATGGGTAAGGAATAGTCTGATGAGATTGATGCAGCCTAAGACAGGCCTAGGCCACACATCCAGCTTAAAATATATAGAAAGTGGGACCTGTGGAGAGCTGCCCTTAGCAGGTCTTGGCTTAAAACATAAGGCAATTCCACCTTGTCTGTAGATTCCATTTTCTTTACCTCTGCCTGGTACTTAGCAGGCTGATGTCAACCCAAGCTACTCCACCTGGACCTGGAAACTGCTGCCTGACACGTAGCGGGCTCTTCTAGATCCTGGGAGGCTGCTTGCTTATCTTGCTTCTGTAGCTGCGTTCCCTCAGGGCTCAATCCCTAATCTTCGAGTTCTTCCTGCCAAAGATGGATGACTGGATATCTACCATTAGGTTCTCACAGCAACCCTGCCCTTGCCCTAGATATTGCCTATATAAACCCTGTAAGAATTTTCAATAAACAGGGCTTGATCAGAGTTCAGACTTGCCCTCATTTCTTCGTGTCTCCTGTCCTTTACTTTCACTTCGGCACCTCCTCCCAGGTTCCATTTGAAAACCCCGCTGGAAAGCACAATAGACATATGTTAACTACAGGACAGCATGATGGGCATGCATTAAATAAAGGTCAGTGTGATGGGCATATGTTAACAAAAGGGCAGTGTGATGGGCATATGTTAACAAAAGGGCAGTGTGATGGGCATATGTTAACAAAAGGGCAGTGTGAGGGGCATATGTTAACAAAAGGGCAGAGTGAGGGGCATATGTTAACTAAAGGGCAGTGTGATGGGCATATGTTAACAAAAGGGCAGTGTGAGGGGCATATGTTAACAAAAGAGCAGTGTGATGGGTATATGTTAACAAAAGGGCAGTGTGATGGGCATATGCTAACAAAAGGGCAGTGTGATGGGCATATGTTAACAAAAGGGCAGTGTGAGGGGCATATGTTAACAAAAGGGCAGTGTGATGGGTATATGTTAACAAAAGGGCAGAGTGAGGAGCATATGTTAACTAAAGGGCAGTGTGAGAGGCATATGTTAAGAGGCGGGCAGTGTGATGGGCATATGTTTACAAAAGGGCAGTGTGATGGGCATATGTTAACTAAAGGGCAGTGTGATGGGCATATGTTAACTAAAGGGCAGTGTGAGGGGCATATGTTAACAAAAGGGAAGTGTGATGGGTATATGTTAACAAAAGGGCAGTCTTTGTGCCTTCCCATGTATTCTTGTCTCCTTTCATTTGCCATGATACAACACCCAGACTTAAATGCAAATTAGAGGAGAAAATAATTTACCTATCATACACTCCCATTTCCCCAAACCAATGCTGGCATGAATTGAGTCAGGAATCTGGAGGAACCCTGATTGCTGACACAATTTCTGCCTTAATTGGAAGGCTAGTGTAGGTAGTTTTCTTACCCAGTCCAGGAGCATCCACCTAGGGAATGGAGCTACCCACACTGGCCTAGACATTCCTGCATTAATTAATAATCAAGTCAGTCTATAACAGAAATGCAACAGACTAAATACAATCTAAATGATCCCTCAATCAGGGCTTTTCTCCCAGTGGCCATCTCCTCAAAACCCTGGTGGACCTTGAATCTGCAGCTTCCTGAGAATCTTTTGTCAATATAAGGAAAAACCGTATATATAGCAGATAGTAGACCACTCAAATCCATTCACAATTTAAAAATTCAGACCTTGGCATTGTACTTGCTCTCCTGTGCTTGCACAGTGATCCTCCATGCTCATGTTTCTTGAGGATAATGGAAAATATGACCAACTGTTCCAAGACCAACTTAACCTAAGTTTCTTCTCTAAGTAACCAAGTATGGTGACTGATGTGTGATAGATTCAGGCATCAATTTGACATAAACTGAGAGTCACTTGGAAAGAAGGAATGTCAGCAGAAAAACTGTCTTCATATTGATTGTAGGTTGATGTAGAAAGGTTCAGTCTTTTCTGGGCCCTGCCATCTGTAGGCTGGTGAGCCTGGGCTGTATAAGAAACACAGCTATAATGGGACTGTGGTGGCACACACCTGGGCAGAGGCCAGTTACTTTTTGAGTGCAAGGCCATTCTGCTCTACGGAGCAAGTTCCTGAACAAGTGTGCATAGAGAGATTCTGTCCCAAAAGAGCCAAAAAGCAGTGGGAGGAGGGGGAGGAAGATACACCTGAGCACTGATGCAAGGGGAGCAAGCTAGTGGGCAAGACCCCTCCATGTTTATGCCTCAGGATGCTACCTTGACTTCTCTGATGGAAGACAGCAACTTGTAAGCTGAAATACTCCATCCCTGCCACAACTGCTTTTGGTCATGATGTTATTCCCAGCAACAGAGAAGAAAACAAGGACACCCATCTTTTTCCTCCATCACTATGGATATTTACCTGTATGGCTCATATAGGCTGTTGGAGGAATGAGAGATATGAGTTAGAAAAATGTGGAGAAGACACTGAAGGCAGATATCTGAGCTGACCATTTGGGGAACCTGGACACTGGCTGTGCACTGAGTCTATCCAAGTCCAGCTTTAATTTCAAATGCTTAACAGAACAACACAAATGTACAAAATTCTCCTGGAGGCTGCCAGGGTGAATAACCACAAACTGGAGAGCTTAAGTAATATTAAAGATCCTACCTAAAGGACAGGAAGGCTGGATTGGGGGTCTGAGATCAGACTTCTGTCAAGTGCTGGCTTCTCAGCAGGGGTCTCTAGGGAACTCTCACATGCCCGCCTTCTCTCTGTGTCCTTCCAGTTTCTTTCCCTTGTCCTGACCTCTTCAGATGAGGAGAGCAGACATGCTGGTACAGCATCCCCATGATAGATTCATTTTAATTCAATCACTACTGGCATATCACACAATCCTACAGGACACACAATTGTAGAAAGAGCTAATTGTACCTTGAAAGAGGTGCTTATTAAACAAAAAGGAAGAGTAAAGACCCCAAGAGACAGACTAGATAATGCTTTGTAAATTCTAAATTTTCTTAATATTTGTGAAAAAGACACAACATATTCGCAGAAACATTACGATACAGTAAAAAGTGAAGACCCGGGACATCCAACATCTGATAAGGATCTTTTGACAATGCAATGGAAACCTGTAATAGTTTTGAGATGGGAGCATGGTTATGTTTATGTATCTACAGGGCAGAAAAAATATGGTTACAAACAAAACTCATAAAGTTTAGATCTGACCAGGAAAGACCTCCTGCTATGCAAAACATGAATGTCTTGCATAGCAAAGGAATCTTAGGGATACCTGGTCCTCACGAGATGCCATTTTTTCATACAGTGTGAATATTACATCTGAAAAAGAGGTACAGAGGTGATGTCTTACGCCTGTTCAAAAATTGCACAAAAAATTATTTTTACATGATTTGTACACCTTGCATATATTTATATGTATATGTATGTCTATGTACCTAGACGAATATTTTTTAAAGTTTGCTCATTTTCAGAGCAAAAGACCAAATAATAATGAACACAGAGCAATTAGCCTAAGTGATTCAACTTCACAGACTATTTCCTCAGCTACTGTAGTACGAGTGACTGAAGCTCACAAGCACTTAAGGATAGTCCTTCAAGGGGACACACCAGGTCATTTCCATTGGGGATTCTTCAAGTCTCAAATGTGTAATGTCTTCAGCAATAGGGATTTACTCTCAGACTCTGAGACAAATGAAGGGCTACAGAAGTAGCCTGTATTATTTTGGGAATCTCTTGGATTCCCCCGTCCAACAGCTTTGAAAATGGTTTTTCATACTTGATATTGGGATTTTGATACTTGTATACTTGTATGTATTTATTTTAATAAATAAAACTAATATGAGTCCTTTAAAAAAAAGACTACCCCAGGCCTAGAGAGATGGCTCAGTCGTTAATGGCTACACTCAATACAACAACAACAACAACAAAAAGGTATAACATAAAGTATCAATCCCAAAAAGATGGGACAGAGCTTTTCTTATGCTTGGACAATATCTTAATTTTCTAAGGGTATCCAAAAGATGATTTTACTCCAAGACAGCAAAGAAGTAATTTTAACAATATGCCATCTCTGTTCCCAGTAGGTGGTGAAGGTGCGTGTGGTGAGGTACCAATATTTGTTATTGTCTAGGGGTATTGGTTATAAGTTAGTAAAGGTTACATTTAGGGATTTCTGTCTTTCTCCCCTCTATCCTTCTTTCTCTCTTATCTTTGTACCCTATCTAGTGCCAGGGGAAAGGAGGGGAAAAGGGAATGTTAAAATGGGAAGAAATATAGAATTATGGGATAAAAGGTAGATTATTAAATCCACTATCCTCAAATATTTTATACTGGTATTGTATATTAATACAAATTTTAGAGGATTTTGCGCAACATTTGCTTAGTGAATTCTACGTATTATATATTGATAGAAATTTAAGATTATTTATTCAATTGTTGCTTAGTGTGTTGTATATATGCAGCTCATTTGAAAATACGATGCAACATTTTAGTCTTTTGAAACCTAACTATTACAAACTTTTGAGTATGGTTGGAGATGCAGGACAGTTATTAGTCTCCTATAAATCTTACTTGTAGTCTTGTTAGATGCTAGTTTAGTAACATAATAAGCTTTATTTAGTATCTTGTATGTCTTCAAGGTTAAGCTAATAGTACTTAGCTAGAAACATGAAACATTTGTCTATTTAGATATACAGAGATAAATAAATAGGTTGACCAATCAATAAGTGGATAGAGACAAGATAGTTAGATAGATAGATAGATAGATAGATAGATAGATAGATAGATAGATATGATTATGCACTAACCTAAATAGAAGATCATCACATGCTTCAGAAATCTACAGAATACGGCATAGTAATAAGGTGCTTTTCTGAGAGAGACACACATCTTCTCCTAGCAGCACCTACAATCTCTTCAATGAAGATGACAGGTGTAATAGAAACAAATGTGACAAAGATAGTCACTAGACCAGAAAACTGTTCTTACATCTACTGGTGATAGCCACTGACTGTCCCAACTGTGATCAAGCATGACACCGGGAAATGGATTATCCAGCATTGCAGAGTCTATATGGGCTAGTCCTTCACATAAAAGTCTGTTGGATGTTCTGGGATGGGAGGTTGAAGACTGGATGCCACAAAGATATGGGAAAACCTCTGGAAACTATCCAGGCAGTCAGCGGTCTCTGTCATGTCTATAAATTTGGAAGCTGCTTGCTTAAATGACCTGATGATTTCATAATCCCTGGTGATGATTTTAAAGAATTTACAACTTGATTCAAGTAACTTAAACACCTTCCTGCAGTATAGCAAAAACTCCTAGGACCACTGTGAACCTCCATATGTCAATCAATTGATTCACAGCAAGACAGAAAACAAGACTGAAAGAAATTAATAATCAAGGAAATACATTCATTCTAGGTTTACTCCAAGGATAAGACCGAGATGTACCCCAGGATAAGAAAGACCAAATGAACACAGATATAAAGGAAGTGATTATCTATACAAGACAAGACAGACACCCATTTCTTGGAAAGACCTTGCCATAAAAAACTTACTTTGAACACATAATGTACATTTCAAATAATGAGATAAAAAGTCTACTTTGAACTCATAATGAGCATATAGATAAAACCACTACTTTCTATTTATAATAAACAAAGTATCAAGTCATATTCATATAAATAAATATAAATATAAAATATAAATAAATAGTCCTACTCTAACTCCCTGCTTACATAACAATTGTATATATTTTTGAATGAGGTAGTATTCTATACATAGAGAGCCTGTTTTATTAGATCATATGAGAACACAAGACTGAATGAAAAAAGTTGTTTAGCCCACCAACTTCATCAAAAATGTGTCTGTCAGCTTATATGTCTAATTGTCTGTATATTTGGTGTATAGAGATGTATATACGTATATAGTTGTATTTACATCTGTATCTTTAAACATATGTGGATGAATGGTGTCTTTGAAAGCTCCCTGATTTCACCAATTGACTGTGTGTGTGTGTTTGAGTGTATGCATGTGTGTGTGTGCACGCGCACGCGTGTGTGTGTGTGTGTGTGTGTGTGTGTGTGTGTGTGTGTGTGTGTGTGTTTGTTAAGGAGTCTGGAATGTTGTATCTACCTTCATCATTAGGACTCTAGCTTTCAGCAAGCAGCTGTTCATTACTAAGCCATTAAGTTAAAAGGATCAAAGGTTTTCCATTTCACAACCACTCTTATTTATAGAAAAAACCTGTCAGGGTTGCAGGCCACTTGTATGAACTCTAAGTTAAAAGTTTAAAATTAGGACCCAATACTGTTAAACCTCTGCTGTTGTCCAGAGACTTGTATTGCTGAAGAAAAACCAGAAAATTGGATCGCTGAATTGATAAGGCTTTAGACATAAGTCTGAAAGATCAAGGTTCAATTCTCTCATGATTCTCTCTTCTTTAGAGGCCAGAAGCCCCTGGGAAATAACCTGCAGATGGAACTAAATTGTATGTAGAGAATTAAACTTTAGATATAGAAAGCCCCAAATAGTCAGGCTCCTAGCCTGGAGGTTCAACAGTGAATGTATATAGACAGAAAGCCCCAAATAGCAAGGCTACCAGCCTTAAGGACTAAGAGATCAAGTGTAGAAAGAAGCACCAGCCATTAGTGGGATTCTCAGAATGTGCAACCTGACTTGATTTACCCTGTGTGCTAGAGCTGCCCTCTGGAGAAGAGGGAATCACAGTTGAGGAATGGCTTCAATCAGACTGACCTGTGAGCAAGGCTGTAGGGGCATTGTCATGATGAGTGGGAGATGTGGAAGGGCACACAACACTCTGTGGGTGCTGTTACCCTTGGACAGGTAGTTATGAGTTGTATAAGAAAGCAAGATAGGCAAGCCATGGAGAGAAAACAAGTAAGCAGCATCCCTCCATGGTCTCTGCTTCACATTCTGCCTCTAGGTTCCTGCTTTGAGCTCTTGCTTCCTTCAGTAGTGGACTGTGACTTGTAAACCAAATCAACTCTTTCCTCCTCAACTACCATATGTTGGCTGTTTCTGCTTCTGTTTTTCTAGGGCTTCCCAATGTGTCATTAAGTTGCTTATATGGGATGTTTCCAACTTCTTTATAAAGACACTTAGTGCTATGAATTTTCTTCTTACACTCCGTTCAATGTGTTCCACAAATTTGGGTATGTTGTTCTTCCATTTACATTGAATTTCAGGAAGTCCTTAATTTCATTACTTCTTCCCTGTCCCAGGTGTCATTAAGTAAAGAGTTGTTAATTTCCATGTGTGTATAGGCTTTTGGTTGTTTCTCTCGATGAAGTCCAGTTTTAGACCATGGTGATCTGATAGGATACAGGGTATTATTTCGATCTTCTTCAATCTGTTGAGGCTTGCTCTGTGACCTAGTGTAGAATCAATTTTGTAGAAGGTTCCATAGGGTGATGAGAAGAAAGTATAATCCTTGTATTTGAGTGAAAAGTTCTGTAGATGTGTTAGATCGATTTGATACGTGATGTTGGTTACTGTCATTTTTTCTCAGTTTAGTTTCTGTTTCAATGACCTAGTCTTTGGAGAAAGTGGGGTGTTGAAGTCTCCCACTATTAATGTGTGGGGATTGATGTGTGGTGTAAGCGTTATTAGTAGTTCTTTTACAAATGTGGGTGCCCTTGTATTGGGAGCATAGATGTTTAGACATGTGATGTCATCTTGGTTGACTTTATCTTTCATGAATATGTGCTGACCTTCTTCATCTCTTTTGGTTAAGTTTTGTTGGAAGTCTATTTTATTCTATATTAAAAGGGCTACACCAGCTTGCTTCTTGTATCTGTGTGCTTGAAATACCTTTTTCCAGCCTTTTCCTTAAGGCAATGTTTATCCTTATGGCTGAAGTGTGTTTCTTGAATGCAGAGGAATGTTGGGTCTTGTTTATACATTCAGTCAGTTAGTCTGTGCCTTTTTATTAGAAAATTGAGACCATTGATGTTGAGGGATATTGATGGCCAGTGACTGTTAAGTCCCTTGACTTGGATGATGGTTGCAGTAGAGTGTTTGTGTGGTCATGTTTTTGTGATGATGTAGTTATCTACTTCCTGTGTAATTTTGGTTGCAGCTTGTCACTTTGAGTTGGAGGTTTCTTCTAGTAACTTGTGTAAGGCTGGATTTTTGAATAGGTATTGTATGATTTTGTTTTTCATAGAATATCTTGTTTTGTTCATCAATGTTTATTACCTGTTAGTCTGAGTATAGTAGGCTGGCCTGGCATCTGTGATCTCTTAGTGTTTGCAGGACCTCTGTCCTGCCCTTCTGACTTTTGTGGTCTCTGCTGAGAAGTTGGTTGTAATTCTGAGAGGTTTGTCATTATATGTTACTTGGCCTATTTTCCTTGCCACTTTTAATATTTCTCTTTCTTCTGAACATTTTGTGTTTTCATTATTAGTGGTGGGAGGATTTTCTTTTCTGATCTAGTCTACTTGGTGTTCTGTAGGCCTCTTGTATGTTCATATGCATCTACTTATCTAAATTGGAGGAAATTTCTACTATGATTTTCTTGAAGATATTTTCTGGGGCTTAGTGTAGGGCGTCTTGTCTTTCCTCAATACCTATTATCCTCAAGTGTCATCTTTTCATGGTGTCTTTGATTTCTTGGATGTTTTCCCTCAGGAATTTTTCGATGTAGCACTTTCTTTGATGGTTGCTTCAACTTCTATGCTTTTATCTTCTAGTCCCAGGATTTGTTCCTCCATCTCTTGGATTCTGCTAGAGACCCTCACTTCTGTGTTGCTTGTTTTTTTCTCTAATGTCTCTCGTTCCCATTATTTTCCGTCTTTGCCTTTATCATTGATTCCATTTTCATCTTCGGATCTTCATCTGTTTTATTGGTTTCCTTCATCTGATTGCTTCTAATTTCCTGAATTTCATCCAGTACCTCTCTGTTGGATTTTTTGTGTCTTCAACCTGTTTGGCTGCTTCTTCCTGCATTTGTTTGCAATTTCATGGGTTTCTTACATTATGATCTTCTTTACTAAGGATTTGAGGTCATTTTCTTGCATTTTGATTGTATTTAGTTCTCAGGGTTGCTTTCTTTGGGATAGCTGGAATCTGAAATGCCATATTGACTTGATTTTTGTTGCTCATGTTCTTACACTGGCCTTTAGTCATCTTGCTGTCTCTAGTGTTGGGAAGTATCTTCTGGTATCCTTCACTGGTCATTGAAAGCAGAAAGTTGGTGAGTGATTGTAGGTTGAGGGTCTTTGCCTATGGGGATCATGAAATTCTTCCCTGGAACAGGCAAGAGACCTGGTTTCTGCTCCAGCAGACTTTCCTCCACACGTTAGCCTCCCCCCTGGTTCACCAGATGTACACTTCCGCCCAGTCCCATTCAGGTAGCACATTTCTGGGCATTGACTCCCTCTGAGTTGGGGTTTAGATCTCTGTCCAGACCCGTCAGGGATCTCCGCCCTCTCTGGAAAGCATGGGAGACCCTGTCAGGTTGGGTAGCCTGGTTAGGCTGAATTCTATCTGCCCTGTTGTGCAAGCATGGTCTGCTGTGGCTGGTAGTTAGGTTCTGGTTCAGTCACATTCAAACTGTGCAACTTGGCTGGGTAGTGTGTTCACAGCCACCTGGGCTTCCATGTGGGCCCTGGGGCTTTCTCAGGACTGGCACAGGGCAAATGGGGTGGGAAAGAGAACAGATCCACTAAGTTCCCTGAGATTTCTCCAAGCCAGGAACTCTGGTACTTCTCTGCGGGGAGTTCAGTGCCATATACCGAGGTAGGGTTTTAGAGCCTGGCTGCAGTTCAGGGAAGGTTCCAGCCCAGAGTCTGGGGACGAGTCTCCCATCCTCCATGGCCTATTGGTTGAATCAGAGCCAGGCCCACCTGGGGTCCGCACTACAGGACCCCACTTTCCTACTGTTTTCCAGTTCATGTGGTCTCTGGCTCCAAGTAAGGTCCCTGGTCTCTATGCAGTAGATCAGATATACTGCATAGTAGGTGATAATACCTTGGAAAGTCTTTCAAATTGTTTTTCAATGGGAGAGAACAAAGGTTTTGGCATACATGAAATTGTACTCATGGGAAATCACAAGCATCAGCTAATGCACAGTGCGACGGGAAGGCCTCACCCTAGGAAAACCAACTTTTATGACTCTCCTCTGCCAAGAAAATATTCAATGATGCTTTCTAATAAGAGCAAAGCTCCCCAAAAGGAGTAGTCTAAGGGAAGTGAGATACAAAGTCCAAAACCTGGAGTGACATGAGGACATCACTCTTATATATTGTTTGTCTTTCATGTTGGCACAGGCACAATGTTCCACAAACAGCCCATAGAGCCAGAACTGCCTATAGATATGATGGGGGCTTTCCTAAGGACATCTCAATTGAAACCTGTTAAAGACAAACTAAGCCATGCCTACTTAGGGCCAACATGATTTCTAAGCTTCATTTTCTTTTTTTTTAGCACTTCTTTTTCCTGGCAACACCCCTCAAAAATCTAACTTACAACAATGTTTTTAAAGAGAAATTCTTTAAGCCCTCAACTTGCTGTGAATTACACTGAGTGATGGGGGACCAAGAAATGATTCTTCTTTGATAAGCCTGCATAAACACTGGAGATACCTCAGTCTTCCCCTGGACACCTCTCTAGTAATCTCTGTGCTAAGTACCATTGCTTTAAAAGTCCTTTAATAAGATTTGGTTCCTGCTGCCTTGATCTGACACTTTTCCCATAGCAAAGCCAAGAACCCAGCCTCACCTGAGTGCAAACCCAAAGTTCGGAAGGGATCTCCACAGGCTACACAACCTGTAGTGCTGACCCCACTCCCTCACTGTAAGTACCAGGTCTTAATTGGCTTAAGGTTCTGAGGCAGAGACAAGAGGTGGCCTGATGATTGGATATCTGTGAGGGCTTGAAATCAGTCAGGATTCTCTGGCTGTAGTGCCCAGCATCTTCGGCTCCTTCACAATGGGAGCCCATCTATGAATGCACATTTCCCTTTTGTGTACAAGGATCAGGATTCTAATAGCCTTGTGTGAACAATTAGTGTCTGTAATGACCCTATTTCTGATTAAGGTCATATTCTAAGCCTCCAAGACATGAACAGAAAATTAGTTCATGAAAGGGGACAAAATTCAAACAATAAAATACTCAAAAATATTTTCAATTATTTTAAATAATGGTTTATCAAGATAGAGGTTCTCTGTGTAGCCTTGGCTGTCTGGCCAACTTGTTCAGTAGTCCAGGCTGGCCTTGAACTCAAAGATACAACTGCCTCTGTCGCTTGAGTATTCTGATTAAAGGCTTGCACCACAAGTGGGGTGGCTGAAAATCTGCATTTTAACAAATAAGGTAAATTAGAATTTTTCAGGGAGACAATTGCTTGAATGAATCACAGTATAAACTACAGGGATTACCAATCTCATATATCGATAATTTAATATAAAAATATTTCACCTCTTACTCATAGTGGGTTCGCTGATGGTAGCATAATGTTCCAGAGCCACTGCCCTTCATTCCAAGACTCAGCGTCCAGGAGACTGCTTCCCCTTCAAGTAGTTCCAAGATGAACGTGGAAAGATCACAGGTTGTATCTGGTTCGTGTTTGTTCAGCCTGACCTTTTGACCTGGTGCTCATATCAGAAGCAGGTCTAGGATATGACCTGCCATCACCTAGAAATAGTGAGAAACAGATGGAGTGTTCAGGTGCCCCAGAGCCTCTGCTACAAGGAACTTGTTGGACTAGTGTCAAGTGGTTTATTTAGCACAGTGGAAGGCCCATTCATAGCACAGGATGAAGAGCATGGGGAAAGATGTTTACTTTAGAACCAAAAGCAAAAGGTACTGTATCCCTGAAGACTGGAGAATGAAGACATCATGGAGCCAGGAAGCATCAGCAGGCCCCTCACAAACAAGTAAGGACTAGGGACAGTGGAGGCACCAGTTTGGTCAGAAACTCGAGAGTAGCCACGGGATTTTCCCAGGTTTGAAAATTCATATGGGACTGGTAAGATAGCTCTGTCAGTAAAGTGCTTGCCTTGCAGTCCCAAGGACTTGAGTTTAGTCCCCAGAACACATGGAAAAAACAGATGAAATAGTTGGGCTTGCCTAAACCCAAGACCAGGACCCTTGGGGACAGGGATAAGCTGGCGCAGAGTCAAAGACACAGACTCCAAAGTCCGGCAAGTGGCATAAGCATAGGGATTTGCCTCATTGGCTTGGGTATCTTCACCAGTTATGATGTCATTGGTTTCTGGACATGCATAGGTAGGCATCAGGCTGGCTCTATGCAGAAGTCCAGTAACATCACACAGAGGAGTTATTAGGAACACCTTCTGTCCCTGTAAAATGGCTGGTGTCATTCCTCCTACATTATCCCACTGCTAGCTGGGGTAAGCAGCAGTGTCCACTTTTCCAGCTTAACTTATTCTGTGAACTCCATGCTGAAGGGAAGCCCTGTCTCAGTAAACAGAACACACAGCTCCTGAAGAACAAGCTCCAAGGTTGTCCTCTGAACTCCCATGCAGCCTCACACATATGCACACACACCTTCTTCTGCATGCACATGCATAGATGTGCACATACACAGAGGAACAACCAGAGACACATAAGCATACAGAAGATAGCCATGAATTCTTACTCTTGCCTGTAATCAGAGCACATGTGAGGCTGAGGACAGCAGATCTCTGTGAGTTCGAGGTCATTCAAGGCTTCCCATGCTGGTCACGACTGTGAAGAACCCAACAACAGGTCTCATCAAAAGACAAGAAGATTGTGCAGCCTTGGGGCTTCACAGAGGCATAGAATGGCCCTTCTGTGCTTGAATGAATGACTGATGGATGAAGTGAGCAAATGATACAGAATCAACGTACTCTTTCCTATTACCAGATGTCACAGCTTACCACAAGAAAGCAACAAGGTAGGTGTACAAACACTCTCACTCTCTCCACAGTGCACAATCCTTCTCACTCTTGGAAGTGGAAGCTGAGAGGTGATGGGCGGTCACACCAACACTGCCTTATGGAAAGTTCCCTAGACAGGAGCTGAGCCCTGCTTCGCAGCAGCTGAGGGAGTCATCACAATCAGATAAGATTTAATTTGGCATCAACCCATGGGATAAAGGGTATTCTACCCCTCAGGTCTGGCCTGCCAGATGCTGGGAGAATTACCTACCCAGGGCCTTGGCTATGGCCATCTGTGAGTACATTCTTTGGCCACACCTACTTTACTCCCTTTGCCACAACAACCCCCAACCCTGCAGAAAGGAAAAACTATTTAAGGGCAGTTCGAGTACCTGAAAAACAAGACAGGCACTTGAACAGGCAACCACAGCAGTATCTGAGAGGTAAAAGGACAGACACTCCCGGGCTGCAGCTGCATTTGAAGAATTGTGCAGGTGCATGTGTGTGTATATGAATATGCCTGTGGATGTGAACCCCAGCCAGCTAAACTTGTACAAGACAGTATTCATGGCCAAGAATGTTGTGTGGGTTCATTAGGGGGTTGGTGAGAATGTGAGAGCATATATGTGCATAAGTTATGGAAAAGGGTTAGAAACGCTTGCAAAGAAAATGTGCAATTTTAGTTGGGAAGAGAACATTGGAGTTCAGAATTCATGGATGGGATAACCAAGCCTTGAATCTGACATGAAGATCCATGTGGGGGATCTAGTGAGGGGAGGCATTGCCTCCCTTTGATGTGGAGTGAGTCCAGTCTACGAGGAGGAATGAAGGAGGTGCAAGTCTGGTGCCATAACTACACCATTCCTGAATGAGGACTGGATCCACAGACCAGGAAAAGACAGGACATGACAGGCATGATACAAGCTTGTAGGCCACTCTGTGTGTACACCATGAAAGAGGATGTCTGTGTTCAGGGGTGACTGAGTGGGACAGCGGAGCAGGGGCTGGGACAGACAGATGCTGGAAAGCATGGGAAGAAATGCCCAGGACTATTCCTCTATACATCCTTCACAGAGCTGACATCATGGAGGTCCTCTTGCAGCTGACAGCTATGATCCTGACCTTTGGTAAGATTTGACCCCATTCAAAAAGGTAACCTGGGAAGGGAGGCACCGTAACCCAGAGTTTTCCTTTCTGTTGCCTTAGCCTCCTCTCTTGGTGACAGGAAGAAGGAAGACACTTCTAGGGAAAGAAGTTAGCAGAGAGATGCCTAGTGGAGATGTGTCAGTGGAGTGGAACCTTCCCAAGGACGTTTCTCCTTTTCCCTTTAGGCCCAGTACAGATCCAGGGGAGTTTTATGGAATTCAGTAAAATGGTCGCACTTCTAACAAAAAGGTCTGCAACTGAGTTTCCCAACTATGGATGCCACTGTGGCCCTGGTGGTGGAGGATATCCCATGGATGATACAGATCGGTGAGGCCACCCAGTGCCCTTGATCCT
Organism: Acomys minous; assembly: GCF_964271855.1. Taxonomy (NCBI): domain Eukaryota; kingdom Metazoa; phylum Chordata; class Mammalia; order Rodentia; family Muridae; genus Acomys; species Acomys minous. Next base: position 115,400,647 of record NC_140487.1, read on the forward strand.
CTGTAACTCTGGCTAGGAAGGGACTAGGTGAGAGCCAGCAACTGCTGCTTCAGTGTTCCTGTGAGGGTGTGACAAATTCAGAGCTAGTATCCACAGCCTGATTTGGCGGGGGAGGCGTCCAGGCAGCAAAAGTCAGCACATTGAGACCTCTCCTCTGGAGCATTCCTATATTCTTGAGTCTCATTCCCAATGGTCAAAGGTCAAGGGAAAGGCTAGGCACCAGGATTCCAGGACTGTGTGCAAGCAGTCTTAATAGGACATGTCCCCAAACAGGTGCTGCTTTCACCACAAATGTTGCTATGAAGGTCTCCCATATTATGGATGTCACAATACATCTCTGCACTACAAAAGCTCCTCCGATTGGAATAGTATTATCTGTGATGGTAAGAAAGACCCTGACATGCCAGCAAGCTTCCTTCACATCTTTGTTGATCACATGCATACTGGGGACTTTACTGGTGCAGGAGCGGAATCTCCTAAGAATCTCACAGTCAATTATAAAGCAATGAAATGATGAACAGAGTTGTGAAGATTCCAATAAGAGAGAAGAAAAAGCCTTCACTCAGTCTGATGTTTGAGATGGATCCTGAAAGCAGTGGTATCTTAGCTGGGTCCTAAAAGACTCCTAGAGTCAATGAAGCACACATCTGCTAAAACAGGGGACACACAGCCATCCCCAAAGAGGGCCCAGTATGTCCAAAGGATCAAGGAGGACTGTCAGACAAACTGTGCTATACAGTGGACATGTGAGGATGAGTCTCAGCTGAGTGGGCATAAGGTCAAACCAGGTCTTCATGGCCATTGTCTTGAGGTTTGTGTGCTCCAACAATGGGACCTATTATTTGGCAAAGCAGCAAGAAGCACACTTGCAAAAGGAGGATTCACCCTGGCTACAGAGGGCATGGGCAACAGGGAGAGAGACACTTGTGTAAAACAGGCATAGTCAGGTTGGAAAGATCTCACACTGGCTGATTTCCAGAGAAGTGTGCTGCTGGATTGGGGCAACTTCTACAGAACAGGATCAGCCCTGCTCCTCAGCTCCCACATGTTGCCAGCATCGGTGCTTATATAATAAGAAACACTAAACATCCAAGAACCCTGGTCTCTGATAACCGGTGGCCTTCAGCTCTAAAGATGAGAGGGAAAATGAACACATCCCAGAAGCCCCTGTTGAGTTCCTCTTTTGGCACTTCAGTCAGAATAAAGCTGCCTGTTACCTAAGGACAAATCTCAGCCAAGTTAAATGTTGGATCATACAGCCTTTAGCCTATTCTATCCATCCTGAGGCCACTGAGGCTGGGGTCTACTAACACAAGCAGGCCTGGTAGCAAGAAGGCAGGCCAACAGTGTATCTCAGCTTGCAGAGTGATAGCCTACTATGCCTGAGGGCCTGGGATCCATCCCCAGCCCTGTAGGAATTGAGCAAGATTGATCATGTCTAGAGTCCCAGAGCTTATCATGTGGAGGGAGGACAGCCTATGCTACATGAGACACTGTTTTTAACTTGAAAAGAGAAAGAAAAGGAAAGGTGGTAGCTAAGAAGTGAGGCAAACCTGTGGCAGTCCCATGTGTTGTTGCTATGTGTCCCCTTCAAATGGAGTCTTTCTGACAGTTCTAGTTCTTGTCTTGGAACAGAAAGGTTCTGACAAGCAGTCATGGGATATGAATAACTTGAGCTCAGTGTCTGTTTTTTGCTTAATTTCAGAATTTCTGGATCTCTGTGAGAGAAAGCTGTGTATGTGTGATACTTTCACCGCTAGATGTTTTGCTGACAGCATTAAATCCTACAGTGCTAAATACCAAGGCTACCCCAAGAACCTTTGCAAGGGAAATTCCCCCAAGTGCTGAGAGAGCTGCCTTCCATGACCCTTGGACACAGGCCTTTTTAAACACCTCTCCAAGAACCAAATCTCAAGGTGATAAAGAAACACACTCTCCCAGCCTAAAAGCAATGTGGCACTCTTCTGCCCTTACCCAGAATGAGGCACAGTGAATCAGGCTGATCCTTTTCCACCACCCCACTAGCAACTCATTTCCTCACTTCTACCTTCCCCTTCACAGAAACTTCCTCCCACTACATAAGAGAGTCCCGGGACTCTCACAAATAAAGTCATGCAGCAACAACCATGTGCCTCTCTCTTATCTCAAAAAGAGTCGCTGACAGAAAGCATGCATGATAAGAATACCTGCCTTGAGGCTGGCATGGTGGCTCAGTGATTACCACAAACACATGAGTACATGTGTTCGACCTCCAGAACCCAAGAATATAAAGCACACACCTGTTCATACTCCTCCAGATAGGAAGACAAAAACAGGTGAATCTCTGGGAGTCAGTGCCAGGCTAGCTGAATCAGCAAGTTCCAGCCCAATGAGGGACCCTGAAACACAAGGTAGACTATGTCTCAGAAATGACATCTGAGCTTGACCTGTGGCCTCCCTACACACATGCACACATTTGCATGTATGCATAGGCACACACAAATATAGATGGGCACACACATGAGCAACTTCCAGGTCGCTATAGCAGGGTCCCACTCCCAGTGCCCACAGCCTTAAGCCTTGGTTCTCATATTCAAATGGAGATGCCCCTCAGAGCCTCTTGCAAGGCTGGTTTGAGAATCAATAGGGGCAAGAGATGTCTGTCAAGCAGTGTCCATCCAGCCTACAGCAGCCATCTGTGTTAAAGGCAGACCTCTCTATTCTTGTCCTCAGGCCAGAGCCAACTCTCCTGGCCTATTAAGGGATCTGGAAGCTGTCAAAATAAAGTGGAGTTGTTTCTCTCTCTCCATGCTTAGCCACACTGAACTCTAAGAAAACAGAGAATGTAGAACATGGTACCTTATGCTCATATGCTTAATGCAGACCTACTACCAGAGGACTGATGGAGCCATGGTGTGCACAAAGCTGGCCACCAAGCACAAATAGATCCTCTGACAGGTGCACGTGGTAAAACTAGATGCCTTGCAGAGATGCTAAAAATGCCCTGACAGCTCAAGGATCCTCTATGCCTGGACCATCAATCAGAAACTAGACAATTCATCTCCTGGTTCTTGGTACAGGTCATGGGGTGGGTGGAGGACCCACAGGTAAAGGCTTTTGATTGTCTGGCTCCGTTGATTCCAGCTCCCTATTTTGAATCAGTTAACTTTTTCACTAATATTAAGATAAAGACAGGCTGAAATTACAAACAAAAAGGAAAAAATGTCAACTCCAAGATAATAATTTTACTTTTGACATTTTGGCCAATTGAAGATGATATTTTTATTTCCTCCCACCACCAAATACTGATTTTGAAACTTATAGCAAATCCTTGGAATCTCTGGCTTTCTAAGGTGCCCTTCATAGAAATGAGAACTTTGGATTCAAGACCTGAAATGAGCAGTTTCTGGAAGTTGTTCTGGTTAATCAAATGTTCTGGTTGTGTGCTGGAGCATATTCTGGGTATATTCCAAAGAGTGGAATAGCTATGTCTTGAGGAAGCCTTGGTCCCAGTTTTTTGAGATAGTGCCAGATAGATTTCCAAAGGGGTTGTACTAGTTTGCATTCCCACCAGCAATGAAGCAGTGTTCCTCTCTCTTCACATCCTTCCCAGCATATGGTGTCACTTGAGTTTTTGATCTTAGCCATTCTGATGGGTGTAAGATGGAATCTCAGAGTTGTTTTGATTTGCACTTCCCTGATGACTAAGGAGGTTGAGCATTTCTTTAAGTGTTTCTCAGCCATTTGATATTCCTCTGTTGAGTTCTGAGGCTCATTTCTCATTTGGGTTATTTGGTTTGGTGGTGCTTAATTTCTTGAGTTCTTTATATATTTTGGACATTACACCTTTGTCAGATGTAGAGTTGGTGAAGATCTTTTCCCAATCTTTAGGCTGTCGCTGTGTTCTGTTGACAGTGTCTCCTGACTTACAGAAGCTTCTCAGCCTCATGAGGTCCCATTTATTAAGTGTTGACCTTAAGGCCTAGGCTGCTGGAGTTCTGTTCAGGAAGTTGTCTCCTGTGCCCATGTGTTCCAGGTTCTTCCCCATTTTTTCTTCTAACTGATTTAGTTTCTCTGGTTTGATGGTGAGGTCTTTGATCCACTTGGACTTGAGGTTTGTACTTGGTGACAAATACGGGTTCAATTGCATTTTTTTACATGTAGACATCCAGTTAGACCAGCACCATTTGTTGAAGATGTTCTCCTTTTTCCATTGAATAGATTTTACTCAACCATGTTCATAGCAGCCTTATTCATACTAGCCAGAACATGGAAACAATTTAAGTGTCCCTCAGTAGAAGAATGGATGATGGTACATTTACACGATGGAATACTAAGCTATTAAAAACAAGGAATTTCCAAAGTTTGTGGACATAAGGATTGAACAAGAAATGATCATAATGAGTCGATTATCACCAGAAGCAGAAAGAGTCAAATGGTATATACTCCCTTATAGCTGGACACTAGGCCAAGAGGCATGTCCCATGAAAGTCTTCACTTACCAGGAAAGTGGGACAGAGGGGAGGACATCCTATTGGGACTCTAGGAGAGAGAAGCATGGAAGAATGTGCAAATAGAGGGATCCAGATGGTCGTAGAAACCTATAAGAAGAACATTATGATAGGCAGATCTGTGCCAAGGGGTCCTACTCAAACTATGGCACCAGCCAAGGACAATTTGTGCAGTACACTTCAAATTTCTAAAAAGATCTAGCCAATGGACAGGACATTCTTCACAATTGAGTGGAGAGTGGGGTCTGACTTTCACACAAACTCTGGTGCCCAAATTTGACCATGTTCCCTGGATGGAGAGGCCTGGTGGCACTCAGAGGAAGTATAGCAGGCTACCAATAAAAGACTTGACACCCCATGAGAATGTACAGGGGGATGAGTCCCCCTTACTCACAGTCATAGCGGACGACAGTAAGGAGAAAATGGGAAGGTGGGAGGGAGGAATGGGAGGATACAAGGGATGGAATAACAATTGAGATGTAATATAAGTAAATTAATACAATATATTTTTTAAACTCAATTAATTTACATTTTCAAAAAAAAAGTTGTTCTGCCCTTTAAATCACCTGTTGCTAGAGTCTGAGCCTTGTACAATAAGAAGATCTCTATCTGGCACGAAAAAAATGAGTCACACACACAAACACACTTTCAAAACTCACTCCCAAAAATGCATCTTGCACTACTTGATATGTCAAGCAAACAATCTAAGCAAAAAATAAAAGAGGGAAGAATGTAGGAGAAATGCAGGGTTGTTGGCAGTTGAGCAACATAGCTTAGAGGTAAAAAATCTTACTAAACACCCCAGCCTACAAGAGTTTGATCCCTGGAGCCTCATGGTTGAAGAGGACAAAGTTGACTTCTGACCAACACATGCATGCAGTAACAGGCATCTGTGTGTTCACATTCACATTTAAAATGTATGCATACAAATGCATATACAATACATGGAAATAATTTTTAGAAGACAACTTATTATTATTATTATTACTGGTATAATTGTTATTGTTATATTATTAATATTATTATTATTATATTTATTATTATTATTATTATTATTATTATTATTATTATTATTATTATTATTATTATTATTACCATTGTCAGGATATTTGGGCAGCGTGCTCTATCCTCAGGTGCACGTTGACATGGAGCATCAGAGACTTCACTCTCAAACCCATCCAAGACTGAGCAGGCTCCAGGGAAGGACGGGTGCTTTACCATCAGCACTTCTGGGAAGAGAATTACTAAAAACTTTAGTCCACGAACACAATTAAAATACAATATTTTGTGTGTGTGTTCTTAAGGGCACACATGTGTGTGTGGGTGTACTCACCTATATATGCACATATAAAAGCCAGAATCCAAGACTCTCAGTCTTTCTCCAGCTTATTTTTTGAGACTAAGTCCTCAGGAACCTGGAGCTCACTGAACTACAGCTTGATTAGCCAGATTTCTCCAGAATCCTCCTGTGCTTGCCTATATTCAGACTGGAAATATATATTTGGACTTTTGTCACCCAGAATTTACATGGGTTCTGTGCATCTCTGGTCTTGGACTTGCACAGAGTCAAGATCTTTCTATTTGTGTTTAGCCATGTCACATACATGCCTGTTACATGTTGGGCCTACATAGTAACATCATGATCTCCTAGTTAGCTCATAAGTAACTGATCATTCACTAGATTGAGACTATGTGGAGCAAAGCAATTATCGCAATGCTTTTATCTCACATGACCTTAGCAAATTACTGGTAAATAAGAAGGCTTTGAATAGTTTGGTACAATAAAAGCATAGTCATCTTAGCAATTGTGAGCATGTATTTTTTTTCCTGGGTTTGCTGGCAGAAATATGCATACTTGTCTGTTAGATATTTCAGGTCGTAAGTGTATAAGGTGGTGTTAATAAAGCATTTGAGCCTTCCTGTGTGCCAAGTCTAGCATTTAACATTTCATGCCCTTCCTTGACCTCTGAATAACAGTTGATAAGGATACTTGTCTACTCTTTCTATTGTCAAAAACATAGCCTAGGAATAACTGTTAAAAATCAAAAGGTTAGTCAACTTTTAATTGCAGCACTCAAGTGGCAGAGGCATGTCAATCTCAGTGAGTTTGAGGCCAACCTACTCAACAGAGTGAGTCCAGGACAGCCAGTGTGACAGAGAAACCCTGTCTCAGGGACGGAGTTAGGGAGGATCATCCTCACTGTGTCAACTGGACACAATTTACACTCACAGTGGCAGCAGGGCCTTTGGACTTGTCTGTGTAGATTATTTTTTCATTGTTATGGTGGTGGTGGAGGTGGTGGTTGTAGGATTTTGAGACAGGGTTGCTCTGTGTAACACCCATAGCTGAGCTGGGCTCACTCATTAGACCACATAACGACCTGTTATGACAAGAGCTCACTCACAGGAGACTCTTTTACAAAGAAAAATGTGTTCTGTAGTGAGCCTCTTTAACTGAGAAGGGATGTGTGCTTTTCTGATCTCTTTCTCATTCCCCACATCCCAAAAGAATAAAAATTCCAAGTTTCTAAGAACTGGAGAGACAAAGATGGATGCAGTTCTCAGACCTCAGCAGACAGGTTACTCTGTGCAGGTGGCAGCAGTTAACATGCAAACACTTGTTGGCTTCCCAGAGGTGGACCAGCACATCCAATCCTTCCAGATTCTCAAACTTGGGATCTGCTACAGTGACTAAGAACACTTCCCTTTGCTTTGCAAAATAACCTTTACTGCTGAATTGCATTGTGATTGAAGCTGCCATGGTGGCAACAAGTTTCGGCCCTTCTTCTCTGCACAGGGGACAAGTATCATTGATATTTTAAATGATTAGCTGTTTCTTTTTTATGCCATGTGTGTGAATGTGTAAAACACAGACGACAGGTTTGTTCTTGAGAAAAGCTGCAATCATCCACAGCGTTCAGTTGTCCCTCTCTTGTTGGCCTGTGTAACTTAAAAACAAACAAACAAATACAAAAAGAGGATGAAGGGAGAAAGAAGAGGAAATACCCAAACAACCAAGCTTCTTTGCCCCTCACAGCATGTCGCCTGTGCTGCCATCTACTGGGCTCTGCACATCCATGCAGCTGGGTTGAGGAGGGGAAATTCTCTTCCAGGTGTCCCTGAGACTCTCCAAAGGCACAAAACATACCTTGTCTCCTTCCAGTAATTTCTAGTACCTGGAGGCTGGACTGGGTATAAAACCAATGGCTGAGGGACCTCTGCAACTAAAGGCTTCACTGGGCGTTTTCAGATGCCAGACAGTAAAAGGACCAAAGCTTACATCCTAGGTTCTCAAGCTGTGGGTGTGACTGCTTTGGGATTTGAATGACCTTTTCACAAGGGTCCCATGTCAGATAGTCTGCACATCCAGTGTTGACGTTACTACTCACAGCAGCGGAAAATTGTAATTATGAAGCAGCAATAAAAATAATTTGGTGGTTGGGAGTGCCACCACGAATGGACTGTATTAAAGGCTCTCAGCCTTAGGAAACTTGAGAACCACTCATTGGGAGGCCTTTGTAAAGGCTCTCTGTACATAGGCATTGCTCTTGTGTGCTCTGCTTCAGCATCAGAATCTCATGGATTGCTGACACCATGATTTAACAGAATGTTCTGCTAAGTGTACACTCAAATGTCTTCAGACTTTCACAGAATGTACATTGTGGCCTTCAGGTTGAGATTACAGTTTTTCCCATGAAAAGGTCAGCATTATCTCCTGAGAGTGACCTTCTGCTTTGTTTTACCATCCCTGAGATGTGTATAAATTGAACTGATGGATGAAGTTAAGGGGTCCTACGATATTGACTGATGGCTCTCTAAACTTATCCTGTGTTTCTTGATAGGTCTTGCCTCAGTTTCTTATTTCCATTCTATTATTTCTCAATCCTCAATCCTTGATCTAGCATCTCTTCGATATTCTCCAGAGCTGGCTTTGTCAGCCGCTGAACCACAGATAACCTACCAGTAGACCCAGAGCTAAAAGAAGGCTTGTAGATATGGGGATAAGATGTTCCTCATAATCAGTTTGCGTTAGCCACAGATGAGAGACCTGGCTTGGCCTCCAAGCCCCTTAATCCCAGGATGCTGAAACTTGCAGGCTGTCAGTCTGAGGCCAGCCTGTCACACAAAGTGATCTCTCCTTTCAGAGGGGAAATAGAAGAAAAGATGGGAGGGAGGAGGAAGAGATAATGGGAAGGGGAGAGCCTTTGGATGGAAGTGTTGGATTAGAAGCTATGGTCCCACAGATTTAGCCACACCTCAGTAGCAGATACAGCCTGGAGGACATGACAGGTGACCCCTCTGTGACCATCTACCATGGGCTAATCTTCCCCTGCACGGATGGACTGGTACAAACTGGTAGTCTGTGCTAACTACTTTGAATGGGATCAACCTCTGCTTTCTGAAACCATAAGAAGAAACCCCACTTTGCCTTATGGAACCAAACACTCTCTAACACTTGCTGTCTGTAGCATTAAGTCGCTTCTAGTAAATCTGCTGCTTGAATGAGCAGTCTGGGGCTGCCATGATGGCTCGTGGGTAATGGTAATTTCTCTAAGCATGAGTACTACCTGAGTTAGAGCCAAGGGATCCCCAGATCGGAGAACTTAATGGCAAGCTAAACATAAAAATAATTCAAATGTTTTTAAGGATCTTTATGTCTCAGTGTCCCTCTTAAACCTGAGGCCTTTCAAAGTGAACCATATGGAAAAGCAACTGTTCTGTGTGGGCCTGCTGGAGTTGACAGTTCGGAGTTCATAAGCAGACAGGGTTTAGTGGACCTCAAGGCCAGGCAGAAAAGGATTGAAGTCAAAATTCTCAAACTACTCACAGAAGCAGGAAATGTTAGATTTTTTTCTGCACTGTTCACAGGAGATCTTCCCTCCCCTCCTTTCCTGTCCTCTTACCATCAGAATCACATTGAAGATGCCATAGAGTCTTTTTTCTAATCTTTTCCCGAATATGGAAAAAACAGGATGTTATCTGGTTTGCCCTGTTTTCTTTTTCATGACAGGGTTTCTCTGTGTAACCTTGCCTATCCTGGACACACTCTGTAGACCAGGATGGCTTCAAACTCACAAAGATCCTCTTGAATCTGCCTCAGGAGTGCTGGGAGTAAAGGTGTGTGCCACTATGCACAACTTCCATAGGCTGTTTAAATAGTACTAATTTTGCCATTTACATAGAAACTTACTTCTCATTTCTCTGTTTAAAAGATTGGTGGCACTCAGAGGAAGGATAGCAGGCTACCAAGAAAAGACTTGATTCCCTATGAGCATATACAGGGGCAGGAAGTCCCCATCAGTCACAGTCATAGGGGTGGGCAGTAAGGGGAAAATGGGAGTGAGGGAGGAATGGGAGGATAGAAGAGATGGGATAACCATTGAGATGTAATTGAGGTGTAAAATGAATAAATTAATTTTTAAAAAACAAGATTGGAATTTTTCCATCCATGAGCTGCCTGACTATCATTCTCCATCTGGTAAAGAGTGTTCTGGAGGCAATATTTTCAATGCTGCGATATTATTAGATCCATCTCCATTCAAATGAAAAATGCATTTCATTGTTTCTAAACTATGGGTTTTGCAAACACACACCTCCTAAAGTAGCACTCTTAGGTCAGTGTACTGGTCCTTCTGGAATGTTCCATATTGCAAGTGAGAGATTACCTGAGCCAACTTTATAATGGACTCTCCTGACTTCAATTCATTGCTTCTATTGTCTGTTTTGGGGTCACATAGTAGGTAGGGCTGGTGGCTACACAGTCAGACTCACATACAGCAGCCTCTTTCTTTCCTTTCTTGCTACAGGGAGATGGAAGGCTTCCTATTGAGATCCTCTCTGTGAACTCGGAACTGTCTTTTTCCCAGAGAAAGCTTTTCCCAACACATCTATGCAAACTTCTAAGCACTCAGTAGGCCCAGGTGGGAAGTGTGTTGGGATTACATTAAATAAAAGGCAGTGTGATGGGGCAGAGGTAACTAAAGGGGACGGTGGTGGGTATATGTTAACTAAAGGGCAGTGTGATTAGGAATGCACAAACTAAAGGACAGTGTGATGGGCATGCATTAACTGAATAGGAGAGTGATGGGCATGCATTAACTAAAGGACAGTGTGATGACGGGCATGCAATAACTGAAGAAAAGTGTGAAGGCAATGCATTAAACAAGGCCAGTGTGATTGTTAGGCATTAATAAAAACAGTGTGATTAGCATGCATAAACTGATGGACAATGTGACGGGCATTCATTAACTTAAGGAAAGTGTAATGGACATGCATTACCTAAAGGACAGTGTGATGGGCATCCGCTAACTAAAAGACAGTGTGTTTGGCATGCATTAACTAATGGGCAATGTGATGGACATGAATTAACTCAAGGACTGTGTGATGGGCATGCATTAAGTAAAGGACAGTATGATAGGCATGCATTAACTAAAGGACTGTGTGATGGGCATGCATTAAGTAAAGGACAGTATGATAGCCATGCATTGACTAAAGGACTGTGTGATGGGCATATATTAACTAAAGGGCAGTGTGATGAGCCTGCATTAACCAAAGCATGCTGTAATGGGCATGGATTAACTGAAGGACAGTGTGATGGGCATGCATTAACTGAACGTCGTTCTGATGGGCATGCATTAGCTAAGGGACAGTGTGATGGGCTTGCATTAAATGAAGAACAATGTGATGGGCATACGTTAACTATAGGGCAGTGTGATGGACACACATTAACTGAAGTACAGTGTAATGAGCATGTATTAACTAAAGGACAGTATGATGGGCTGCGGGAAGCTGCCCTTAGCGGCTCGTGGCCTAAAACATTGGGCAATTCCACCTTGTCTGTAGATTCCATTTTCTATACCTCTGCCTGGCACGTAGCAGGCTGAGGTCAGCCCAGGCCACTCCATCCAGACCTGGGAACTGCTGCCTGACACGTAGCTGGCTCGTCCAGATCCTGCAAGGTTGATTGCTTATCTTGCTTCTGTAGTTGCCTTCCCTCAGAGCTCAATCCCTAATATTGGAGTACTTCCTGACAAGGACAGGTGGCTGGACATCGGCCCTTAAGTTCCCACAGCAACCCTGCCCTTGCCCTAGATACTGCCTATATTAACCCTGTAAGAACTTTGAATGAATGTGGCTTGATCAGAGTTCAGACTTGCCCTCATTTCTTCATGTCTCCTGTCCTGTACTTTCATTTCGGCACCTCCTCCCAGATTCCATTGGAAGACACCGCAGGCCAGGGCTGAATTGGCACCCAAAGTGGGGCCTGAGGCATGGGGAATCATGCAACAAGCACCTTCTTAAGACTGCACTCGCATCATACATTGAGGTCGCCATGGCGATAGTCTACTCCATGAGTGAAGACCCGCAAAGAGGTTGACACAAAGAAATGCCCACTCTGTGAGTGAAGACCTGCACAGAGATCACCACGGAGAAGCGCCTACTCCGTGAGAGAAGATCCAAGGTAAGCAGATGGCGATTATTATGGGACAGGAAATTAGTGTACATGAGAAATTCGTATGTGGACTTAAAGACATTTGTCCCTGGTTCCCACGGGAAGGAACCACAGATTTTTTTAAAAGATGAAAAAGAGTGGGTGATGCTTTACATGATTAAGTTTGATTGATTATATCTAGTGTGTTAGAATCTTACATGAGGATGTTAAAAATGTATTAGATGAAGGTGAAATTTTTCTTTAGGAAGAACTTAGAAAAAGTCTGGGGAAATGTAAAAGCTGACCTACCCAGTCCTCCCTTCAGGATCCCCATTAAGGCCCAAGTCGGTAAATCTCCTCTGCCTAAAGAGTCCCCTCTAAGACACGGACTCTAGTCAAGGAACTAGGTAAGGTGGCCACCACTCTTCTTTGTCTGTCTTCTTTGTCTCTCTGTCCCTCCACGTTCGTTAGATTCACTTTGGAGCTCCTCGAAAATTTGGATTAGTCACCATGTCAAGATTACTCTTTGCCTCTGCGAGGAAATAGTGGACCTCGTGACAGGGAGGCTGCAAGACGTTCTTGACCTCCAGGAGGGGGAGTCAGTACGCCTACACGTGGGGAGCGCTCTTGGCCTGCCTGATCACAGGATCCGACCACTCACTTGGTTCTGGTTTTGGAGCAGTCCAGACTATTGTGGCTTTTGGTGCTGTTTTCTGTTTCCTTGTGTGGTTTGTGTGTGTGTGTGTGTTTCTGTGTGTGTGTGTGTGTGTGTGTGTGTGTGTATTTGTGTGGACTTTCTCACTATGAGACAGAAAGAATCAGCCCCCTTGACTGTTGTCTTAGACCACGGGATGGACTGACTAGGGCACATAACTTGGCCTTCATAGTAAAAAAAAGACAAACTTGTCACTTTCTACTCTTGTCTTTGTCTGGTGTTTAAATGTTGTTTTATATATTATATTCTGCTGGAAAAAAAGAACAAAGTTTCATCAGCTGGCCATTAGCTCTAACTCATTTCAACGATTCTCAAAAAATGAAACAACAAAAACTGATAGACTAGCTCTTTCCTTAGAGCCAGGCTGCCTGGATCAAACTGGCAGGAATCCTAGGGCTGCATGAACTCCTAATGATGTGCTTTAAACTCCAGCCAGCCTAAATCCTTCAAACATGGTAACTGCAAGGTCACTACACACTACTGAAAAAATTAGGTGGCTAAAAAATGAGAGCTAATATGATGGGTCTTTCCAGGAACTGCATAGTAAGCAGTGACCAGATAAAGCCACTGGTAAGGTCGTTTTCAGTCCTTCTCACTCCTTGGACTCCTTGGTGATGGGCTCTGAACAACTTTCACTATAGAGGCTGAGCACTTACAACAGGGGCTTGTGCACAAAAACATCCTGGGTAGGACGCCAACTCATACTCCTAGTTTCTCTATTAGCTTTCACAGGTTCTGCCTTTATACATTAAACATTTAGGTATAACACCCTTTTAAATTATGCTATAAAATTAAAGAAACATTTTATCAGTTTTACTACATATCTGTTTCTTATTGACTTTAAAGGTATTAAAACTGCATCTCCAGCATATATCTGTGAACTTTTATATAAATATTAATGAATTGATTATTAATTATAATATTTAAAATTTAAGTTCAAACTCTTGTTTGTAATATATGAGTGTATGTACTTTGGTAACACAGATATTATATGATCCAATCCTAGTTTAAAGCTCTGTAAAAGTCTGGTTTTAAGTTCTAAAAGTTATGATTATACTCTAGGACTTCATTCTTAAACAGATGTAACAGGACTCATTTTTATTAATTACATTACAGTCAATATAAAGTATTAGTAACCTTAAATTTATCTGTAACTTATAAATTAAATATATTAGTACCACTGATAAATTTTCTTTACAAATTTGTATTCTATAATGATATGCCATATGGAAACAGAAAAGGTTTCCAAACCCTATATATCTTGTTGCTACAGTAAAAAAAAAATAAACCTCTTATTTAATGATTATCATTTTATTATTAACTGTTATGTAACTTCTAGGATCTTATTGTACTCTCCAAGTCCAATGTCAGTCTGGTCTACAGAGCAAGTTCCAGAACAAGTGTGCATAGAGAGACTCTGTTCCAAAAGAGCCAAAAAGCAGTAGGAGGAGGGGGAGGAAGAATCAGCTGAACGGGCTGGAGAGATGGCTCAGCGGTTAAGAGCACTGCCTGCTCTTCCAAAGTTCCTGAGTTCAATTCCCAGCAACCACTTGGTGGCTCACAACCATCTGTAATGAGATCTCGTGCTCTCTTCTGGCCTGCAGGTGTACATGCAGGCAAAACATTGTATACATAATAAATAATTAAATCTTTAAAAAAAAAAGAATCAGCTGAGCATTGATGCAAGGGGAGCAGGCTAGTAGGCAAGACCCCTCCATATTTACACTCCAGGATGCTACCTTGGCTTCTTTGATGGAGGACAACAACCTGTAAGCTGAAATACTCCATCCCTGCCACAACTGCTTTTGGTCATGATGTTATTCCCAGCAACAGAGAAGAAAACAAGGACACCTGACTTTTTCCTCCATCACTATGGATATTTACCTGTATGGCTCATATAGGCTGTTGGAGGAATGCAAGATGTGAGTTTAAAAAATGGGGAGAAGAGACTGAAGGCAGATATCTGAACTGACCATTTGGGGAACGTGGCTGTGCACTGAATCTGTCCAAGTCCAGCTTTAATTTCAAATGATTAACAGAACAACACAAATGTACAAGATTCTCCTGGAGGCTGCCAGAGTGAAATACCACAAACTGGAGAGCTTAAGTAATATGAAAGATCCTACCTGGAGAACAGGAAGGCTGGATTGGAGGTCTGAGATCAGACTTCTTTCTGGTGCTGGCTTCTCAGCAGAGGTCTCCAGGGAGCTCTCAGATGCCCACCTTCTCTCTCTGTCCTCCCAGTTTCTTTCCTTTGTGTCCTGACCTCTTCAGATGAGGAGAGCCGACATGCTGGTAGAGCAGCCCCATGATAGATACATTTTAACTCAATCACTATCTAAATCCCTAACTTACAATAAGAAGAAGAAACTTTTCAAATATTATTATATAAAGTACATTACTGGCATATCACACAATCCTACAGGACACACAGTTGTAGAAAGAGCTAATTGTACCTTGAAAGAGGTGCTTATTAAACAAAAAGGAAGAGTAAGGTCCCCAAGAGACAGACTAGATAATGCTTTGTGGCTTCTAAATTTTCTTAATATTTGTGAAAAAGACACAACAGCATGGGAGAAACATTACACTATAGTAAACACTGATGAACCAGGATATCCAACATACAACAAGGATCCATTGACAATGGAATGGAAACCTGTAAAAGTTTTGAGATGGGGGAATGGTTATGCTTATGTATCTACAGGGAAGAAAAAATATGGTTACCAACAAAACTCATAAAGATTATATCTGACCAGAACAGACCTCCTACTATGCAAACATGAATGGCTTTCTATAGCAAAGAAATCTTAGGACTACCTGGTCCTCGTGACATGCCATTTTTTCATACAGTATGAATATTACATCTCAAAAAGAGGTACAGAGGTGATGTCTTATGCCTGTTCAAAAATTGCATTTCCATTTCCAAACTTTTAAGGATGGTAGGAGATGCAGGATAGTTATTAGTCTCCTATAAATCTTACTTATAGACTTGTTAGATACTAGTTTAGCAAATAAAAAGCTTCATTTACACTGTTGTAAATGTGTCCAAGGTTCATCAGAAAGCAGTTAGTTCAAACAAAAAACGTTTCTCTAATTAGATATGCAGAGATAAATGAATAGATTGACAAATTGATAAATAGATAGGTGGATAGATAATCAAGCATGACACTAAGATATTGATTATCCAGCATTGCATAGTCGATATAGGCTAGTCCTTCAAAATTCCTGCTTACTGAAAAGTCTGTCAGATGCCCTGGGATGGGAGGCTGAAGACTGGATGCCACAAAGATATGGGAAAACCTCTGGTAACTGTACAGACAGTCAGCGGTCTCTGTCATGTCTATAAATTTGGAAGCTGCTTGCTTAAATGACCTGATGATTTCATAATCCCTGATGATGATTTTAAAGAATTTACAACTCGATTCAAGTAATTTAAAAACCTTCCTGGAGTATAGCAAAAACTGCTAGGATCTCTGTGAACCTCCATATGTCAAGCAATTCATTCACAGCAAGAGAGAAAACAAGACTGAAAGAAATTAATAATCAAGGAAATACATTCATTCTAGGTTTACTCCAAGGATAAGACCGAGATGTACCCAAGGATAACAAAGACCATATGAATACAGAAATAAAGGAAATGATTACCTATACAAGACAAGACAGACACCCATTTCTTAGAAAGACCTAGCCATAAAAGACTTACTTTGAACACATAATGTACATTTTAAATAATTAGATAAAAATTCTGCTTTGAACTCATGATGAGCATATAGATAAAACCACTACTTTCTACATATAATAAACAAAGAATCGAGTCATATATAAGAACAAATAGTCCTACTCTAACTCCCTGTTTACATAACAATTGTATATATTTTTGAATGAGGTGGTGTTCTATACATAGAGAGCCTGTTTTATTAGATCATATGAGAACACAAGACTGAGTGAAAAAGTTGTTGAGCCCACTCACTTCATCAAATGTGTCTGTCAGCTTATATGTCTAATTGTCTGTATATTTGGTGTACATAGATGTATATACCTATATAGTTGTATGTACATCTGTATCTTTAAAAATATGTGGATGAATGGTGTCTTTGAAAGCTCCCTTGTTTCACCTATTGACTTTGTGTGTGTGTGTGTGTGTGTGTGTGTGTGTGTGTGTGTGTGTGTGTGTGTGTTAAGGAGTCTGGAGTGTTTTATATGCCTTCATCATTAGGATTCTAGCTTTCAGCAAGGAGCCATTCACTACTAAGCCATTAAGTTAAAAGGATCGAAGGTTTTCCATTTTACAACCACTCTTACTTATAGAAAGAAACTGTCAGGGTTGCAGGCCACTTGTATGAACTCTAAGTTAAAAGTTTAAAATTAAGACCCAATGCTGTTAAACCTCTGCTGTTATCCAGAGACCTGTATTGGTGTAGAAAAACCAGAAAACTGGATCACTGAATTGATAAGGCTTTAGACATAAGTCTGAAAGATCAAGGTTCAATTCCCTCATACTTCTCTTTTCTTTAGAGGCCAGAAGCCGCTAGAAATAACCTGCAGATGGAACTAAATTGTGTGTAGAGAATTAAACTTTAGATATAGAGAGCCCCAAATAGCCAGGCTCCTAGCCTGGAGGTTCAACAGTGAATGTGTATAGAGAGAAAACCCCAAATAGAAAGGCTACCAGCCTTAAGGACTAAGAGATCAAGTATAGAAAGAAGCACCAGCCATTAGTGGGATTCTCAGAATGTGCAACCTGACTTGATTTACCCTGTGTGCTAGAGCTGCCCTCTGGAGAAGAGGGAATCAGAGTTGAGGAATGGCTTCAATCACACTGACCTGTGAGCAAGGCTGTAGGGGCATTGTCATGATGAGTGGGAGACGTGGAAGGGCACACAGCACTCTGTGGGTGCTGTTACCCTTGGGCAGGTAGTTATGAGTTGCATAAGAAAGCAAGATAAGCAAGCCAGGGAGAGAAAACAAATAAGCAGCATCCCTCCATGGTCTCTGCTTCCCTTCCTGCCTCTAGGTTCCTGTTTTGAGCTCTTGCTTCCTTCAATAGTGGACCATGACTTGTAAACCAAATCAACTCTTTCCTCCTCAAGTGGCTTTGGGTCAGTGGCCTATCATAGAAATAGAGAAACGAACTAGGCAACTCACAGGCAATAAACTACCATAAGATGGGTGTTTCTGCTTCTGTTTTTCTAGGGCTTCCCAATGTGTCATTAAATTGCTTATATGGGATGTTTCCAAATTCTTTATAAAGACACTTAGTGCCATGAATTTTCTTCTTACACTGCTTTCAGTGTGTTCCACAAATTTGGGTATGTTGTTCTTCCATTTACATTGAATTTCAGGAAGTCCTTAATTTCTTTATTTCTTCTCTGACCCTGGGTGTCATTAAGTAAAGAGTTCTTAATTTCCATGTGTGTATAGGCTTTTGGTTGTTTTTCTTCTTGAAGTTCAGCTTTAGACCATGGTGATCTGATAGATTACCAGGTATTATTTCCGTCTTCTTGAGTCTGTTGAGGCTTGCTTGGTGACCTAGTGTAGAATCAATTTTGGAGAAGGTTCCATGGGGTGCTGAGAAGAAGGTATAATCCATGTATTTGGGTGAAAAGTTCTGTAGATATGATAGATCGATTTGATTCATGATATTGGTTATTTTTTCTCGGTTTAGTTTCTATTTCAATGACGTATCCTTTGGTGTAAGCGGGGTATTGAAGTCTCCCACTATTAATGTGTGGGGATTGATGTGTGGTGTAAGCATTATTAGTAGTTCCTTTACAAATGTGGGTGTCCTTGTAATGGGAGCATAAATGTTTAGACATATCTTGGTTGACTTTCTCTTTGATGAGTATGTGGTGACCTTCTTCATCTCTTTTGGTGACTTTTTGATGGAAGTCTATTTTATTCTATATTAAAATGGCTACATGAGCTTGCTTCTTGTGTCTGTGTGCTTGAAATACCTTTTTCCAGCCTTTACCCTGAAGTAATGTTTATCCTTATAGTTGAGGTGTGTTTCTTGAATGAAGAGGAATGTTGGGTCTTGTTTATGCATCCATTCAGTTAGTCTGTGCCTTTTTATTGGATAATTGAGACCATTGATGTTGAGGGATATAAATGACCAGCGACTGTTAAGTCCCTTGATTTGGATGTTGGTTACAGTAGAATGTTTGTGTGTTCATGTCTTTGTGAACGTGTAGATATCTATTTCCTGTGTAATTTTGGTTGGAGGTTTCCTTCTAGTAACTTGTGTAAGGCTGGATTTTGAATAGTTATTGTTTGAATTTGTTTTTTCATGGAATATCTTCTTGTGTTCAACAATGTTTATTAACTGTTACTCTGAGTATAGTAGTCTGGCCTGGCATCTGTGATCTCTTAGTGTTTGCAGGACCTCTCTCCTGCCCTTTGGATTTTTATGGTCTCTGCTGAGAAGCTGGTTGTAATTCTGATAGGCTTGTCATTATATGTTACTTGGCCTGTTTCCCTTGCCACTTTTAATATTTATTTTTGTTCTGAACATTTTGTGTTTTGATTATTAGTGGTGGGAGCATTACCTTTTCTGGTCGATTCTACTTCCTGTTGCGTAGACGTCTTGTATGTTTATGTGCATCTCCTTCTGTATATTGGGGGAAATTTCTACTATAATTTTCTTGATGATATTTCCTGGGGCTTGGAGTTGGGTGTCTTCTCTTTCCTCAATACCTATTATCTTCAAGTGTCATGTTTTCATGCTGTCTTTGATTTCTTGGATGTTTTGTGTCAGGCCTTTAGTCATCTTGCTGTCTCTGATATTGGGAGGTATCTTCTGGTGTCCTTCACTGGTCATTGAAAGCAGAAAGTTGGTGAATGATTGTAGGTCGAAGGCCCTTCCCTGTGGGGATCATGAAATTCTTCCCTGGAACAGGCAAGAGGCATGGTTTCTGCTCCAGCAGACTTTCCTGCACACCTCAGGCTCCCCCGGGCTCACCAGAAGTACACGTCTGCCTGGTCCCATTCAGGCAGCAGAACTCTGGGCATTGACTCCTGCTGAATTGAGGCCACTGTTTAGCTCTCTGTTCTGACCTCTCGGGGCTGCCCAGCCTCTCACAAAAGCAAGGGAGACCGTGGCAGGTTGAGTAGCCTGGTTAAGCAGAATTCTATCTGCCCTGTTGTGCAAGCATGGTCTGCTGTGGCTGGCAGTTAGGTTCTGGTCCAGTCACCCTCAGGCTGTGCAACTGTGGCTGGGTAGCGTGTTCACAGCCACCTGAGCTTCCATGTGGACCCTGGGCTTTTCTGAGGACTAGCACGGAGCAAATGAGCTGGGACTAAGGACAGATCCACCAACTTCCCTGAGACTTCTCCAAGCCAGGGAGTCTGGTGCTTCACTGCCCGGAGTTAAGTCCCATATACCAAGTTCGGTTTTAGAGCCTGGCTGCAGGTTTTTGGAAGGTTCCAGTCCAGAGTCTGGGAACTAGTATCCCATCCTCCATGGCAAAGAATACAGCCTCACCTGAGTGCAAACCCTTGGTGGGGAAGGGATCTCCACAGGGTCCACAACCTGTAGTGCTGACCCCTCTCCCTCACTGTAAGTGCCAGGTCTTAATTGGCTTAAGGTTCTGAGGCAGAGACAAGAGGTGGCCTGATGATTGGATATCTGTGAGGGCTTGGAGTCAGTCAGGATTCTCTGGCTGTAGTGCCTGGTATCTTGGGCTCCTTCACAATGGGAGCCCATCTATGAATGCACATTTCCCTCTTGTGTTCTAGGATCAGGACCCTAATCGCCTCATCTGAACAATTAGTGTCTTTACTGACCCTATTTCTGATTAAGATCATATTCTAAGCCTCCCAAGACATGAACAGGAAATGAGTTCATGAAAGGGGACAAAATTCATCCAATAAAATATTCAAAAAATCTACTTTTTTGAATCTTTCTTTTTCAAGATAGAGTTTCTCGGTGTAGCCTTAGCTGTCCTGGACAACTTGTTCTGTAGTCCAGGCAGGCCTTGAACTCAAAGATACACCTGCCTCTGTCACCTGAATATTCTGACTAACGGCCTACACCACAAGTGAGGTAGCTGAAAAATCTGCATTGTAGCAAATAAGGTAAATTAGAATTTTTCAGGGAGACATTTGCTTGAATAAATCATGGTGTAAACTGCAAGGATTACCACTCTCATTTATCACTAATTTAATACAAAAATATTTCACCTCTTACTCATAGTGGGTTCTCTGATGGTAGCATAGTGTTCCAGAGCCACTGCCCTTAATTAGAGGACTCAGAGTCCAGGAGACTGCTTCCCCTTCAAGATGTTCCAAGAGGAACATGAAAAGGTCATGGTTTGTATCTGGTTCATGTTTGTTCAGCCTGATCTTTTGACCCAGTGCTCATATCTGAAGCAGGTCTAAGATATAACCTGCCATCAGCTAGGAATAGTGAGAAACAAATGGAGTGTTCAGGTGCCATAGAGCCTCTGCTACAAGAAACTTGTTGGACTGGTGTCAGGTGGTTTATTTAGGGCTGTGGAAAGCCCATTCTTAGCACGGGATGAAGAACATAGGGAAAGATATTAATTTAGAACCAAAGGCTAGAGTTACTATATCCCTGAAGACTGGAGAATGAAGACATCATGGAGCCAGGAGGCATCAGCAAGCCAAACCCCACCCAAGTAAGGACTAGGTACAGTGGAGGCACCAGGTTGTTCAGAAACTCGAGAATCACCACGGGATTTTTGCAGGCTTGAAAATTCATATGGGACTGGTAAGATACTTCAGTCAGTAAAGTGCTTGCCTTGCAGTCCCAAGGAATTGAGTTCAGTCATCAGAACACATGGGGAAAAAACTGATGAAATAGCATACATTTGTAACCCTGTTGCCTAAACCCAAACCCAGGACTCTTGGGGACTGGGATAAGCTGACACACAGTCAATGACACAGACTCCAAAGTCAGGCAAGTGGCATAAGCATAGGGATCTGCCTCATTGGCTTGGGAATTTTACTAGGTATGATATCATTGGTTTTTGGACATGTATGGGTAGGCATCAGGCTGGCTCTATGCAGAAGCCCAGTCACATCACACAGAAGCGTTATTAGGAACACCTACTGTTCCTGTAAAATGCCTTGCACCGTATCTCCTACATGACCCCAATGCAAGCGGGGGGTGAGGAGCAGTGTCCACTTTACCAGCTGTGCTTACTCTGTGAACTCCATGCAGATGGAACGCCCTGTCTTAGGAAACAAAGCAAACAGCCCCTGAAGAACAAGCTCCAAGGTTGTCCTCTGAACAGCCCATGCAGGCACGCACATATGCACACATAACTTCTTCTGTATGCACATGCACAGATGTGCACATACACAGAGGAACAACCAGAGACACATAAGCATACAGAAGATAGCCATGAATTCTTACTCTTGCCTGTAATCAGAGCACATGTGAGGCTGAGGACAGCAGATCTCTGTGAGTTCGAGGTCATTCAAGGCTTCCCATGCTGGTCAAGACTGTGGGGAACCCAAGAGCAGGTCTTCATCAAATGACAAGAAGGTTGTGAATCCTTGGGACTTCACAGAGGCTTAAAATGCCCCTTCTGTGCCTGAATGAATGACTGATGGGTGAAGTGAGCAAATGATACAGAATCAACGTACTCTTTCCTATTACCAGATGTCATAGCTTACCACAAGAAAGCAACAAGGTAGGTGTACAAACACTCTCACTCTCTCCACAGTGCACAGTCCTTCTCACTCTTGGAAGTGGAAGCTGGGAGGTGATGGGCGGTCACACCAACACTGCCTTATGGAAAGTTCCCTAGACAGGAGCTGAGCCCTGCTTCGCAGCAGCTGAGGGAGTCATTAAAATCAGATAAGATTTAATTTGGCATCAACCCATGGGATAAAGGATATTCTAGCCCGCAGGGCTGTCCTGCCAGATGCTGGGAGAATTACCTACCCAGGGCCTTGGCTATGGCAATCTGTGAGTACATTCTTTGGCCACACCTACTTTAATCCCTGTGCCACAACAACCCCCACCCCTCCAGAAAGGAAAAACTATTTAAGGGCAGTTGGAGTACTGGAAAAACAAGACAGGCACTTGAACAGGCAACCGCAGCAGCATCTGACAGGTAAATGGACAGACACTCCCGGGCTGCAGCTGCATTTGAAGAATTGTGCAGGTGCATGTGTGTGTGTATGAATATGCCTGTGGATGGGAACCCCAGCCAGCTAAACTTGTACAAGACAGTATTCATGAGCAAGAATGTTGTGTGGGTTCATGAGGGGGTTAGTGAGAATTTGAAAACATATGTGCACATAAGTTATGGGAAAGGGTTAGAAACGCTTGCAAAGAGAATGTGCAATTTTGTTGGGAAGAGAACATTGGAGTTCAGAATTCATGGACGGGATTCCCACGCCTTGAATCTGAAATGAAGATCCATGTGGGGGATCTAGTGAAGGGAAGCATTGCCTCCCTTTGATGTGGAGTGAGTCCAGTCTGCAAGGAGGAATGAAGGAGGTGCAAATCTGGTGCCATTACTACATGGTTCCTGTACTAGGACCTGCTCCACAGACCAGGAAAAGACAGGAGATGACAGGCATGATACATGTTTGTAGGCTACTCTGTGTGTACTCCATGCAAGAGCATGTCTGTGTTCTGGGGTGGCTGAGTGGGAAAGCGGAGCAGGGTCTGGGGCAGACAGATGCTGAGACAGCATGGGAAGAAATGCCCAGGACTGTCCATCTGTGTACATCCTTCACAGAGCTCACATCATGAAGGTCTTCTTGCTGCTGGCAGCTATGATCCTGACCTTTGGTAAGATTTGACCCCAAACAAAGAGGTAACCTGAGGAGGGAGGCACCATAACCCAGAGCTTTCCTTCCTGTTGCCTTAGCCTCCTCTCTTGGTGACAGGAAGAAGGAAGACACTTATAGGGAAAGAAGGTAGCAGAGAGATGCAACATGGAGAAGTGTCAGTGGAGTGGAACCTTCCCAAGGACGTTTCTCCTTTTCCCTTCAGGCCCAATACAGATCCAGGGGATTTTTAAAAAATTCAGTGAAGTAGTCGAGTATGAAACAAAAAGGTCTGCAACTCTGTTTTCCAACTATGGATGCCACTGTGGCGCTGGTGGTGGAGGAGATCCCATGGATGATACAGATCGGTGAGGCTGCCCAGTGCCCTTGATCCTCTGTAACTCTGACTAGGAAGGGACTAGGTGAGAGCCAGCAACCGCTGCCTCAGTGTTCCTGTGAGGGTGTGACAAATTCAGAGCTAGTATCCACAGCCTGATTTAGGGGGGGATCCAGGCAGCAAAAGTCAGAACATTGAGACCTCTCCTCTGGAGCATTCCTATGTTCTTGAGTCTCATTCCCAATGGTCAAAGTTCAAGGGAAAGGCTAGGCACCAGGATTCCAGGACTGTGTGCAAGCAGTCTTAATAGGATATGTCCGCAAACAGGTGCTGCTTTGACCACAAATGTTGCTATGAAGGTCTCCGATCTTATGGATGTCACAATACATCTCTGCACTACCAAACTACCTTCAGATGGAATAATATTATCTGTGAAGGTAAGAAAGACCCTGAGATGCCAGCAAGCTTCCTTCACATCTTTGTTGATCACATGCATACTGGGGACTTTACTGGTGCAGGAGGGGAATCTCCTAAGAATCTTACAGTCAAGTATGAAGCAATGAAATGATGAACAGAGTTGTGAAGATTCCAATAAGAGAGCAGAAGAAGCCCTCACTCAGTCTGATGTTTCAGATGGATCCTGAAAGCAGTGGTATCTTAGCTGAGTCCTAAAAGTCTCCTAGAGTCAATGAAGCACACATCGGTTAAAACAGGGGACACAGAGCCATCCCAAAAGAGGGCCCAGTATGTCCAAAGGGTCAAGGAGGACTGTCAGACAAACTGTGCTATACAGTAGACATATGAGGATGAGTCTGTGCTAGTGGGCATAAGGTCAAACCAGGTCTTCATGGCCACTGTCTTGAGGTTTGTGTGCTCCATCAACAGAGGCCTATTATTTAGCAAAGCAGCAAGAAGCACATTTGCAAAAGAAGGATTCACCCTGACTACAGAGGGCATGGGAAAAAGGGAAAGGGACACTTGTGTAAAACAGGCACAGTCAGGTTGGAAAGATCTCACCCTGGAAGATTTTCAGAGGTGTGTTGCTGGATCTGGGCAACTTCTACAGAACAGGATCAGCCCTGCTCCTAAGCTCCCACATGTTGCCAGCATCTGTGCTTATATTATAAGACACACAAAATGTCCAAGAACCCTGGCCTCTGATAACCAGTGGCCTTCAGCTCTAAAGGTGAGAGGGAAAATGAACACATCCCAGAAGCCCCTGCTGAGTTCCTCTTTTGGCACTTCAGTCAGAATAAAGCTGAATGTTACCTAAGGACAAGTCTCACCCTAGGTAAATGTTGGATCATACAGCGTTTAGCCTATTCTATATATCGTAAGGCCACTGAGGCTGGGGCCTACTAACACAAGCAAGCCGGTTAGCAAGAAGGCAGGCCTACAGTGTATCTCAGCTTGCAGAGTGATAGCCTATTCTGCCTGAGGGCCTGGGATCCATCCCCAGCCCTGTAGGAATTGAGCAAGATTGATCATGTCTAGAATCCCAGAGCTTATGATGTGGAGGCCGGACAGCCTCTGCTCATGAGACACTGTTTTTAACTTGAAAAGAAAAAGAAAAGGAAAGGTGGTACCTAAGAAGTGAGGCAAACCTGTGGCAATCCCATGGGTTGTGGCTATGTGTCCCCTTCAGACGGAGTCTTTCTGACAGTTCTAGTTCTTGTCTTGGAAAAGAAAGGTTCTGACAAGCAGCCAAGGGATATGAATAACTTGAACTCAGTGTCTATTTTTGCTTAATTTCAGAATTTCAAGATGTCTGTGCGAAAAAGCTGTGCGTCTGTGATATTTTGGCCACTAGATGTTTTGCTGGCAGCATGAACACCTACAATCCTAAAAACCAAGGCTACCCCAAGAAGCTTTGCAAGGGAAAATCCCCTTGGTGCTGTGTGAACTGTCTTTCATGGCTCCAGTAACCAGGCCTTTTCGAACACTTCTACATCTAACCAACTCTCCAGGTGATAAAGAAACAACCCCTCCTACCCTAAAAGCAATGTGGCACTCTTCTGTCCTGACCCAGAATGAGGCACCAATACAGTGCATCAGGCTGATCCTTTTCCACCACCCCACTAGCAACTCATTTCCTCACTTCCACCTTACCCTTCACAGAAACTTCCTCCCACTACCTAAGAGAGTCCCAGGTCTCTCACAAATAAAGTCATGCAGCAACAACCATGTGCCTCTCTCTCATCTCAAAAAGAGTCACTGACAGAAAGCATGCATGATAAGAATACCTGCCTTGAGGCTGGCATGGTGGCTCAGTGATTACCACAAACACATGAGTACATGTGTTCGACCTCCAGAACCCAAGAATATAAAGCACACACCTGTACACAATCCTACAGATGGGAAGACAGAGACAGGGGAATCTCTGGGAGTCAGTGCCAGGCTAGCTGAATCAGCAAGTTCCAGCCCAATGAGGGACCCTGAAAAACAAGGTAGACTATGTCTCAGAAATGACATCTGAGCTTGACCTGTGGCCTCCCTACACAAATGCACACATTTGCATGTATGCATAGGCACACACAAATATAGATGGGCACACACATGAGCAACTTCCAGGTCGCTATAGCAGGGTCCCACTCCCAGTGCCCACAGCCTTAAGCCTTGGTTCTCATATTCAAATGGAGATGCCCCTCAGAGCCTCTTGCAAGGCCGGTTTGAGAATCAATAGGGGCAAGAGATGTCTGTCAAGCAGTGTCCATCCAGCCTAGAACAGACATCTGTGTGAAAGGCAGACCTCTCTTTTCCTGTCCTCAGGCCAGAGCCAACTCTCCTGGCCTATTAAGGGATCTGGAAGCTGTCAGAATAAAGTGGAGTTGCTTCCCTCCATGCTTAGCCACACTGAACTCAAAGAAAACAGAGAATGTAGAAGATGGTACCTTGTGCCATATGCTTAATGCAGACCTACTACCAGAGGACTGATGGAGCCATGGTGTGCACAAAGCTGGCCACCAAGCACAAATAGATCCTGTGACAGGTGCACGTGGTAAAACTAGATGCCTTGCAGAGATGCTAAAAATGCCCTCACAGCTCAGAGGATCCTCTACGGCTGGACCATCCATCAGAAACTAGACAATTCATCTCCTGGTTCTTGGTACAGGTCATGGGGTGGGTGGAGGACCCACAGGTAAAGGCTTTTGATTGTCTGGCTCCGTTGATTCCAGCTCCCTATTTTGAATCTGTTAACTTTTTCACTAATATTAAGATAAAGACAGGCTGAAAAAGGAAAAAAATGTCAACTCCAAGATAATAATTTTACTTTTGACATTTTGGCCAATTGAAGATGATATTTTTATTTACTCCCACCTCCAAATTCTGATTTTGAAACTTATAGCAAATCCTTGGAATCCCTGTCTATCTAAGGTGCCCGTCACAGAAATGAGAACTGTGGATTCAAGACCTGAAATGAGCAGCTTCTGGAAGTTGTTCTGGTTGATCAAATGTTCTGGTTGTGTGCTGGAGCATATTCTGGGTATATTCCAAAGAGTGGAATAGCTATGTCTTGAGGAAGCCTTGGTCCCAGTTTTTTGAGATAGTGCCAGATAGATTTCCAAAGGGGGTGTACTAGTTTGCATTCCCACCAGCAATGAAGGAGTGTTCCTCTCTCTTCACATCCTTGCCAACATATGGTGTCACTTGAGTTTTTGATCTTAGCCATTCTGATGGGTGTAAGATGGAATCTCAGAGTTGTTTTGATTTGCACTTCCCTGATGACTAAGGAGGTTGAGCATTTCTTTAAGTGTTTCTCAGCTATTTGATATTCCTCTGTTGAGTTCTGAGGCTCATTTCTCATTTGGGTTATTTGGTTTCATGGTGCTTAATTTCTTGAGTTCTTTATATATTTTGGACATTACACCTTTGTCAGATGTAGAGTTGGTGAAGATCTTTTCCCAATCTTTAAGCTGTCGCTGTGTTCTGTTGACAGTGTCTCCTGACTTACAGAAGCTTCTCAGCCTCATGAGGTCCCATTTATTAAGTGTTGACCTTAAGGCCTAGGCTGCTGGAGTTCTGTTCAGGAAGTTGTCTCCTGTGCCCATGTGTTCCAGGTTCTTCCCCATTTTTTCTTCTAACTGATTTAGTTTCTCTGGTTTGATGGTGAGGTCTTTGATCCACTTGGACTTGAGGTTTGTACTTGGTGACAAATACGGGTCCAATTGCATTTTTTTACATGTAGACATCCAGTTAGACCAGCACCATTTGTTGAAGATGTTCTCCTTTTTCCATTGAATAGATTTTACTCAACCATGTTCATAGCAGCCTTATTCATACTAGCCAGAACATGGAAACAATTTAAGTGTCCCTCAGTAGAAGAATGGATGATGGTACATTTACACGATGGAATACTAAGCTATTAAAAACAAGGAATTTCCAAAGTTTGTGGACATAAGGATTGAACAAGAAATGATCATAATGAGTGAGTTAACACCAGAAGCAGAAAGAGTCCAGTGGTATATACTCTCTTATAGCTGGACACTAGGCCAAGAGGCATGTCCCATGAAAGTCTTCACTTACTAGGAAAGTGGGACAGAGTGGAGGACATCCTATTGGGACTCTAGGAGAGAGAAGCATGGAAGAATGTGCAAATAGAGGGATGCAGATGGTTCTAGAAACCTATAAGAAGAACATTATGATAGGCAGATCTGTGCCAAGGGGTCCTACTCAAACTATGGCACCAGCCAAGGACAATTTGTGCAGTACACTTCAAATTTCTAAAAAGATCTAGCCAATGGACAGGACATTCTTCACAATTGAGTGGAGAGTGGGGTCTGACTTTCACACAAACTCTGGTGCCCAAATTTGACCATGTTCCCTGGATGGAGAGGCCTGGTGGCACTCAGAGGAAGTATAGCAGGCTACCAATAAAAGACTTGACACCCCATGAGAATGTACAGGGGGATGAGTCCCCCTTACTCACAGTCATAGCGGACGACAGTAAGGAGAAAATGGGAAGGTGGGAGGGAGGAATGGGAGGATACAAGGAATAGAATAACAATTGAGATGTAATATAAGTAAATTAATACAATATATTTTTTAACTCAATTAATTTACATTTTCAAAAAGAAGTTGTTCTGCCCTTTAAATCACCTGTTGCTAGAGTCTGAGCCTTGTACAATAAGAAGATCTCTATCTGGCACGAAAAAAATGAGTCACACACACAAACACACTTTCAAAACTCACTCCCAAAAATGCATCTTGCACTACTTGATATGTCAAGTAAACAATCTAAGTAAAAAATAAAAGAGGGAAGAATGTAGGAGAAATGCAGGGTTGTTGGCAGTTGAGCAACATAGCTTAGAGGTAAAAAAAATCTTACTAAACACCCCTGCCTACAAGAGTTTGATCCCTGGAGCCTCATGGTTGAAGAGGACAAAGTTGACTTCTGACCAACACATGCATGCAGTAACAGGCATCTGTGTGTTCACATTCACATTTAAAATGTATGCATACAAATGCATATACAATACATGGAAATAATTTTTAGAAGACAACTTATTATTATTATTATTACTGGTATAATTGTTATTGTTATATTATTAATATTATTATTATTATATTTATTATTATTATTATTTTTTATTATTATTATTATTATTATTATTATTATTACCATTGTCAGGATATTTGGGCAGCGTGCTCTATCCTCAGGTGCATGTTGACATGGAGCATCAGAGACTTCACTTTCAAACCCATCCAAGACTGAGCAGGCTCCAGGGAAGGACGGGTGCTTTAGCATCAGCACTTCTAGGAAGAGAATTACTAAAAACTTTAGTCCACGAACACAATTAAAATACAACATTTTGTGTGTGCTTTCTTAAGGGCACACATGTGTATGTGGGTGTACTCACCTATATATGCACATGTAAAAGCCAGGATCCAAGACTCTCAGTCTTTCTCCAGCTTATTTTTTGAGACTAAGTCCTCAGGAACCTGGAGCTCACTGAACTACAGCTTGATTAGCCAGATTTCTCCAGAATCCTCCTGTGCTTGCCTATATTCAGACTGGAAATATATATTTGGACTTTTGTCACCCAGAATTTACATGGGTTCTGTGCATCTCTGGTCTTGGACTTGCACAGAGTCAAGATCTTTCTATTTGTGTTTAGCCGTGTCCACATACATGCCTGTTACATGTTGGGCCTACATAGTAACATCATGATCTCCTAGTTAGCTCATAAGTAACTGATCATTCACTAGATTGAGACTATGTGGAGCAAAGTAATTATCACAATGCTTTTATCTCACATGACCTTAGCAAATTACTGGTAAATAAGAAGACTTTGAATAATTTGGTACAATAAAAGCATAGTCATCTTAGCAATTGTGAGCATGTATTTTTTTCCTGGGTTTGCTGTCAGAAATATGCATACTTGTCTGTTAGATATTTGTATAATTTGTATAGATAAGTGTATAAGGTGGTGTTAATAAAGCATTTGAGCCTTCCTGTGTGCCAAGTTTAGCATTTAACATTTCATGCCCTCCTTGACCTCTGAATAACAGTTGATAAGGATACTTGTCTACTCTTTCTATTGTCAAAAACATAGCCTAGGAATAACTGTTAAAAATCAAAAGGTTAGTCAAACTTTTAATTGCAGCACGCAAGTGGCAGAGGCATGTGAATCGCAGTGAGTTTGAGGCCAACCTACTCAACAGAGTGAGTCCAGGACAGCCAGTGTGACAGAGAAACCCTGTCTCAGGGACGGAGTTAGGGAGGATCATCCTCACTGTGTCAACTGGACACAATTTACACTCACAGTGGCAGCAGGGCCTTTGGACTTGTCTGTGTAGATTATTTTTTCATTGTTATGGTGGTGGTGGAGGTGGTGGTTGTAGGATTTTGAGACAGGGTTGCTCTGTGTAACACCCATAGCTGAGCTGGGCTCACTCATTAGACCACATAACGACATGTTATGACAAGAGCTCACTTGCAAGAGACCATTTTACAAAGAAAAATGTGTTCTGTAGTGAGCCTCTTTAACTGAGAAGGGATGTGTGCTTTTCTGATCTCTTTCTCATTCCCCACATCCCAAAAGAATAAAAATTCCAAGTTTCTAAGAACTGGAGAGACAAAGATGGATGCAGTTCTCAGACCTCAGCAGACAGGTTACTCTGTGCAGGTGGCAGCAGTTAACATGCAAACAATTGTTGGCTTCCCAGAGGTGGACCAGCACATCCAATCCTTCCAGATTCTCAAACTTGGGATCTGCTACAGTGACTAAGAACACTTCCCTTTGCTTTGCAAAATAACCTTTACTGCTGAATTGCATTGTGATTGAAGCTGCCATGATGGAGACAAATTTCTTCCCTTCTTCTCTGCACAGGGGACAAGTATCATTGATATTTTAAATGATTAGCTGTTTATTATTTATGCCATGTGTGTGAATGTGTAAAACACAGACGGCAGGTTTGTTCTTGAGAAAAGCTCTCAATCATCCACAGCGTTCAGTTGTCCCTCTCTTGTTGGCCTGTGTAACTTAAAAACAAACAAACAAACAAATACAAAAAGAGGATGAAGGGAGAAAGAAGAGAAAATACCCAAACAACCAAGCTTCTTTGCCCCTCACAGCATGTCGCCTGTGCTGCCATCTACTGGGCTCTGCACATCCATGCAGCTGGGGGGAGGAGGGGAAATTCTCTTCCAGGTGTCCCTGAGACTCTCCAAAGGCACAAAACATATCTTGTCTCCTTCCAGTAATTTCTAGTACCTGGAGGCTGGACTGGGTATAAAACCAATGGCTGAGGGACCTCTGCAACTAAAGGCTTCTCCAGGCTTTTTCAGATGCCAGCCAGTAAAAGGACCAAAGCTTACATCCTAGGTCCTCAAACTGTGGGTGTGACTGCTTTGGGATTTGAATGACCTTTTCACAAGGGTCCCATGTCAGATAGTCTGCACATCCGGGGTTGACATTACTATTCACAGCAGCAGAAAATTGTAATTATGAAGCAGCAATAAAAATAATTTGGTGGTTGGGAGTGCCACCACGAATGGACTGTATTAAAGGCTCTCAGCATTAGGAAACTTGAGAGCCACTTATTGGGAGACCTTTGTGAAGGCTCTCTGTACATAGGCATTGCTCTTGTGCACTCTACTTCAGCATCAGAATCACATGGATTGCTGACACCATGATTAAACAGGATGTTCTGCTAAGTGTACACTCAAATGTCTTCAGACTTTCACAGAACGTACATTGTGGCCTTCAGGTTGAGATTACAGTTTTTCCCATGAAAAGGTCAGCATTATCTCCTGAGAGTGACCTTCTGCTTTGTTTTACCATCCCTGAGATGTGTATAAATTGAACTGATGGATGAAGTTAAGGGGTCCTACGATATTGACTGATAGCTCTCTAAACTTATCCTATGTTTCTGGATAGGTCTTGCCTCAGTTTCTTACTTCCATTCTTTTATTTCTCAATCCTCAATCCTTGATCTAGCATCTCTTCCATATTCATCAGAGCTGTCTTTGGAAGCCACTGAACCACAGAGAACCTACCAGTAGACCCAGAGCTAAAAGAAGGCTTGTAGATATGGGGATAAGATGTTCCTCATAATCAGTTTGCGTTAGCCACAGATGAGAGACCTGGCTTGGCCTCCAAGCCCCTTAATCCCAGGATGCTGAAACTTGCAGGCTGTCAGTCTGAGGCCAGCCTGTCACACAAAGTGATTTCTCCTTTCAGAGGGGCAATAGAAGAAAAGATGGGAGGGAGGAGGAAGAGATAATGGGAAGGGGAGAGCCTTTGGATGGAAGTGTTGGTTTAGGAGCTATGGTCCCACAGATGGAGCCACACTCAGTAGCACATACAGCCTGGAGGACATGAAAGGTGTCCCCTCTGTGACCAACCACCATGGGCTAATCTTCCCCTGCACAGATGGACTGGTTACAAACTGGTACTCTATGCTAACTACTTTGAATGGGATCAACCTCTGCTTTCTGAAACCATAAGAAGAAACCCCACTTTGCCTTGTGGAACCAAACACTCTCTAACACATGCTGTCTGTAGCATTAAATTGCTTCTAGTAAATCTACTGCCTGAATGAGCAGTCTGGGGCTGGTAAGTTGGCTCATGGGTAATGGTTCATTCTCTAAGCATGACTACTGCCTGAGTTAAAGCCCAGGGATCCCCAAATAGGAGAACTTATTGCCACAGATTATCCCCTAAGCTACACATAAAAATAATTCAAATGTTTTTAAGGGTCTATCTGTCTCAGTGTCCCTCTTAAACCTGATGCCTTTCAGAGTGAACCATATGGAAAAGCAACTGTTCTGTGCGGGCCTGCTGGAGTTGACAGTTCAGAGTTCATAAGCAGACAGGGTTTAGTGGACCTCACGGTCAGCCAGAAAAGGACTGAAGTCAAAATTGTCAACATACTCACAGAAGCAGGAAACGTTAGATTTTTTTTCTGCACTGTTCACAGGAGATCTTCCCTCCCCTCCTTTCCTGTCCTCTGACCCTTAGAATCACATTGAAGATGCCATAGAGTCTTTTTTCTAATCTTTTCCCGAATATGGAAAAAACAGGATGTTATCTGGTTTGCCCTGTTTTCTTTTTCATGACAGGGTTTCTCTGTGTAGCCTTGCCTGTCCTGGACTCACTCTGTAGACCTCGATGGCCTCAAACTCACAGAGATCCTCTTGAATCTGCCTCAGAAATGCTGGGAGTAAAGGTATGTGCCACTATCCACAACTTCCATAGGCTGTTTAAATAGTATTAATTTTGCCATTTACATAGACACTTACTCATCATTTTTCTGTTTACAAGATTGGTGGCACTCAGAGGAAGGATAGCAGGCTACCAAGAAAAGACTTGATTCCCTATGAGCATATACAGGGGAAGGAAGTCCCCTTCAGTCACAGTCATAGGGGAGGGGAGTAAGGGGAAAATGGGAGTGAGGGAGGAATGGGAGGATAGAAGAGATGGGATAAC
Source organism: Acomys minous (assembly GCF_964271855.1). Taxonomy (NCBI): domain Eukaryota; kingdom Metazoa; phylum Chordata; class Mammalia; order Rodentia; family Muridae; genus Acomys; species Acomys minous. Next base: position 115,434,299 of record NC_140487.1, read on the forward strand.
CATTGAGATGTAATTGAGATGTAACATGAATAAATTAATTTTTAAAAAACAAGATTGGAATTTTTCCATCCATGAGCTGCCTGACTATCATTCTCCATCTGGTAAAGAGTGTTCTGGAGGCAATATTTTCAATGCTGCGATATTTTTAGATCAATCTCCATTCAAATGAAAAATGCATTTCATTGTTTCTAACCTATGGGTTTTGCAAACACACACCTCCTAAAGTAGGACTCTTAGGTCAGTGTACTGGTCCTTCTGGAATGTTCCATATTGCAGGTGAGAGATTACCTGAGCCAACTTTATAATGGACTCTCCTGACTTCAATTCATTGCTTCTATTGTCTGTTTTGAGGTCACATAGTAGGTCAGGGCTGGTGGCTACACAGTCAGACTCACATACAGCAGCCTCTTTCTTTCTTTTCTTGCTACAGGGAGATGGAAGGCTTCCTATAGAGATCCTCTCTGTGAACTCGGAACTGTCTTTTTCCCAGAGAAAGCTTTTCCCAACACATCTATGCAAACTTCTAGGCACTCAGTAGGCCCAGGTGGGATGTGTGATGGGAATACATTAACTAAAGGGCAGTGTGATGGGGCAGAGGTAACTAAAGGGTACGGTGGTGAGCATATGTTAACTAAAGGGCAGTGTGATTAGGAATGCACAAACTAAAGGACAGTGTGATGGGCATGAGTTAACTAAAGGATAGTGTGATGGGCATGCAATAACTAAAGGACAGTGTGTGACAGGCATGCATTAACTGACAGACAGAATGACAGGCATGCATTAACTGAAGAAAAGTGTGATGGCAATGCATTAAATAAGGCCAGTGTGTTTGTCAGGCATTAATAAAAACAGTGTGATCAGCATGCATAAGCTGATGGCCAGTGTGATGGGCATTCATTAACTTAAGGAAAGTGTAATGGACATGCATTACCTAAAGGACACTGTGATGGGCATCCACTAACTAAAAGACAGTGTGTTTGGCATGTATTAACTAAAGGGCAATGTGATGGGCATGCATTACCTGAAGGACAGTGTGATGAGCATGCATTTAGTAAAGGACAGTATGATAGCCATGCATTGACTAAAGGACTGTGTGATGGTCATATATTAACTAAAGGGCAGTGTGATGGGCGTTCATTAACCAAAGCACGCTGTAATAGGCATGGATTAACTGAAGGACAGTGTGATGGGCATGCATTAACTGAACGACCTTCTGATGGGCATGCATTAGCTAAGGGACAGTGTGATGGGCTTGCATTAAATGAAGAACAATGTGATGGGCATACGTTAACTATAGGGCAGTGTGATGGGCACACATTAACTGAAGTACAGTGTAATGAGCATGTATTAACTAAAGGACAGTGTGATGGGCTGTGGGAAGCTGCCCTTAGCCGCTCTAGGCCTAAAACATTGGGCAATTCCACCTTGTCTGTAGATTCCATTTTCTATATCTCTGCCGGGCAGGTAGCAGGCTGAGGTCAGCCCAGGCCACTCCATCCAGACCTGGGAACTGCTGCCCAACACGTAGCAGGCTCCTCCGGATCCTGTGAGGTTGCTTGCTTATCTTGCTTCTGTAGTTGCATTCCCTCAGAGCTCAATCCCTAATATTGGAGTACTTCCTGACAAGGACAGGTGGCTGGACATCGGCCCTTAGGTCCCCACAGCAACCCTGCCCTTGCCCTGGATACTGCCTATATAAACCCTGTAAGAATTTTGAAAGAATGGGGCTTGATCAGAGTTCAGACTTGCCCTCATTTCTTCGTGTCTCCTGTCCTTTACTTTCATTTCGGCACCCGCTCCCAGGTTCCATTGGAAGACACCGCAGGCCAGGGCTGAATTGGCACCCAAACTGGGGCCTGAGGCACATGGGATCATGCAAGAAGCACCTTCTTAAGACTGCACTTGCATCATACATTGAAGTTGCCATGGAGATAGTCCACTCCGTGAGTGAAGACCCGCAAAGAGGTTGACACAAAGAAATGCCCACTCTGTGAGTGAAGACCTGCACAGAGATCACCACGGAGAAGCGCCTACTCCGTAAGACAAGACCCGAGGTAAGCAGATGGCGATTATTATGGGACAGGAAATTAGTGTACATGAGAAATTCATATGTGGACTTAAAGACATTTGTCCCTGGTTCCCACGGGAAGGAAACACAGATTTTTTAAAAAGATGAAAAAGAGTGGGTGATGCTTTACATGATTAAGTTTGATTGATGATATTTAGTGCGTTAGATACTTACATGAGGATATTAAAAATGTATTGGATGAAGGTGAAATTTTTCTTTAGGAAGAACTTAGAAAAAGTCTGGGGAAATGTAAAAGCTGACCTACCCAGTCCTCCCTTCAGGATCCCCATTAAGGCCAAAGTCGGTAAATCTCCTCTGCCTAAAGAGTCCCCTCTAAGACACGGACTCTAGTCAAGGAACTACGTAAGGTGGCCGCCACTCTTCTTTGTCTGTCTTCTTTGTCTCTCTGTCCCTCCACGTTCGTTAGTTTCACTTTGGAGCTCCTCGAAAATTTGGATTAGTCACAATGTCAAGATTACTCTTTTCCTCTGCGAGGAAATAGTGGACCTCGTGACAGGGAGGCTGCAAGACGTTCTTGACCTCCAGGAGGGGGAGTCAGTACCCCTACACGTGGGGAGTGCTCTTGGCCTGCCTGATCACAGGGTCCGACCACTCACTTGGTTCTGGTTTTGGAATAGTCCAGACTATTGTGGCTTTTGGTGCCGTTTTCTGTTTCCTTGTGTGTTTCTGTGTGTGTGTGTGTGTGTGTGTGTGTGTGTGTGTGTGTGTGTGTGTGTGTATTTGTGTGGACTTTCTCACTATGAGACAGAAAGAATCAACCCCCTTGACTGTTGTCTTAGACCACGAGATGGACTGACTAGGGCACATAACTTGGCCTTCATAGTAAAAAAAAGACAAACTTGTCACTTTCTACTCTTGTCTTTGTCTGGTGTTTAAATGTTGTTTTATATATTATATTCTGCTGGAAAAAAAGAACAAAGTTTCATCAGCTGGCCATTAGCTCTAACTCATTTCAACGATTCTCAAAAAATGAAACAACAAAAACTGATAGACTAGCTCTTTCCTTAGAGCCAGGCTGCCTGGATCAAACTGGCAGGAATCCTAGGGCTGCATGAACTCCTAATGATGTGCTCTAAACTCCAGCCAGCCCAAATCCTTCAAACATGGTAACTGCAAGGTCACTACACACTACTGAAAAAATTAGGTGGCTAAAAAATGAGAGCTAATATGATGGGTCTTTCCAGGAACTGCATGGTAAGCAGTGACCAGATAAAGCCACTGGTAAGGTCTTTTTCAGTCCTTCTCACTCCTTGGACTCCTTGGTGATGGGCTCTGAACAACTTTCACTATAGAGGCTAAGCACTTTCAACAGAGGCTTGTGAACAAAAATTCCTGGGTAGGATGCCAACTCAGATACTCCTAGTTTCTCTATGAGCTTTCACAGGTTCTGCCTTTATACATTAAACATTTAGGTATAACACCCTTTTAAATTATGCTATAAAATTAAAGAAACATTTTGTCAGTTTTACTACATATCTCTCTTATTGACTTTAAAGGTATTAAAACTGCATCTCCAGCATATATCTGTGAACTTCTATCTAAATATTAATGAATTGATTATTAATTGTAATATTTAAAATTTAAGTTCAAACTCTTGTTTGAAATATATGAGTGCATGTACATTGGTAACACAGATATTATATGATCCAATCCTAGTTTAAAGCACTGTAAAAGTCTGGTTTTAAGTTCCAAAAGTTATGATTATACTCTAGGACTTCATTCTTTAACAGATGTAACAGGACTCATTTTTATTAATTACATTACAGTCAATATAAAGTATTAATAACCTTAAATTTATCTGTAACTTATAAATTAAATATATTAGTACCACTGATAAATTTTCTTTAAAAACTTGTATTCTATAATGATATGCCGTATGGAAACAGAAAAGGTGTCCAAACTCTATATATCTTGTTGCTACAGTAAAATAACCTATTATTTAATGATTATCATTTTACTATTAATTTTTATGTAACTTCTCAGGATCTTATTGTACGCTCCAAGTACAATGCCAGTCTGGTCTACAGAGCAAGTTTCAGAACAACAAGTGTGCATACAGAAACTCTGTTCCAAAAGAGCCAAAAAGCAGTGGAAGGAGGGGGAGGAAGAAGCAGCTGAGCATTGATGCAAGGGGAGCAGGCTAGTAGGCAAGACCCCTCCATATTTACACCTCAGGATGCTACCTTGGCTTCTTTGATGGAAGACAGCAAGCTGTAAGCTGAATACTCCATCCCTGCCACAACTGCTTTTGGTCATGATGTTATGTCCAGCAACAGAGAAGAAAACAAGGACACCCATCTTTTTCCTCCATCACTATGGATATTTACCTGTATGGCTCATATAGGCTGTTGGAGGAATGAGAGATATGAGTTAGAAAAATGTGGAGAAGACACTGAAGGCAGATATCTGAGCTGACCATTTGGGGAACCTGGACACTGGCTGTGCACTGAGTCTATCCAAGTCCAGCTTTAATTTCAAATGCTTAACAGAACAACACAAATGTACAAGATTCTCCTGGTGCCTGCCAGGGTGACATACCACAAACTGGAGAGCTTAAGTAATATGAAAGATCCTACCTGGAGAACAGGCAGGCTGGATTGGGGGTCTGAGATCAGACTTCTGTCAAGTGCTGGTTTCTCAGCAGGGGTCTGCAGGGAGCTCTCAGATGCCCACCTTCTCTCTCTGTCCTCCCAGTTTCTTTCCTTTGTGTCCTGACCTCTTCAGATGAGGAGAGCCGACATGCTGGTACAGCATCCCCATGATAGATTCATTTTAACTCAATCACTATCTAAATCCCTAACTTACAATAAGAAGAAGAAACTTTTCAAATACTGTAATATAAAGTACATTACTGGCATATCACACAGTCCTACAGGACACACAGTTGTAGAAAGAGCTAATTGTACCTTGAAAGAGGTGCTTATTAAACAAAAAGGAAGAGTAAAGACCCCAAGAGACAGACTAGATAATGCTTTGTAAATTCTAAATTTTCTTAATATTTGTGAAAAAGACACAACAACATCGCAGAAACATTACGCTACAGTGGAATGGAAACCTGTAATAGTTTTGAGATGGGAGCGTGGTTATGTTTATGTATCTACAGGGAAGAAAAAATATGGTTACGAACAAAATTCATAAAGTTTAGATCTGACCAGGAAAGATCTCCTGCTATGCAAAACATGAATGTCTTGCATAGCAAAGAAATCTTAGGGCTACCTGGCCCTCGTGACATGCCATTTTTCATACAGTGTGAATGTTACATCTCAAAAAGAGGTACAGAGGTGATGTCTTATGCCTGTTCAAAAATTGCACAAAAAATTATCTTTACATGATTTGTACACCTTGCATATATTTATATGTATATGTATGTCTATGTACCTAGACGAATATTTTTTAAAGTTTGCTCATTTTCAGAGCAAAAGACCAAATAAAAATGAACACAGAGCAATTAGCCCAAGTGATTCAACTTCACAGACTATTTCCTCAGCTACTATAGTACTATTGACTTAACCTCACAATACTTAAGGAGAGTCCTTCAAGAGGCCACACCAGGTCATTACCATTTGGGATTCTTCAAGTCTGAAGTGTGTAATGTCTTCAGCAATAGGGATTTACTCTCAGCCTCTGAGAGAAATGAAGGGCTACAGTAGTAGCCTGTATTATTTTGGGAATCTCTTGGATTCCCCCGTCCAACAGCTTTGAAAATGGTTTTTCATACTTGATATTGGGATTTTGATACTTGTATACTTGTATGTATTTATTTTAATAAACAAAACTAATAGGATTCCTTTTTTTAAAAAAGGACTACCCCAGGCCTGGAGAGATGGCTCAGTCGTTAATGGCTACACTCAATAGTACAACAACAACAACAGCAAAAACCAGGTATAACATAAAGTATCAATCCCAAAAAGATGGGACAGAGCTTTTCTTATGCTTGGACAATATCTTAATTTTCTAAGGGTACCCAAAAGATGATTTTACTCCAAGACAGCAAAGAAGTAATTTTAAGAACATGCCATCTCTGTTCCCAGTAGGTGGTGAAGGTGCATGTGGTGAGGTACCAATGTTTGTTATTGTCTAGGGGTGTTGGTTATAAGTTAGTAAAGGTTACATTTAGATATTTCTGTCTTTCTCCCCGCTATCTTTCTTTCTCTCTTGTCTTTCTACCCTATCTAGTGCTAGGGGAAAGGAGGAGAAAAGGAAATGTTAAAATAGGAAGAAATATAGAATTATGGGATAAAACGTAGATTATTAAATCCACTATCCTCAAATATTTTGTACTGGTATTGTATATTAATACAAATTTTAGAGGATATGCACAACATTTGCTTAGTGAATTCTAAATATTATACATTGATAGAAATGTAAGATTATTTGTTCAATTTTTGCTTAGTGTGTTGTATATATGCAGCTCATTTGAAAATATGATGCAACATTTTAGTCTTTTGAAAGCTAACTACTACAAACTTTTGAGGATGTTTGGAGATGCAGGAGAGTTGTTAATCTCCTATAATTCTTACTAGTAGTCTTGTTAGATGTTAGTTTAGTAACATAATAAGCTTTATTTAGTATCTTATATGTCTTCAAGGTTAAGCTAATAGTACTTAGCTAGAAACACGAAACATTTGTCTATTTAGATATACAGAGATAAATAAATAGGTTGACCAATCAATAAGTGGGTAGATACAAGATAGATAGATAGATAGATAGATATGATTATGCACTAAACTAAATAGAAGATCATCAAATGCTTCAGAAATCTACAGAATACGACATAGTAATAAGGTGCTTTTCTGAGAGAGACACACATCTTCTCCTAGCAGCACCTACAATCTCTTCAATGAAGATGATAGGTGTAAAAGAAACAAAGGTGACAAAGATAGTCACTAGACCAGAAAACTGTTCTTACATCTACTGGTGATAGCCACTGACTGTTCCAACTGTGATCAAGCATGACACCGGGAAATGGATTATCCAGCATTGCAGAGCCGATATGGGCTAGTCCTTCACAGAAAAGTCTGTCGGATGCTCTGGGATGGGAGGTTGAAGACTGGATGCCACAAAGATATGGGAAAACCTCTGGAAACTATCCAGGCAGTCAGCGGTCTCTGTCATGTCTATAAATTTGGAAGCTGCTTGCTTAAATGACCTGATGATTTCATAATCCCTGGTGATGATTTTAAAGAATTTACAACTTGATTCAAGTAACTTAAAAACCTTCCTGCAGTATAGCAAAAACTCCTAGGACCACTGTGAACCTCCATATGTCAATCAATTGATTCACAGCAAGACAGAAAACAAGACTGAAAGAAATTAATAATCAAGGAAATACATTTATTCTAGGTTTACTCCAAGGATAAGACCGAGATGTACCCCAGGATAAGAAAGACCAAATGAACACAGATATAAAGGAAGTGATTATCTATACAAGACAAGACAGACACCCATTTCTTGGAAAGACCTTGCCATAAAAAACTTACTTTGAACACATAATGTACATTTCAAATAATGAGATAAAAAGTCTACTTTGAACTCATAATGAGCATATAGATAAAACCACTACTTTCTATTTATAATAAACAAAGTATCAAGTCATATTCATATAAATATAAATATAAAATATAAATATAAAATATAAATAGTCCTACTCTAACTCCCTGCTTACATAACAATTGTATATATTTTTGAATGAGGTAGTGTTCTATACATAGAGAGCCTGTTTTATTAGATCATATGAGAACACAAGACTGAATGAAAAAAGTTGTTTAGCCCACCAACTTCATCAAAAATGTGTCTGTCAGCTTATATGTCTAATTGTCTGTATATTTGGTGTATAGAGATGTATATACGTATGTAGTTGTATTTACATCTGTATCTTTAAACATATGTGGATGAATGGTGTCTTTGAAAGCTCCCTGATTTCACCAATTGACTGTGTGTATGTGTTTGAGTGTGTGTGTGTGTGTGTGTGTGTGTGTGTGTGTGTGTGTGTGTGTGTTAAGGAGTCTGAAGTGTTGTATCTACCTTCATCATTAGGACTCTAGCTTTCAGCAAGCAGCCGCTCATTACTAAGCCATTAAGTTAAAAAGATCGAAGGTTTTCCATTTCACAACCACTCTTATTTATAGAAAAAACCTGTCAGGGTTGCAGGCCACTTGTATGAACTCTAAGTTAAAAGTTTAAAATTAAGACCCAATGCTGTTAAACCTCTGCTGTTATCCAGAGACCTGTATTGGTGTAGAAAAACCAGAAAATTGGATCGCTGAATTGATAAGGCTTTAGACATAAGTCTGAAAGATCAAGGTTCAATTCCCTCATGATTCTCTTTTCTTTAGAGGCCAGAAGCCCCTGGGAAATAACTTGCAGATGGAACTAAATTATATGTAGAGAATTAAACTTTAGATATAGAGAGCCCCAAATAGCCAGGCTCCTAGCCTGGAGGTTCAACAGTGAACGTGTATAGAGAGAAAGCCCCAAATAGTAAGGTTACCAGCCTTAAGGACTAAGAGATCACATATAAAAAGAAGCACCAGCCATTAGTGGTATTCTCAGAATGTGCAACCTGACTTGATTTAACCCCTGTGCTAGAGCTGCCCTCTGGCAAAGAGGGAATCAGAGTTGAGGAATGGCTTCAATCAGACTGACCTGTGAGCAAGGCTGTGGGGGCATTGTCATGATGAGTGGGCGATATGGAAGGGCACACAGCACGCTGTGGGTGCTGTTACCCTTTGGCAGGTAGTTATGAGTTGCATAAAAAAGCAAGATGAGCAAGCCATGGAGAGCAAACAAGTAGGCAGCATCCCTCCATGGTCTCTGCTTCACTTCCTGCCTCTAGGTTCCTGTTTTGAGCTCTTGCTTCCTTCAATAGTGGACCATGACTTGTAAACCAAATCAACTCTTTCCTCCTCAAGTGGCTTTGGGTCAGTGGCCTATCATAGAAATAGAGAAATGAACTAGGCAACTCACAGGCAATAAACTACCATAAGATGGGTGTTTGTGCTTCTGTTTTGCTAGGGCTTCCCAATGTGTCATTAAGTTGCTTGTATGGGATGTTTCCAAATTCTTTATAAAGACACTTAGTACCATGAATTTTCTTCTTACACTGCTTTCAGTGTGTTCCACAAATTTGGGTATGTTGTTCTTCCATTTACATTGAATTTCAGGAAGTCCTTAATTTCTTTATTTCTTCTCTGACCCCGGGTGTCATTAAGTAAAGAGTTGTTAATTTCCATGTGTGTATAGGCTTTTGGTTGTTTCTCTTGTTGAAGTTCAGCTTTAGACCATGGTGATCTGATAGGTTACAAGGTATTAATTTAGTCTTCTTGAGTCTGTTGAGGCTTGCTTGGTGACCTAGTGTAGAATCAATTTTGGAGAAGGTTCCATGGGGTGCTGAGAAGAAAGTATAATCCTTGTATTTGGGGAAAAAGTTCTGTAGATATGATAGATTGATTTGATTAATCCTTGTATTTGGAGGAAAGGTTCTGTAGATATGATAGATCGATTTGATTCATGATATTGGTTAGTGTCATTTTTTTCTCGGTTTAGTTTCTGTTTCAATGACGTATCCTTTGGTGTAATTGGGGTATTGAAGTCTCCCACTATTAATGTGTGGGGATTGATGTGTGGTGTAAGCATTATTAGTAGTTCCTTTACAAATGTGGGTGTCCTTGTAATGGGAGCATAGATGTTTAGACATGTGATGTCATCTTGGTTGACTTTCTCTTTGATGAGTATGTGGTGACCTTCTTCATCTCTTTTGGTGACTTTTTGATGGAAGTCTATTTTATTCTATATTAAAATGGCTACATGAGCTTGCTTCTTGTGTCTGTGTGCTTGAAATACCTTTTTCCAGCCTTTACCCTGAAGTAATGTTTATCCTTATGGTTGAGGTGTGTTTCTTGAATGAAGAGGAATGTTGGGTCTTGTTTATGCATCCATTCAGTTAGTCTGTGCCTTCTTATTGGATAATTGAGACCATTGATGTTGAGGGATATTAATGACCAGCGACTGTTAAGTCCCTTGATTTGGATGTTGGTTACAGTAGAATGTTTGTGTGTTCATGTTTTTGTGAAGGTGTACTATCTATTTCCTGTGTAATTTTGGTTGTAGCTTGTCACTTTGTGTTGGAGGTTTCCTTCTAGTAACTTGTGTAAGGCTGGATTTGTGAATAGGTATTGTGTGAATTTGTTTTTTCATGGAATATCTTCTTGTGTTCAACAATGTTTATTAACTGTTACTCTGAGTATAGTAGTCTGGCCTGGCATCTGTGATCTCTTAGTGTTTGCAGGACCTCTCTCCTGCCCTTTGGATTTTTATGGTCTCTGCTGAGAAGTTGGTTGTAATTCTGATAGGCTTGTCATTATATGTTACTTGGCCTGTTTCCCTTGCCACTTTTAATATTTATTTTTGTTCTGAACATTTTGTGTTTTGATTATTAGTGCTAGGAGCATTATCTTTTCTGGTCTATTCTACTTCTTGTTACTTAGACGTCTAGTATGTTTATGTGCATCTCCTTCTTTATATTGGGGAAAATTTCTACTATGATTTTCTTGAAGATATTTCCTGGGGCTTGGAGTTGGGTGTCTTCTCTTTCCTCAATACCTATTATCTTCAAGTGTCATGTTTTCATGCTGTCTTTGATTTCTTGGGTGTTTTGTGTAAGCCTTTAGTCATCTTGCTGTCTCTGGTGGTATCTTCTGGTGTTCTTCACTGGTCATTGAAAGCAGAAAGTTGGTGAGTGATTGTAGGTCGAAGGCCCTTCCCTGTGGGGATCATGAAATTCTTCCCTGGAACAGGCAAGAGGCATGGTTTCTGCTCCAGCAGACTTTCCTGCACACCTCAGGCTCCCCCTGGTTCACCAGATGTACACGTCTGCCTGGTCCCATTCAGGCAGCAGAACTCTGGGCATTGACTCCTGCTGAATTGAGGCCACTGTTTAGCTCTCTGTGCTGACCCCTCGGGGCTTCCCAGCCTCTCACAAAAGCAAGGGAGACCATGGCAGGCTGAGTAGCCTGGTTAAGCTGAATTCTATCTGCCCTGTTGTGCAAGCATGGTCTGCTGTGGCTGGTAGTTAGGTTCTGGTCCAGTCACACTCAAGCTGTGCAACTGTGGCTGGGTAGCATGTTCACAGCCACCTGAGCTTTCATGTGGACCCTGGGCTTTTCTGAGGACTGGCACAGAGAAAATGGGGTGGGACTAAGGACAGATTCACCCACTTCCGTGAGATTTCTCCAAGCCAGGGGGTCTGGTGCTTCACTGCCCAGAGTTAAGTCCCATATACCAAGTTCGGTTTTAGAGCCTGGCTGCAGGTTTTTGGAAGGTTCCAGTCCAGAGTCTGGGAATTAGTATCCCATCCTCCATGGCAAAGAATACAGCCTCACCTGAGTGCAAACCCTTGGTGGGGAAGGGATCTCCACAGGGTACACAACCTGTAGTGCTGACCCCACTCCCTCACTGTAAGTACCAGGTCTTAATTGGCTTAAGGTTCTGAGGCAGAGACAAGAGGTGGCCTGATAATTGGATACTTGTGAGGGCTTGGAGTCAGTCATGATTCTCTGACTGTAGTGCCTGGTATCTTGGGCTCCTTCACAATGGGAGCCCATCTATGAATGCACATTTCCCTTTTGTGTACTCGGATCAGGATTCTAATAGCCTCATCTGAACAATTAGTGTCTGTAATGACCCTATTTCTGGTTAAGGTCATATTCGAAGCCTCCAAGACATGAACAGGAAATGAGTTCATGAAAGGGGACAAAATTCATCCAATAAAATATTCAAAAAAATCTACTTTTTTGAATCTTTCTTTTTCAAGATAGAGTTTCTTGGTGTAGCCTTGGCTGTCCTGGACAACTTGTTCTGTAGTCCAGGCAGGCCTTGAACTCAAAGATACACCTGCCTCTGTCACCTGAATATTCTGACTAACGGCCTACACCACAAGTGAGGTAGCTGAAAAATCTGCATTGTAGCAAATAAGGTAAATTAGAATTTTTCAGGGAGACATTTGCTTGAATAAATCACGGTGTAAACTACAAGGATTACCACTCTCATTTATCACTAGTTTAATACAAAAATATTTCACCTCTTACTCATAGTGGGTTCTCTGATGGTAGCATAGTGTTCCAGAGCCACTGCCCTTAATTAGAGGACTCAGAGTCCAGGAGACTGCTTCCCCTTCACGATGTTCCAAGAGGAACATGAAAAGGTCATGGTTTGTATCTGGTTCATGTTTGTTCAGCCTGATCTTTTGACCCAGTGCTCATATCTGAAGCAGGTCTAAGATATAACCTGCCATCAGCTAGGAATAGTGAGAAACAAATGGAGTGTTCAGGTGCCATAGAGCCTCTGCTACAAGAAACTTGTTGGACTGGTGGCAGGTGGTTTATTTAGGGCTGTGGAAAGCCCATTCTTAGCACAGGATGAAGAACATGGGGAAAGATATTAATTTAGAACCAAAAGCTAGAGTTACTATATCCCTGAAGACTGGAGAATGAAGACATCATGGAGCCAGGAGGCATCAGCAAGCCAAACCCCACCCAAGTAAGGACTAGGTACAGTGGAGGCACCAGGTTGTTCAGAAACTCGAGAATCACCACGGGATTTTTGCAGGCTTGAAAATTCATATGGGACTGGTAAGATACTTCAGTCAGTAAAGTGCTTGCCTTGCAGTCTCAAGGACTTGAGTTCAGTCATCAGAACAAATGGGGAAAAAACAGATGAAATAGCCTACATTTGTAACCCTGTTGCCTAAACCCAAGCCCAGGAACCTTGGGGACAGGGATAAGCTGGCACAGAGTCAATGACACAGACTTCAAAGTCAGGCAAGTGGCATAAGCATAGGGATCTGCCTCATTGGCTTGGGTATCTTCACCAGGTATGATATCATTGGTTTCTGGACATGCATGGGTACACATCAGGCTGGCTCTATGCAGAAGTGCAGGTACATCACACAGAGGAGTTATTAGGAACACCTACTGTTCCTGTAAAATGGCTTGCATCGTTCCTCCTACATAACCCCAATGCAAGCTGGGGTGAGCAGCAGTGTCCACTTTTCCAGCCTAGCTTATTCTGTGAACTCCATGCTGATGAGAAGCCCTGTCTCAGTAAACAGACCAGACAGCTCCTGAAGAACAAGCTCCAAGGTTGTCCTCTGAACTCCCCATGCAGCCTCGCACATATGCACACATACCTTCTTCTGCATGCACATGCATAGATGTGCACATACACAGAGGAACAACCAGAGACACATAAGCATACAGAAGATAGCCATGTATTCTTACTCTTGCCTGTAATCAGAACACATGTGAGGCTGAGGACAGCAGATCTCTGTGAGTTCAAGGTCACTCAAGGCTTCCCATGCTGGTCAGGACTGTGGGGGACCCAACAACAGGTCTTCATCAAATGACAAGGAGGTCATTTGATGAAGCACAGATGCCTGGTTACAACTGGTACTCAGTGCCTAATATATGGCATGTGATCTTCCTCTGCTCTCTGGAACCATAAGAAGGAAACCCCACTTTGCTTTGTGGAACCAAACACTCTCTAAAATTCCTGTCATGCTGTCTGTGGCATTAAATAGTTTCTAATAAATCTGCTGACTGAATGAGTAGTCTGTGGCTGGCGAGATGGCTCATGGGTAAAGGTACGTTCTCTAAGCATGACTACTACCTGACTTAGAGCTCAGGGATCCCCTGATAGGAGAACTGACTCCCACAGGATGTCCCCTGAACCACACATAAAAATAATTCAAATGTTTTTAAGGGTCAGTCTGACTCGGTGTCCCTCTTAACCCCAGAGTGGCCCAGATGGAAAAGCAACTGTTGTTTGTAGGCCTTCTGGAGTTGACAGTTCAGAGTTCATAAGTAGACAGGGTTCAGTGGCCCTCACGGTCAGCCATGATAGGACTGAAGTCAAAATTGTCAACATACTCACAGAAGCAGGAAACTTTAGGTTTTGTCTGCGCAGTTCACTGGGGATCTTCCCTCTCCTCCTTCCCTCTGTCCTCTGGCCATTAGAATCATATTTAAGATGCCTTAGAGTCTTTTTCTAATATTTTCTCTAACAAGGAAATAACAGGATGTTATTTGTTATGCTTTGCTTTGTTTTTCAAGACAGAGTTTCTCTGTGTAGCTTTGGCTGTCCTGGACTTGCTTTGTAGACCAGGCTGGTCTTGAACTCATAGATCTGCTTGCCTCTGCTTCACAAGTGCTGGGATTACAGGTGTGTGCCACCATGCCCAGGGACAGGCTGTTTATACTTAAATATTTCCTATATATTGTGAGTGTGGTTGATGGTATGAATGTGTGACTCTGTGTGTGTGAGTGAGTGAGTGTGTGTGTGTGTGTGTGTGTGTGTGTGTGTGTGTGTGTGTGTGTGTGTACAGAAATGTGTGGAAGTTAGAGGTAATTGATGGGAATCAATTTTCTCCCGTCATCATGTGAGTTCCAGGATTCAAACTCAACTTGTCGAGCACCCTACCCAGTGTTTTGTTTTCGTTTTTGGTTTTCTTTCTGTGTTCATTTCTTTTTGTTTTCTGAAACACGATTTCTCTGTGTAACCTTGGGTTTCCTGGACACCCTTTGTAGACCAGGATGGCCTCAAACTCAGAGACCTTCTTGCCTCTGCTCTGGAGTGCTGGGATCAAAAGCGCATGCCGAGATGCCTGGCTTCCACAGTCTGTTTTAAATAGTAATTTTGCCATTTACATAGACACTTAGTCATCATTTCTCTGTTTACAAGATTGGAATTTTCCCATCCATGAATTGCTCGACTTTCATTCTCCTTGTAAGGAGTATTCTGGAGGGAATCTTTTCAACTTGTGATATTTTTAGAACTTTCTGCATTCAAAGGAAAAATACATCTCATTGTTTCTAAGCTATAAGATTCACACACACACACACACACACACACACACACACACACACACACCTTAACAAGTGGCACTCTTGTGTGAGTGGACTGGTCCCTCTGGAATGTTCCATATTGCAGCTGCAAAAATGCCTGAGCCAACTCTCTAACTGTATTTCCCTGGTTTCAGTTCTTTGTTTTTATCACCTATTTTTTCGGGGTCACATATTAGGTGGGGGCTAATGACTACTAAGGTCACACTCACATACAGTGGCCTCTTTCTTTCCGTACTTGCTACAGAGAGATGCCAGGCTTCCTATTGAGAGCCTCCCTTTGAACTCTTCACCCTCTTTTCCCCAGAGGAAGCTCCTCCCAACCCATCTATCCAAGCCCCTATGTAATCAGGAGGCAGAGGTGGGATGTCTGATAGCCATACATTAACTGAAAGGCAGTGTGATGGGCATATGTTAACTATAAGGCAGTGTGGTGGGCATACATTAACTAAAGGGGAGTCTTTGCCTCTTCCCCTATATTCTAGATTCCTTTCTATAGCAGTGATACAGCACTCTGACTTAAATGTAAGAGGAGAAAAGGGTTTACTTAGCTTATGCTTCCATGGCCCCAATCCAATGTTGGGGGAAGTAGAGGCAGGACTCTGGAGGATGACTGCTTGCTGGCTCACTTCCTGGCTTAACTGGAAAGCTAATGCTTAGGTAGCTTTTTTATACCAACAGTCCACACAGGGATAGACCCTCCTGCATTAATTAATAATCGAGTCAATCTCCTACAGACATATCAACAGACTAAATGTGATCCCCACTGAAGCCCAGCCAAGTGCCACAGGCTATTGTGTAATACCTGCATTCTTTGGGGGACTAAACCAAGGCCCCAGGACCCTGGTGGATGAAGACAGGGTCCCAAATCCCAGCTAAATTCAGGATAGTGGGCTATACTTTCTCTCTCTCTCTCTCTCTCTCTCTCTCTCTCTCTCTCTCTCTCTCTCTCTGAACTGTAGGCTACAGAGTACCAGCATCTGTGTCTGCTGGCTCAGAGGGGAGCCCATAGTGAGGATCTGGGATAGATCTGACTCTAGATCACCTTGCCAGTCCACAGAGGGACCTGAGGCCCAGCAGGTATGGACATGTTCTTCAAAGCCCAGCCAAATACCACAGGTTAGTGCACTGTACCTAAATTCTCTGGTGGACTGAACCAAGAGCCCAGGGCCCAGGTGGCTGCAAGCAAGGTATCCAAAGCCCAACCAAAAGTACAGCATTGGGCTGTACTTTCTCAGACTAAACCTTGGGCTGCAGACAACCAGTAGCAGCAGTAGCAGGTCCAATGGGGAGCACAGAGGGTGGAGCAAAGTCACTCAGAGCTGAACTCAGATCAAATGCCACATCCAGGGAAGGGTTACCTGATCGCCACAGGTGAGAGGTCTCAACCTATAGCCACTTGCCTATGAACTGCCCTCAATGACCAGTGAAGGACACCAGAAATTACCACCAACATCAGAAATAGCAAGATAAATAAAGGCCAGTGTAAAAACACACACAAGAAAAGCCAAAATAATATGGTATCTCCAGAACCCAGTTATCCCAAAGCACTCAATCCTGGAAACTCAAACACAACTGAAGCATTAAAAATTACCTCAAATCCTTCATAATGAAGATGGTAATGGAGAAAACAAAATCCGTACACAAGGACATGTCGATGCCGCCCCTGACCAGCAAGAAAGACACCAACACCGGGAACTCTTCTTGCCGCAGTTTATTCAGGATCCTGGACTACCGGAGTGACCCCGGGAAAAGCTCCCACAGAACCTTTATAGTGTGCCTGGTCCTATCAGAGACTGCCATGTTGTCGCTCTTGGTTGGTGTGTTCAGATCACGTCACCTCACGCTATGCCTTGTTTGAATCACGCCACCTCACACCATGCCTTGTTCAAATCACGCTACCTCATGCCATGCCTTCAGGCATGCACATAAGGGGCTTGCTCACTGCGCATGCGCATAAGGTTTACTCACTGTGCGTGCACAAAAAGGGGTGCACTGCGCATGCGCAAAAGGGACGCACTGCGCATGTGCAAAAGGGGCACACTGTGCATGCGCAAAAGGGGCGCATTGCGCCGAGGAAGCAGCAGGGGGCACTGTTATCTGTGGCTCTCCACAGTTCCCCCTTATTCATTAAATTTTGAGCAAGTGGCACAGAGAATGCCTGGCAGGTTGTCCCCTCTGCACTGGAGAAATAGGCTGACAAGATGGTTGAACATTAGCCATGTAGCCCGTCCCCAACATCTTCTTCTTCAACATCTTCTTCTTCTCCTCCTTCTTCTTCTCTCTTTATTAGAAAAGGAGGTAGATGGATCCATCATATACAGGTGAGCTTGGGTCCCCGAAGGGAGTGGGCATTAACCAGAGGGGGGAATCATTGACCTGATCCTCCTGGGGCCACATTGGCCTGTCAAGATGTCTTTTTGAGGAGGAGAGGGGGGGTCCTGATCTGTTGTCTGTGGGCATCCCCAACATACAGTGAATAAGACAGTTTCTGACATCAACCTCTATGCAATCAGGTTTACTCCTCGGGGGATTCAGAGTCAGACAATTGGGTCCTCCCCCTGCAGTACCTCGTCCTACACCCCTTGCAGGTGCCCATGCCTTACGGCAGGCAATATCTGAGTATATGCCATTGTCACCATGCCAAGGAAGGGGAAACGGAAGCACATTAGTGTCATGGCCTTGGTCCGCCAAGTGAATGGAGGATCTATACCCATCACTGACTACTTCTTTATCATGCCAAGCCACATTTGAGGAGATTGCCCAGCCTCCAGTGCAGCAAATGCTTGCATCATAGAGGCTTGCGTGTGATGTTGGCGGGTGTGCATCCTGCATATGCACCAGAGTGCTAGGCAACTGACAAGGACCAGACACATTGTCAAAGCTCTTATTCCCGCCCATTCCTGCCGATGAGAGAAGGCGTTCTGGAACCACTGCAACAGCCCAGAGACCATGGAGACGTCAGTTCGTGTAGAATTGATGTGCACTAGGGAGAGACGCAGTTCCTGCAGGGGACTATCCAGGCTTCTGCTCCAGTTACCTGCAAGATACTGGGAGAGACTGTTAGACAAGTTAATAATCTGAAAACATAAGCTTCCCTTAAGGGAAAAGCCCATATTTTCTGTATCAGGTGCAATCTCTTTTGTTAACGAAACATTGGTGGTGAAGATTCTTGGGGAAATTGCGGTTGTATGTAATACTGGTAATAGTTTTGGAAAACCCGACAAGATTCTCCATCTATACTCAGGCTGTGTCGTGGAGACCAGAATGTTAATAAGGCCTTGCAATGTAGTAGAACTACGGCCAATTAGTAGTTCCACTGTGTCTTTTGGTAGAGGGCCAGTGAAATCAGTGGCTACCAACTGAGGCCCCACTTGTAGGGTCAGTACGCATCTGCTGGTGGAACAGAGGTCGAGGCCTGCGCTCCCTCTAGTAGCTCTCTGGGGCATTGCCATTCTATGGGAGAACGCAGACACGCCACTGTTCTGGAGCTCTGGTCTCCTCCATTGCCCCATATATTTGAGGGCCCTGAGGACAAGGGCCCCATGTCCTGTTTTTTGGCCATGCTCCCCCAAATCCTGCTGCTAGTGGTTGACCATTAATGTCTTTTACTGACCGGCATTCATTAGCCCAATGATTTCCTTTCCTGCATTTGGGACAGAGGCCAGGTGTACGTGGAGGAGGATTTTGACTATTCTGATTAATCTCCTTGGGACACTGGCATTTGAAATGTCCTTTTTTGCCACACTTGAAGCAATTTTGAGGACCAGTAATTCCATTTCTATTCCTTCCTTGGGCTGCCTGCATCACAGCTGCAGCCAATCCTGCATTTGATAATGGTCCTCCTATCTCTCTGCAGATCTTTAACCACACATCTAAAGATTTATGTTTGTATGAATTTATGGCTTGTCTACACTCCTTGGTACATTGCTCAAAAATAAGTTGTTTTATCAAAGGCATTGCAGTATCTGGGTCGCCGAAGATCTTTCCAGCAGCATCAACTAATCTGGCCACAAAATTGGCAAATGTTTCATTGCCTCCTTAAATAATTTTAGTGAGATTTCCAGACACTTCCCCTCATTTAGGAAGGGCTTTCCATGCCCTTGTGCCAATAAAATTAATTTGCTCAAAAACTTGCACTGGATATCCTGTCTGTTGGTTAGCGAAACGTCCCTGCCCCATAAGCATATCCTGGTCCCATGCCGGTTGTCTGTTAGCTGCATTGGCAGTTGCCTGCTCAGCTGAGAACTCAATATAATAAGCTTTCCAATCTAAATAGGCGCCAGGGGAAAAACAGGCTCCTGCTAAATTTTGCCAATCTGAGGATGTCATGCAATATCTCCCTAGGGACTCCAACTGTGCATAACAAAGGCTGCGGTCATGCCATAAGCACGAACAGACTCAGCCAGTCTTTGGACAATTTTAAAATCCAAGGGTTTGTGATAACGATTCCCTTGTGCATTCTGAAAAACTGGGTAACAATGAGGGGCATTTTGCAAATGAAATTGCCTCCATACCTCAGGACAGGCAGACCTACCTCCCCCTGGTATATGGGGCGGGGGTCTTATTCCGCCTGGAGATTTAGATGGCTCTAGTTCAGGAGCTGATGGCTGCATAATCTTGATCTCCTTCTTTTTTGGTATAATAATGCTACCTAGCTGTTCAGCCAACTCCTCTAATTCTTCATCCTCGGGGCCAGAATTGTCCCCTTCAAACCGTTCCTCTTTCACTTTCCCCAAAATATAATTCCCCATTTTGTCCGAGTCCCGGAACTTTATTGTCTCAAAGCCTGAGAACTTAACAGTAATGTCCCACTTACTGGGAACTTAATCCCCCATTTTGTCCGAGCCCCAGAACTTTATTGTCTCAAAGCCTGAGAACTTAACAATTATGTCCCACTGACCGGGAACTTAATTCCCCATTTTGTCCGAGCCCCGGAACTTCATTGTCTCAAAGCCTGAGAACTTAACAGTTATGTCCCACTGACCAGGAACTTACCAGCTAGCTGCCCTGGCTGCCGCAAGTTCTGAGGTTCCCCGTACAGGCCACCAAAATGTCGATGCCGCCCCCGACCAGCAGGAAAGACACCAACACCGGGAACTCTTCTTGCTGCAGTTTATTCAGGATCCTGGACTACCGGAGTGACCCCGGGAAAAGCTCCCACAGAATCTTTATAGTGTGCCTGGTCCTATCAGAGACTGCCATGTTGTCGCTCTTGGTTGGTGCGTTCGGATCACGCCACCTCAGGCTATGCCTTGTTCAGATCATGCCACCTCACACCATGCCTTCAGGCATGTGCATAAGGGGCTTGCTCACTGTGCATGCGCATAAGGTTTACTCACTGCACATGCGCAAAAAGGGGCACACTGCGTGTGTGCAAAAAGGGGTGCATTGCACCGGGGAAGCAGCAGGGGGCGCTGCTATCTGTGGCTCTCCACAAGTACAGGAAGATGCAGCCAAACAGATTGAGGACCTTAGAGAGGCCATGACAGAAGCCTATAGAAAGGAAATGAAGAAATCACTGGAAGAAATTCAGGAAAATGCAAACAACCAGGTGAAGAAAATCAATAAAATGGCTCCAAATCTGTAGATGAAAATGGGGGGGGGGGGAATGATAAAAGCACAAACAGAGGAAAGCTGGGAAAGAGTTTAGAGAAGAAAACAGGAACTTCAGAGGTAAGCATCACCAACAGAATGCAAGAGATAGAGGAAAAAATCTGAAGACTTGAAGGTACAAAAGAAGATTTTGATGCAACCATCAAAGAAAATGTTAAATCTGAAAGATTCCTGACACAAAACACTCAATAAGTCTAAGGATAATAGGAATTGAGGAAAGAGAAGACATCTGGCTCTAAGGCCCAGAAAATATTTTCAACAAAATAGTAGAAGAAAATTTCCACAACTTAAAGAAAGAGATGCATATAAACATACAAGAGACCTACAGAACACCAAATAGGATAGACCAGAAAAGAAAATCCTCCTGCCACATAATAATCAGAATGCAAAATGTACAGAACAAAGAAAAAATTAAAGGTGGCAAGGGAAAAGGCCAAGTAACATGTAATGGCAAACCTATCAGAATCATACCTGACTTTTCAACAGAGACCATAAAAGCCAGAAGGGCCTGGGCAGATGTCCTACAAACCCTAAGTGACCACAGATGCCAGTACAGACTACCATACCCAGCCAAACTTTCAACAACCATAGATGGGAAAAAAAGATATTTCATGACAAAAACAAATTCAAACAGTACCTATCCACAAACCCAACCCAAAGTGGCTAACTAAAACCAGGATAACACAGGAAATAGATAACTTCACATTAGCAAAACAAAAACCAGACAAACACACTACCACAACCAGCACAAAAATCAAGGGATGTAACAGTCACTGGTCATTAATCTCTCTCAACATCAATGGTCTCAACTTTCCAATAAAAAGACACAGACTAACAGAATGGATGCATAAATAAGACCCAACACTCTGCTGCATTCAAGAAATATATCTCAGAGACAAAGATAGACATTAACTCAGGATAAAAGCCTGGAAAAAAAGGTCTTCAAAGCAAATGGACACAAGAAGCAAGCTGGTGTAAACATTCTAATAGCTAATAAAATAGACTTTCAACCAAAATTAATCAAAAGATATGAGGAAGGATGCTTCATATGCATCCAAGGAAAATTCAACCAAGAAGACATCACAATTCTGAACATCCATGCCCCAAATACAAGGGCACCCACATTTGTAAGAGAAAAATTAATAAAGCATAAACCACATATCTATACCCATACATTAACAGTGAGAGACTTCAAAACCCCACTTTCACCAAAGGATAAGTCAGAAGCTAAATGGAAAAATAAGGATACTAAGCGATGTCATGAATCAAATGGGTCTAACAGATATCTACAGAACTTTTCACCCAAATACAGAATATTATAACTTCTTCTCACCACCTCACAGAACCTTCTCCAAAATTGACCATATAGGAGGTTACAAAGAAATCCTCAACTCATTGAAGAAGATTGAAATAACTGTATTCTATCAGACCACCATGAACTAAAGCTGAACTTCAACAACAGAAATAACAAAAAGCCTACACACACATGCAAACTGAACAACTCTCTACTCAGTGACAACTGGGTCACGGAAGAAATAAAGAAAGAAATTAGGGACTTCTTAAAATTCAATGAAAATGAAGGTACAACATTCCCAAATCAATAAGACAGATTGAAAGCAGTGCTAAGAGGAAAGCTCATAGCATTAAGTGCCTTCATAAAGAGATTGGAAATATCTCATATAGACAACTTAACAACAAATCTGGAAGCCCTCAGGGGGAAAAACAGAAGCAGAAACACACAAGAGGAGTAGTTGGCTGGAAATAATCAAACTCAGGGCTGAAATAAATAAATTAGAAACAAAGAGAATGAGTCAAAGAATTAGCAAAGGCAACAAATTTTCTTTGAGAAAATCAACAAGATAGACAAACCATTAGCCAAACTAACTAAAAGCCAGAGAGACACTATCCAAATCAACAAAATCAGAAAAGAAAAGGGAGGCATAACAACAGACACTGAAGAAATACAAAGAATCATTAGGTCTTACTTCAAAAGCCTATACACCACAAAATTTGAAAATCTAAAGGAAGCGGACAATTTTCTTGAAATATTTCACTTGCCAAAGTTGAATAAAGATCAGATAAACAAATTAAATAGTCCTATTTCTCTTACAGAAATAGAAAAAGTCATCAAAAGTCTCCCAACCAAAAAAAAAAAAAGCCAAGGGCCAGATGGGTTCAGCACAGAATTCTACCAGACCTTCAAAGAAGAGCTAATACTGATATAGAAATAGATTACCAATCTCATTTAGGAGGCCACAGCCACCTTGATATCTAAATCTTACAAAGATCCAACAAAGAAAAAATTTTTCAGACCAATTTCTCTTATGAACATTGATGCAAAAGAAAACTCAATAAAATACTCACAAATCAAATCCAAGAACACATCAAACATCATTCACCGTGACCAAGTAGCCTTCATCCTAGGCATTCAGGGATAGTTCAATATACAGAAATACGTCAATGTAATCTACCGTATAAACAAACTAAAAGAAAAAACACATGATCATCTCCTTAGATGCCAAAAAAAGCTTTAACAAAATCCAACACCCATTCATGCTTAAAGTCCTTGAAAGATCAGGGACACAAGACACATACTTAAACATAATAAAGGCTATATACAGCAAGACAATAGCCAACATCAAATTAAATGGAGAGAAACTCAAGGAAATTCCACTAAAATCAGGGACTAGACAAGGCTGCCCACTCTCTCCATATCTCTTCAATATAGCACTTGAAGTTCTAGCTAGAGCAATAAGACAACAAAAGGAGATCAAGGGGATCCGCATCAGAAAGGAGGAAGTCAAATTATCCTATTTGCAGACAATGTGATAGTGTACATAAGTAAGCCCCAAAATTCCATCAGAGAACTCCTACAGCTGATAAACACCTTTAGCAAAGTGGCTGGATACATAATCAACTCAAAAAAGCCAGTAGCCCTCCTGTATACAAATGACAATCATGCTGAGAAAGAAATTAGGGAAACTACACCCTTCATGATAGCCATAAATAATATAAAGTATCTAGGATTAACTCTAACCAAGCAAGTGAAAGACTTGTATGAAAAAAAACTTCAAATCCCTGAAGAAGGAAATTGAAGATAATATCAGAAGATGGAAAGATCTCCCTTGTTCATTGATTTGGAGAATTAACGTAGTAAAAAATGGCCATCATACCAAAAGCAATTTACAGATTCAATGCAATACCTGTAATTATCAACTTCACATGGAAAAACAGAAAACTCAGAATAGCTAAATCAATCCTGTACAATTAAAAAAAACCTTCTGGAGGAATCTCCATCCCTGCTCTCAAGCAGTACTAGAGCAACAGTAATTAAAACAGCATGGTACTAGCATAGCATTAGGTTGATTGATCAATGGAATTGAATTGAAGACTCAGAAACAAATCCATGGACAGTTGATTTTTGACCAAAAGAAGCCAAATGTATTCAATGGGGAAAGGATAGCATCTTCAACAAATGGTGCTGGTCTAACTGGATGTCTACATGTAGAAAAATGCAAGTATATCCATATTTACCATGGCCAAAAATCAAGGTCAAGTGGAATAAAGACTTCAACATAAAACCAGAGATACTAAATCTGTTAGAAGAAAACTGAGGAAGAGCCTTGAACTCATTGGCACAGGAGACAACTTCCTGAACAGAACACCAACAGCCCAGAATCTAAGGTCAATAATTAATAAATGGGACCTCATGAAACTGAAAAGTTGCTGTAAGGCAAAGGACACTGTCAACAGAACAAAGCAACAGCCTACAGACTGGGAAAAGATCTTCATCAACCCTACATCAGACAAAGGGCTAATATCCAAAATATATAACAAACTCAAGAAATTAAACACCACTAAACCAAGTAACCCAATTAAGAAATGAGGTTCAGAGCTAAACAGAATTCTCAACAGAAGAATATTGAATGGCTGAGAAACACGTAAAGAAATGTTCAATGTCCTTAGTTATCAGAGAAATGCAAATCAAAGTTACTCTGAGATTCCATCCTATCAGAATGGTTAAGATCAAAAACTCAAGCAAAAACACATGCTGGTGAGGATATGGAGAAAGGGGAACACTCCTTCACTGCTGGTGGGAGTGCAAACTTGTACAATCACTTTGGAAATCAAACCAGTGCTTTCTCAGAAAATTGAGAATAAGGCTACCTCAAGACTCTGCTATTCCACTCCTTGGAATATGCCCAAAAGATGAACAATCACACAACTAGGACATTTGCTCAGCTATGTTCATAGCAGCCTTATTTGTAATAGCCAGAATCTGGAAACAACCTAGATCAATTGAAGAATGGATAAAGAAGCTGTGGTACATTTACACTGTGGAATACTACTCGGCTATTAAAAACAAGGAAATTTTGAAAATTGCAGGCAAATGGATGGAACTAGAAATTATCATCCTGAGTGAGATAACCCAGACCCAGAAAGACACACAAGGTATATACTCACTTATAATTGGATATTAGCCTAACAGGGATGTCCTCTGAGAGTCTTCACTCAGTTGGAGATCAGGACAGATGCTAGGACTCAATACTGGACTCCAGGTGAGAGTGTTATGGAAGAATGGGGAGATAGAAGCACCCAGAGAGTCCAGTAACCCTACAAGAAGACCATCAAGGTGGGCAGATCTGGATCCAGGGAAGCCTGTACAAACTGCTATAACAAACAAGGACAACAAATGCAGTAAACATAGACCTCCTATTCAGATCTTGCCAATGGGCAGCTCATTCTTTATAGTTGTGGGGAGAATGGGGACTGACTCTGACATGAACTCTGGTGCCCTATATTTGACCACTTCTCCTTGGTGTGGAAGCCTGGTGACACTCAGAGGAAGGGGTGGCAGGCTATCCAGATAAGACCTGATAGGCTGTGATTATATGGTAGAGAAGGAAGTCCCCTTCTGTCCAAGGTCTGGGGAGGAGGGATAGGATGAAAGAGGCAGGGAGGAAGAGAACAGAAAGATACAAGTGAGTGGATAACAATCAGGATGTAGTCTGAATAAATTATTTTCAAAAAAACAAAAACAAAAAAGAAAGAAATCAACCAACCAACAGAGTATACATTCATATATATATATAAACAATATATATATATTGTTTACTCATAAAATTATTTAAAACTATGCAATGTATAGGTGCATTGTAAACTTTAGGCCTCACAATGCAAATAGAATTACAACTAAATCTGTACATAAAAGCATAAATGGCACAGATAAAGAAATCCTTTTAAAAAAACAAAAATCTTAATTTGTTAGGAAAAATGTACTTGTTCTAAAAGTCTGGCAATAAAAAAGGAAACTTTGATAAAAAAAAACAAATAACAGGATTTTTAAATATTCAAAATTAATATTTGTATAGCATGTGGCTTCATAAAAGAATAAAAGTCAAAAAAAAAAGCAAACTAGGAAACTCATGCTTGTGATCCAGCACCCTGGAGGGTTATCTGTATGGCTCATATAGACTGTTGGAGGAATGAGTGGGGTGAGTCAGAAAACTGGACAGAAGAGGCTGAAGGAAGATATCTGAACTGACCATTTGGGGAACTGGAGGAGGTACTGACTGGAAACTGGCTGTGCGCTGAATCTGTGCAAGTCTGGTTTTTTATTTAAAATGGATGCCAGAGCAACACAGAAGTACAAGATTCTCCCAGAGGCTGCCAGAGCAAAGTACAACAGACTGGAAAGCTTAAGTAACAGGAATAGATCCTATCTGGAGAACAGGAAGCCTGAAATGGGCTCTGAGATCAACGCCCTGGCAAGGGGTCTCCAGGGAAATCGCAGATGCCAACCTTCTCACTGTATCCTCCCAGTCCAGCCAGATCTGAACCACTGAGCCATCTCTCCAACCTCTAAGTGTTTTTAATTCTATTAACTATGAAGACAATTACTTAAGTATGTGATACTAATACCTTAAAGTATATTAGTTACTTTACTATTACTATGATAAAATACCATCATCAAAAGCAATTTAAGAATCCTTATTTGATTTACACTCCCAGTGGGGAAGAGTCCATTGTGGCAGGAAAGACACACTGGAAGGAGAGAGGGTGAAGAGAGCAGGAAGTGGGGTGAGGCTATCTGCCCTCAAATCCCACCCCCAGCAATGTACTTCCTCCAGCTAAACCTAAAAGTTCCATAACCTCCCCCAGAACGTGACCAACTGAGGGCCAAGTGCTCACAAGCACAAGCCTGTGGGGGGACGTTCCTCATTCAAGCCACCACATAGAGAATGATATGTATTTTATTGTAGGGGAAAGGTCACTTGGCATTGGGTGGCTGCCTGATGTCTTTGTATTATTTCCATGTTTCTGAGACAGACTGCCTGGTGTGCACCACTTGAAAGAGTTAAGACTTATCTTGGCTAGTGGTTTTGGAGGGTTTGGATCCCTCGTGGAGGTAATCTCAGATCATGATGACAGGAATGTAAGGTGAAGGCTGTTCACACTGTACCAGGCCAGAAAAGGGGAGGGCAAGGGGGTGAAGCATAGGAAGGGGCTCCTGTAAGGCTGAGACCTCAAGAGAGGTCTCTAGTCTATTCCTGGAGTCCCCAGTGATAGACAGAGTACAATGTTGATGCAAAACACACAGGAATTTATTTAGCTGATGCATCGGGGTCTGTCAAGCTCTTTCAAGCTGCAGACCTCAAAAAACAAAACAAAAAACCAGAAGCAAGTGCTTTTTTATATCTTTTGTCAAAAGCAGAATTTAGTAGGCTAGCTGGGAGAGGTAAGTACATTCCAGGGGTAATGGAATATTTTTAGACCCAGCTGGCTGTCCTTGAGTCAAGCTGGAGCCTGAGCACAGCTGGCTGTCCTTGAGTCAAGTTGGACTTTTTATTATCTTTAAACATAAACTAGCTGTCCTTGGGACAAGCTGGACTCTACAAGGGGGACCAAGTAGCTCTCCCTCTTGTCCCAGACACACAAAGTAATATGATATTGATACCTTGGTTCAATATTGATATTGCTTCCTGGACTCTCCACTCCACCTTCAAAGCCCTGCTCTGAGTGGCTTCCTTCTGTCAGCTAGCTCCTGTCTCCTAGAGATCCCACACCAAACAGCACCACCAGCTGGGGAAAACCTCAAAACATGAGCCCATGGGTGACTCACAGTCAAACTACAACAGTCTATTTGTAGGGGGTGATGTTGTCAAGGAAACAACAAGGCAACATCCCCATCAGAAGTCCAGGCTACCTCCTAGAAGAAGCCCCCTGTAAAATCAAAGAAATAGACACAGGAGAAGAGAGAATTGCCTGGTCAGTGTCAATACTGGATACATTGTACACATGTAAGGAAGGGGTGGGGGTTACCTTTGCTTCCAGGGCCTCTAGCCCAATAGAGACAATGTATTCTCTCAGGACTCCTCAGTCAAATGAAGGAGACATAATCCTTGGCACCAGAGAACACTCATTCTGAGGGACTCAGCCCTGTATTGGTTTTTAGTGTGATGGCAGAGACCACTTCTATCTCCACAAATGGAAACATGTGATATGGAGGCACAGTGTCTCTTGAGCTTAGCTCCCACTGCAATGGAAAGGATCTTCCCCAATGGAGCTACTCTTCTGGTTGTATAAGACCCAATCCCACATTGAGAGGACACTAGTATAAGATAGAAAGCCTTAAAGACCCTTAAACGGTGACTCTGAGTTCTATCATTGGACACCTCGATTATCTGTCTCAAACTAAAATTAATCTCCCAGTAGCCTTCTATTTTCCCTTGCATCTTATTCACACTAGAAATTCCTCAATATAAGTATCTCCATTCACCGCCTACCCTTCGCCTGTTGCTTTAAGCTCAGCAACCTGGCTTCATCATGCCAGCCCACAAACACCACCTTCACCAAGGCTTCAATGGACTCAGATCCAGGACCCAGTTCCCTGTATGATGCATCTCTAGCCTGCAGTAACTTCTCACAGTATCATGTGAGAGAAATGAAGTGCTCCTGAAAGACTGTAGCTGTGCTTGGGGACCTTGAAGCATGTTTAATCCATGCTCATTGGGAGTTCTGTGACTCCAGAGAGATCCAGAAGCCAAAGTCGTGAGATGGCTCAGTCCGGTAATGAACTTGCTATGAAAACAGGAGAGCCTGAGTTCAATTCCCAGAACCTCAAGGCAGATGAGAGATGCTGACTGCTGCAGCCCACATTCCCAAGTGCTAATCCTGTGCTCAAAATAATCTTGAAATTGTCTAATGTGTAGGTCTGCCCACATGATGAGCATCTGGGCTGAGCATATTTCTCTTTAGTTTCCCAGGTAACTAAATTAACCATTCTAAAAAGGCATAGCTGGTATGAGGGGTGGCACAAGCCTGTAATCCCAGGCCAGGGGAGGTATAGACTGGCAAAGCCCTGGGGCTGCAGGTCAGTGAAAGACTGTCACAAAAGAGAAGTAGGTAGTCCTGAGGAGTGATCCTAAGGTCTCTAGCCTCCACATGAACTTGCACACACATGTGTACTGACATATATATCCACATGCAGCTTGGGCTACATGTAAACTTGTGCACATATGTGCACACGTGCTTGCACACACACACACACACACACACACACACACACACACACATACACATACTGACCACTGGATACAATTCTTAGAGCGTACACCAAGCTTGATAGTTTTCTTGCTTGTAGCATATCACACTAAGGTGACAACATTGACTCTAGGCAGAACTTCTCTTGCCTCAAGAGAGATAGCATGTGAACTGGGACAGCTCTGTAGTCAGCTGGCTGCATGTCCCACCTGCTGCTGTGTGCTCAGTCATGCTCATAAAAGGTAATGTCTCTGTGGGTAGAAGAGTCTGCCATCAAAGTAACCTGAATCTGTGTTCCCAAGGCCATGTTCACTTGTATTAACTCACAAAAAGCATTTTATTATTTCTTTTAAAACATAATTGTTATTTTATGCCAGCCATCATCTGAGTCTCTGCATTGTCTCCTAACCTAATTCTAGTCATAGAAACAATAAAGCCAAATGATTAGCTTGCCACCTTTCTACTGACATTTTAGAAATCTAACAGGTTCCCATGCATTGACCACAGAACTCAAAAAGATTCTTGAAGCCTCGAGCACATGTCTTCAATCACCACCTGACCTCTCCATCACAGCCTCCTAGCAGGAATCCAGATGTGGAAGGGCAGATGTCATGGCTCAGTCCTTACCTCCAGTCATGAGCACTGACTGCAGGGCAAGCTCTGAGATCCTCCATCCTGAGCTAACCTTGAAGAAAAGTTCACTGAGAGTACTGTTTACAGAGGAAATGAGGTAGATTAAGGGGCCCACCACCCCCCTGAGATCTCCAGGCAGAAGATAAGTATTGGAAAATGTGATGGAATCACTGTTAGTGTTAATTATGTATTTATTGTAAGCATTCTTTTTAGATTTCTTTAAATAAGCTATAATTCTGGGGGTTTGAGGTGATTTGTTGCCTTAACTGACAATAGCTCTTAGGCTATTCCCTGGTGCCTTTGCTGCCTTAAGCAAAACAGTGAGCACCCGGCAACTTTGAACTCTCCACTGAGACCCTGAAGAAGCTGCACAGCAAATGCAGCTGCTTGCTGCCAAATCATCACTTGGAGACCCAACGCACTCTTTTGACCCTCTGCAAGCATTCACACACACACACACACACACACACACACACACACACACACACACACACACACATACACATACACACACACACGTGCACATACAAAGATGCCGATACCTGCACCTATACACAGAGAAATTTTTTTTAAATCTTAAAATAAAGAAAAATAGTGCAAAACAGGATATTTATCTTCTCTGAGCCTGGGTTCTCTTCTCAGAAGAAAAGTGTAGCAAAGCTTCATCGACTTTGTGAGAAATGTCTCCCACCCTGCTGCTCCCTGGGTTGGGGTGACATCAGGAAACAGAGCCTGGAAACTGATTTAAAGAAGACAGGCTTCTATGCTCTTCCTCATTTTCCTCCTCATGCTGGGGCTTGATGAGGAAAGAATGTGCAAAGAATGTCATTTGTGCTAAGAGGGGATGTCAACAGCTGCATGAAGGGAATTTCTTTACTCTATAAGTGCTCCACACTGAGAGTGGCAGAAAGGCACAGGCCTCCCAAGATGGCTGCTTTTCTGAGTGGGATTCTTAAAGAGAGAGGAGTGCATGAGCTATTCTGGCTTCCACCACAGGGGCAGTGGAAAGGCTGAGAGGAGGTGTGCATGAGAGAACTGGGGAAAGGCTACATGGACTTCCACCATGCTCAAGTAGAAAAACTCCCCCAGAAATAGGCCAGGGGCTCTCTAACATAGTGACCAGCCAATAAACATGCAGGCAAGGTTGGTCCCTCAGTCAGCTGGGGTGCCTTTTCTGTGGAGGGCAGAAACAGTAGGGGGCAGATTTGTGGTGAAGATTTCAAGATAGATGCTTTAGCTGGCAAGATCAGAGCCTCTGCCATATGGCTGAACTGATGAAGATGAAGGCTTCAAGCAGGAAGGTTTATTAAACAGAATATGGCAGAGCTGGTGGAAGGACCGCAATTGAGAAAAGGCTCCCACTCCTCAGGGACTTTAGGGCTCTCAGCCTCTCACAGGAAGACTACCAGCAAGTACAGCTTCCCAGGTACCCCTGGGATCATGAGAGACATGAAGAAGGAACAAAGCTAGAGAGAACCTGAATTCTTTGGTGTCAAAGGCCCTGGGGGAAAGGTTACAAGGATGGAGGCTGACGTACTCTATAAAGATGTCCAAGTGGTACCCAAGAAGTCCAGGACCTGATCCCTGGAACTAGGCAGGAGTGGGGAAATTAAGGAAGGCACAGTAAAGAGATTATCCAGGATTAACAAGGTGGGTCCTAAATGGAACTACAAAATGTCTATTATTATAGGATGGAGGCAAAGGGAGTCTTGCCATGGGAAGAAAGTAGCATTGCCACTGAAGCACAATGCCACACCTCTGATTCTGCAGCTGGAGGATGCTACAGAGGTGAGGACATGGCTTCTCCCCCAGAACTTCCTGAGGGCCAGGGTGGGGTCACTACACCTTGGTTTGTACACAGCAAAACAGATCTTGGAATCTGGCTTCCACTGCTGTGAGAGAATTAATAGGTGCTATGTGAACCCATTAAGTCTGTAATAATTTATTAATATGTCACAAGAAATGAAGACAGACAGGCATGGTGGTGGGTGAGGAGGCCCCAAAGACCAGGAAGACAAGGGATGTGTCTGTACTTGATTGACAGCTGGTGCTGGAGGAGGTCCTGTGTAGAAATGCTGCCAAGGAAGAAGCTGGTTTCTCACCTCCAAGTGAAGGAACATGAGGAATGAGCAGGGGGGCAATGGCCGGGCAGGCAAACTGAGATCCTCAGGACCAGGAGTCTCTTTATCCACTCAAAAGAGCCTAAGAGAGCCACAGTACCTGAAACCTAAGTGTTTTAGTAGTTAATTATAGTGAAGAAGAGGAGGAGGAGGAGGAAGTGGAAGAAGAGGAAGAAAGCAGCTGAGGGTCATGGGAGTTGGCTCATCATTAAATACACTTGACACCAAGCCTGGTACCTGAGTTCAATCCCAGCACCCATGTGCTACTAGGTGAGAAGTGACTCCTGAAAATTTTCCTCTGATCTCTATATGCACACTGTGTCATGTGCCTATGTGTGCAACAGAGAGAGAGAGAGAGAGAGAGAGAGAGAGAGAGAGAGAGAGAGAGAAGAGAGAGAGAGAGAGAGAATAAAAATGCAATCTGTTTTGTTTGGTTTGGTTTGGTTTGTTTTGTTTTGTTTTGTTTTGTTTTGTTTTGAAACAAGTGCTCACTATATAGCACTGGCCATCCTAGAACTCACTATATAGACTACATTGACCTGGATCTAGAGAGTAAATAAATCTAATCTTTTTAAAAGAAAACTCAGGAGGGGAATTACAGCATGACCCAAGTGTGCCTCTGTGCTCTGGGGTGTGGGTGAGAGCATAGGAGGAGGGGGGGTCCTCTGAGGGCCCTGAGGACTTGGATGCCCTAGAGAAGGGCTGGGAGGAGGTTGAGGCAGATAGTGCTGAAGGAGATGATGAGGGTGAAAAATATTAGTCCATGTGCTGCAATTTTACACTCCCATTGCCTTGTATTTGTCCTAAACTGTCCTAAACAAAGGTGTGTTTCAGTTTTAAGAGATAAAAACAACAAAAATAAATAAATAAATAAATAAATAAATAAATAAATGGCCCTGACCAGCCCTGTCCAACTCATCTTTTGAGACAGAGTCTCTCACCTGACCTGGGACTCCTGATTAGGCTGGCTGGCTAGCAGGCCCTGCGGGGTCCTCCTGACCTCAGTCCCAGTCCCAGGATGATAAGTGTGACACTTCACCCAGCCTGTGTTTACACAGCAGGCACTTTATTGTACAGAGTTACCTCCCCAGCCTTATTATTCTTTAATAAACCATCTATCTCCATTTCTACTGTGACTCATGTGCCCTAATCAACTTTGTTCTGAGACCCAAAAACCTCAAGTCCTGGCGGGTGCTTTGGGGTCTGCAATATCCACCAGTGACGCATCACTCAAGCAAAGCAAGACAGTGTGGCATAATCATCACATTCACTCAGGGGAATGACAGTGCACTTCCAATGAGGTGGTAGCTGGGGATCCTCAGCGATAAAAGTGCCTTGACATTGCCTAGTGTTAATTCATCAGTTATAGTTCTAACATCTTCCTGTGCCTCAGCATTGCTTAGCGTTAACCAATAAGTCATTTTTCTATCCTTGTCCCATCTAGTCCCCCTTGCTGCTGTCCCAAACCCTACTCTGTCTGCAAACCCGGCCTCCTCTGCTCAGCCTGTAAGACTCTCA